>NC_138173.1:35484669-36684669 GCF_964165515.1 Mesoplodon bidens | reverse complement strand
CTCCTGGCGCTGCAGCCTCCTCCAAGTGACCTAAATGAATGAATGCATAAACAATGTTTTCTGTAGCAATTACATCCGTTCCAAAAACTTTCCTCCTCAAATCCTTTGTGGAACAAGTCAGCATATAAATATATACATAAGTAATAAATTTAAAATATTCTGAATGGTAGCTTTAAAAAATTCTCTCTGCTTTGAAAGCAAGACCTTTTACCTTTAAAACAAGCATTTCTGTTCTCATTCCATTTGAAAAGGTGAATATGAGGTATTTTTCTGCCTAAGTATTTTTAAGCTTCTGTTATTTAAACATATACAGCAGTAGAGAAACTAGAATAATGAACCCCCATGTACCCATCATCAAGCTTCTACAGTTATCATCACTTTGCCAACCATGTTTCATCTGTCCCCCCATATTTTTCTTGGAATATTTTAAAGCACACTAGTCCATTTAACCTGTAAATATTTTAGTATGCATATCTAACTGATAAAAGCATATAAAAATATAGCCACCATGCCATTTTCACACCTAAAAGTTTAACACCAATTATTCATTTCGTTGAGATGCCCAGTCCACATTCAAACTTCCCTCATTATCTTAAAGTTCAACATATTGCAAATAGTACGTCTCTAAAGTCCCTTTTGTTTGTTATTGGTGGCCCTCCCTGATTCTTTTCTATGTCACTGATTCATCATTTGTCCAGCAGCACCTCCCACCCTCTGAATCTGACTAATGACTTTGAATGGTGGAGTTTACCTTATTACTCCACTCCCCATATTTTCTGTAAACTGCTAAATCTAGAGACTTTTTTAGACTCATGTTCAGTTTTTTAAGCAAGCTTGTTTTGCAGGTGATGCTGTAGAATTCCTATGTCCTTGTATCAGGAGGCATGTGATACCTGGTTGTCCTACTTATGTTTAATTGTTTACTTATAAGATTAATCAGAGGGAACATCAAGTCCTCCATTTCTCAAAATTTGCAAAGAAAACCTAAAGTGTGTACATGATGATCCCCACCTCCCCATTCAACAGATATTTTCAGAAAATGAACTTCTGAGGCTTATGCGCAGTTCTCAAGGACAATTGAGAAGTCTAAGAAGTTTAACACAGCATTTGCCTTTAAGAGATTTATACCCCCATGAGAGAGGGAGAGAGACAAAGATATGCAGGAGATGTGAACAAGTAACAATGCGAGCTTTAGAAAACAGTACAAACGCGGGACCACGTGGTTAATAGCCAGAAGACTTTTACAGATGCTATTTGGTGTAGAAATACAAAAATGGAAGAAAGGAATGCGGTCAGGCAGTTTTCCCTGAAGAAGTGGCTTTGAGCTAGAAGTGAAGGATTTGCAGGATTTACTGGCAGAGAGAAGGAAAGAGAGGTGGGTACATAAAATGACTTAGCTGCAGAAGGTTGAGAAAGAAAGGTACAGGGGGTTCTGGGCACAGCACTTTAGTAGAGTTTGTTCCATTAATATCACTTTCTCATTAACTCTGTACCTGAATAAGTACTTGTGTGAAAAGGGACTCAGAAGGTATCCGTAATGACTAGCTGTCTGAGTCAAGCGTGCTTGGTGTCAGGTTCACAAGCTTTGGAGAACAAGCTGAGAGGTGACCTCATTCAGGGCAGTGGTTTTATTATTATTATTATTATTTTTTTTGTGGTATGCGGGCCTCTCACTGTTGTGGCCTCTCCCGTTGAGGAGCACAGGCTCCGGACGCGCAGGCCCAGCGGCCATGGCTCACGGGCCCAGCCGCTCCGCGGCATATGGGATCCTCCCAGACCGGGGCACGAACCCGTATCCCCTGCATCTGCAGGCGGACTCTCAACCACTGCGCCACCAGGGAGGCCCAGGGCAGTGGTTTTAAAACTTAGTAAGCTTGTTAAAAGTGGAGAGTCCCAACCTGGCACCCACAGAATCTGGTGTCTGGAGCGGAGGCCAGGAATTTGCACTGTTTACAAGCTCCCTAAAAGGATCTAATACAGGTAGTCCTAGAAATACATTTTGAGAAACACTAGCTAGGGGGATGAATGCCTGGGGTAATAACAAACAGTCTGCTTCAGGGGATGATGAGAATTTTCTGAGCCTTCTTTAGTAATGATGATGATATTGAACATTATATACCAGGAGCCATGCTAAGATTCTCAGGTTCTTTTTCAGGTTGAATTCCCACAATACCACCCAAAGAGGTAGACACTGTTCATATCCCCATTTCAGAAATGAGGAAACTAAGGCTTAAAGGATCTAAGGTCACATAACAACATTTAAATTTAGGTGTATTTGATTTCAGAAGGTGAGCTTTTATTATAATTCTAGTTTGACCTTGAAGCATACAATTAGTGACACTGTTTCTTCCCTCCAACAGCCACATATATTCTATGCCACCATTTGAAGGGCATCTGCCAGCTCTCCTGGTGCCACAGGCACCACCTTTGGCAAAGGATCATGTTTTAGTTTACTTGTTTGCACATTAAAAAATAGGAAGACTCCATTCTCCATTGTATGACAGATATGTAAATTCTCAGGTGAAAGATATAAAATGAAACACAGTATGAGCCTGCTGTATGTGCACAGGGAGGGAACTCTCCCCGCATTGCTCCATTTCCAGCTCTTCTCCTAGTAGATGTGCACGTCTGTTCTCCATTCTACCTGCAACAGGAGAAATACCATGATTTCTATAGGGACTCAGTCAATAGTCCCAGATTAAATGTTTCCAAAGGTTAAACTTGCTTTTCTCACACATGGCTTTACTTAAAGAGATGGACCTGGGTTGAAAACTGTAACTATTTCAGTAAATGAAATACAACTTTATATTTTCATGGTGTCTGTAAAATACTTATAGCATCTTAATGTTTATATACGTATATATTTTTTAGATTCCTTTGAAATTTGTGCTATACTTTCATTGGATAGAAGCTACAAAGAAGAGAGGGAATCCTGCACCTTTGCAAACATCTTTGTTCCAAATAAATGTTCAATAAGATTCTGTGTAATGTCAAAATCTGGGAAGTTGGGGGGAGGGGCATTGGATCACTCACAATAACATCTGCTCATAATTGGTTTTAAAATGTACCTCCTATACAGATTTTTTTGGGGAAAGAACTATATAGACTTGCTGGATTGCTTGTCTTGAATGAAATGGTATCAGATTAACTTAAAGCAAGTCATTGCTTTATATATGTACTACTTATTCATTGTATCTAGTGAAATGAATAGGAATTTGGGGGAAGTCATTGATTTCACAAGATGGGTTGGATTTGCTCTTTATATAAAACAGGAAGATGCTGTTGAACTGATGGATTCTGGCATCCCCATGCAGAGAAATACACTTTAACTACAAAACAGCATGTTCTGAGTCTGTGTTTTCTCTGGATAGTAGTAGCAGGAACACAGTGTTCATTTAAATTAAACCAGTTCCTTGGATAATAACAAAGTAATTAAAGAAACCACCAAGGAAAAAGAGCCAATTTATTTGAATCCTGTTCATAAAAACTACATCAAGAGCCCGAAGGTAAAAAATAATGTGGATAAGATGGCAGATTGATGATTTTTTAAAATTCTGCGTGGGATGCATCTTGATATTAATTCAAATGAGTATCCCTCATCTGAAAATAATACAAGATGCAAAATTTTTATCCTTCTTAAGGGAAATGAAATTCTATTAAAATATCCAGATAAGAAATTGCCACGTAGCTTGAAGTCCACTTGACCTCTAGTAATACCTTAACATGAGAACATTATGATTTATTCATATTTTCTGCATTCCCATTGGAATAGAGGGGCCTTTGTCTTTAATGCTTTCAAGAGTTTGAAATTCATACTGAAAAACTTACTTTAAATGATATTGCCTGAACCACAGGGAGATATTTTAAGGCATCGACAATTTTCCTATTTTTGTCAGTAACAAAAATCTAAATGCAGTTGAAAATGTGTATCATGTTTTTATATTAGCACTACACACTGAAACTTATTTTAAAGAAAAACACACCAGTAAAATACCTCTCACATTTATGCTCCATCAGTGTAGCAGTGAGAAATCTAGATCCCTAAACAAAAATTTACAATGGCTCTTTGTGCATTTTAGCATAACAACTGCTTCTTTTTGAAAAGCAGTATTCTCTCTCTGCCATGTTCTGCTTCTCCCTCTGAAACACCGGGCCACTTGGGCTGCATCTCTACTGGTGAAGGAAGTGAAGAAAAGCTTGCAGACTGGAGGATTTGTCAACTGCAGGATGGCAACCCAGTCTTCGAAGAGCAACATGCAGAAAATTATCAATGCTGAAGAATTTAAAATGAAAAAAAATTTTAGAGAGGAAAAATATACATAAAATGTCCAACTTGCCCATTAACAAGATGAAAAGCAAAGAATTTAAACCTTTATTTCATGAACATAAAGTCATAAAAATATATGTCAACACCTAGTCAGTTAAATAGGAAGAAAAAAGCAGACAGAAAAAAATTATACATGAAAATAAAGGAGAGTTAGAAAAAGGATGAAAAGAAGGGAGGTGGATTAGAAAAGTAGAACCAAGGAAGAAAGACAATAGGACTCAAACTGGGAGAGAAACTCTAGGAGGAAGAAGGGAGTATCACAGGGCTGGAAGAATTCAGTGGATCTTCACCACCTTAATCCCACTCTGCAGCCTCCGCTCTTGAATCTGGTTTGTCATCTCTCTGTGCAATTGGTGGATCCTCTCTGAGGTATTATACTCTTCATCTTCAGAATTTCTCAAGCCCCCGGTTTGCTCAGTCTTAACCTGTGTCCAGCCACATGGGAGGGACTCCTTCAAGTGAAATGTGGACTGGAGGAAGACATTTCGGAGATTTGACCTAAGCCCTATGTCTTACTTATGGAACTTTTTCCTTTCTAGCTGTTCACACAAGTTGTTTGTGCTGATATTAAATCAGGAATAGTTAATAGACATTTACTTTTAGAAAATTTGCTTGGTTGACATAAAATTCAGCTAAGAGCTGCTAATTCTTTAATACTTTTTATACATTTGAAGGTTTAAATGTTATGGCTATTTTACCTAAAAGAAGTTTTATGCTAGAGAGCTCTAATAATTTTCTAATAATTTTCTGTAAGTTCTGTTGATTTATAAGTATTTGTAAGAAAGAGCTTATATTTCAGATGGCCATTCTTTTTGTCATTTCTCGTGCAGTATGCTGGGGCTGCTTTGTTATTCTAGATCCTGGGACAGTAGCCATATCTTTCATGGATATTTTTTCCTAATTTTTTTATTGTTCTTTTAAAAGCAAAGTGAAAAATTTGCTATGTTCTAGAAGGTTCTGATTAAACATGAAGCCATGGAGACATGCTAATATTCTCTTGTAAGAAAGAAAATTGTGGAAGTAAGTTTTCTGGCCTTGAAAATGTCAGTTGAGAGAGTCATAGAACTATATTTTTAAGACTAATGAGAAAAAATCCCAGAGCCTTCAAAAGAGGCTGATGAGCAATAAAACAATGTCTGTAAGAGACATATTTTTGATGGTATAGTCAGTCAATGAACATTTAATCAACTTTTACTAAGTTCAGTAAACTGCACTAGCTTCTGAGAACTTTAAATTTAAACATAATCCTTACAGTGAAGGATCTTATAATCAAGTGAAGAATTCATTGAAGGCTCATTCTAATTTTTCTAACCTATTGTTTTTTGTCTGTTCTTTAACGTTTGTTACGTTCTAATTCAGATTTGTGTCTGCAACCTAATTTTGTCCACACTAACTTTTGCTTCAGTAACTGTGCCCCCAGCCTTCTAACTCAGCCTGAATTAAGACTTTACAAAGTCATTCTTGGTATGACAGCTTGCAGCAGACGTTCTGCACTATATGGAAAACGTAGAACCCTGACTCTACCCCTTATTTTTCTGCATGGCTGTAGATGTACCATCTCTGGCATAGAGATTAGGACATGAATGATTGTCATCAGTGAGAAAGTTTCAGAGGGATGATTGGGACAGAATGGAGAGAACCTTAATAAGAACAAGCAACCCAAATGCCATACAACTAGTTGTGGTTGATTAACTGAAAGCAGCTCTTCTGCCCCTTTCCTGTTTGCCCATTTCTGCTCCCCTCTAACCTTGAAAGAACCTAATTATAGAAATGAGATCATTAGGCAACTTAACTCTTGACTTATGCTCTCCTGAATGCACATCTTGCCTTGACTAACCTGTTGATTCTTTTCCTAGATAAAAAGAAGTAAGAATGAAGAATGAAGTAGTTAAAGAATGACTAGCTTTCTACCCCCCAGAAGCTCCCCTAAACAATCTTGCCGGCAGATCACATGGGGAAGAGAACATCTGAAGAGAGAGTCAGCCAGTCTGCACACAATAGACAATGATGCAGAACCCAACCTCCTGCCTCAGTGATTCACTGAGATTCTCCTCCCCTGCCTTTCCTTTAAAAACTGTCATTACTGAACAGAATCTTCAAAGATGGTCTCTGGACATGAGTCCACCTTCTCCACAGATTGCTGGCCTTTCTGACTAAAGAATCTTTCCTTTCTATTGACATTTGCCTCTCAATTATTGGCTTTATAGCAGTGAGCAGCCAAACCTGAGTTCAGTAACATAACCACTCCTGATAAAGAATGTTAGCACAATGGGTTATGTGTCATACATTAGAGGTTAATATATGTCAGGTTAAGAGTGTCATTTCTAGAGTCAGACTTCTAGCTCTGCCACCTATTGCCAGTGTAATCCTGGGCAAGTCATTTAACCTGGCTATACATCAATTTCTTCATCTGTAAAATGCATATGATATTTAGAGTTAAGTGGGTTAATGCCAATAAAGGACTTATTATGTTCCACAAAGTACTATAAATATTATTATCTCCCCCCCATTCTGCAATTATTATTGCATTAACTGGCCTGACTTGTATGGTAGATGATGGTCAATTGAATTTTCCCTATGATGGATAATTTAGACTGTTCTATATGCATTGTATTAGCTTCCTATTGCTGCTGTAACAAATTAGCACAAACTTGGTGGCTTAAAACAATACATATGTATTATCTCATAGTTCCAGAGGTCAGAAATCTGAAAGACGTCTCACTGGGCCTTAATTAAGGTGTCGGCAGTTCTGTGTTCCTTCTGGAGGCTCTAGGGAAGAATCAGTTTCTTTGCCTATTATGGTTCCTTGAGGCTGCCTTCATTCCTTGACTTGTGGTCCCTTCCTCTGCCTTCAAAAACACCAGTGTAGCATCTTCAAGTTTCTTTCTGACTCTGGCTCTCCTGCCTCCCTGTTGCACTTAAAAGGACCCTTGTGATTAATCCAGTAGACCCAGATAATCTGGAATAATCAGGGATAATCTCCTCATCTAAAAATCCTTAACTTAATCACATTTGCAAAATCCTTATTACCATGTAAGGTAACATATTCACAGGTTCCAGGGATTAGGACATGAATGTCTTTGGGAGACCATTATTCTGCCTACCATATATATCAGAAAATATGTATGGAAGAATGCTCATGTTATCAAGAATTATCAGTTATCAAGAGTGATAACTGTTACAATTATTACTTCCATGGGATAGAAAAGGAACAATTAAGTAGAACAGTACTCATTTGAATTTGTATTATTTTAACATTTATTATGTGCATGCATTACTGCCATTCATTCATTCACTCACTCATTCAGTAAACATTTACAAAGCAAGTAGACCTCTTGAATTAACCAAATTAGCTTTCTTGTCAGTTATACTACAGAATCAATAAAATACATATCAGTGAGACAGGAGGTAAGGGGGCAGGGCACAACCTTTAAAAGAATGACATAGCGGGCCTCCCTGGTGGCGCAATGGTTGAGAGTCCGCCTGCCGATGCAGGGGATACGGGTTCGTGCCCCGGTCTGGGAGGATCCCATATGCCGTGGAGCGGCTGGGCCCGTGAGCCATGGCCGCTGGGCCTGTGCATCCGGAGCCTGTGCTCCGCGGCGGGAGAGGCCACAACAGTGAGAGGCCCGCATACCGCAAAAAAGAAAAAAAAAAAAAAAAAAAAAAGAATGACATAGCTGTTGAAGAGAGGACAAAAATACTGGTTAGAACCTACTAGGCCCAAGGAGGTGGGAGATTCAATTTTCAGTAGACCTCAAGGCTCATTATATGGTCATTGTAATACATTAGCATATGTTAACTGGCACACCCACAGGCGCCATGACAGTTCTGAGGCCAACCACAAAAGGCCAAAAAGTGGACAGTGACCCAATTCCTGGAAATTCCCACCACTTCTCCAAGATAGTTAGAACATTCCTCCCACTCATTATCCTATAAAATTACCCAGCCCATAAAAACTAACCACCCTATATTTCGGGGCCACTCTCACCTTCTGAGACAGTCCACAATCTGTCTATGGAATGTGTATCTCTCTAAACAAACTTGCTTTTACTTTGCTATGGCTCGCTCTTGAATTCTTTCCTGTGTAAAGCCAAGGACCCTAACTTGGCGACCCCTCCCAAGAACTGGGTCGAGACCTGGGACATGACCATCCTCTTGTACCCCATTTTCCTACAACATCAGCATCACATTTTTATAATGACTCAAAGATTTAGTACCTTGTCAAAACACTTCAAGGGCTTGTGTATGGTCCTCCTATGTTCTACATCTCTGTTGCTAGTAAATGCACTTGAACTAAAAAAAAATTTGAGCCAATCATCATACTCTCTGATTTAAAAAATAGAAAGTTTTCTATTTTCAGTTTTCTTGAGATGTGAAAGTGGAAGAAATTCAATCTTTTTGTTTATTGGATGAGAAGATCTTCACTTTGGTATTTCCAAATCAAGCAAGCATTATCACCTCTGGGGAGAGAACAGCAGGGTTAATTTACCTACTTGGATTTGAATACTGGAGTGGAAATTAGGCTGGAAAAGCAGCTATCAGTACAAAACCTCAGGAGGCCTGTGGATTGGGTATGGTTTGTATCATGTTAATCTTACTTTCAGTACCAGCTAAATAGTTTTTTTGTTTCAAAGAAAAGGCATTGGTTCCTCTACCAGGTTAGCACCTTAGGTTGCATGGTGCTTTAAGAATTCAGATGCTCTACATTATGATTTCAATATCTGAATTAATTTGAATAGGAAGAACAGTTAAATATGGATTGTTCACAGATTATTTCAAAAGGCAAGACCTTATTATTGCCAGCACACATGTCACTAGCTGCTGAGTGACACCGTGCATCACATTTCATGGAAATAAAAGGAGAGCTCCTTTGTTGTAAATTCATTCATACACTCTTGGGAAATTAGGATGCACAACAGATGTAAATCAACCTTCAATCCAAGTCCCAGTGTGGACAGTGCAGAAGACAGAAGTAGTGGGAGTCAGGGGAAAAAGAGAACCATAACCCATGCAAAGAATAGAAGAGAATATCCTGGTTTTTTTTTTGTTTTTTTTTGTTTTTGTTTTTTTATCAGGTTGGACCATTTGTATGTGCTCTCAGACACTAGTTTATCTCTACGTTGTTGAATGCTCTCCTTCTTACTTACTGGAGTTGAAGTGAAAGGTGGTGCTAGTTAGAGAAATACCCAGCAGGACCTTCCTGGTCTAAAACACTAGGACTTCATCTCACAGAGGGGCCTCCGATAGGCACAGGATTCCTTCAGGGCAAGACACTTGACAGGTTGTGGAAGAATTACTCTTAGACTCCCTTAAAAGCCCCTTTGGGTATTGCACATCCAGAGGTACACAATTCCCAGCAGACTAAGGACCCTTTGGGGACTGGGTCTTGAAGCTTGCACCCTCTTCCTGTGCACACTGGGAATCCTCTATTCTCCTTTTCAAGCTGCCTCTGCACAAGCTTGTTTCTGCATGAGCCACTCATGGGCCAGGTAAGGTGGAGATAGTGATGCTTTACTGCTTCTGTTCAGCTGCTTGTTAGATAGTGGGTCTCCCATGCAGTGCCTACAGATTTCCAATGCCATTCTATTAGGCTAATCACAGGATAATTCTACTTGGATACAAAATTAGCAGCAGAATAATATTTTACCTCTAGCTTCTAACTGGCAACAGTCACATGCTTTTATTAATCTATTCCAATCAAGGCTTCACAGCATCATATATTCTGCTTATCACTGGGCCCACCTGCAGCCAGCTCTCTTCCTCACCTCTTATCAGCAAAGCCAATTACTTTCTCCTGTGCTTGCTTTGTGGTTTTGCTTAAAGACTCCACCACACCTCCACAACTAAGCCCATGGGATATTAGGTAAATCTTATTCCTGATCCTCCCTCCCCACCCTACACAAGTTACTACCTTGAGGTGGTCTGTGAGTTCTGGTCTGTCTTCTTTTCTACAAAGAAATGTTCACAGCATTCCTTTTATTTCAATGTTTTCTTGCTTTTCTGGGTCTATCTATTGTTTCCCGCTCTCCTCCTTCATTGCTGCTTCCTCTTACTCTTTCTTCCCTTCTCTCTTGTCAAGTTTCCAAAACCCTTTCTACCCTCAATTAAGAATGATTTTTTAAATGCAATAATTCCTTACAAATTCCTGTTCCAAACAACTCCACTTTTTCATTAATTGATAAGTTTCTATGGAGATGGTATTAAGTAATGAGAAAAGGCAGGCACTTTGGCATCAAATAGAGTTGTATCCATCATTCTTAGGTGGATACATTTTGTGCTGTCTTTAGTCAGCCATGGTATCAGTTTCTTCATCTCTTAAATAGGACGATTTGCCTCCTTGTGAGGGTGTGAACATTGCCTGAGCTATGAAGTGGAGCCACTGAGACCCGTGAGCATACACTGTGTTAACTTTCTTCCCCTTCAAGTTTTAGCAAGTATTTTTTAAGCACTCAAGTAGACATTGCACTAAGAAACTTTGGAAGAATGCAAAGCTGAATAAAATGGCGTGTGACTTGGAGGAGTTTGTAACTCAGCAAATAAGATCAGAAGAAGCAAAGTCAAAACCAGATCTAAGTAACAACAGAAACTTATGAACCAGGCACTTAATTGACAAACCTCAAATACACTGTAACAGAAAAGAATAGCTCCTTCTAGAAATAAAACCCTAAAACTAATTTATTCACCCCTATTTCCCCTCTCCTCTTTACCTGGGATATACCCCTCCAGAAACCAAACAATTAACAGCAATAACACCAACAGTAACATAATTAATATCAATGAAGTACTCTGAAGCAATAAAGTGGCATAGGAAATCAAAATGGAATCTATGTAATATTCATATTAAATTTAATAACTATTTAAATATTTATAAATTATCTAGCATTTTATATTTGCAAAATGCTTCACAACCACTTTTTATTAATTATTAGATAACACTTATCCCTTGGCACTCAAGTTTCCAGATGCAGCAGTGCTGATTTTTTTCTTATTATTAATCTTAAAGAAACATTTAGCTTTATCAAACATTTTTCTAAGTTCTCATATCTAAAGTATTGGGCCATATGGAAAGAAAAAATAAATCACTACAGAGATAGACATCTTTGTAGTACTTAATTCTATCATTTTAGAACTCAGAAAAGTGAAATGACTTGTCCAAGATCACAGAGCTAGTCCTATTAATGGCTGGGCATGTAGAAGTCCTAGATTAGCCTAACCCCTGGGGTTTCATTACTGAATACTTAGAGAACTCAGAAAACTGATGCTGTGCTAACTGGATTAATTAGAACTGTAATTTGGGGGCAAAAATCTGAGCATAGTGCTTATATTTTACCAGGGTCTGTGTAAGTTAGTCCTGTGTGAGGACAGTAGTGCCTAGAACTGCTGAAGTCCAGGTTCACCTAAAGCCGTGAATGTTTTTATAATAAATGTACTTCCCAATAAAGGTTGTGATGCCTTGAAACCAGTCTTATTCATGATTTTTCCCTCTAATACCTGTGTTCTCAAATGCCTTCTCTCCTGCTGTGGTAGAATATGTATTACATTGTCTTCCCACACTAGACTCTGAACTCACCAAAAAGACGTGGACTGTGTCTTCCTACACTTTATGATTCCCTCCATCTGGGCAGTGCCTGGCATATTGAAAGCACTCAGATATTTTCTCACTACTCCATTGTTAGATGGCAAATCCCAGGAGGGCAGGGCTCTTGTTGACTCATCTTTGCCTTTACAGCAGTGTCTAGTAGTGTCTCATTTACAGTAAGTCTCAATGAATATTTGTTTTATGAATAAAAAGAAAGTTATACAGGCACTTGGTTATTTGTCGTGATACATATAAGTATCAGTTTTATAGTGTCATCTGATAAAAATCAAGAAAACAATGATGAATAACTAGGTAACAGTTCCAGCATGTAGAGGTCAAGCTGGAAACTATCAGAAGCAGGTTCCAATTTGCCTTTTCATGCCTGAATGTTAACACAATTTTTTTAAATTAATTATTTTTTACTGTGTAAGATATCCATATCATAAAATCCACAAATTTAATCATTTTAAAGTGTATAATTCAGTGACATTAAGCTCATTCACAATGTTGTGCAAATATCACCACTATCTAGTTCCAGAATAGCACAATGTTTCTGTAGTTTATAACACAGCTGTTTTGTTACATTCAGGGGTGGGGAATCAAATGTACCACAAATACAATCCAGGGCTTAAGAAACATATGGAAATGAATCAATCACAAAACTTTTCACTAAATTTGAAAAAGCTACTCCTTTCACTCTATCCTCATATTAAATAGTAATCTGTTGAGATCTGTTGGCAAAAAAAGAGGATAATATTGGGAGAAATAATACGGTTTAGGACTTGATCTCACTGGGTGCTGGTGACTTAATCTGTCTGCTTGACCCTCAGGGCCTGGATGCAGCTGTGGGAGCTAACTGTGGTCCAGTTATCTTCACCAGAATCATTTAAAGGGGTCTCCAACTGTGGACTGTAGGATATTGACAAAAATGATTGTGGATTCCCATAACCTACATTAGAATAAGAACTCTGTACAATTTCATAAACGTTGAGCTTCAGCATAATTAATAATGCACAGCAAATACAAAAACTAGTGTGGCTCTGAAATTAACTGCCGAGCTTCACCGTTAGGAATAAGCGGAAGTTTTACCCGGGTGTGCTCAAGGGAACTAGCTGAACACTGTAATTGTCTGTGTCCCATAGTGGCTGGGGACTTTAACCTAAGAGCAGCCAGTATTTGATCACAGATTCTACTTTAATGGGAGGTATCTCCATTAAGTGCCCCTATGTTGTATTTCAATACACTCTGCAAAAATCTTGCTCCAGTCTCTTTTTGAATGACGAATTAGCTCTGTCTGTATTTCTTTCATTTTCCTCCTGAACCCTGGTGCAGCAATGGGAATCAGCTTTGGACTGGAAGAAAGTCTTTTAGATTGAATCTGATATTAAAATCAACAACCCTCTTCCATTGCTCCAGTGAAAGAAGTTATAATGCTCTCTGTGAAGCAATACTAAACTTCCCTTCTTTACAGCAGCTGTTCAGGGTTTGACTGTTTAACCATTTCACTGCCCCTTTTGTGCAGACTACTAGGAAGCAGCCGCATAGCAGAGGGAGATCAGCTTGGTGCTTTGTGACCACCTAGAGGGGTGGGATAGGGAGGGTGGGAGGGAGAGAGATGCAAGAGGGAAGAGATATGGGGACATAAGTATATGTATAACTGATTCACTTTGTTATAAAGGAGAAACTAACACACCATTGTAAAGCAATTATACTCTAATAATGTTGTTAAAATAATATTCTCAGATTTCAGCTTGTATATGAATCACCCAGGAAAGTGGCTAAAAATACAGGTGCTTCGCTGATACTCAAGAGCTTCTGCTTTAGTAAGTCTAGGATAGAACCTTAGAATCTGTGTGTTCCTAGTTTCCCCAGATAATTCTAATGCAAGTGATCGAAGGACCACAGTTTGAGAAGCAACACATTTTAGCCACCTCAACCTTAGATAACAGAGTTACATGAACTCAATTATGCATGTTTGTCTTTTTATTGCTAGCATCTTAGAACTTTTCCATGTTAATGGCACAGGTTAGATAAAATTTTTTCTTGTAAAATGGGGATATAAATCCCCTTCACTAGGTTTTTATAAGGATGATTGGATAATTTAAGCAAAGGGATCAGTAAAGTGCCTAGAATTCTGTAGGCACTTAATAAATAGTTTTAAAATATTTTTCATTAAAATATCTTATCAGCAATATCATTAGCAGCAACAGCAAGCACATCAGCATGGAATCGCCAAAATGTGTTTAGGAAACTGATTGTCCAGATTTTCCGTTTCCTTTACCCCCATGGGGAGTTAAGGTTATCTAAGCTCAAATTAAAGGTCATTAATCCTGGCTGCCACACCATAAATGACATGCCATTTGACTCTGAAAATTACTTAGGGGCCTCTAATTTCTTATATCCAAGATGGAGAGTAGACGTGACCTAAATCATTAAAAAGGATGAATTAAGAAATGTGATTTCAGTTGTAGGAGAGTCCAGTAAAATTGTTGGGGGTAGCCTTCTGGAGCAGAGAAAAATTGTTCTTAGATATTGTTGCATTGGCAAGTCCTAAAGTCTTATTATGATCTCGTCTTTTAATTTTTATTATTTTATTCAGTTATTGATAACTTCTCATGACATTTTCCCCTTTATTGCAATGTATGATATTTCAGAGAGCAGCCGAGTGCAAAGGTAGATGTTAACCTTCCACGATTGTGACCATCCTTCCTTTGGGGTGGCTTTGGAAACTGTGTTGACAACTTGATATCCTTTTTGTAGAGGCTGCTCATTATCAGTACTTGGAAGGTAGTAATGGTAGAGACAGAAGAGATGTTGATGGAGAGCATCCATTTCTGTTTGTATAATTTGCAGTTTCCTAAGTGTCACTACATATATTAATCTTTTATGAAGGGAACTGAAATTGAACAGCCTGACTTGTGAAGGTGCTTTATTTCCCTCTTGCTCCTGTAGCATGGTCAAACATAGAGATACCACAGATTTTCCAAAACTGGTTTTGGAAAAAAGTAAATTTTTTGGACCTAAGTTTTGAACCCACTAACCTCAAAACAATCCAAACTACTCTTTCTTTTTCACTTAGAAAAAAGTACAAAACACAAATGTACAACTCTAAGATTTATATCAATGCAAACACCCAGTAATTATAACCCAGGAAAAGATATAGAACATTTCCAGCATCCCAGATCCCCTCCCCTGACACCTAAAGGGGTTCCTTCCAGTTACCCTCCCTTCTCTTCCTCCCCACCACAGCTGATCACAATTCTGCTTTTCATGGTAACTATTTTTTTTGCTTTTATTTATATTTTAACACCTAAGTAAGCATCCCCCCTCCAAAAAAAGAAGATTAGTTTTTCTGATTTTTGATATTTTGTGTCTGGCTTTTTTCACTCAATATTAAGTTTTTGAGATCTATCCAAAGTGTTTTATAAAGCTGTGGTTGATTTGTTTTTATTACTTTATAGTATTTCATTATTTGAACATACCACAGTTTTTTTGTTTTTGTTTTTTTCTCAATTCTACTCTTGATGGGCATTTCCAATCTGAACTTTTTCATATGCTGATTTGCTGTTTGAATATACACTTCTGTGAAATGCTTGTACTAAAAGTGAAAGAAAAAAAACCCCTAAATTTTCCTACACACTCTTTCACTAAGTTACTATGATCTGTGTTTGGGTGTTGCCTCTGTTCCTATTAACCGGGCACAAGGCTCTGCCATAGTTAGACAGTTCTGGTTATCTAAGATGTCACTTAAAAAATTCCTGAACCTAAAGGGTTTCTCAAAAAATCCAACCCTTTAAAATGTTCAGTTAAAAAAAAAAGTTCCATAACCAATATCCTTGGGAAACATCATATAAAGTACTCACTTCTTGGACATTCACAAGAAGCATTTATAATAATAAAAATTCTAAAGAACAATGGAGTAAAGAAACCTAGTCAACACTATTTAGTCCAACTTTTCTGCTTCATAGTTAAATTCAGAACATCTAATACCATCTTGTGGAACAAATATTCTGTGAAACACATTCTGGGAAAACCTCGTTTAGAAGAGTCCCCTTTTGTTGGATTTCAACATCACAAGTCAGCAGGTGAAGCACCATGATAAAAAAGCTTCAAAGAACATATAATTATCTCGGA
Source organism: Mesoplodon bidens (assembly GCF_964165515.1). Taxonomy (NCBI): domain Eukaryota; kingdom Metazoa; phylum Chordata; class Mammalia; order Artiodactyla; family Ziphiidae; genus Mesoplodon; species Mesoplodon bidens. The sequence continues at coordinate 36,668,626 of NC_138173.1, read as the reverse complement.
AATAAATTTACAAAGAATTGAAAATGGAAAAATGGTTCATTTAGATTGGTTTTCCTTAGTTTTTAAAAAAAATTTAAGCAATTAAAAAAGCTAATAACTAATACTAAAGAATTTGATATAGAAATGACTATAAAGCTCAGATTCACACATCAAATGCAATTATATTTTCAAAATCTATTAATGGCTCAATTAACTCATAGATCAGATAATTAGGTGTTGTTCATTAATGATAATTTGTGTGTGCCTGTGTTTGTGTGTGTGCATGTGTGTTGTGTGAGTGTGATGGAAAAGTCACAGCTTTTTAATGCTTAAAGGCAATTTCTTATGATGAAGTAGAGCTGAGTGTACATTTTATTTTAACATTTTTTTGTGGTTTTTTCAGTTTGGATATGTACAGTATTTTTGCTTTTCCAGATTTCTCACTTGTAAATAACAATGTTTCTTAAAGTGCAAAAGTTAACATTCAAATCAAAAATCCTCAGCTTCTTCTCTACTCTTAAGAAAAAAAAAGTTTAGAAAAATTAACTGCTTAGAAGTATTATTATTAAAGGAAGCCATCAATAAAATAGAGGCAGACCTTTTCTTCATAATCACTAATTTGCTCTCATTATGGAGAAATTTGTCACTATATTAATAAAGTAAATTGCTTATTATTGTTAGATTATTTGTTGCTATTTTGATATAACAGCAAAATAAACGGGGATCACCAAATTTGCATCACCTCATAGCTATGTATTTACTATGTTCTGATAATGCATCTGTGCAAATTACACACACCGATTGGCCCCTGATATAGAAAACATTAGAATGAGTCTAGGAGGAATCCTCTTTGACTGAGTGTGTAATTGGAGATCATGTTCACTTATCTCTTTTAGCCTCAAGGCTCTTGGCTTTCTTTGCCTGTCACTCAGGGTAATGGTTAGTTACTGTCAGAACGCAGCTATAATTGGGAAAGGCACTCCCTAAACACAGAAGTTTCAGGGAGGTGAGAATTCATATCCAGCCTAGTGAGTCTGGGAAGTTTTCCAATCCTCCAGTGCTGTACTAAGGCACAAAAGCAAATTGAATTTTACTGCTTAGGTGACATCAAGCCAGATTTAAACACAGAGGTTCCTCGACAACATCCTTCTTAAGAAATTCATTGTGATAAAACTTTTATTTTTTCCTCCAGGCTGGTCTTGAAGTTTGCATTCATTTTGAAATTTCTTCCATTTAAATTCTTAACTTTTTCACAGAGAATTACAACAAAATAATAAGTTCATATTATTATTAAGAGGAAAACTTTTGTGCTATAAATATTCTACAACCATCTGGAAAAATAAATGCAAAATTAGAAAGTGTAACTAAACTGAATGTTGTTAATGATGTTAGTTACTAAAATTGATGTGCCTGTGCTCTCAGATTTGAAAACCTAAGTGTTTTTCTTTCTAAAATGGGACATATTTTGAACTTCTGAGTTTAGGATTTATGATTAAAAGTTAATCACAAACTATTATCATCAGTACTCTCCAATCTACTGTTATACTTAATTTATGCAGAATAGTTTTAGGCATTTTTTTCTAGCTTCATAGAAAATTAAATTGGGGGATCCTCTACTTCATTTATCAAGGATACTTACTTTTTCCAGATAAAATATTTATAAAAATTATTTTATATCCAGTTATTTTTCTCTACAAAATATTTTGCATTAGGACTTGCTGCATTTTGGGGGTGTAAATCATATGTACTCCTCTACCTCCTTCTTCAAGCAATTTTACCCCCTCTTTTTCTTTCTGTAGTGCATTTTTATATGATTATTTCCTGTATTCCCCTTCAGATAATTGATTGGAATTTTCTCCTTATTATTATTTTTAACATAAGACCATATTTTTCCTATACATTTAGTATTTTTCTCTTCTTCCTCCTTCCGTCTTCTTATAATTGTGTACCCTTTTGCTTAAATAACCCAGTTTCAACTTCTCCAAGCTCTATTGTCTTTACACAACTCATTGTAACTTGTCTTGAACTCATTACACTCTCTTATATTCTTCCTACCTATTTGGTCAGTCCATCAAAATGTGCCTATCAACAATTAATGTAACGGTGTTGATGAAAGATAACTCCTGGCAAAAACCTGCTTATTGAGATAAGAAAAATACACACTAAATAATTAAAGAGCATCAGTTAATTAAGCACTAAATTATAGTGGAAATTCTCAGAGAGTCTCGATGTTTGTTGTACCAAGATCCCCTTTCTAGAAAAGTTGTTTAAAAGTGATTCCCTATCTACAGTGCATCATTCTTTATGTCTGGCTAAACTGGTCTACAACAGATTGGGCCAAAAGTCTCTATCTAAGCCAAAGGCTACAGACTAAAATGAAACACCCATGGGCCAAAGTTTTAATTGGGTTACACAGCTAACAGTAACAGGTGGTGGTATTGCAGAGGTATAGATAAGGAGTTATGGATTTTCAGAGAAGGTAAATAATGCAACTTTTTGGTGTGGGGAGGTCTGTGGGAGAATACAGAAGAATGATTTGAGACAGAGGGATTAGAAAAAGCTTGGTAGGTGAGATAGCATTTCACCAGTCCTTGTAAGAAATATTTTATTTCACCACGTGGAGTTGAAAGCAAAGACACCCCAAATAGTGGAAACAGCATGACCCTAGAATCTTTAACAAATGAGATGTATACTGGCAACAAAATGTATTATGGTCCAGCTGGAAAAAATTATCAGTGGATAAATCAGAGTAGTGAGAGTTCAGTTTGGAAAGGTAAGTTGGAAGAGATCATGAAATTTGTTCATGCAGGGTCCAGAGTTTGAGTAACTTAGTGTTGGATTGTGCACATGTGCTGCTCAATTTCCCTTTAAGGAAGGACTTGTTGCCCAGCTTGTGCTATCAACATCCATCCCATTTTGTGGCAAAAGTTGTGCAACAATGGATGCATGCCCGTGGGACCCACTCGTTCTACTGTACAGTGTATCACCTGTGGTAGCTAGCTCCACAGAATGTTGAAGGGATTCTTGCAAAGCTTATTGAAGGTGCCAGCCTGGGGATGTAGAGTGGTGGTGTTATTCTTTGGGATGTGCCCCAAAACACTGACACAAGACTGTTGTGTCCCAAATAGTTATAATACATCAGTCTGGAATCAAGGGGTATGCATAGAATTAGTCCTCTTGCCATTACTCCCAGAGACCCACTTGGAAATATGTCTTTCCCATCCCTATAACTTTAGTCTCTACTGAATTAGAAGTCCTTATTTCCCAGGAGAGGAACAATTCCACCACTGGACACAATAATGTTTTCACTGAAACTGAAGCTACTATAGCTGCATGGTCATTCAGGGCATCATATGTCAGTAGACTAGCAGACAAAGAAAATAGTTACCATGCCGGTGAGAGAAAAACTAACTCTGATTATCAAGAGGAGCTAGACTCACTGCTACATAATCAGAATGGTGAGGAGATCTTGGAGACCTATTGAAGCATCTCTTGGAGCGTCCATGCCTGATAAGAGTGAAAGGAAAATGACATCTTCCACAGCTTGACAAAAGCAAAACAACCTCATGCTAACAACCCTCAGGAATAAAGATCTGAATCAGGCCATCTAGAACATGGAGACATAATAGATCATTTGTCAGAAACCAAACTTCGATATGAAAATGGCAACCAAAGTCTCAGACTCCTCAAGGAAGAAGCTCTCCATCATCTGACTGGACAAATACCTAGAACAGTTACAGCACTGGACAAAGATGCAGAAGCTAATTCAGCTCACATGCTGACATTACCTGGTGGTGCAGGAGCGTTCATGTTGGAGAGTCTGGGATCTGAAGCATAAGTACCTTAGCCATCCTCTCTATGGACACTGTTTGGAGGTATTCTTTATATATATCAGAGGACCTGGCTGAGTTGAGCTCCTGTTGCCTAGAGCTGTGACCTCGAGAATGTGCCTTTTATTGGCTTTATCTACTTCATGTCACATTTCCCTGTAACAGTTTTCTGGAATGTACTCCCAAATAAAATATCTGTACCAAAAAAAAAAAATAATAATAAAATAAAATGAAACACACATGGAAGAAGATTGTGAGGAGCCTGGCATGAACTCTGCCCCACAGAACATTCTATATTGAATTCTATATTGAACAGAATGAACTTTTTCCTTTTGGGACATTTGGATACGAAATATATGGGAACATTTTGGAATTTATAACAGCAGTGAAAGAGAAACAGAATGAAAAGTTTAGTTACCAAGGAGATAAAATTACTACAGTGAGGTTTTAGTGCATTAAAATCTGAAAACACTCCTGATACAATTAGAAATGGTAGCTAAACATCTCTTTAACTGAAAACAAAAGAAATCCCTAGGGACTAATCAGCAAAAAGTGATCTGGAAGTCAGAGCTGGGCTATGGCTGCTGGGAGATGGGAGTAAGGATGAGAATGCAGGTATTGATTTTAGAAATCCAGAAGGTCAGGTTTTAATCTTTGTGCGAATGAATGGAAGATCAAGCCTTAGGCCCATGCAAGGCAGGGAGTTAAAACCGACACTCAGATGTAAAACTTGGATACTTAAAAGTCTGAAGAAGAAAGAACCAGAAATAATCTGTCCATAAGCATAGAGGTGAAAAAATACCAGTCTTTCTTTGTTGGAGCTCTGGGTAGAAAATAAAAGTCTACTCTGAGAATTTTTTAACTTTGGATTTCAAATTTGCATTAGCTACGAACTTAGATGTCTTCCAAGCTGATATATCAATATAAAACTTATTGTCGGGGCAGTGATAATTCTAGAGAATCTTGAACAGAGTGTGGTAAAGGTGACAGGATGTCACTTCTGAAATTAAGTTATAATTTCGGAAAAGGCCAACTTGTGTTGTGTCTTGCTTGTGTGTCCCCCCTTCCCCCTCTCTGATGAAGGCAGCTGTTACGTTGGGAGCTGCCCCATGGAGATCCTCATGTGGGAAGGTCAGTAGTCAGCACTGAACTGAAACCCTCAGTCCAACAACCAGCAAGGAGCTGAATTCACCTAACAGCCACACTCATGAGCCTGGATGTGGATCACCTCCTCCTCAAGGCCTGAAACGAGCACAGCTAGGGCAGACATCTGGATTGCTCCCTGTGAGAAAGCCTGAGCCACAGGGACTCAGTGAGGTCAGACCCTGATTCAAGACTCACAGATATTGTGAGAAAAGGAATGTTCGTTGTTTGCAGCTATTGGGTTATAGGGGTAATGGTTACACAGTGAGATAGAACTAATACAGAGTAAAGTCCATTGGTGGAAGCTCCTACTTTCTCTTCAGTCTCTCTTCCGCACCAATGAAGATTCCTGTTCCTTATTTATGGAATTGTCAATGTCTCCACAAGGAAAATCCACCCACCCACACTGTGATTTGCATGGCAAGGAATAGGAGAGGTGGGGGAGGTAGAAGCTGAGTACAGACCTATAACCTGGAAGAGTAAGTGAAGCAATTTTCCATTCCAGGGAAGTCAGTTCCACAGTGGACTAGCTCCAATCATCCTTTCTGCCCTCTTCAGATTTGCTTAATATTCGCCATCCTGTACATTGTGGACATTTTGTTTGTTTTTCTTCCTGTTCTGTTTATTTGTTTGTGTTTTTTGTTTGTTTTTTTGTTTGTTTCGGCTGCCAAGCTTTTCTTATTTGGAGTTACCTTCCATTGTTTAGAAAAACTCATCTGCTCTGTTTAAGAGACACCGAGGTATTTCCCTGAAGGGATTAAGTTTCTGTATTATCAGTGCAGCCTAAGGTTTTTGAACAATAATATAAATGTTGCTTTAAATGAAATAGAAACAGGCAAAAACACCCCAAACGCTCAGTATAATCAGGATAAAGTTTAGAAGAACTTTTAACATACACACACATATGTGTTATGCACATTAAGCAGTCTGAGGATATGGTGAAAGTAAAGTACAGATAATAATGGAAAATATTAGACAAATTGGAAGACTAGTAAAGTGTGAACTAAAGTCATATCTCTAGAAGTAAATTGTCTTTGGAAACTGATTCTCTAAATGTCAGTGTTGTCAAGCCCTAAAGGGATTTCATTCATCGAGGAAAGATCAATTGATTTGATGGAAAAAACAGCATGTTATATGCTAAAAAATGACATTATATATTTTTTGTTTGTTTATTAAACAAACCCCTTTGGTTTTTAAGGTTAAGGCACTTACTACTGTGGAAAATGACCCTTCAGAGTGAACAAAGCAAGTAAGTCCAAATATTGAATTATTTCTATGGCTGTAAAATAGTATTTAAACATAAAAGCTGGCAGCCCAGTGCTCTAAGTACATCAGTGTCTTCTACAGTGGTATTAGCATCACTTACATCAGTACTTCCTAACAACAAAGAACTCTCCGTCCTTAGTCTCACAGACAATATTTGTAAAGTCATACACAGGTTTACATGATTTAAAAATCATTGCTTTTAGAACATTATTTTTGAAGCCACATTTTGATGTCTCTATATGAATGGCCTATAGCTCAAGACGTTTTATTTTTTTTATTTTTTTAACATCTTTATTGGAGTATAATTGCTTTACAATGGTGTGTTAGTTTCTGCTTTTTAACAAAGTGAATCAGTTATACATGTACATATGTTCCCATATCTCTTCCCTCTTGCATCTCCCTCCCTCCCACCCTCCCTATACCCACCCCTCTAGGTGGTCACAGAGTACTGAGCTGATCTCCCTGTGCTATGCGGCTGCTTGCCACTAGCTATCTATTTTACGTTTGGTAGTGTATATATGTCCATGCCACTTTCTCACTTTGTCGCAGCTTACCCTTCCCCCTCCCCATATCCACAAGTTCATTCTCTAGTAGATCTGTGTCTTTATTCCCGTCTTGCCCCTAGGTTCTTCATGACCTTTTTTTTTTTTCCTTAGATTCCATATATATGTGTTAGCATACAGTATTTGTTTTTCTCTTTCTGACTTACTTCACTCTGTATGACAGACTCTAGGTCCATCCACCTCTAGATGACCACTTCTGTTGTCTCCTCGGCTCTGATTTAAGGACTGAGTGTATCATTTATTAGGGAGATAACTTCTGTCTATCATGTTTGTCTCCCCTCTCCCTCTTTCCCTCTTTCTTCCCTTTCTCCCACCCTTCCTCCTTTTCTCTCTCTCTCCCTCCTTCTTTGTCTTCCTTTTTTCTTTTTTCTTTCTTTTGTAAATAGAGCTGACTCTTCCTACATTTAGTAAAACCAAAAGCCACACTCTACATTACAGAGTAGAGCCCAAATTACCAATTATGATATAACCTGAGTATCTCTGATTTCTTAACCTTTCAGAGCCATCTTTACATTAATACCCAAATATATTAATAAATAATAAAGTAGTTGAATCCACCATCTTATTTCACCACAAAAACTAAACCTTTCCCTTCATATTCTGAACATCCTCAGAGAATGAACACAGTTTATTGACATTTCTTTTTATTTTCACTTCTTATTGCTCCTTTGGCTGCTTCTGGGATTTTCTTGAAAAGATGCTACCACTATCACAAAGGCTTCAGAGAAGGGTCCAGGGCAGGTAGCCCTTCCCTCACTATCCCATCCCATCTCATGATTTTCTATAGAGAAACTTTAAAAAACTTTTTAGTTTGAAACAGTTTTTAATTTACAGAAGAGTTGCAAAGGTAACACAGGGAGTTCTTATATATTCTTTACCCAGCTTCCCCTAATTTAACACTTTACATAACCATGGTACAACTCCAAATCTAAAATAAGAAACATTGCCTGAATTTGATGTGAATATTTTCATATATTAATTAAACAAATAGTTATTAAGCACCACTATGCTAGGCTCTGGGGACATAGTGATCCGCAAGATAGAACTCCTGCCTCACGGAGTTTATGTTTTCACCTCTTCCACCTCCCCATTTCTAAAGTCAATGTCATTGCCGTGCTGTTGAGCCACAGATTACAGCCAATCTTCCTGAAAGTGTAATAGTTTTTGAACTTTACTAACACCATTACTACAAGTTATGTATGCTGTTTTGCAATGCGTGCCTTATTTCAACAATTCCTGTTTTTTTTTTACGTTGCCTTGCTTTTATTTGAGTGATTAAAAAATACTAAGATGAGTCCAGATTGTGGAAAGTTTAGAGTGATGTTTATTACCTAATTCACATGACAACAGCATTCATCTACTTATCCGAAATCGAAGTTTACGCTGAGTGACATAGCAAAGTCAGATTGCTAAAGTCAAATTTAGAAGTTTGTATATTGTGACTATTTATGTTTTTTGATTAATATTTGTGCTTTTCTGGTACAAATATTATTGATAGAACTACTATGACATATCAGTGGCTGTTGGAGCCCATTTTACAAATTATCTCTTCCAATTTTTTTGTTGTTTTAGTTTCAGATATTTATGACTGTATGTCAATTCTTTGGACACCTTCATTATGCCAGTATTAAAATATGAAGCACTGAGGAAACAATGCTTTTACATGTCTTAGGAAACACATGCAGTTAAGTGAGATGTAAAAATGAAAATTTCAGTTTTCTGAAGCAGGTAATAATTATAACCTCAAACTTCCAGAGTTACTTAAAGGATTTATTTTTTATTATTTTTTTTTATTTTTTGCTTTATAAAAAATTTAATCAGTTATACATATATATATGTTCCCATATCCCTTCCCTTTTGCGTCTCCCTCCCACCCTCCCTATCCCACCCCTCCAGATGGTCACAAAGCACCGAGCTGATCTCCCTGTGCTCTGCGGCTGCTTCCCACTAGCTATCTACCTTACGTTTGGTAGTGTATATATGTCCATGCCGCTCTTTCACTTTGTCACAGCTTACCCTTTCCCCTCCCCATATCCTCAAGACCATTCTCTAGTACGTCTGTGTCTTTATTCCTGTCTTACCCCTATGTTCTTCATGACATTTTTTTTCTTAAATTCCATATATATGTGTCAGCATACAGTATTTGTCTTTCTCTTTCTGACTTACTTCACTCTCTATGACAGACTCTAGGTCCATCCACCTCATTACAAATAGCTCAATTTCATTTCTTTTTATGGCTGAGTAATATTCCATTGTATATATGTGCCACATCCTCTTTACCCATTCATCTGATGATGGACACTTAGGTTGTTTCCAGCTCCGGGCTATTGTAAATAGGGCTGCTATGAACATTTTGGTACATGTCTCTTTTTGAATTATGGTTTTCTCAGGGTATATGCCCAGTAGTGGGATTGCTGGGTCATATGGTAGCTCTATTTGAAGTTTTTTAAGGAACCTCCATACCATTCTCCAAAGTGGCTGTACCAATTCACATTCCCACCAGCAGTGCAAGAGTGTTCCTTTTTTTCCACACCCTCTCCAGCATTTATTTTTTCTAGATTTTTTGATGATGGCCATTCTGACTGGTGTGAGATGATATCTCATTGTAGTTTTGATTTGCATTTCTCTAATGAGCAAAGATGTTGAGCATCCTTTCATGTGTTTGTTGGCAGTCTGTATATCTTCTGTGGAGAAATGTCTATTTAGGTCTTCTGCCCATTTTTGGATTGGGTTGTTTGTTTTTTTGCTATTGAGCTGCATGAGCTGTTTATAAATTTTGGAGATTAATCCTTTGCTTCATTTGCAAATATGTTCTCCCATTCTGAGGGTTGTCTTTTGGTCTTGTTTATGGTTTCCTTTGCTGTGCAAAAGCTTTGAAGTTTCATTAGGTCCCATTTGTTTATCTTTGTCTTTATTTCCATTTCTCTAGGAGGTGGGTCCAAAAGGATCTTGCTGTGATTTATGTCATAGAGTGTTCTGCCTATGTTTTCCTGTAAGAGTTTGATAGTGTCTGGCCTTACATTTAGGTCTTTAATCCATTTTGAGCTTATTTTTGTGTATGGTGTTAGGGAGTGATCTAATCTCATACTTTTACATGTCCCTATCCAGTTTTCCCAGCACCACTTATTGTCCTTTCTCCACTGTACATTCCTGCCTACTTTACTAAAGATAAGGTGACCATATGTCCGTGGTTTTACCTCTGGGCTTTCTATCCTGTTCCATTGATCTATCTTTCTGTTTTTGTGCCAGTATCATACTGTCTTGATTACTGTAGCTTTGTAGTATAGTCTGAAGTCAGGGAGCCTGATTCCTCCAGTTCCATTTTTCGTTCTCAAGATTGCTTTGGCTATTCGGGGTCTTTTGTGTTTCCATACAAATTGTGAAATTTTTTGCTCTAGTTCTGTGAAAAATGACAGTGGTAGTTTGATAGGGATTGCATTGAATCTGTAGATTGCTTTGGGTAGTAGAGTCATTTTCACAATGTTGATTCTTCCAATCCAAGACATGGTATATCTCTCCATCTATTTGTATCATTTGTATCTATTTGTATAGATATCTATTGTATCTATTTGTATCATCTTTAATTTCTTTCATCAGTGTCTTATAATTTTCTGCATACAGGTCTTTTGTCTCCTTAGGTAGGTTTATTCCTAGATATTTTATTCTTTTTGTTGCAATAGTAAATGGGAGTGTTTTCTTGATTTCACTTTCAGAATTTTCATCATTAGTATATAGGAATGCCAGAGATTTCTGTGCATTAATTTTGTATCCTGCTACTTTACCAAATTCATTGATTAGCTCTAGTAGTTTTCTGGTAGCATCTTTAGGATTCTCTATGTATAGTATCATGTCATCTGCAAACAGTGACAGCTTTACTTCTTCTTTTCCAATTTGGATTCCTTTTATTTCCTTTTCTTCTCTGATTGCTGTGGCTAAAACTTCCAAAACTAGGTTGAATAAGAGTGGTGAGAGTGGGCAACCTTGTCTTGTTCCTGATCTTAGTGGAAATGGTTTCAGTTTTTCACCATTGAGGACGATGCTGGCTGTGGGTTTGTCATATATGGCCTTTATTATGTTGAGGAAAGTTCCCTCTATGCCTACTTTCTGCAGGGTTTTTATCATAAATGGGTGTTGAATTTTGTCGAAAGCTTTCTCTGCATCTATTGAGATGATCATATGGTTTTTCTCCTTCAATTTGTTAATGTGGTGTATCACGTTGATTGATTTGCGTATATTGAAGAATCCTTGCATTCCTGGAATAAACCCCACTTGATCATGGTGTATGATCCTTTTAATGTGCTGTTGGATTCTGTTTGCTAGTATTTTGTTGAGGATTTTTGCATCTATGTTCATCAGTGATATTGGCCTGTAGTTTTCTTTCTTTGTGACATCCTTGTCTGGTTTTGGCATCAAGGTGATGGTGGCCTTGTAGAATGAGTTTGGGAGAGTTCCTCCCTCTGCTATATTTTGGAAGAGTTTGAGAAGGATAGGTGTTAGCTCTTCTCTAAATGCTTGATAGAATTCACCTGTGAAGCCATCTGGTCCTGGGCTTTTTTTGTTGGAAGATTTTTTAATCACAGTTTCAATTTCAGTGCTTGTGATTGGTCTCTTCATATTTTCTATTTCTTCCTGATTCAGTCTTGGCAGGTTGTGCATTTCTAAGAATTTGTCCATTTCTTCCAGGTTGTCCATTTTATTGGCATAGAGTTGCTTGTAGTAATCTCTCATGATCTTTTGTATTTCTGCAGTGTCAGTTGTTACTTCTCCTTTTTCATTTCCTTGTTTTTTTTTTTTTTAAATTTTTTTAATTAGTTTCTGCTTTATAACAAAGTGAGTCAGTCATACATATACATCTGTTTCCACATTCCTTCCCTCATGCATCTCCCTCCCTCCCTCCCACACTCCCCATCCCACCCCTCCAGGCGGTCACAAAGCACCGAGCTGATCTCCCTGTGCTCTGCGGCTGCTTCCCACTATCTATCTACCTTACGTTTGGTAGTGTATATATGTCCATGCCTCTCTTTCCCTTTGTCACAGCTTACCCTTCGCCCTCCCCATATCCACAAGTCCATTCTCAAGTAGGTCTGTGTCTTTATTCCCGTTTTACCCCTAGGTTCTTCATGACATTTTTTTTTTATTTTTTTTATTTATTTTTATTTTTTTTATTTTTTATTTATTTTTTTTATTTTGTATTTTTTTATTTTTTTTTAAATTCCGTATATATGTGTTAGCATTTCTAATTCTATTGATTTGAGTCTTCTCCCTTTTTTTCTTGATGAGTCTGGCTAATGGGTTATCAATTTTGTTTATCTTCTCAAAGAACCAGCTTTTAGTGTTATTGATCTTTCCTATCGTTTCCTTCATTTCTTTTTCATTTATTTATGATCTGATCTTTAGGATTTCTTTCCTTCTGATAGCTTTGGGGGTTTTTTGTTCTTCTTTCTCTAATTGCTTTAGGTGCAGGGTGAGGTAGTTTACTCAAAATGTTTCCTGTTTCTTTTTTTTTTTTTTTTTTTTTTTTTTTGCGGTATGCGGGCCTCTCACTGCTGTGGCCTCTCCCGCTGCGGAGCACAGGCTCCGGATGCGCAGGCTCAGCGGCCATGGCTCACGGGCCCAGCCGCTCCGCGGCATATGGGATCCTCCCGGACCGGGGCACGAACCCGTATCCCCTGCATCGGCAGGCGGACTCTCAACCACTGCGCCACCAGGGAGGCCCCTCCTGTTTCTTAAGGTGGGATTGTATTGCTATAAATTTCCCTCTTAGAACTGCTTTTGCTGCATCCCATAGGTTTTGGGTCATCGTGTCTCCATTGTCATTTGTTTCTAGGTATTTTTAAATTTCCCCTTTGATTTCTTCAGTGATCACTTTGTTATTAAGTAGTGTATTGTTTAGCCTCCATGTGTTTGTATTTTTTACAGCTCTTTTCCTGTAATTGATATCTAGTCTCATAGCATTGTTGTCGGAAAAAATACTTGATACAATTTCAATTTTCTTAAATTTGCGAAGGCTTGATTTCTGACCCAAGATATGATCTATCCTGGAGAATGTTCCATGAGCACTTGAGAAAAATGTGTATTCTGTTGTTTTTGGATAGAATGTCCTATAAATATCAATTAAGTCCATCTTGTTTAATGTCTCATTTAAAGCTTGTGTTTCCTTTTTTATTTTCATTTTGGATGATCTGTCCATTGGTGAAAGTGGGGTGTTAAAGTCCCCTACTATGATTGTGTTACTGTCGATTTCTCCTTTTATGGCTGTTAGTATTTGCCTTATGTATTGAGGTGCTCCTATGTTTGGTGCATAAATATTTACAATTGTTATATCTTCTTCTTGGATCGATCCCTTGATCATTATGTAGTGTCCTTCTTTGTCTCTTCTAGTAGTCTTTATTTTAAAGTCTATTTTGTCTGATATGAGAATTGCTACTCCAGCTTTCTTTTGGTTTCCATTTGCATGGAATATCTTTTTCCATCCCCTTACTTTCAGTCTGTATGTGTCTCTAGGTCTGAAGTGGGTCTCTTGTAGACAGCATATATATGGATCTTGTTTTTGTATCCATTCAGCCAATCTGTGTCTTTTGGTGGGAGCATTTATTCCATTTACATTTAAGGTAATTATCGATATGTATGTTCCTATTCCCATTTCCTTAATTGTTTTGGGTTCGTTATTGTAGGTCTTTTCCTTCTGTTGTGTTTCTTGCCTAGAGAATTTCCTTTAGCATTTGTTGTAAAGCTGGTTTGGTGGTGCTGAACTCTCTCAGTTTTTGCTTGTCTGTAAACGTTTTAATTTCTCCATCAAATCTGAATGAGATCCTTGCTGGGTAGAGTAATCTTGGTGGCAGGCTTTTCTCCTTCATCACTTTAATTATGTCCCGCCACTCCCTTCTGGCTTGTAGAGTTTCTGCTGAGAGATCAGCTGTTATCCTGATGGGGATTCCCTTGTGTGTTATTTGTTGTTTTTCCCTTTCTGCTTTTAATATGATTTCTTTGTGTTTAATTTTTGACAGTTTGATTAATATGTGTCTTGGCGTATTTCTCCTTGGATTTATTCTGTATGGGACTCTCTGTGCCTCCTGGACTTGATTAACTATTTCCTTTCCCATATTAGGGAAGTTTTCAACTATAATCTCTTCAAGTATTTTCTCAGTCCCTTTCTTTTTCTCTTCTTCTTCTGGAACCCCTATAATTCGAATGTTGGTGCATTTAATGTTGTCCCAGAGGTCTCTGAGACTGTCCCCTGTTCTTTTCATTCTTTTTTCTTTATTTTTCTCTGCAGCAGTTATTTCCACTATTTTATCTTCCACCTCACTTATCCGTTCTTCTGCCTCAGTTATTCTGCTATTGATCCCATCTAGAGTATTTTTTATTTCATTTATTGTGTTTTTAATTGATGCTTGATTCATCTTTAGTTCTTCTAGGTCCTTGTTAACTGTTTCTTGCATTTTGTCTATTCTATTTCCAAGATTTTGGATCTGGGAAATAGAATCTTGGATCATCTTTACCATCATTATTCTGAATTCTTTTTCAGGTAGACTGCCTATTACCTCTTCATTTGTTAGATCTGGTGGGTTTTTATCTTGCTCCTTCTCCTGCTGTGTGTTTTTCTGTCTTCTCATTTTGCTTATGTTACTGTGTTTGGGGTCTCCTTTTTGCAGGCTGCAGGCTCGTAGTTCCCGTTGTTTTTGGTGTCTGTCCCCAGTGGCTAATGTTGGTTTAGTGGGTTGTGTAGGCTTCCTGGTGGAGGGGACTAGTGCCTGTGTTCTGGTGGGTGAGGCTGGATCTTGTCTTTCTGGTGGTCAGGTCCACGTCTAGTGGTGTGTTTTGGGGTTGCTGCGGACTTTTTATGATTTTAGGCCACCTCTCTGCTAATGGGTGACGTTGTGTTCCTGTCTTGCTAGTTGTTTGGCATAGGGTGTCCAGCACTGTAGCTTGCTGGTCGTTGAGTGAAGCTGGGTGCTGGTGTTGAGATGGAGATCTCTGGAAGATTTTCGCCGTTTGATATTATGTGGAGCTGGGAGGTCTCTTGTGGACCAGTGTCCTGAAGTTGGCTCTCCCACCTCAGAGGCACAGCACTGACTCCTGGCTCCTCAATTTGGGATGATTTGTTGTCCATTCATGTATTCCACAGATGCAGGGTACATCAAGTTGATTGTGGAGCTTTAATCCACTGCTTCTGAGGCTGCTGGGAGAGGTTTCCCTTTCTCTTCTTTGTTCTCACAGCTCCTGGGTCTCAGCTTTGGATTTGGCCCCGCCTCTGCGTGTAGGTCGCCGGAGGGCGTCTGTTCTTCTCCTCTTCGGGGACTCTGGCTCACTCAGGCCGGGCGGGAGGGAGGGGCACGGAGTGCGGGGCGAGCCTGCAGCGGCAGAGGTCGGCGTGACGTTGCACCAGCCCGAGGCGCGCCGTGCGTTCTCCCAGGGAAGCCGCCCCTGGATCCCGGGACCCCGGCAGTGGCGGGCTGCACAGGCTCCCGGAAGGGCGGTGTAGACAGTGACCTGCGCTCGCACACAGGCTTCTTGGCGGCGGCAGCAGCAGCCCCAGCGTCCCACGCCCGTCACTGGGCTCTGCGCTTTCAGTCGTGACTCGCGCCCGTCTGTGGAGCCCCTTTAAGCAGCGCTCTTAATCCCCTCTCCTCGCGCACGAGGAAACCAAGAGGGAAGAAAAAGTCTCTTGCCTCTTCGGCAGCTCCAGAGTTTTCCCGGACTCCCTGCCAGCTAGCTGTGGCTCATTAGCCCCCTTCCGGCTGAGTTCTCGCCCCCAGCCCCAGTCCTCTCCCTGCGCTCTGACTGAAGCCCGAGCCTCAGCTTCCAGCGCCGCCGAGGCGAGCAGACAAGCCTCTTGGGCTGGTGAGTGCCGCTCGGCCCCGATCCTCTGTACGGGAATCTCTCCGCTTTGCCCTACCCAGGTATGTGGGGAGTTTCTTGCCTTTTGGGAGGTCTGGGGTCTTCTGCCAGCGTTCAGTAGGTGTTCTGTAGGAGTTGTTCCACGTGTAGCTGTATTTCTGGTGTATCCCTGGGGAGGACGGTCAAGGATTTACTTTTATTAGCATAAAACTTCACTAAAAATGTGTTTGTTCAGTGCACATAAAACACTCAGGTAAGTCTCTTGGTAATATAGATCTCATTGTTTTGGCTTTTGTAAATGTTCTTGAATTATATACACATATATAGAACACATATATATTTATATATATATGAAAACCATCTCACTAATTTATATTATAAATCATGAGTCATAATTATGAACATATTTCTTTGAAAGGTTTCTGGTAAAAAAAGAAATCAGATACAATGAGAAATCTCCTCAGATGTGTCCACTAAATTACCAAACAGCAGAGAGAACTAGTAATTCAATGGTGGTTATTACCCAGTGGAAGGTAGAGTTGGTCTAAGTTGACAATACTACCTAAGTTAGAATATGCATTATCATTGCTGTTATGGATGAGGAGACATCCATCCAAACAATGGAAGTCACAGCAGCCTTGGCAGGAGATTCTCCTCTCTTTTAACAGTTTCCTGATTGCAGTCCCTGCAGTCTTGCCTCAGTTCCTTGCTAACTGAAGGATTATTGTCATTTTTTGATCAGCATTCTCGCATCAAAGTTGTACAGAGAAACCCAAGTGAGGAAGAGTACAGCTACATGAAAAATAAGGCAGAGGAAGATGTTCAAGTTTCACATGAGATCAGAAAACAAATGTTCAAGGGTATAAAATTAGAAGCATGGCATGCAGCCATGATGATATGGCCCATTATGGGAGATGTCTTGGGTTCTTTGGTCAAGCATATGCATTCAGTTCTTGCAAACATTCAAAAAGACAAAACTATGACAGAAAATTGTGTAGAACAAGGACTTGGCTCATCAGATTACAGTCTTAAATCTCTGTGATGGCATTTCCCCTATCTGTGATTCTCTGAATGCATAATTCATTTGAGTAAATACTCAATAAACTTGCTAGTCCAGACAAATTTCCTAAGTAACTTAAATTCTTTTCTTGGTCTATTAGAACCACTTTGTTCTTTTCACAATAATTTCTTTACAAGGAAATTTTTCTTTATGTTACTGTGTGTCCCATTGTGCTGGGGCTTTCAAGTTGTAAATTGTTTTGATGGTATTGGAATTTAACTGTGGAATTGCAGGGCATTTTTAACAATGGTACACTGAGTTTGGAGGAAAAGTTTGTCTTCTCTTCTCCATAGCAATAATGGAGATTGACTTCGGGTCTTGGGTGTGTATTTAACAAAAGTGGGTGGAGTGGGGGATGGGAATGCATATGGGGATAGGTGGGGGATTAGGGATGGATTTGAAAGAGCAAAAGAGAGTGATAGAGGGAGAGATGTTTTGAGCATAAGAAACAATGAATACAAAATTCAATAACTGGAATTACCTGCCTTTAAAATTTATCAGAAAAAAAAGGAATACAACCATTTTATTTTTTTGAAATCTTAAATTTAAATCAGTCTGATGTATAGCGTTGCCTGAAACCTCTACTTTTTGGTTATCCCTTTTGGCCTGCAAATGTCTTAAATTTATGAATATCTCAAAAAATAATAGTTTGAAAATCCAGCCAATGAAATGACTTCTAAATTTTTAGGGAAATCTCGTTCTCAAGAATCTGGTTCCCAAGTTTGTGCAGAAGACACTGTGAGCCCACAGCCTCTACCACCAGGAACCATCCAAACCAACACACCTGTGTGTCCCACACAACCCTTTCCCTTTGCTCCCATTTTCACAGAGTCTCACATATTTATAGAGCTGGAACTTCGGAGTTCACAAAAACATCATCATCTTTATTCCTGCAAATTTCATAAATATGTAATTGAAATGCAATTTCTTTGTTTTCTAAAAAAAATAGTCAGGATAATAAGTGAAGTAAGATGTTAATTAAGGAGAGAGAGAGAAAATGAAAATATTTAATTCTTATTGCTAAATCACATACCCAAACAGCAGGGAATGTATAGACTGAAGCTTAAAGACTAAATAAAGAGGAGACATAAGTGTCAAGCAGAGTTCCCAGCTGGCTGTAACATTTTCCTGTGGTGCCAGCATGTTTGAACTAACAATTATGTGGAAAGAATGGGACTTATTAAGAGAAAGAAATCAACTCTCTTAGGTCTTCCAGGATGGACATAATAATAAAAAAATAATTATTGGCTTTCTGAAACATCTTTCATCCATGGATCTCAGGATATTTTATCTAATATTACTTAATTAAAATTCATACTACTTCTATATCTGAGGGAAAGAATTGCTATATTTTATAGATGAAAAATTGCTTTTCAGAAAGATTGAACAACTTGATCACACAAGTTTTTATGGTTGTAAATTGAAATAAATACCATTGCCTTCTTCCTATGTCTTAGTTTCACCAAACTAAGGAATTAAAATATAGGCACTTCCCTGGAGGTCCTGTGGTTAAGACTCCATGCTTCCACTGTAGGAGGTGTGGGTTCAATCCCTGGTCAGAGGACTAAGATCACACATGCTGTGTGGCACGGCCAAAAAAAAAAAAAAAAAGAAATTAAAATGTAAAATAAGCAATTTTTTTAGTCTACTGACACAAAATTACTCATGTTGGGTTTGGGGAAGGGATTATTCTTCCTTCTTCATTGAATTGATCAGATACTTTGGTGATTTTTTTTACATAGCACAGATATTTTCCATTTATGTTTATTCTGAAGGCTGGAAAACATCAGAAAAACCTTTCACATGCTGGATTGGTTCTTTATGTATCCAATTTTCGCTATGTCTTGACCACTCAACAATTCAATCCTTGCTTGATTCAAGCTCCCCCTTAAAATTTTTTTTTTCATGAAAGTGCTATTAAAATAAAAATGCCTCTAAACAGAGGGATGCATTTTGGTTAAAGGACAATAAAATTTCTGAAAAGAAAATCAACTTTTGAAATATTAGTTGCTTTGTTAGAAATTAATGTCACACTAGTTAATAAGAAAATTTATTGTGTGTGCTCAGTGAAGTCAATTGCATTATTAATATGTAACTTCTCTCTCATAATTTTCTTCTACATTCAAGTAAATTGGAGTATTAGTGAAAGCAATCATGGTAATGTCAATAACCCCAAGAACAGTGTTAATATCAGTACAAACCGGTCAAATTTAGTATTTATTCTGTGCCAAGCTCTGTGCTAAGCATTTCAGAGTTCTCATCTTCTCCTTTTATCCTTACCTAGGGGGCAGGTATTATTGCTAATAAGTAAACTGCTTTTGTTCAAATCTTAATTATACCACTTACTAGCTCTCTTACCTGGAATGAGTTACTTAAAATTTAGAGGGTTCCTCATCCACAAAATCAGGGTGATTAAAAGGTTATTGTGAGGATTAAATGATTAATACACAGGAGATCCTTAGAAGAGCACCTGATACATGGTAAAGGTCTCAATACATATTAACTATAGTAGAAATGAGGGCACTGGGCTTCAGGGATGTTAAGTCATTTGCCCATGGCCAATGGTGTGGTGAATAGAGGAGCCATCCTTTCCAACTTCAAATTCTGGGCTTCTAATATCACATTAATTCTAGTTGTTGGTAGCCCCTAATAAATTACAACTACTAGAATTAAGTTTCTTAAGGACAGGGAATGCAACTTAAGTATTTAAATTGTTTTTCCCATTTTTATTGAGAAATTATTAGTATACATCACTGTATAAGTTTAAGGCATACACTATGATGGTTTGATTTATATATATTGTGAAATATTTACCACAATAGGTTCAGCTGTAACTTATATATCTTTGTGTTCTCAGGCCTCAGCACAGTGCTAGCTCCTACATTGTACTGCTTAATTTGATTTAAAATAAAAAGTAAGGCTCTGTTTACTGTTTCGTAGTTTTTACCAAAAGAGCATAGATTATATTTCTTGGCTATTCTTCCCATTTTCTGTTCCTTTTTCTGTAAAAGGCATAGTTATTTACCTAGTGACTACTACACCAAATCCAAGTAGAGAGCTAGGAAGAGTTATTTCACTTCCTTGCCATTATTTGTCCACCATATATCTTAATTCAGTACTGGAAACGGTACACTGATAATTATTAGTTAATTCTTCCACATAGAGACACTCAATGTTATTTTTATATGATACTGAAATCCTTTATCTTTTGCATGGATTATTTGAAAATAATATAGCACTATTCAGTCTTGATAGCAATCTCAACATCTTTCTTCTTTCATCTAAAAAGACTTTAATACTCGCCAAAGAAAACAAAGGAGGTAGAAGTTCATGACAGTATTGAACCGTCTATTATTCTAATTCCATTCTGAGAGAGACCTCAAGAGATCAAGTTCTTATCTTCTATCAGACAAAATCACATATAAATCATCCTGGAAAGATGAGGGTGCAGCTGATTAACAGAGAAATTTCCACAAAATCCCTCAGGCCTTTGGTTTATCTCCAACTTCCAGAAAGTTATTATTTAGGTTTAACCTGTAATTTCCATTTTCATGTTCCATGGAAGCAAATGAATGTTGCCTGAACTATCTTTTGGTTTTGAACATCCATTAAGAATAGATCATTAACAACAATTCAAAATTCCTATCTGTGTGCATCCTATAATGTATTTTGTTTGGGAAGTGTAATTTTTTTGTGAAATATCAATTTTTCTTCAGGTTTATGAAAGAATCTGGCAAAAACAATAATTACAACAACAACAACTAGTAGTAGGTAAACTGAGAATGAAGGAAATGTAACTGGCCTATATATATATACATATATGTGTATATATATATTCTTTTGAGTATGATAATAATCCTTGAGTACAATTCAAATGAGCAAATTATTGCTACTGTAGAAGAATATCAGCTAGGAAAAATGGAAGTGGCTGCATTCCTCAGAAACAGATCAGTAATGTTGCAAGAGAATTGCTTCCAAAATGAGGAGTAATTATTGACCTGAAATCACTTCTCTAAGTTATGTGAGTTGAGTTGCCATCATTTCATTATTGCTGGAAATTAAGATTTTGTGATATTTTCCAGCTATAATACTCATTTTAAAAGACTGTTTAAAAATTGTTTTCTAGCCGCATAGCACAGGGAGATCAGCTTGGTGCTTTGTGACCGCCTGGAGGGGTGGGATAGGGAGGGTGGAAGGGAGGGAGACGCAAAAGGGAAGGGATATGGGAACAGATGTATATGTATAACTGATTCACTTTGTTATAAAGCAGAAACTAATAAAAAAATTTTTTTAAATTTGTTTTCTGACAGATATGCATTTTTTTAGCATGCTTCTTTATCTGGACCTAGAAACAGGTAGCATTTAATAGCCAACCTTGGGTTTCTGAGATTGAGTATTACAATGAAAAAACTCAGGACATCTATGTTTTGCCTTTGGTTTTGTCACCAACTGTTGTTCTCAATATGTATTTCTTTCCTTTATTATTATTTTTGGCATTATTTTTATTCACAAAAACATGGTGTTTTAAACTAAATTACCTCTTCAGTCCTTTCTAAAGATATTGTAGTATGTACAGAGAGTAATTCACACTTGTTCAACATTGTCTGACAAGATAAAACAAAACTCTTTTCTGTAGCTTCTGGTTTGTTAATTTGTCACTGTGTTAAGCCATATCACCACAGATGGATGTTTTCTCATTTCTTAAATTTTTCCTCTACTTTACTTCTAAATATCTTCACTTATGCCATGCCCTCAACCTTAAAGGAAAATTTCTCCATATTACTCTGGAATTCATATTTATTATTCAAGATACAGGTCAAATATGATCTCTTTTAAACTTGAATATCTGAATTTTTTCCATTTAACAGACTATGAATGACCCATTTCAAAAAGAATTTTGAGGTGTACCTTGGTATTCCCAGCAAAAATCCACAGTACTCTAGATCATAGAGATTCAAGACAGGAAGTCAACACATAACCAAAGCCTTTGAAAGTCTCACTAAATGAAAGTCGGATGATTTATGTTCCCAACAACTGACTTTTTTTTTTTGGTTTCACAGTAACCCCCAGAACAGAAGTCTGGCTATAGCCATGGAAAATGATCCACAGTCAATGGATGCCTTCATTGGCCCTTTTATATTGATTTCCCTTTATAAGGAATGATGTCATTTTTGATTAATTCAGTCTTCTCACCCTTGCTGCCACTGATTTCCTGCCCTTAAACACTGCTCTGGCCATGATGCTTTATACAGAAGTCTCCCTCATTAAAACAACAACCATTTTATGGGAGAGAAATTTTTGTGGAGATTCAGAAGCACATGTGCATTATGGAGCTCTTCTGGGGTATTGGGTAAAAAGATCGTCTGCAAAAAGACACTGTAGTCTTGAAAAAGGTTAATCCATCATTATGATCATTGTCTTGACATCATGAAAAGATGAAGGAGTGAGTAGAGAGTTGCGTGGAGCCAGGTAGGGGTCAGGAAGAAAGTATTAGTTTGTTTCTCCTTATTTTACTTTTTTGAAATTGTGAATCTCACTAACCTCAGACCACGCAAACATTTTTGAGTCTGAAATGTGCAAGGTGCCCTTGTGCTACAGATATGTCCATGTCCTATGTCTCTTACTGACTCTATGCTTCCAAGTAAGGAAGGTTGTATTGCCTGTGCTGTCCTGAATATGGAAAGATTTCAGTATTTGTTAAATAAATAGATACTGGGGCCTTCTCTCCTTCACATATTAGAAGCTAAAGGAAGACAAAGTACTTAAATAAATTCTCCTATTCCTTGTTTTCACTATCAAATTATTTCTAATCACATGTATAAATACCTATTACTACATAGTTCTTAGAGTCCTATGAGGCGGTACACAACTTTGGTCACACAAAAGAATTACCTGGAGAGCTTTAAAAATCACTGGTGCCGGGACTTCCCTGGTGGCACAGTGGTTAAGAATCCACCTGCCAATGCAGGGGATAGGGGTTTGAGCCGTGGTGTCGGAAGATCCCATACACCACAGAGCAACTAAGCCTGTGTGCCACAACTACTGAGCCCGTGAGCCACAACTACTGAACCCCATGTGCCTAGATCCTGTGATCTGCAACAAGAGAAGCCACCGCAAATGAGAAGCCCTCGCACCACAACAAAGAGTAACCCCCTCTCGTCGCAACTAGAGAACGCCCGCGTGCAGCAACGAAGATCCAACACAGCCAAAAATAAATAAATTAATTAAAAAATAAGTAAATAAACAACACTGGTGCCTAGATCTGAGCCCAGAGGTCCTAATTTAGTTCATCAAGGATTCTGATTTAGTTCATATTGGGCATCGGTTTTGTGTGTGTGTTTATTCTTCCCATATGAGTCTGATGTTCAGCCAAGGTTGAGACCCAATATAGAAAAGCAACAATGGCAAATGGTTCCAGGATAAATGAACAACAGAATTCAATACTATAAACTGTGTGTAGACAAAACCCTGTGGACAACACACAGATAAGTAAAGCCCCAATAAATTTATAATTGGAGATTTGTTTTAGTGTTTTTACCTTAATCATCAGTATAAAGAATGTATTAAGTGTCTATTATCACTGCTTTAGGTCTTGAGTTAAAGAGATACAAAGACTCGGTCATTTTGCATCTTTTACTGACTATTTTAAGGCATTGGTTTTTCTCCACCATACTGTAAAATACACAAAGTGTCTTCAAAGACATGGAGGTGGAATAAGCGAAAGTGTTCACTGAAACCAAAATATTCCACCACGAGTAAATTTATGTAAAAAGAGGCAGAGAGCCACCTCTCAGACCTGAAATGTCAAACTTGTAAAAATAGTATTCTTGGGAGTTATATTTGATCATTTGTTAAATACGGGGATATAAAGTGTAGAAATCCATGTGTAATGCTTCAAATCCCTAATCTGGTTTAAAAGGTCAGTTGAAGCCTAAAAGGACTTGACATTTTACCTTTTAAAGTCTGACTTTTGGTCTTAAGACTTAACAACTTTTCAGCCTGAATGACCTGAAGGATAAATACAAAGCTGGTTTCAATTGAACTATTTAGAAAGCAGGGGATCTTCTAATTTGTAAGATAGCATTCAGAGAGCTTTTTCCATTAAGAACTCAATCGACTGAAAAATGATTTCCTTGGGTATTCCACAATCTTTCAATGCTTGTGTAAATTTTACGCAGGAGGTGGGCAGTGTGTGAGGCTCAAGATATAAAACCCCATGGTACAAAGGAAGAAAACCACCTTATGAGCCACAGAAAACTGATGATCACCTGTAAGCAATGTGTATTGCCTCTGTTTACCAGTTTCTCCCTCAGGTGAAATACAATTTACATACAAATTAATCATTATAGTTTCATTTTTTGAAGCAAGTTCAATGGCTTTTTCAAACTATCATTATCATCAATTAATATTTATTGAGCACCCACTGGGTACATGTTATAGAAAGGCTGGTAGGCTATCATACAACAAATGTCTTACTGTAAACTATGCTTTGTATACTTTTTATTATATTTTCATAGGACCAAGTGAATGTCTCTTTTGTATGGTTTGTGCTAAAATGCCACTCATGTGAAAACAACCAAGGATTGGAATTGGAATTCTGGAAGTACTTTTCTGTGTCATTTGCTTATGTGTGTGTGTGTGTGTGTGTGTGTGTGTGTGTGTAGGTCAGTGTAAAGCATAAAACATAAAACTTAGGTCAAGATTTATTGGGACGATGCTAATTTTGTTATATCATTTAAAAATGAACTCTATTCTTTTTACCTCATTGATAAGATCAGCAAGTATTCTTTTAAAAAATGAAAATGTAGAAAGAATGAACCAAATATAATGATGAACTATTCATATGTTCAGAAAATTGCCTTTTATAACATAAAAAATGAAGGTCTTTTGTAGAGTTGAAATTCCTCTTTTCTACAAAGGCCATTTTAAATTGAGACTTCCATGAGAGTATTTCCAAGTATTATCCAAGTACAGACCATACTTTTGACATATTTCTGTCTTACCCAGAGATATTCCTAGGCTAGATTCCCAAACTGAAGAAATGTTTGTTTCTTCTCACTTAGCATAATGTCCCTGTGGGAAGGAGAATCTGAAGTGACCAGAATCCTAGGCAACTTGCTCAGATCTCATATAAAATAATAGAATTTTTATATTTTTGTGAACATGTTATTTTAGTAACTCATTGAAGGGCTATTTATTGAAAACATACCATATACAAGTCCCAAACTCTATGGGAATGCAAAGGTAGCTCAAACACCTATCCTGCCTTCAATGTGATATCCTAAATTACTATGCTTTATAATTTGCACATTATTTTTAGATTTTTACACTCTATTAATCTAGCAGTTCTTTGTATAAAAATTACTTGTAGACATCTATAATATTCCAAGTGTGGAAACTGCTAACTATTGATTTGTAGAAAAGACAAATCACAGAGTCTTCATCTGGCCAATGTGAAGCTGCCCTCAATTATTATGTTTAAATGTTACATTTTCAGCTGTACAATTCAATAGGGGTGAGTGAAGCTGAGTAGTACTGTACTTTCTCTAGACCCCAGTGAGACAACCATGAATAGTGGTGGGGAACTCCTGATCCTTTCCAAGACCTCATTCATTGGAAATTGAGTTAAATATCTAAAAGGGAAGGAAATGCACAGACTGGTGTCCTTAATGGAAAGCATCACTGACCTAGTGCTCCTCAGTGTAACTCAGTAACATGCATAAAGGGAGATTAAAGTTCAGAGTTGAGATGAGAAAAAGAGTGAGGAATGTATAAGAATGTTGTGTTCTTATTTCATGCAAGGCATTGAAGATGAATGTCAAAGTCCTAAAGAGAAGCACGTGTTGGTAAATAAATCCCTGTGAAATGAATTGGACCATAGCACATCAAATTCTATTTTAAAAAATAATTATGTCAAAATCAGTCAATTTGTGTAACAGCAATACAGTTATTTTAATAGAACATTATCACAGGATCAATGTCTCCCACTTTGAAAAAATAACCATTTCCCCTTCACTTCGACATTTATTTTTGATAAATGCTCCAGCTTCAGCTCAGTATTAA
Source organism: Mesoplodon bidens (assembly GCF_964165515.1). NCBI lineage: Eukaryota > Metazoa > Chordata > Mammalia > Artiodactyla > Ziphiidae > Mesoplodon > Mesoplodon bidens. The sequence goes on along the minus strand of NC_138173.1, from coordinate 36,642,881 downwards.
TTTCTCAGCCAAGTACTATTATGCTGTGACAACCTTCTATTCCATTGTCATTGTGTCAGGTTATTGAAAAGGATAATAGGTAGATATATTTGCCTTTAGAATGTTAAGAAATAAATGACATTCTTATTCTTTATTTATCTATAGTACTTCTTAATTTCAGAGAATGGTTCTACTGATAATTACTAGATTTTTACATTGGTAGAAAACTGAAGCATATGTTAATAATAGTACAATTTGATATTTATGAGTTATTTTCTTCTACAAATATAAAATTTAGCAATCATTATTAAGATAACTCTATTAAAATCTGAAAACAACCTATTATTGCTTTGAGTAATCTGGCTCATTATCTCTTAATCAATTAATATAAAGTGATGTTAAGAGCTTGTCTTACAGTCATACAGAAAATAGTCCTTTTGTTATCTGTGGTCTACACTTCCCACATAATAAAGTACTCCCATTCTGTTTCTAACAGCTTCAACAAAGAACAAGACAGTATAAAACAACCCTCAAGTTATTATTTAGTGTGTATCTGAAAGTTGTTAAAATCAAGTAAACCAAATAACTGAGAGCTCTGACAACTGCTTTGATTCACAGATAGTTTGGGGGGGTGGGTATTTTGCTTTTATGGAGCTGAGAAAACTGAGCAAGAATAGGACTGAGTTATGCTGTAAAAATCTATCCACCTTTTGAAACAACTTAAAAAAATTTCATACTCATTAGATTTGCAAAAATTTTAAAGTTTAACAATAATAAATGGTGATGAAGATGTAGGGAAATATAAACTCAGATGTATCATTGTTTGAAATTTAAATTTGTGAAACATTTTGGAGAGTAATTTGGCAATATGTAATATGACTAAAGATATACACACTATCGAATATTCTCTATAAGTTAAAATAAATTAACTGGATTTACACATTTCAACATTAATAGATTTTAAAATAACATGTAAAAAACACAATGCAGAAAGATAACTGCAATAGAAATACTATTTAGTTAACTTCTTAAGCCATGCAAAATAGAAATATATTTGTGGACACATATTTTTAAAAATAGCTTGGAATGATGCATACTGGAATGATGCATACCTGGAATGATACATCCTAATTTCAGAATAATGGTTAGTTCTCAGGAAGGAGATGATGTGATTCGTGAGGATAAAGGAATTTCAACAACATTTTAATGTTTATTTCTTAACGAAAACCAGTTCTCAAGGAAATAAGACAGAATATTAATATTTGCAATTCTTTCTTGTAATGACATGGATATTTGTTAAATTACTGTCTGCAGTTTCCTTTATGTTTTAAATATTTTTGATACTAAAGTACCTTATAAATGAAATGCACAGGTTACATCTTTTTCTTTACATTCACCACCATTATGTTCTCTAGTTCAAGTATTTTCATTTGTTCATTCTTTCTTATTGAAAGAATAAACATTCACTGAACACAACTTACTTCTTCGAGCACTGAGCTACATTCTAGATAATCAAAGAAGATGCCTTCAATGGACTTCCAGTTTAGCTAATGAACTACTGAATATATAAAAACTTTTTACCATTCTTTAACATTCTCCTATGCCCCAAAATAGCTACTTTACTTAGGAAAGCCACCATCCTTCTACCAAAAATAGTTTCCTTATCTTTGTGTACTTCTGCTAATGTGACTTGTTGAACCAGAGCTTTGCTAATGACTAGAAGTTATACTAATACAGAGTTCAGTTCCTTTGTGTCTATAGGGTGCATCAGGGAGTTGCAGACTCAGAGCTCTGAATCAGTAATTCCTGGCTTCTTTCTGGGATTCATACATCAAAAAAAGCTTCAAAGAAAGTGAGCCACTTAAAAGAGGGTGATTGGGTTTCTCTGGTGGCACAGTGGTTGTGAGTCCGCCTGCTTATGCAGGAGACACGGGTTTGTGCCCCAGTCCGGGAAGACCCCACATGCCGCGGAGCGGCTGGGCCCGTGAGCCATGGCTGCTGAGCCTGCGCGTCCGGAGCCTGTGTTCCGCAACGGGAGAGGCCACAACAGTGAGAGGCCCGCGTACCGCAAAATAAATAAGTAAGTAAATAAATAAATAAATAAATAATACACTGCAAAATCATAGCAGCATTTATCACAACTACCTTCTTTTCCTCCCCAGTTCTCTTACCTTTCATAGCTGCTCCTTAGTCTCACCTGGGAATCTCTTGTCAATTTCTCTGGAGCACCTTGCCATACTTCTCTCTCTCTCCACCCCAGCCCCTTCACATGTAAGGCATTTTAGCCTCCAGGAATTCTTCAAAATTTCCTCTCTACTTTCCAATGTTCCAGATCCTTTTCAATAGAAGAAAGTCTAGACCAGACTCAGCATCTAGAATTCTTACCCTTTTATCTTTTCTCTCTGTTTCTATACCTCTTTCCCCATTCTCATGACTTAGCATCACAGACTGTCCAAGAATCAGCCCAGGAAATCCAAAACTCTCCTTAGAGAAAAAGGCGAGTGGGGATATTGAGTAACAGAAGACACAATTTTCTGTAACTAGGATTGGGAGGGGGAAAACTGGGAAAGGCTGGCAGCATGTTATTAAAAGTTGCCCAGATCATAATAAAGATGAGAACAATAAAACAAAACAAAGTAAAAAAGCACTGGTAGTTTAGGGTATATGGTTATCAAGGCAGAACTATCAATGAATGATGCAGCTCTGACACATATGTATGTAAGGGCCCAGTAGGCAAGCCTGTTCCCAGAAGAAAGATTTGTCTCATTGTGTTTAAAGGCTGGAAATACCCTCTGCCTCCCCAATTAAACCAAACCTTCAGTTAGAAAAAATAGTGTTCCCTTTGACATATCCCTGTTTATTTCCTATTCTATGGGTGAGGAAAGCACCCATGGAAAGCTACAGGATGTGCATAATGAATACTTAGAGAAACAATGAAGGTAGACTCCTGTTTATTCTCAAGCTTATTAGGGTCATGGGTCCATTTAAAAATCTGATGGAAAGCTATGGAATTTCAGGGGCATAACAGAACACAGATACAGGATAAAGATTTGTTACTGTCTCTTTTATTTTCCAATCTGCCAGAAATGGCACATACTGCCAAGACTTTTACCCTTCCTAGGCTTCCATTGCCTACTCAGATGAGGAAGTGGAGCTAGTCCCTGCAAATACCAATTTTTAATGAACTAGGAGCTTAACAGCTTGCTTCTTATTCTTTAAAATTAATAATAGTTTTTAACCCAAAGATGTGGATAAATGGATGTAGCTGTAAAGCTAGTCATCATACTAGATACAAATGATGCAAACAATGTTATAAGCAGAAGGAAAAAGCATCTCTCAATCCTCCATCAAAAAAATTGACAGAGGGAATTCCCTGCCAGTCCAGTGTTTAGGGCTCTGTGCTTCCACTGCAGGGGGCACGGGTTCCATCCCTGGTTGGGGAAGTAAGATCCCACAAGCCCCGGGACACGACCAAAAAAAAAGAAGAAAAAGGAAAAAAAAAAGTGACCAAAATATAGCATAATATTTTTTTTGCCCGATGTCTCTGTAAAGGGTTCTGTGCTAAAGCAGCCACCCAAGTCTTATGCTGTTTCTCCTAGATGTGGTAGGTCGGGATGTTGTAAGGAGCTTCTTCCAGATGCATTACATTTTAAAGCACTTACTCTCAGGAACTTTTTGAAGTTTGGCTGGTACTACTTTACTCATTGACTCATGTTTAGATTAGAGTAACAAATGATCAAGCTGAAACTCATTCTGAAACCAAATTCCTTTCTCCCCACAATATAGTACATAAACTGAGCTGCAGCCTTTGCATTTTTTGCCATCTGGCCCGCAGTGTGAGATGATATTAGTAGCATGTCAGGGAATTTTTCCCCCCACTCCTTTCAAAAAAAAAAAAAAGAGGAAAAGAAAAAAATAATCCTAATCTATAGTATGAAGAGTATTAAATGAAACATCTGCCTCACTGAATGAGTAGATGAACTTTGCAGTCTGCAAGCTGCTGGCGTTTGTGAAGTGCATGTTTACATTGCTGACTGTTGTAAATTTTCAAGATGGTGACATGAAATTGACTTACTAAAATATCTTATTCAAATCTCTTAAAACACATGTTTCATTTTATTTTTTTAATTTTTTTCTCCTTTAATGTCCTTATTCTTCATGAGAGGCATTGCCAGTTGAGACAGTGAGGAGTTGCTGAGATTCTAGTCAAGCTGAAGCCACAGAGTAGTTAAAGAAAAGTTACATAATAAAATCTGCCAAGAGCTAGCACAAACCTCTTGTTAATGTAGGCCTAGAATCCTAGATGCTAAATCCTAGATGCTAAAGGATAGAATTTAGGCAAATGCTATGAAGAAAAGAGCCAAGATGATGTTCAAATATTTTAAAGGAAAGATTCTTTAAAAAATAATATCTGATTGATGGGTGATCATAAACTCTACTAAATTCAGTCCTACTCAGTGAATAAAGCTCAGAGGGTGAATGTATCTCAATATTTTTCTAAAATATTAGCACTTTGAACAAAGTACCACATAGCCCAATTAGGGATTTGAGCTTCATTGAGGACAGGTCTTAATCTAAGTTTCAAGTTTCTTTCTCTCTTGAGTGTAAATACCCCATTTTCTCTAACAACTCTATCTAATGTCAACACATACTCCAAAAACAAATATCTTTTTCTACAATTTGTGCAATATTCAGAACTTAGAAGTGTTTATCCAACTATCTCTCTACAAGGGCTAGGAAATTTACATTACTCTTAGGGGGTGGAATATACTCTGTTACAATACAAGGTCTAGATAAGACATTTGAAACAAATCTCTACTGCTATATGTAGAGATGTATCCACACTCATTTCACTCTTTACCCTTGAATGTAGAGAAGGCTGACCTGCCAACTAATTTCCAATGAAATATAATCCTCTGCAGAAGAGTGTTTTTTATCAGATGTGCACTCACCCCGTGTCTACTGCTGCTATGTTATTCCGGCATTGCCCTCTGGACAAGGAGGGGTGGATCTCATTTCTACTGCTCTAACTTCTTCTTTTCCTTCCTTCTTCCCTTCCTTCTTTCCTGCCTTCCTTTCTTCCTTCACAAAATACAGTCCTAGTCTGGTATAGATAAGTAAACAAGCAAATATAATACAGAGCAATATGACTGCAACAGGGATAATTATAGGGGTCTGTAGGAGTTCATAGGAAGGGAATTTAATATAGGTGTGGGGTCAGAGAAGGCCTCTAAGAATAAGCTACATCTAAACAGGGACCCAAGAGACAAGAAAGTTAACCAGTAAAGGAGTGGAGTGAAAGAGCAAAGTTTCTAGGCAAAGGTTTAACTCAAAGGAACAGAGTCCAGAGCAAGCATGAATCATTGAAAGACTTGAAAGCAGTGTAGTGTAATTTTAACATTTAGTGTAAGTAGAGGAATTGCAAGAGATAAGTTTAGAAAGTCACCTAGGGATGGGGTGAAAGACCAGAGAAGCTATGCCATCCAGGGTTTGGGTTTTTTCATGAGGGCAATGAAAAACCATTGAAAAATTAATCTGAAGGATGACATAATCAGATTTTCACTTTTTGAAAATCCCTTAAGAGGCTCTTCGCTGGGGAGAATATATTCGGAAATAAGCAGGAAGACATAGAAGTGGTAAAAACATCTAGGGCGCTATTTTGGTCATTCAAATGGGAAGGAATGTGAACACACAGATAGGAGTGGTATGGGTGGAAGAGAGAAGGCATATTTGAGCCATCTCAAGGGACAACATTTATAGGAATGATTAGAATGGTACATGACGAAAAAGGAGGAAACAAAGATTCTGAGACATCCTTGTCTTATTGCTACTCCCATGTCATTGCTACTTATTTCTCTCTTGGGTATTGAATGACCTCTTGAAGCTTTTGAGAGGCACATCGGAAACAAGATTGCATTGTACTGCAATGAAAACCAAGACCGTGGCTAAACTTAGACAGAAAGGCCTAATAAACACCAAACCTAGGGACCCTTCCCACATTCACTTGACCTTCAGGTCCAGTTCAAATGAAACCCAGGATTCTGCCATTCAGAGCTGATCACCCTCTCAACCTCCTGTCTATCGTTTTTGGCACGCACTTTGATTATCTATTCGTATTTAATGTGGCTGCCTCCGTAGCATGTGGCATTTTCCCTAGGAGCAGAGACCTTGTCTTTCTATCTCCTGGCCCTAGCAAGCTCCTAACCCAGTGACTGCACATAATAGGTGCTCAGCTCATGCTTGCTGGATTGAATTTTTCACATCTACTCACAGCACATGTTTCCACAGCTGTTTCAGAAGCATCTTGTTCTTTGCCTTGTTTTTCCATCCAGGAGGTTAACGAGCAGAGAACTAAAACTCAAGACTGTGACAGATGTGATGTTGCTTAAGACAACGTCAGGAGTAGGATAAGTTGTAAATAAATTAAAGGATTTCATCTACTCATTTAGTTTTTTTTTGTTTTTTGTTTTTTTGGCTGCCTTGGGGCTTTGTTGCTGCGTGCAGGCTTTTTCTCTAGTTGCTGCAAGCAGGGGCTACTCTTCATTGTGATGCACGGGCTTCTCATTGCGTGGCTTCTCTTGTTGCGGAGCACAGGCTCTAGGGGCGTGGGCTTCAGTAGTTGTGGCTCACGGGCTCTAGAGTGCAGGCTCAGTAGTTGTGGCTCACGGGCTTAGTTGCTCTGCGGCATGTGGGATCTTCCCGGACCAGGGCTCGAACCCATGACGCCTGCATTGGCAGGTGGATTCTTAACCACTGCACCACCAGGGAAGCCCTACTTATTTAGTTTTAATTTCTTATATTCTTGAAAAGTGATGTCTGCAGCAAACATGAACCTAAGTAAAGCAATGAGAGAAATAGGAGGTACAAATTACTTACTAATGATCAAAAGTTCATATTTATACTCGACTATATCCTTACCTTTTATGATTCATGAACGATATTTATGTTTCTTCTGTTCTAAGAAAGAGGAATGGGAAGCTGCTACTTAAAATAATAGTTTAGTTGCTTCATATGTGTGTAAATGCATTAAAACCCTGTATCCCCTCAAAAGAGAAAATCTAAGGGAGACAGAAGAGCCAAACAGACTTCTTTAAGTGAATCTGTTGCCAGTTTTAATTTAAAAAATTTAGGTGTTTCTTCCCTTAACTAGCAACTTGTAGAGCCAGAAAATACTCTAAAGGTAGCTAGAGTAGCCAGTGTCTTCAAATAATGTTCTATGGAGTCCTAGGGGTTCTAGAGAGTTGGCTTTTGGACCTCAGGGGAAGGGTAAGCAGTGATTGACAGGGAAAACTTTGGGACTGACACCCCTGCTTCAGCCAGAATACTAAGCTTTTATCTCATGTTTTTGTTCCTTGGAAAAAGGAATTTGGGGGCTTAACAAAACCCAGGCCTAAACCTTGACCGACCCTCTCATTTATAGATGAGCCACTGAGGCACAGAAAAGGTAACACAGCTGAGCATGATGTTAAGCGTCTACAGCAGAAAGACTTGAATTCTAATCCCAGCACTACAACTTGCCAAGCAAGTGACGCTGGAAAAGTTACTTAATTTCTTGGAACTTCAGGCTCCTTATCTGTAAAATCGTTTCTGAAAGGATTTGATGAGAGAATTTAAGGGAAGAATTTATCACAGCAACTGGCATATAGCAAATGTTCAATAAATACAGATGTTGAAATTAGTGGTAGTGATAGCAGTAGAACCTTTTAGCTGGAATGCAGATCTTTCTACTCTGCATTAGTGTTTTTTTCCTATGTGCCTCAACAGACAAACAAATAAACAAAAATTTTCGGCATTATAGCTCATCCCAAGGAAAGATAAAGTTAAGAAATTTATTTCAGGGAAAGTAAGGCTTTTCATTTTCTTCTCAGGATATACATGCACTTTCAAATAAGGAAAGAAAGGGGCATGGATGTGGGGATATAAAATATATAACAATATTCTAAGAAACGGACATCTTGAAGTAATGTGCAGTGACTTGGGTGACAGATATAAATGCATTATTCAGAAAGAACGCTAAGTCATACCACAGTGTAAAACATTATTTATTTGTCTTTTAACAAGAGCTTAGGGTTTCCCTGGTGGCGCAGTGGTTGAGAGTCCGCCTGCCGAAGCAGGGGACACGGGTTCATGCCCCAGTCCGGGAAGATCCCACATGCCCGCAAAGCGGCTAGGCCTGTGAGCCACAGCCACTGAGCCTGCGCATCCGGAGCCTGTGCTCCGCAACGGGAGAGGCCACAACAGTGAGAGGCCCGTGTACTGCAAAAAAAAAACAAAACAAAAAACAAAAAAACAGGAGTTTATATTTTGATCTCCAAGAAAACAATTTTAACAACATTAAATAAAATAAAACTTGTTTGAAAATGATTAAGGAAATACAGAGGGCTTTTATTTGTCTTTAACTTGCTTTTTAAGTAACTCTTTACAATGAGTTCATCACCATGCATTCTTCCCACAGAATTACAACTTTATTTAATATTTGGTGAAAATGAATCAAGATTCCTGGGAGAATGTGAATTTGGAGAGTAATTTTGAAAGATTTAGAAATCCAAAGTTCATGTTTGATTCTCTTCTGGATCAGATGACTCCACTTATCATAATACAAAGTGCCTATATCACTTGCAAAAGTGGATTAATTTTCTCATAGAAGCATAGACTCCTTTAGCAATCTGATGGAGAAATATTTATTTTACCCCATTATTTTAAGGCTTGGTGATATGCTTTGTATTAGAGAAACTGCTTTGGTACTTTGAATGAAATATATGTAATTTTTCATCCTCCAGAGGAGGGGGAAAAACTCACAAATTTGTTGTTTATGTACAGTTATGAAAAAAATTGGCATAATTAAGCTTTAATCATATAATTAAGTTTTAATTGGTATAATTAAGTTATTTTTACACAAAATTTGAAAATTCTTTTATGAGGCATGAAAACTATATTTTGAGTGTTGGTTTCAAAGACTCTAATGGGGATAAACACTTGGCATATAAAATTTATTACTCTCAATAGAAATTTGAAGTGAAAAGTAAAAATAAATGGCTCTAATTTTTTTCACAAGATCATTTGCCTTCTGATACTCTTTTGTCTCTTCTAAAAATTATTGAAGTTGCTAAATAAAAATAGGTCCTGTTTAAATGTGAATTCTGAGTTCAAGTGTGACTAGTGACTCCTCATTTCCTGACTTGGCCACCTCATCTACAAAATGAGATTATTGTCAATTCTGATGATTTGAGTCATACTAATGAAAAATTACTTTCAAAAACTTGGTCCAGCTCAACTATGATAGCCATAATGATGAAATTTTGTTTTCAGTGGGAAATTTCAGGGAAAGTAAGCTATTTTTACAAAATAATTATTTTATACATTATTCATCCATTCCACAAATATTTTTTCGGGACCAACTATGTGACTAAGCACTGTTCAGTCACTGTGCATATAGCAGTGGGCAAAACAGACAAAAGTTCTGCCTCCAGTATCAAACATTCTGGTGACAATAAGAGAAAGTGAATAATATAATAGCAGCCTGTGATAAGCACTGTGAGGAAAAATAAATCAGGGTAAAGAGATAAGAAATGGCAAATCCTCAACTCACAGGCCCCCAATTAATTCCAGATGAATTAAACAATTAAATTTTACAAATAGAAAACTGTGAGAAAATCTATAAAATGCAGGTGAATTTCTTTTTATCTTTGAATGTATAAAGTTTTTACAAACATAAAAGCAAATAAAAAGCCCACAAATAAAAAGATCAACCCATTAGACTATATAACATTAACAACTTCTATCCCCTAAATAAATTATTACAACTAAAAGGCAAATGGAAAAATGGGAAATATTTGCCACCATTATGAAAATGAAGAGTTAGTGCTAAAATATAAAAACGCAAATCAATGAGAAAAACTATATAACATAAATATTTACTGAACTAAATAAGTGACAAAACTAACTTTCTAGTAATCAAGATATACTAGTTAAAATAATTTTAAATACAGAAAAAGATTAAAACACACACTACTGGCAAGATTGCAATGAGATGGGCACTTTTACACATGATAGAAATGTGAGTCAGTTTCTGTATGAAAAATAAAAGTGGAATCCATTAAGAACCCCAAACAAACTCATTCGTTTTAGCCCAGAAAGGCTATTTATTAATACTGATAATGTAAAAAATTCACCATGAAAATACAGGGAGAAATAAACAAAAATTTAGAAATATTCATCCCTGGATTGTAGGATTCTTCGGGATTTTAATTATACTCCTTATACATTTTTGCACTTTTAAATACCTTTTGCAAAAAGCATTTATTAACAGGACAAACAATAAATAGTAATAAGGAAATAGGAAAAGAAGTAGAGGGAAGAATAAAAGATAGAAGGAGGATTTTCTTAACTGGCTTTTTCTTCTACATGGAAACCTCATCCATTTTCTTCACAAATCAGAGATATACTCATTATGGGAAAAATAATAACATTTCTAAGAAAAAGTAAGACCCAGCCAAGAAATCACACTTTGAAAAGTAATTAACAATACAAAGATCATAGCACATTCCCTTGAGTTATTTTTGTGGCCTGCTCCTGAGAGTGTAGCTATATATCATAGAAGAGTCATTCTGAAGAAGGGTTATGAGGGAAGTCTTTCTGCAGGATTTTAGCTCTGTTTTCCTCATTGTTTAAACCTGAAAGTCTCTGGAAAGATATTCCAGTAGCTTACCTTGTGTTCAGCTTCTAGAGACCTAGAAAAATCAGGCATTTTTTAGCATGTGTGTTGTTGACAGTGATATGATGGTTTATTATTGCAATTTAAAAAAATCCTCCCTGAATTCCCATATTAGCCTCAGGATACAGCTAGTATGTCTTGGATATTTTGTAGGCCACTGAGTGTTCTGGATTTCCTGACTGACACTTCATTTAAACAGGTCAGCTAACAGCATAGTCTTTTGAATTCGTTCCTCCAGGATCTTAGGATACGGCACAAAATGAAGAACTTTCTGCCTATTCATTCGTTCGCCTCCATCACATTAAAGAAAGTTTTGTTTGTTTAGGATTAGCCAGGACCACTCTGATAATGCTGTAACACTCTGAAGTACCCATGAATACATATAACTTTCAGCTAAAGTATTGATTTGGTATGTGTAGAGCTTAAACTACATTGCAAAACTGCATAAATAGAAATTTCAATCTAATGAGTTAACGTACTTAAAACAAGACATGTTCTAAACACCTAAAAAAAGTTTTTTAAAGGTTTAAATATTGTCTTAATATTTATTATTATAACGCATTTAATAATACATTTTCTTCTACTCTTAAGCAATTATACATTTACAGAAAACATTTATAGAGATATTTATAGAAATATATTCTATAGCACAAAACATTTCAGCATGCTAAAATTTCTATTTGCACTGCAGAGAATTCAGGATCTCAGCTGTCTTATGTGTTTGAGATTTTTGAGGCTATAATTGGGATCCTACACTAGAGAGGATCCTCAGTTATAGTAGAAGCCATTCTATTCCAACCTGGTCTCTGGCTGGAAATCTCAGAGAAGGTCAACGATATTGATTTAGAAACTCTTCCCACAGTTAGTTTAACTACTGAGATTATTCTTATGATTGCCTTAGTTTAGGGAAAATTGAGATTTCAATTCCTGGCTCCCTTTCCAGTTAATCAGGGAAGATAAGTGATAAGGAATAAACAGACCCACTATGTGCAAACTTGTTAGTTTGGGTCTATTCCTTCCATCACTGCCACTTCATCCCTTGTCATTTCTTCTTTAGATCGTTCACATTTCTGATTCTACTTTACTAATTTTCACAAGGTTCACAGCAGTAACTTCCAGCTGGTCTTCAAGGTGACAGTTTTTATCTGTTTTGTTCACTACTGTATTCTCAGTGCCTGGAACAGTGAGTGCCTGGAACATAGTTATCACATTGAATGAATGGGTAAAATTTAACATAAACATTGGAATTGGTAATAAAGCAACTCTTTGCTCCACACTATCTATAAAGAATTTCTGATTTTATAACCAACAAGGACCTACTGCATAGCACAGGGAAGTCTACTCAATATTTTGTGATAACATATGTGGGAAAAGAATCTGAAAAAGAATGGATATATGTCTATGTATAACTGAATCACTTTGCTGTATACCTGAAACTAACACAACATTTTAAATCAACTATACCCAATATAAAATAAAAAATTAAATTAAAAAAACAAACAGCAAAACAGAATTTCTGATTTCCATAAGGATAAATTGCACAAGGTATGTTATGTTGGTTGTTTTTAGAAAATAAATCAAAACGAATGTGTCAATATAATTTTATAAATATATGCGAATTTTCTAATTTTTCAGTAGTAGAATAATAAAAAATATATAAATTTTATAATTAGGTATTTTGGGAAATAATCTATACAATGGGACTAAAATTGGAAGAGAATACTAAGTTGTTAAGGAAAAATGTTCAATTTTTTGAATCCCTCTGCTAATCATTATTCCCTTCAAATTACTAGAGTTAGAGAAAGCCCCTGGTAGTTGCTCCCTGCAAACTTAATGCTTCTCCAGCAGCTTATGTACATAATATTAGATGGTAAATAATTCACTAAGGGCATCGTTTTCTTAGCAGGCTCCAATCAAGTGGCTCTTGCTTTAATAGTTTATCTAAAAGACACACTATGAGAAACCTCTTCCTTGTACAGGATTTTTTTTGTATTGTTTACATAGGTATCACAGAATGATGGGCCTGATACAAATTGTTTCAGTTGGAAAGAGCTCTGCCAAAGAAAACAGACAGGCAGCTGTTTGCATAGTGTATAAAATTTTTTTGTTGTTAAATATGGCTGCACCTGTGTAAACACAAACTTTATTTCCAAGAAGTACCCCTGCAGCTGCAAAGACTTTCTGACTAGCCAGAGCAGCTATTTTTATTGTACTGTGTAATGTATGTAATAAGTTATGGTCAGTTGTCAGTCTCAAAAAATCATATAAGAAGATTCATTTATTTTAATATAGGAAGTTTATTGCATTTTTTCCAAAACCTTAATATGAGGTTCACTTTATTTCCTATTTATGCTTCATATTGACTCATTACAAAAGTTAAAATTAATCAAGGAACAATGGTCCAGTCATGCAAAGTACATCAACATGAGCAGTTTTCTTCATTCTTATTCATTCTTCATTCACTTGTACTTTCTTTCATTTTCCCCAAAGTATAGTCAAGAAATACAATAATCTTACATATGACTTGTTGAAGCAGACCTTATTACTTTTTCAAAAAATGTTTAGTATTATTGATGGAGTTAACTTTAATTGCATAACAGAACTATAATCATGATCTGGCCCAACAGCAGAGAGAATATTCTTTCCCACGCTGCTGAAGGACTCCCCAGAACTACCTAAAATGTTACTCATATGCAATGAGTAGTGCACCAATGCTAAATTCTATCAAAATGTTAGCAAATAACTAATTTTAAAGGCTACTATATTTACTTATTAAAACCAGGTTAAGCACCATCTTCTTTATTGTAACCGCATCTTTATATACTTTTAAACTTCTCATAGTCACATTCAGAGAAACTGAAACAATCTCTTGGATCTTTATTTTTAAAAAATGAAGAAAAAACTTTTTTTTTTACATATTTACAATGAATTTTTCATATGAAAAAATTCAAAGCATTTATTTAAAGACTGTCAACGTTCTGCAGGAAGTGTCTTGGCTACACTAAAGCCCAGGGCAGACACATGGCCCCAGTGGACCTTCAAGGAGATTCCCAACCTGCTGCTTAGAAAACAAACTACTTTATCCTTCCATGGAGTAGGATGTGGATTGATGCTTACAGCAATGTCATTAACACCTCAGAAGGTAGCTGTAAATCAATGGTTGTCAAAGTGTGGTCCAGGTACCCTTGGGGAGTCTGCAAGATCAAAATAATGTTCACAATAATACAAAAAAAATTATTTGTCTTTTTCATTCATTTTCTCATGAGGCTACAGTGAAGTTTTCTAAAGGATGCATAATGCGTAATGACATTTTAAAATAAAACATGATAATATTTGGAAGTTAGTGAACGAATCTTTTTCAAATTATTGATGCAGGATGTTATAAAAATCATCTATGGGTTTTAAAAAGAGTCTTTCAAACACTAGAGAGACCAAAGAGTTTTAATGTAATAGGGTACAAAAAATCTATTTAATCCATTGATAGGGTTTCATATTCCATAATATAACTAACTTTTAAAAAATCACTACTTGCTGATTTTCAGTACAGTACTAACAAAGAATGTCCACAAATTCCTGAAAATACTATTTTCTGAAAGGACTATTCAAATACTTCTCCATTTTCTAAAATTTGTATGAGGCTGAGTTTTCTTCATATGCTTCAACTAAACAACATAGCTCAACACTTTGAATGCAGACAAAGATATAAGAATTCGGTTATATTTTACTGTGTCAGACATTGAAGGAAATAAAAAATAATGTTTAAAGTTGCCATTCTTTTTGTTTGTTTGCTTATTTAGGAAAATGTAGTCATTTTAACATATACTGGACTTGTTATTCTTTTGAAATAAATTAATGAGTAAAATATTTTAAGAATTTAGCAGTAATTATTAATACATGTACACACATAGGAAAGATCTCACTGGTGTCCACAATAACATTTTAAGAGAGTAAAAGATTTTTGAGATTAAAAGAGTTTGAGAATTGCTACCATGGATCATGCTTTTATACTCCAAAGAGATATGAAATGAAGGCAAGAAAAGATATAATACTCAGAGGACCTTCAAGATTGTGGAGGATTAAGATGTGGAGATCACCTTCCTCCCCACAAATATATCAAAAATACATCTACATGTGGAACAGCTCCTACAGAACACCTACTGAATGCTGGCAGAAGATCTCAGACTTACAGAAACGCAAGAAACTCCCCACATACCTGGGTAGGGCAAAAGGAAAAAAGAAAAAAAAAACACAAGCAAAGAATAGGGACGCGACCTGAACCACTGGAAGGGAGATGTGAAGGAGGAAAAGTTTCCACACACTAGGACACCCCTTCACTGTTGGAGACAAGGGTTGGGCGGCGGCGGGTGGGGGGAAGCTTTGGAGTCATGGAGGAGAGCACAGCAACAGGGGTGCAGAGGGCAAAGTGGAAAGATTCCTGCATAGAGGATCAGTGCCGACCAGCACTCACCAGCCTGAGAGGCTTGTCTGCTCACCCACCAGGGCGGGTTGGGGCTGAGAGCTGAGGCTCGGGCTTAGGAGGTCAGATCCCAGGGAGAAGACTGGGCTTGGCTGCATGAACACAGCCTGAGGGGGCTAGTGCACCACAGCTACTCATCAGGGAGTCTGGGAAAAACTCTGGACCTGCCTAAGAGGCAAGAGACCATTGTTTCGGGGTATGTGAGGAGAGAAGATTCAGAGCACCGCATAAACAAGCTTCAGAGACGGATGAGATCTGCTGCTATCAGTGCAGAACCCACAGACGAGCATGAGACACTAAGGCTGCTGCACCACCAAGAAGCCTGTATGCAAGCACAGGTCACTATCTACACCTCCCTTCCCAAGAGACTGTGTAGCCCGCCACTGCCAGGGTCCTGTGATCCAGGGACAACTTCCCTGGAAAAACACACAACAGCCTCAGGCTGTTGCAACATCAGGCCAGCCTCTGCCGCCATAGGCTCACCCCACATTCCGTACCTCTCCTTCTCCCTGGCATGAACGAGCCAAAGCCACCTAATCAGATGTTCTGTCTGGGCAAAGAACATACACAAGAAGGCGACCTACATGCAGAGGTGGGGCCAAATCCAAAGCTGAACCCAGGAGCTGTGTGAACAAAGAAAAGAAAGGGAAATTTCTCCATGCAGCCTCAGGAGCAGTGGATTAAATCTCCACAATCAATTTGATATACCCTGCACGTGTAAAATACCTGAATAGACAATAAAACATCCCCAAATTCAGGCAGTTGACTTTGGGAGCAACTGTAGACTCTGGCTTTGCTGTATGCTACTGACTAGTTTCTGATTTTTATGTTTATCTTAGTTTAGTTTTTAGTGCTTATTATCATAGGTGTATTTGTTTACTGGTTTGGTTGCTCTCTTTTTTAATTAATTTTTTTATTTTAATAAATTTTTATTTTAATAACTTTTTTATTTATTTTTCTTTCTTTCTCTTTTTTCTCCCCTTTCTTCTGAGCCATGTGGCTGACTGGATCTTGGTGTTCTAGTTGGGGGTCAGGCCTGAGCCTCTGAGGTGGGAGAGCCGAGTTCAGGGCACTGGTCCACCAGAGACCTCCCGGCCCCATGTAATATCAATTGGCTAGAGCTCTCTGAGAGATCTCCGTCTCAAGGTTAAGACATAGCTCCAGTCAATGATCAGCAAGCTCCAGTGCTGGGCACCCCATCCCAAAAAACTAGTAAGACAGGAACACAACCCCACCCATAAGCAGAGAGGTTGCCTAAAATCATAATAAGTTCACAGACACCCCAAAACAGACCACTGGAAACGGTTCTGCTCACGAGAAAGACAAGATCCAGCTGCATCAAACAGAACACAGGCACCAGTCCCCTCCACCAGGAAGCCTATACAACCCAATGAACGAACTTCATCCACTGGGGGCAGACACCAAAAAAAGTGGGAACTATGAACCTGTAGCCTGTGAAAAGGAGACCCCAAACACAGTAAGTTAAGCAAAATGAGAAGAGAGAAATACACAGCAGATGAAGGAGCAAGGTAAAAACCCGCCAGACAAAAAAAAAATGAAGAGGAAATAGGTATTCTACCTGAAAAAGAATTCAGAGTACTGAATGTAAAGATGATCCAAAATCTTGGAAATAAAATAGAGAAAATACAAGAAATGTTTAACAAGGACCTAGAAGAACTAAAGAGCAAACAAACAATGATGAACAACACAATAAAAGAAATTAAAAATTCTATAGAAGGATTCAATAGCAGAATAACTGAGGCAGAAGAACGGATAAGTGTTCTGGAAGATAAAATAGTAGAAATGACTATCACAGAGCAGAATAAAGAAAAAAGAGTGAAAAGAATTGATGACAGTCTCAGAGACATCTGAGACAATATTACATACACAAACAATTGAATTATAAGGGTCCCAGAAGAAGAAGAGAAAAGGAAAGGGACTGAGAAAATATGTAAAGAGATTATAGTTGAAAACTTCCTTAATATGGGAAGGAAGTAATCAAGTCCAGGAAGCACAGAGAGTCCCATACAGTATAAATCCAAGGAGAAACATGCCAAGAAACATATTAATCAAACTATCAAAAATTAAATACAAAGAAGAAATGTTAAAAGCAGCAAGGGAAAAGCAGGAAATAACATAAAAGGGAATCCCCATAAGGTTAACAGCTGATCTTTCAGCAGAAACTCTGCAAGCCACAAGGGAGTAGCAGGATATATTTAAAGTGATGAAAGGGAAAAACCTACAACAAAGATTACTCTACCCAGCAAATAATTCATTCAGCTACAACAGAGAAATTAAAACTTTTACAGACAGGAAAAACTTAATACAATTCAGCACTACCAAACCAGCTGTACAACAAATGCTAAAGGAACTTCTCTAAGCAGGAAACACAAGAGAAGGAAAAGACCTACAATAACAAACCCAAAACAATTAAGAACATGGTAATAGGAATGTACATATTGATAATTACCTTAAATGTAAATGTATTAAATGCTCCAACCAAAAGACGTGGACTGGCTGAATAGATACAAAAACAAGACCCATATATATGCTGTCTATAAGAGACCCACTTCAGACCTAGGTACACATACAGACTGAAGTAAGTGACAGATGGAAAAAGATATTCCATGCAAATGGAAATTAGAAGAAAGCTGAGGAGCAATTCCCATATCAGAGAAAATAGGCTTTAATATAAATACTATGACAAGGGACAAAGAAGGACACTACATAATGATCAAGGGACTGATCCAAGAAGAAGATATAACAATTGTAAATATTTATGCACCCAACATAGGGGCACCTCAATACATAAGGCATAAAAGGGGAAATCGACAGGAACACAATCATAGTAGGGGACCTTAACACCCCACTTTCACCAATGGACAGATCATCCAAAATGAAAATAAATAAGGAAACACAAGCTTTAAATGATACATTAAACAACATGGACTTAATTGATATTTATAGGACATTCCATTCCAAAACAACAGAATACACTTTCGTCTCAAGTGCTCATAGAACATTCTCCAGGATAGATCATGTCTTAGGTCACAAATCAAGCCTTGGTAAATATAAGAAAATTGAAATCATATCAAGTATCTTTTCCCACCACAATGCTATGAGACTAGATATCAATTACAGGAAAAAAAACTTTAAAAAATACAAATACATGGAGGCTAAACAATACACTACAAAATAACCAAGAGATCACTGAGGATATCAAAAAAATACCTAGAAACAGTTGACAATGAAAACACACGACCCAAAACCTATGGGATGAAGCAAAAGCAGTTCTAAGAGGGAAGTTTATAGCAATAAAATCCTACCTTAAGAGACAAGAAAAATCTCAAATAAACAATCTAAACTTACACCTAAAGTAATTAGAGAAAGAAGAAAAGAGACACCCCAAAGTTAGGAGAAGAAAAGAAATCATAAAGATAAGATGAGAAATAAATGAAAAAGAAATGAAGGAAATGATAACAAAGAACAATAAAACTGAAGAGTGGTTCTTGGAGAAGATAAACAAAATTGATAAACCATTAGCCAGACTCAGCAAGAAAAAAAGGGAGAAGACTCAACTCAACAGAATTAGTAATGAAAAAGGAGAAGTAACAACTGACACTGCAGAAATACAAAGGATCAAGAGAGATTACTACATGCAACTATATGTCAATAAAAAGGACAACCTGGAAGAAATGGACAAATTCTTAGAAAAGCGCAAACTTCCAAGACTGAACCAGGAAGAAATAGAAAATATAAACAGACCAATCACATGCACTGAAATTGAAACTGTAATTAAAAATCTTCCAACACACAAACGCTCAGGACCAGATGGCTTCACAGGCAAATTCTATCAAACATTTAGAGAAGAGCTAACACCTATCCGTCTCACATTCTTCCAACATATAACAGAGGGAAGAACACTTCCAAACTCATTCTATGAGGCCACCATCACCTTAATACCAAAATGAGAAAAGGATATCACAAAAAAAGAAAACTACAGGCCAATATCAGTAATGAACATAGATGCAAAAACACTCAACATACTACTAGCAAACAGAATCCAACAGCACATTAAAAGAATCATACACCATGATTAAGTGGGTTTACCCCAGGAATGCAAGGATTCTTCAATATACATAATGCAATCAATGTGATACACCATATTATCAAATTGAAGGATAAAAACCATATGATACTCTCGATAGATGCAGAAAAAGCTTTCAACAAACTTCAAAACCCATTTATGATAAAAACTCTCCAGAAAGTAAGCATAGAGGGGACTTACCTCAACATAATAAAGGCCATATATGACAAACTCACAGCCAACATCGTTTTCAATGGTGAAAAACTGAAACCATTTCCACTAAGATCAGGAACAAGAAAAGGTTGCCCAATCTCACCAATATTATTCAACATAGCTTTGAAAGTTTTAGCCACAGCAGTCAGAGAAGAAAAAGAAATAAAAGGAATCCAAAATGAAAAAGAAACAGTAAAACTCTCACTGTTTGCAGATGACATGATACTATACATAGAGAATCCTAAAGATGCTACCAGAAAACTACTAGAGCTAATCAATGAATTTGGTAAAGTAGCAGGATACAAAATTAATACACAGAAATCTCTTGCTTTCCTATACACTAATGATGAAATATCTGAAAGAGAAAATAAGGAAACACTTTCATTTACCATTGCAAAAAAAATAATAAATACCTAATTATAAACCTAACTAAGGAGACAAACACTTGTATGCAGATAACTATAAGACAATGATGAAAGAAATTAACAATGATACAAACAGATGGAGAGATATACCATGTTCTTGGACTGGAAGAATCAACATTGTGATAGTGACTCTACTACCCAAAACAATCTACAGATTCAATGCAATCCCTATCAAATTACCAATGGTATTTTTCACAGAACTAGAACAAAAAATTTCACAATTTGTGTAGAAAAACTAAACACCCCAAATAGCCAAAGCAATCTTGAGAAAGAAAAACGGAGCTGGAGGATTCAGCCTCCCTGTCTTCAGATTATATGACAAAGCTACAGTAATTAAGACAGTATGGTACTGGCACAAAAACATAAATATAGATCAATGAAACAGGATAGAAAGCCGGGAGATAAACCCATGCACATATGGTTACCTTATCTTTGATACAGGAGGCAAGAATATACAATGGAGAAAAGACAGCCTCATCAATAAGTGGTGCTGGGAAACCTGGACAGCTACATGTAAAAGAATGAAATTAAAACACTCCATAACACCATACACAAAAATAAGCTAAAAATGGATTGAAGACCTAAATATAAGTCCAGGCACTATCAAACTATTAGGGGAAAACATAGGCAGAACACTGTATGACATAAATCACCGCAAGATCCTTTTTGACCTACCTCCTAGAGAAATGGAAATAAAAACAAAAATAAAGAAATGGGACATAATGAAACTTAAAAGCTTTTGTATAGCAAAGGAAACTATAAACAAGATGAAAAAACAACCCTCAGAATGGGAGAAAATATTCACTAACAAAGTAACTGACAAAGGATTGATCTCCAAAATATACAGGCAGCTCATGAAGCTCAGTATCAAAAAAACAAACAACCCAATTCAAAAATGGGCAGAAGACCTAAATAGACATTTCTCCAAAGAAGATGTACAGATTGCCAACAAACACATTAAAGGATGTTCAACATCACTAATCAAGTGAGAAATGCAAATCAAAACTACAATGAGGTATCACCTCACACCAGTCAGAATGGCCAGCATCAAAAAATCTGCAACCAATAAATGCTGGAGAGGGTGTGGAGAAAAGGGAACCCTCTTGCACTGTTGGTAGGAATGTAAATTGATACAGCCACTATGGAGAACAGTATGGAGGTTCCTTACAAAACTAAAAATAGAACTACCATTGACCCAGCAATCCCACTACTGTGCATATACCCAGAGAAAACCATAATTCCAAAAGTGTCATGTACCACAATGTTCACTGCAGAACCACAGTGTTCATTGCAGTCATGTACCACAATCTACAGTAGCCAGGACATGGAAGAATCTAAGTGTCCATCAACAGATGAATGGATAAAGAAGATGTGGCACATATATACAATGGAATATTACTCAGCCATAAAAGGAAATGAAAAGGAATTATTTGTAGTGAGATGGATGGGCCTAGAGGTTGTCATACAGAGTGAAGCAAGTCAGAAAGAGAAAAACAAATACTGTATGCTAACACATATATATGGAATCTAAAAAAAAGAAGAAAAAGAAAAATGGTCAGAAGAACCTAGGGGCAAGATGGGAATAAAGATGCAGACCTACTAGAGAATGGACTTGAGGACATGGGGAGGGGGAAGTGTAAGCTGGGACAAAGAGAGAGAGTGGCATGTACATATATACACTACCAAATGTAAAACCGATAGCTAGTGGGAAGGAGCTGCATAGCACAGGGAGATCAGCTCAGTGCTTTGTGACCACCTAGAGGGGTGGGATAGGGAGGCTGGGAGGGAGCTAGACACAAGAGGGAGGAAATATGGCGATATATGTATATGTATAGCTGCTTCACTTTGTTAAAAAGCAGAAACTAACACACCATTGTAAAACAATTATATGCCAATAAAGTTGTTTAAAAAAAAAGTAAAGAAAAAAATGAAAAGAGTCATGTACCACAATGTTCATTGCAGCACTATTAACAATAACCAGGACCTGGAAGCAACCTAAGTGTCCATCGACAGATCAATAGTTAAAGAAAATATGGCACATATATATAATGGAATATTACTCAGCCATAAAAAGAAACGAAATTGAATTATTTTTAGTGAAGTGGATGGACCTAAAATCCATATAGCGTGAAGTGAGTCAAAAAGAGAAAAACAAATACCATATGCTATCACATATATATGGAATATAAAAAAAAAAAAAAGTTTCTGAAGAACCTAGAGGCAGGACCGGGATAAAGATGTAGATGTAGAGAATGGACTTTAGGACACAGGGAGGGGGAAGGTTAAGCTGTGATGAAGTGAGAGAGTGACATGGACATATATACACTACCAAATGTAAAATAGGTAGCTAGTGGGAAGCAGCCTCATAGCACAGGGAGATCATCTCGGTGCTTTGTGACCATCTAGAGGGGTGGGATAGGGAGGGTGGGAGGGAGATGCAAGAGGGAGGAGATATGGGGATATATGTATATGTATAGCTGATTCACTTTGCTATACAGGAGAAACTAACACAACATGTAAAACAATTATAGTCCAATAAAGATGCTTAAAAAAAGGGCTAGAATACACAGATATGTACAGAACCCATGCACACATGCTAAAGACTGAATTGTAAAGTATGGTCTCATTTGCATTCCCACAACCCTTTCCCATCCACCACTGGGTTTTCTGTTATGAAATTGTGTAAGAGTGTGGTCACATGTCCATGACTTTATTCCTCCTGTGGATGCCTGTGTATTCAGGGAACTTATTCAGGGAACTTAAGTTTTAAGTTTTACACCACCTCATCTCATACTGCTTTAGATAGGGCTTGACTAAGCAATCTATAGGTAACTACCTCTATGATATAAACACAAATGTTGCTAATATTACCCCCAAAATCACAGAAAATGCTTAATTCAAATCAATCCCTGCTTATCTTAACATTTGACTTGTTAACTTTTAACAAGTTCTGTGTTAAGCCCAGGGACCACATTGTGAATTATTCACCCAATGTTGGAGAGACATTTCCTTCTACCAAAAAAGGCAGGTGAGAATCCTTGCCATAAAAACTTAGATGATCTTTACCAATACCTGCCAAAACAAATGTGTTTTACTAGACCCAGAAGTTTTTTATTAAAATTTTAACATGTTTTATGTATTTACCCACATATTTCTTTGTAAGCACAATTAACAACCTTGTCCTCTGGTACAGAGTTCAACAAGCAGACCCCTGAGAGGACAATGAATGGCCATCCAGTCCATAAATGATTATCAGTGGAAATGTACTCTAAGCTCCCATGGATGGGAAGATCATGGTTGGCTCTGGAGGATGCATTCTCTGTATTTTGTTTGCTTCACTTGTACACTCTAAAATTATATTTCCCAATAGGGAAGCTGTCTCAGCCTGTGTAGTGGTCAATAAAAACCTTTCTGTGATGAGGGCATACTCCATATGTTTAAGTGTTATTCCCAACATCTTGCCTTGCGATGCTCACATTATTTCTTATGTTAGTCTTTTCTATATTGATTACAATTTACCAGTTATTTAGACCCAGTAGTTTTTCATGTTTTAGTTATTCCCCTCTGTGATTATTTTTTCTCTCCATTCCAAATGTTCTTTTATTTCTTCCATGTTTTTTT
Source organism: Mesoplodon bidens (assembly GCF_964165515.1). Lineage (NCBI taxonomy): Eukaryota > Metazoa > Chordata > Mammalia > Artiodactyla > Ziphiidae > Mesoplodon > Mesoplodon bidens. Next base: position 36,619,365 of record NC_138173.1, on the reverse strand, counting down.
GTTGTTTTTCACTTTCATGAACTTTTATTTCATTCTGGTAGAATATTTTAGTGACTTCCAAATGGAATGATTGCATTCCAGGAGAGTGTGCAAGATAATTCATTAAGGTACAGAAAGAAAACACCAGTGCTACTGTTCAGATTTATTTTGACTTCATCCTTTAAAAACTCATTTAAATATAGGTAATATAATATTCATAGTATACTAGGTCTGAAGTGCAGGTGTGTAATAAATACATAAATATTCATGTGTGTGGAAGTATGCTAGCACTTATTTTCAGTGATGTATACCATCAAAAATGTTTTGATATCATTGATTATATTTTATGAATTTTCCTTAAATCTATATCCCATGTTTTCTTGGAATCCTCACACAAACTTAATTTTCATTCTTCCCACAGATTTGAAACGTTTAAGTAAACAAACACACTAAACACCTAACATTTCAAGTTGTATTTTATTCAATACTTTAAACATTTTTATTCAGTCCTTATGTTCAAAATAGGTGATACGTACTTAACATTAGAGATGGTTGGAATTCTAATTTCAAAACAGTTAGGTAAGATAAAGATCAGAAATGCCAAAATTCTTATAAGCGGTCACTACTTCTTTGTCATCATTGGTAGTTTATTCCAATGACTACCCATTCTTTAGCTTTAGCAATTACATAGAAATTGCTTACCAGCACTCCCCACCTGAAACATAAATAAGATGACTAATCACGTATCTAGTACCATTTTTTCTTAACTCTGATAGTCTTTTTACCAGGGACCAGAAATGCCCTAAAATTTGTGTTCTTCTGAAAGGGATAGAAATCTCCAGTATCACTGGAATTACAGGTGTGGTTTTTGCTAAACATGCTTATAATATTAAAGTGCATATCATAAGCTAGTCCTGATTTATTGCAAATAAAATGGTACAGTGAAATGCAACCTCAAAGATGACCTAATGCCAACTCATGTTTTTTTGCTAATAGAGAAAATGTGCCTCTAATAGTTTAAGGAACTTGCTAAAGTTTGCATAGCTACCTAGTAGCAAGGTTAGTACTTGAGCCCAATCTCTCAATTCCTAACACAACACTCTTCCACTAAACCAGGGCTGGAGTTCAGAGAAGTTTGAGAATAGCATGTGAAAATTACCTGGAAATATATTTTTTATAGTTTATTGATTTATTCTCTGAATTGCGCAGTTACATGATTTTTATCTCTCGTATATTGTTAGAGGCTAGAAGGCATCTCTTTATCTTACCTTATAACATGGCCATATAAAACTCCATAATTAAATTAGGACCATATAACGTTTTTGAATGGATAAATGAGACATCATAATAGTGAAACTTTTCCATTCTAAAATACATCCAGGATGCTTGGTATATTTTTGCTGGAGGTGAATCCTTCTGCTTATTGTAAGGAAATTGGATAAAATTTGAGACTATGGATCTCTTCAAATTTACTGTATTAGTCTCTACACCCTAACAGAAGCCTAGAAGAAAAGAACATTGGAGTGTAGCAGAGTGGTGTCTGTTCTCCCCTCCAAAGGCTGTTTACAAACATCCTCAGTATTGAGAAAAAGATGTGGATTGTTATTAACTGAATATCACATCTCTTATGCTAGGCATTTTACAATACCAGGCTCTATAATAGTATTAAGTACTAATAATGTTCTCATTGGGTAGCCTGTCTGTGGAATAAAATGGCTTTTAATAGACTCCCAGAGTTGTTTTGTTTGTTTGTTTGATTTTAGTAAATTTATTGGAAATTCAACTTATAGTAAATGCAGGTTCACTTTTTTTATAGTTAAAAAAATACAAAGGTGTGTCCCTGAGCTCACATTTCCATAGTTTTAAATGACTCTTTGTATCTGATTTTTATTGCACTGTGAACGTTATAGCAATTTTGATTTCAGTATATAAACTAGAGCCTGTTTTATGCATAAAATGAGGTAGCTCAATATCCAAATACATTGCCCACCCATGCATGATAATTAATTTTTTCTTGAACAAAGCCCTAAAATATAGAGCATTAGTTGATTATGTGTAACCAAATGATGTTAGGTGTCCAAGGGCAATTATGATAAAATATTAAAGCAACTTTATATCAAGAAAAAGAAAAAAATATATAGCCACATACTCTTGATTCAGTTACTTCATTTTTTTGCACATTAAAAATGTATTTAAGAGCTGCCAATTCAATTGCTTCAAATATGAAGTTACTTTAGTTTTGAGAAACTCCAAGATTGCTGAAGTGCATTTGAAATCTTTGGAGGCCCCAAAAGTTGCTGCCACTAAGCCTCATATAAGCCAAGGGAAGCTCATGATCCTTTCTTTAATAATAAATTGAGAATCCTTATTAGGAAATGTGCCACAGTGTAGCACTCAGACAAAAACTATGTTGCAGTCATCTCTCTTGAAAAAAGATAGGAATAAGTCGCTTAATAAAGTCTAAATCATTCCTTAGGTTAGCTAATAGAAGCACTCGCTGTTATAAAATTAATCAATCCCTGCTATTACGGCAAATTGGTGAAGATTGTATTGACACATCTTCATCTGCATGTCTCATCAGAGGTGTCCGTGCCATTTAGCTACGAAACCCTGGAGGCTTTCCTCTGCACAGAATCTTATAACACTTCAATTAAGGGACACCAAGCTGCCAACCAGACAGCGGCACATTTATTTCTTGATGACTTCTTAAGTTGTGCCACAGGCCTATCATTAAGAGAATATTTTTCACAGCAGGTTGCAAAGATCCTCGTGCCATTAAAAGGAATTGAAAAAGCATCAGTTTGTTGTTTCCACCTAACACAGATATTTTTCATTGCTAGAACAGCCATTAAAAACAATCTGTTTTATTGCATTCTGAAAAGATCACATGAAGTACACACAGTGATTTATTTTAAGGATGACATTAGGATTAAAACCACTATGAAAATGTAGTATTTGAAATAAATATTTAGGAAAACAAAGTCTCATAAATGTGCTTTTCTTTTTTGTACCAAATTGTTAGCAGAAATTTATTGATACCTTGAATCAGAGTTTGAAAATGTTACAAAAGAATGCCTTTTAAAAAGAGGATTAGGAAGAGTGTCTCTGGAGAGGGATGTCATGTCTTAGAAGAAAGACATGGCTTAAAATTTTAAGTGGAAATTCTTTGAAAATTAGTAAACCCAAACAGAATGCTTTGAAAATATAGTGGATCAAATGCTTCTTTAGGGCAATTGTTTGGGGATTTTTTTTTTTTTTGGAGGGGAAGTTTAATTACATTGCTATATTGTAGAATATTGACTTAAAATACTGTTTCTCAGTCACCAGAGTGGAAGAAAACACCCAATTTTGGTTACTTATTTATATTAGAACAGCCACTCCATGAAGTTTCAGTTTGATATATTGACTTATTTTAAAACTTATTTTCTCAGCACTGGAATCCATCACTATTTGACATCAGAAATAACTTAAAAAAAGGAAAAATTTCCATAAATGAGTCTTCTTAATGTTACTGCTTAGAAAATTTTAGATGTTTTTTATAAGTTGTTTCTGACAAAACCTTCAAAAAATGTTTTTAAATTATGTGTTCCTTAAGTGTTATACAGTATTTTGAATTCATCTTCTAAAGAACAACAACAAGAACAAAACAACCTCATGAAGAAGTTTATTCTGTCTTTCTGCTTTAGAATGTTGGTCAAGCTCTGGTGTTAGCAAAGTTAGGGTGGCCTATGTTAAAATTGACCTCGTTGAAACCCACCAGGACTTCAACATGGTAAATGGGACAGGATGTAAGGTAGGAGCAGTAGTGGACAGTGTGAGGTGCTGTCGGATGATTCCCCCCTTCAGGACTGAGATACCCATTCCTCCTGATGTCAGCTGAATTCCTTTCTGGCGATTGCCCTGAGCAGAAGATAACCTCTAAGTCCCAAGGTCACCCACCGCTCCTGCCTCGGGACAACTCCGCATCCAAAGACTGGTCTCTGGAGGAAGGGATGTGAAGGACCCGTCCCCTTGCTGCAGCACCAGGCAGTTCTGGACACCTCCAGCTCTAGAGCTCCCCTGTAGGATTGACAGAGGCCTTTGTTGTGAGTACATCACAGTTGACATAAGGGGCACTCCCCAATCAACTTCCTTTATGCAAATCTCCATCACGAATCTGGTCCAAAAGGATCAACCTGAGACAATAGTGCCACATGTTTAATATATAGGATTTGGTTAGTTAGTCTGAATAGAAGCAAAAAATAGAGAGTTATTGGAGGTTTGAGGGAACCTATTTAAAAACAAATATCCTTTGATACATTTGGAATGATGCCTGACACATTCAGAGCTCTTCTTTTTTTTTTTTAAATATCTCTCTTTTCTCCATTCTCACTGACACCACCTGTGTAATTTTTCCCAGCCTCCAGTTTTCCCCAAGTTCAGTTCATTCATTTCTTCATGGCTGACAGAATTTTCTTTCAAAACTCAGATCTGATGTTGTAACTCTGTTTTTTTAAAAACTTATGATGCTTACACATTGTTACAGGGTAAAATAAGGGGTTTTATCTTAAAACCCCTGTTCCTGCATTTATGTTACTTCATTACCTGTAACATTCCTCCTCTGGTGGCTGACCCTAGAGTACTCAATACAACTCTAGTACCTATTTACAGATTTTTTGAAAGTTTCACTGTTTCCAACACTTGGCATGTCTTTCTGTGATTCAGTGTGTGCTTTTTAGCCTTGTGATCCTTCTTGCATTTTTTTTTTTTTTTTTTGCGGTACGCGGGCCTCTCACTATTGTGGCCTCTCCCATTGTGGAGCACAGGCTCCGGATGCACAGGCTCAGCAGCCATGGCTCACGGGCCCAGCTGCTCCGCGGCATGTGGGATCTTCCCGGACTGGGGCACGAACCCGTGTCCCCTGCATTGGCAGGTGGACGCTCAACCACTGCGCCACCAGGGAAGCCCCCCTTCTTGCTTTTCTTTACCTCCTTAGTTTGTTAATAAACTCCTATTGATCCTGCAAAAGACTCCTCAAATCTTCATTTCCTGTTCAATTGTTCCCTGATTCTCCCATCAAAATAAAAGCTCCATACTTTCCAATTTTATTTGCATTCATTTATCACAAAACTTATGTTGTATTAGAATTGGCCATTTTTACATTTTTTGTACCCCACTAAACAGTGAAATTTTCAAGAACATGCCATTTAACTTGTGCTCCGGTGCCCAACTATGCCCGTATTAAATACTTAAATAAATAAATGGGGATGTCTTAACTTTGATTCCCCTCAAAACAGAGCCTAAAGCAAGAACTTGGGTGTAGATGAAGTGAGTCTAAGAAGCCAGAGTGAGCAGAGAGAGGAATGTACCAAAGAAGGAGGAAAATTCAGTAACAGAATAACGGGTTATGGATGTAGTCCCCACTGTGGGTAGTGGTTCAGAAGTTCTGGAAATTTTTTTAGGCTAATGTGGCAAACAATCTCCAAATTGTCTCTGTGAAAGATAGGAAGATGGGGGCATTTATCCACTCACTCCATCACAAGTTGGCTGCAAGTTCCACAATATTAACTTTCCCACACTTTCAGAATGTACCTGCACCAGGGCTTTGTGAGATACTGAACTTTGGAAAAAGTTTTGAGGGAGAATCTGAGAGAGGAGGCTGGCAGTGTGTACAGAACTGTCCACCCAGCTGCAACTGAAATCACAGGTAGGCTTAGCAGATATGGCCCACGGCACAAAAGCATGTACTACAGAGGATTATTGAGCTAATGTTCTGAGACTATTAGTTTTGAGGGACCAGTGTTGGTTCTAATCAGGCACATGATTCCACTTTAAGTGGAAAATGTCACTAAATGTATTTTCAGTGCAACTAAAAATAAATCAAAGCTTACATTTTAGACATGGATCTTATTCCCTTCAGTGGAGTTTTCCTTAGTTTTACCTGGCTCTTTTTGTTATCTTCTTCATTAACTCTTCTGTGAATAATGGACCATGCATGACCTTGGCATTTTAAACTCTCTAAGCTTCAGATTTCTCATAGGTAATGGGGGGATACGAATCTATTTCACAGAATCATTTTCCATCGATCCATTCATTCATTTATTCATTAAACAAATTTCTATTGAACACCTACCATGTACAAGTCACCACTGTATTTAGGGCTTTCTAAATAATGGAGAGTAAAAACAAAACAAAATAAAAGCAAAACAAAAATTCAAACTAACAAAAACTATTTACCAGTCCTTGACATAATGGATCATAATGAAGGAGAGACACTGAACAAATAACCATACAAACAAATACAGTATAAAAAATTTGATCCATGCCAGAAAGGAGAAGTACAATTTCCACCAGGGTGTAAAATAGGAGTGTACACCCTATTATAGGGCAAGCCATGAAGCTGGCTGTCAAGTTTACCACTGCCTGAAGAATGCTGGGGAGTTGGTGAGATGAGGCATTGGAGTGGTGGGGCGAACACTGTAAGCGAAGGCTATGAGGCGGGGAAGTGTGGGTGGTGCATGATGTATGCTTAAGAATAAGGTGAAGTTACTCAGAACAAAGTAAAAGCAGAGGAGGGTCACTGTAAAGTAAGGTTTAGAGAGGTAAACAGGGAAAAGACCATCTGTAGACCTGGAAGTCACAACGAGTGAGACGCAGTGAGAAGCTTTTGAAGGCCTTTATGCTGAAGAAGTGTGTGATGTGACGTATTCGTGGAAGATTGTTCTTACTGCTATGTATAGATTTAGTGAGTGCTGGAATGAAGGAGGTGTGAGACTTAGGACCACAGTTCTATGGAAAGATACTGATGTCATAAAGCAACTCACTTGCAGAGTTTATTTAGAAAGACATGGATTTGGATTTGATCACATTCCTCTTTTCTTATCTTCTCCCATTTTCTTTTCTTCTTTCTTTTCTTTTCTTCCCTTGATTTTTCCCTCTATTCTAATAGCTTACTTTTAGCATCTCTCAAAAGAGTTTCATTAAGAGAGCAAAGTTATGTTATTCACAAACAATGGTCCATTGCACATTCTCTGTCACACTCTTGGGTGATTTGTGCTGCTGAAAAGCCAAAAAGGGATACCGAGCCATTCTGCTCAGGATTTATGGGGCAAGGAAAAGGAATCATGGTCTTCATGGTGTTGTTAGAAGTGAAGCAGCAGAGGTTAGGAATCATTTGGCAGATGAAATTACGTGTAAAGAGAGGTCAAGGGTGTTGGGTAAACTAGAAGAGGTGAATGAGAGATGGGAGTAACAGTGATTTAGGGAAGAGATTTCTGGATATCAGAGCAGCAGACAAGGAACTAACATATTCAGTTCTAAAGAAGCATAACTTCACACTAAGTTACACCGTTCTGAAGTGTGTGCTCTGATGATTTTGACATATGTACACCTGTACCATTATCATGATCAAAGCAACAAACAATTTGATTAGCCCCCAAAGTTTACTTGTGCCCCCTTTATAATCTTTTTCTCCCTCCACTCCCATCCACAGGCAAGCACTAATGTACTTTCTGTCACTATACATTCATTTACATTTCCTAGAATTTTATATGAATGGAATCATACAGTATAATTCTGGTTCTTCTATCCAGCATAATTATCTTGAGATTCATCATGTTGTTGCATGTTTCATTAGTTAATTCTATTTTATTGCTTAGTAGTAGTACATTGCATGAATACACCACAGGTTTTCATCAGTTTGCCTATTAATAGATGTTTGGGTTGCTTCCAAGCTTTATCTTTTACCAATAAATCATCTATAAACATGGTGTGCAGTCTTAGTATAGACATATGCTTTTATTTCTCTTGGGTGAACACAGAAATGGAATGGCCAGGTAATATGGTAAGTGTATATTTAACTTTAAGCAAACTTTCAAAATGTTTCCCCAGATGATTGTACCATTTCACATTCCCACCAATTATTTAACATAAAAATTACAGAGGTTGGCATTGCCTTACACAAGCTTAACAAAACACCTGTAAGGTCAGTATTCCTTTCCCCATTATATAGAAGAAAAACAAAGTTCAGGAATGTTAAATAACCACTTGTGGTCAGAGTAAGTGAATGGAAGGGCTGGAATTCAAACCTGTACCTGCCTGTGCTAGAATGATTTTTTCAGAATTGCTAGGGAAAGTTTTTTATAAACCAAGGACTAGCTCTTGCTTTAAGTAAATGTGATTCTCATCTACTGAGTTGCTAACTCCTGCTTGACTTTCATAAATGGATAGAATGGAAAATTATTTTAGTCCAAGTGATGGCTCATTGGCAAGACAAGATCGAGGTATAGCTTTATATGGTTGTCTGGAATTCAAACTTGTGACCTGCCATCGGTGGGAGAAGAGATATATAAGACCCTCTGATAAACCAACAATCTTATTAATTTAAAAGAACAGCTCCAATTCAGATGAAGTGCTACTTAAATCAGCAACCATAGCCATGCTTTCATTGGTTTAATGCCTTTTTTCTCTTTACTGTTGAACAGATAAAGATGCAAAGACTGGAAAGCAAAAAAAAAAAAAAGAAAAAAAATCAATACAAAACCAACCAGTTGGGAAACAAAGAAAAAAAGATAAAGCACCTGGAGGAGATTAACGGATGGAAGTACATGTTCTTTGTTTCCAATTTTTAATAAGACAAATGCAGTATGTAAAATTTAAAATGTGAGAACTGAAAATAGATGTATGAAACACACCTACAACAGGTTCTTGTGGTTTTTGATGCTACTTTTGGCACTGTTTCTTCTAACTACTGACAGGCACTTTGTTTTCTATAATGGTTACTCTCAGTGCAAGCCTCTACAGTAACCCAATATCTAAGAGACACAATGATGAAGGAACTATTTCTGCTTTGCGGACATAACATTTTTTTCTTTTTGTTTTCTTTCTTTCTTTTTTTTTTTTTTTGCAGTACACGGGCCTCTCACCATTGTGGCCTCTCCCGTTGCGGAGCACAGGCTCCAGATGCACAGGCTCAGCAGCCATGGCTCACGAGCCCAGCTGCTCCATGGCATGTGGGATCCTCCCGGACCAGGGCACGAACCCGTGTCCCCTGCATCGGCAGGCGGACTCCCAACCACTGCGCCACCAGGGAAGCCCGACATAACATTTTAGTACTGAGATTAAAACAAATAGAACACTCTCTTTTCTCTTTAGAGAACAATCGGGTGTAAGTTTGGTCTGTATTTAGAAGGAGTTAGTGAGTGAAAGTCCAAAAACTCAACACCAGAATTGTGTTTCTCAAAACCTTTCATTCTTCTCCATTTCTACTGTCATCAATGGCAATAGCTTCTTAACTAAATTAGCAAATACAAATATAAGACACAGAGTTAAATTTAGTTTTCAGACAAAAAGTAATTTTTAGTATGATAATGTCCCATCCAATATTTGGAATACACTTATACTAAATTTATTTGTTGTTTTTCCAAAATCCAAAATTAATAGACTGCCCTGTATTTTTGCTTGGCAACTCTATTGCCGAGAGATTTCCCTCCTCTTCCGTTTGACCTCCCTCATTGTAGTGTCAGCAAAATGGAATAGCAAAATTACTGAGGAAGTGAAATACCTAAATTACCAGGAGCTACTGAAGATGGAAACACTTCAGTGAATTCTTGCAATTATTCAAAAGAAGTCAGCTATTGTGTCATCTATTCATACACACATAATATCAATACTTAAGGTGATAATCTCAATAAATACTAAAAAGTCATTTTGTAAAATTTAACACACTGATTCTTGATAAATACACTGAAACAATACAAATGAAAGGTTACTACTCAACATAATAAATAACTTAATATTTAATAACTAACATTCTTGACCTCTTTCTTGTGTCACTGTTGTAAGGGTATTAGCTTATTTAATCCTCACAACAATGAGAAACAAAATGTTATGAGGCAGAAATAATAATTATTATTCCCATTATCATTTTGCAGGAGAAGAAACTGAGTAATAGAGAAGTTAAGCAGTTTTCCTCAAAGCACACAGCTAGTAATTTATGGAGCCAGGCCGTCCAACTTTAGAGCCTGTACTCTAAACACTATGCTATACTGCCATTCTTCTTAGCAACAATGATAAGTATGCATTACTTAGGAATAAGGCAAATAAAAGATATTCAGAACTCTTACTATTAAAAGCACCTGAATGGCTAGATATATGTCTCATGTTTTAAATAAAAGGCAATATTTGTAACGTCTCAATTCTTCCCAAATTAATATACAGCTAGAATGAATTATCAGTCAAATCTCAAATCATGTTTTTGAGAAAGTTGGCAAAATTATTCTAAAGTTAATCTGGAAGAGTGCATTAGAAAAAAATATTTGAGGGAGCTCCCTGGTGGCCTAGAGGTTAGGATTCTGGGCTTTCACTGGCATGTCCTGGGTTCAGTACCCGGTCAGTGTACTGAGAACCCACAGGCTGCATGGCATGGCCAAAAAGAAAAACAAAAAAAATTAAAAAAAATTTGAGTAAAGGAGAATAAGTAGAGAGAGTTTGGTCTACAAAATAAATAATATAGGAAGAGTAGATATTATAAAGATATCACTTTTCCCCAAATTAATCTTTAAATTTAATATATTTCCAGTAAACTCCAAACAGGTTTTCATGCATGTAAAGAGATTTACAAGCCTATTTTAAAATGATCTCACTGGGATTAATGAAATATTTTTCATTTTATTCAATAATTTTGCATATCTAAAAGATAAGGGCTTACTTTTTTTTGAAACATAACTAACCACCATTACATAGTCATACCTAAATATCTTAATATTGTCAAATAACCACTTAATGTTCAAATTTCCAATTGTTTCATAAATGTAATAATTACTTTACAGTTCATTTTATTGACTCAGGATTCAAATAAGGCCTGTGCATTGCAACTGGTAGAAAATCTATATATTCTCTCCCATCCCTCAATCCACTGTTTTTTTTTTTTTTTCTTGCAATTTATTTTTTGGAGAAGCCAGGTTATTAGTCTTATACAACTTCTTACAGTCTGCATGTATCTCATAATTTAATATCTTCCTCTGCCTTCTGTATTTCCTGGAAATTGCTAGTTGTATATGGAGACTTAAAATTCAACTACAGTTTTATTTTATTTTATTTTGTTTGACAAGACACTTCCCAGTTGGCATTCTTCTACATAATGACTCTCTCTTTGAAATATTAGCAGTCATTGGTCATCAATGACTAGATCAATTAATAAAGAAGAAATTGCAAAATGGTGACACTCTAATGGTATGATCATAATTCTTCTACGTTATTAGCTAGAATGCTTCAATAAAAAGAAACATTTCTTCATCTACTATTTAACTATCCAGAGTACTGTTGGAATAGAAAAGCAGAATAAATGCTGATTACTTTAGCTAATATAAATTTGATAAATAGTAACAAAGTGGAAAACTCATTCTCTTGGGTATGAAAGCTCATTTTAAAGAGCAATAATAGATACAGTCTGGTATTGGTGGAGACATATAGGAATGAAGCAACAGAATGACATAAGAAGCCCACAACAAATATTTATTAAAATTTTGAATTTTTTTATTGAATTAATTGCCAACCAGATGAAGAATCAGAACATTATCAACCACCCAGAAACCTCTTTCTTGGTTCTTTTCAATCACTACTTTTTCCCAAAAGTAATAACTATTCTGCTGTCAAGACCATATATAAGTTCTGCCTGTATTATACGTTAAATAAATTGAATCATATGGTAAGTACTCTTTAGTATTTGACTTCTTTTGTTCAATATTATATTTGTGAAATTCAGTCATGTTGCTGCATCCAGTTATAGATCATTGTTCTTTTTTTTTTTTTTTTGTGGAACACGGGCCTCTCACTGCTGTGGCCTCTCCCATTGCAGAGCACAGGCTCAGTGACCATGGCTCACGGGCCCAGCCGCTCTGTGGCATGTGGGATCTTCCCGGACCGGGGCACGAACCCATGTCCCCTGCATCGGCAGGCAGACGCTCAACCACTGCGCCACCAGGGAAGCCAGATCATTGTTCTTATATTCTTATAATATACCTTTTTGATAAGCACTGTTCTAAATACTGAGCATAGAGCAGATTAGAAAAAGTGGGTCCCTGCTTTACTGGAGCTTACATTCTGGTGAATATAATCTATGAAAGCATGTATATATAGAAAAGCAGCATATACGCTAGGGTTAGGCTATTGAATTCATGGGGTCAGGATAATTTGTTTCCATTTGGAAAACATAAAAGTAGAACTCTGTTTTATGTCATACACACAAAAGTAATTCAAAGATATTTAAAGCCAAAGCTTTCAAAAGAATAAATATTAATTTATTAATTATGAATATTTATTAAACACTTATACCAAACACTTTTCCAGTTATTAGGGATACATTAGTAAAAATAACACACAAAAATCCCTACTTTTATGAAGCATGTATTTAATGTGGTGAGACAGACAGTAAAAACATAAACAAATAAATTATATATTAGAAAATTATAAGTGTGCTGGAGAAAAGTAAAGGCAGTGGGAGTATGGGGGTGGTAAAGAGCATCTGCAGAGAAGGGGATAGGGTTATCATTCTCAAGAGGATGGCAGCAAATACAGGAGAAAATTCTTTGTGACCTTAGAGTAGGAAGGACTTATGAAATAAGACTTAAAAAAACACAAATCATAAAAGAAATGCTTGAGGGCACCTTCAAAATGGCAGAGAAGTAAGACATGGAGATCACCTTCCTCCCCACAAATACATCAAAACTACATCTATATGTGGAACAACTCTTACAGAACACCTACTGAATGCTGGTAGAAGACCTCAGAGTTCCCAAGAGACACCATCAGGCTACCTACATGCAGAGGTGGGGCCAAATCCAAAGCTGAACCCCAGGATCTGTGTGAACAATGAAGAGAAAGGGAAATTTCTCCCAGCAGCCTCAGGAACAGCTGACAAAATCTCCACTATCAACTTGATGTACCCTTCATCTGTGGAATACGTGAATAGAAAACAAATCATCTGAAAATTGAGGCGGTGAACTTTGGAAGCAACTGTAGACTTGGGGTTGGCTTTCTGCATCTAATTTGTTTCTGGTTTTATGTATATCTTAGTTTAGTATTTAGAGATTATTATCATTGGTAGATTTGTTTATTGATTTGGTTGCTCTCTTCCTTTTTTAAATTTTGTATATATATATATATATATATATATATATATATATATATATATATATATATATTTCCTTTTGCTCTTTTTGTAAGTGTGTATGTGTATGCTTCTTTCTGTGATTTTATCTGCAGAGGTTTGTTTTTGCCATCTGTCCTAGGGTTCTGAATGTGCTTTTTTTTTTTTTTTGTATTGTTTTTAGCACTTTTATCATTGGTAGATTTGTCTTTTGGTTTGGTTGCTCTCTTCTTTCTTTCTCATTTTTTATTACTTTTTTATTTTTAATATTTTTTCTATTTTAATAACTTTTATTCTTTCTTTCTTTCTTTCTTTCATTCTTTCTTTCTTTTTCTCCCTTAACTTCACAGCCATGGCTGACAGGGTCTTGGTGCTCTGGCCAGCTGTCAGGCCTGAGCATCTGAGGTGGGAGAGCCAAGTTCAGGACTTTGGTCAACCAGTGACCTACAGGCCCCATGTGGTATCAAATGGTGAACGCTCTCCAAGATATCTCCATCTCAATGCTAAGGCCCAACTCCACTCAGTGACCAGCAAGCTACAGTGCTAGACACCCTATGCCAAACAACTAGCAGGACAGGAACACAAACCCACTCACTAGCAGAAAGACTGCCTAAAATCATAATAAGTTCACAAACACCCCAAAAGACACCACTGAACATGGTCCTGCTCACCAGAAAGACAGGATCCAGGCTCATCACAGGCACCAGTCCCCTCCACCAAGAAGCCTACACAACCCACTGAAACAACATTACCCACTGGAAGCACACAACAAAAACAACTGGAACTATGAACCTGCAGCCTGTGAAACAGAAACCCCAAACACAGTAAGTTAAGGAAAATGAGAAGACAGAGAAATATATAGCAGATGAAGGAGCAAGGTAAAAACCCACCAGACCAAACAAATGAAGAGGAAATAGGCAGTCTACCAAAAAAAGAATTCAGAGTAATGATAGTAAAGATGATCTAAATTCTTGGAAATGGAATGCAGAAAACACAAGAAACATTTAACAAGGAACTAGAAGAGCTAAAGAGCAAACAAACAAGGATGAACAACACAATAAATTAAATTAAAAATTCTCTAGAAGGAATCAGTAGCAGAATAACTGAGATAGAAGAACGGATAAGTGATCTGGAAGATAAAATAGTGAAAATAACTACTGCAGACCGGAATAAAGAAAACAGAATGAAAACAATTGAGAACAATCTCAGAGATATCTGGGACAGCATAAAACACATCAACATTTGAATTAGAGGGGTCCCAAAAGAAAAAAAAAAGGGACTAAGAAAATATTTCAAGAGATTATAGTTGAAAACTTCCCTAATATGGGTAAGGAAATAATCACTCAAGGGTAGGAAACACAGCCAGTCCCATACAGGATAAATCCAAGGAGAAACATGCCAAGACACATATTAATCAAACTATCAAAAATTAAATACAAAGAAAAAATATTAAGAGCAGTAAGGGAAAAGCAACAATTAACATACAAATGAATCCCCATAAAGTTAACAGTTGATCTTTCAGCAGAAACTCTGCAAACCAGAAGGGAGTGGCAGGACATATTTAAAGTGATGAAAGGGAAAAACCTACAACCAATATTAATCTACCAAGCAAGGAACTCAATCAGATACAATGGAGAAATTAAAATCTTTACAGACAAGAAAAAGCTATGATAATTCAACACTATCAAACCACCTCTACAACAAATGATAAAGGAACTTTTCTAGGCAGGAAACACAAGAGAAGGAAAAGACCTACAATAACAAACCCCAAACAATTAAGAACATGGTAATAGGAACATACATATCGATAACTACCTTAAATGTAAATGGATTAAATGCACCAACCAAAAGACATAGACTGGCTGAATGGATACAAAAACAAGACCCATACATAAGCTGTATACAAGAGACCCACTTCAGACCTAGAGACACATACAGACTGACAGTGGGGGGATGGAAAAAGATATTCCATGCAAATGGAAATCAAAAGAAAGCCTGAGTGGCAATTCTCATATCAGATAAAATAGACTTTAAAATAAAGACTATTACAAGAGACAAAGAAGGACACTACATAATGATCAAAGGATCAATTCAAGATGAAGATATAGCAATTGTAAATATTTATGCACCCAACATAGGAGGACTTCAGTACATAAGGCAAATGCTAACAGCCATAAAAGAGGAAATCAAAACTAACACACTCATAGTAGGGGACTTCAACACCCCACTTTCACCAATGGACAGATCATCCAAAATGAAAATAAATAAGGAAACACAAGCTTTAAATGATACATTAAACAAGATGGACTTAATTCCATCCAAAAACAGAGGATTACACTTTCTTCTCAAGTGCTCATGGAACATTCTCCATGTAGATCATATTTGGGTCACAAATCAAGCCTTGATAAATTTAAGAAAATTGAAATCATATCAAGTATCTTTTCTTACCACAAAGCTATGAGACTAGATATCAATTATAGGAAAGAACCTATAAAAATGAAAACACATGGTGGCTAAACAATACAATCCTAAATAACCAAGAGCTCATTGAAGAAATCAAAGAGGAAATTAAAAAATACCTAGAAATAAATGACAATGAAAACACACAACCCCAAACCTATGGGATGCAGCAAAGGCAGTTTTAAGAGGGAAGTTTATATCAATACAATCCTACCTCAAGAAACAGGAGACATCTCAAATAAACAACCTAACCTTAACCTAAAGCAATTAGAGAAAGAGGAATAAAAAACCCCAAAGTTAGTAGAAGGAAAGAAAGTATAAATATCAGATCAGAAATAAATGAAAAAGAAATTAAGGAAACAATTTCAAAGATGAATAAAACTAAAAGATGGTTCTTTGACAAGATAAACAAAATTGATAAACCATTAGCTAGACTTATCAGAAAAAAAGAAAAAAACGGAGAAGACTCAAATCAATAGAATGAGAAATGAAAAAGAAGCAACAACTGACACTAGAGAAATACAATGGATCATGAGAGATTACTACAAGCAACAATATGCCAAAAAATGGACAACCTGGAAGACATGGACAAATTCTTAGAAAAGCACAACCTTCTGAGACTGACCCAGGAAGAAACAGAAAATATAAATAGACCAATCACAAGCACTAAAATTGAGACTGTGATTAAAAATCTTCCAACTAACAAAAGCCCAGGACCAGATGACTTCACAAGCGAATTCTATCAAGCATTTAGAGAAGAGCTAACACCTATCCTTCTGAAACTCTTCCAAAATATAGCAGAGGGAGGAACACTCCCAAACTCATTGTACAAGGCCACCTTCACCCTGATACCAAAACCAGACAAAGATGCCACAAAAAAAGAAATCTACAGGCCAATATCACTGATGAACATAGATGCAAAAATCCTCAACAAAATACTAGATAACAGAACCCAATAGCACATTAAAGGGATCATACACCATGACCAAGTGGGGTTTATCCCAGGAATGCAAGGGTTCTCCAATATATGGAAATCAATCAGTGAGATAAATCATATTAACAGGTTGAAGGAGAAAAATCATATGATCATCTCAATAGATGCAGAAAAGTTTTCAAAAAAAATCAACACCTATTTATGATAAAAACCTTCCAGAAAGTAGGCATAGAGGGAACTTACCTCAACATAATAAAGACCATATATGAAAAAACCACAGCCAAAATCGTTCTGAATGGTGGAAAACTAACAATTTCCACTAAGGTCAGGAACAAGACAAGGTTGCCCACTCTCACCACTATTATTCAACATAGTTTTGGAAGTTTTAGCCACAGCAATGAGAGAAGAAAAAGAAATAAAAGGAATCCAAATCAGAAAAGAAACAGTAAATCTGACACTCTTTGCAGAAAATTACTAGAGCTAATCAATGAATTTGGTAAAGTAGCAGAATAGAAAATTAATGCACAGAAATCTCTTGCATTCCTATACACTAATGATGAAATATCTGAAATATAATTTAAGGAAACACTCCCATTTACCACTGCAACAAAAAGAATAAAATACCTAGGAATGATCCTACATAAGGAGAGAAAAGATCTGTATGCAGATAACTATAAGAAAATGATGAAAGAAATTAATGATGATACAAACAGATGGAGAGATATACCATGTCTTGGATTGGAAGAATCAATATTGTGAAAATGACTATATTACCCAAAGCAATCTACAAATTCAAATAATCCCTATCAAACAACCAATGGCATTTTTCACAGAACTAGCACAAAAAATTTCACAATTTGTATGGAAACACAAAAGACAATGAATAGCCAAATCAATCTTGAGAACGAAAAATGGAGCTGGAGGAATCAGGATCCCTGGCTTCAGACTATATTACAAAGCTACAGTAATAAAGACAGTATGGTACTGGCACAAAAACAGAAATATAGATCAATGGAACAGGATAGAAAGCCCAGAGATAAACCCACACACATATGGTCACCTTATCTTTGATACAGGAGGCAAGAATATACAATGGAGAAATGACAGCTTCTTCAATAAGTGGTGCTGGGAAAGCTGGACAGCTACATGTAAAATAATGAAATTAGGACACTCCTTAACACCATACACAAAATTAAACTCGTAATGGATTAAAGACCTAAATGTAAGGCCAGACACTATAAATCTCTTAG
This sequence comes from Mesoplodon bidens, assembly GCF_964165515.1. NCBI lineage: Eukaryota > Metazoa > Chordata > Mammalia > Artiodactyla > Ziphiidae > Mesoplodon > Mesoplodon bidens. The sequence goes on along the minus strand of NC_138173.1, from coordinate 36,601,616 downwards.
AGGAAAACATAGGCAGAACACTTTATGACATAAATCACAGCAAGATTCATTTTGACCCACCTCCTAGAGAAATGGAAGTAAGAACAAAAATAAAGAAATGGGACCTAATGAAACTTCAAAGCTTCTTCACAGCAAGAAAACCATACACAAGATGAAGAGACAACACTCAGAATGGGAGAAACTTTTTGCAAATGAAGCAACTGACAAAGGATTAATCTCCAAAATATACAAGCAGCTCATGCAGCTCAATATCAAAAAAACAAACAACTCAATACGAAAATGGGCAGAAGACCTAAATAGATATTTCTCCAAAGAAGATGTACAGATTTCCAACAAACACATGAAAAGATGCTCAATGACACTAATCATTAGAGAAACGCAAATCAAAACTACCATGAGGTATCTCCTTATACCAGTCAGAACGGCCATCATCAAAAAATCTACAAATAATAAACCCTGGAGAGGGTGTGAAGGAAAGGGAACCCTCTTGCAATCTTGTTGGGAATGTAAATTGATACAGCCACTATGGAGAACAGTATGGAGGTCCCTCAAAAACTAAAAATAGAACCACCATACCACCCACCAATCCCACTACTGGGCATATACCCTGAGAAAACCATAATTCAAAAAGAGTCATGTACCAAAATGTTCATTGCAGCTCTATTTACAATAGCCAGGACATGGAAGCAACCTAAGTGTCCATCAACAGATGAATGGATAAAGAAGATATGGCACATATGTACAATGGAATAGTACTCGGCCATAAAAAGAAACGAAATTGAGTTATTTGTAGTGAGGTGGATGAACCTAGAGACTCTCATACAGAGTGAAGTAAGTCAGAAAGAGAAAAAAAAATTCTGTATGCTAACTCATATATATAGAATAAAAAAAAAGAAGGTTCTAAAGAACCTAGGGCAGGACAGGAATAAAGACCCATACATAGAATATGGACTTGAGGAGATGGGGAGGGGGAAGTATTAGCTACGATGAAGTGAGAGAGTGACATGGACATATGTACAGTACCAAATGTAAAATAGATAGCTAGTGGGAAGCAGCCGCGTAGCACTGGGAGATCCACTCGGTGCTTTGTGTCCACCTAGAGGTTGGCATAGGGAGGGTGGTAGAGAGACACAAGAGGGAGGAGATACGGTGAGGTATGTATATGTATATAGCTGATTCACTCTGTTATACAGCGGAAACTAACACAGCATGGTAAAGCAATTATACTCCAACAAAGATGTTAAAAAAATTAAAAAAAAGAAATGCTTGATTAATTTGACTACATTAGAATAGACCCATTTATGCATCAAAAGCATAAAGTAAAAAGAAAGTGAAAAGATATTTGCAATCCATATAATCACCCAGGGATTAGCATCCAGAATAGTATCAAAGGAAATTCTACAAAATAATAAGTAAAATATGAACAATTATTAGGAAAAATATAGACAAAGGATATGAATATGCAATTCGCAGGAGAAGAAACCCAAATTATGACTAAACCTATGGGGAAAAAAAGTGAATGATATCAAGGAAAATGTGAATTCAATGCACAGCGATTTTTAATTTAGTATTTACTTTTTAAATCAGATTAGTTAAGTTTCAAAAGAAAGCTTTCATTCAGATAGGTATGACCATAAATGGTTGCTGGGATTGTATAGTTAGTAACACTGTTCTGAATTTGACAGCTTGTCTACCTACCTTCAGAATCATGACGTGTGCTTTTGGGTTACAGTGGAGATGAGTGAAGATCTAGGGACCAACTGAACCCCGTCTTGTCCCCTTGAGCATAATACCAACCATGTCTCCCCTAACTTTTTTAGTAAATATAAGTCTTTTCCTCCAAGTTTTGAGGTCTTTGAAGTTAGAAAAATGAGGGAGAATGGTATTTGTGAACTGAGGGAACTTGAAATGCCACCCAGCCAAATTGTTGTCTAATTACTTAAGGAAAAGAAATTCAATTTTTGTATGACCCAGTACCTTTGTTTCCTATTTTCCTTCCTGATGCTCAATTAATGTCCATTTCAACTTAATGTTTACTGAAATCCCATCAGAAATGATGTAATTCAAATTTGTCAAAAACTCTCCCCCATGAATTCCAATTTTTATAAATTACTTGTTCTTCTGCAAACTGAAGATGCCTTTGTAATGAATACAATCTGATTCCTCTACTTTTTTTATTCAGCAAATATTTATTGAGCACCTATAATGTTCTAGACACTGTTAAGGGCACTGGGGTTTTACCTATGAATAAAAAATAAACTTTCTATTTTGTGGAGCTTATATTTAAGTGGAAGAAAGTAGACAATAAGTTGAAAAAAGAAATATATAATATGTTAATATGTCTAGTGTTCTGAAGACTTTTTTTTTAAAGGATCAGGGGACATGGTGATGGAAAGTACTATTTTAGGTATTTTGGTAAAAAAAAAAATTCCAGATAAGAAGAAATTTGAATAAATGCTTAAGGGAAATAAGGAAGTAAGTCATGTGTTATCAAAAAATGAGTGTTCTGTATTTGTCAACAACAGAACCAAAATAGAAGGTTAGTGTTATGTTAGTTTAAGGTCTAAACTTTAGGAGGAAGATTCTAGCAACTAAATAAGAATAATATTTTAAATACACTATATCAAAGAATAATACTTTCTTTGGGGTAAAGATACAGTTTTTTTGAAATTCTGCACACTCTCCTGCGAGTTGTATTATCAATTCTGTAAGCCTTGAAACACAGAAGCATTTAACTTCCTCGATTCAATACAGATACATTTTATTCTTATTCTTATAAAAGTTTTGCTATAGAAAATGAAAGGGTCTGATATTTGATTGAAGGCATCCATGTGATCCATCCATTTTTACCTAAGGTAGTTCCTAGCTTTCTCTCTGCTCTACATATTATCTTTCCACACAATCCCTTCCTCAAGTCAAGATACTGAAAAGATTACCAAGAAGCATGTGGACACTCTTGCAAAACTCTTTAAAGAGTTTTCCACTATAAATTAGGTAAGCAAAATGTGATTAAGTGTATCTGAACTTTCCTGGGGACATTTAAAATACCAGTGGTAATTAGAGGATTTGTTGTCACAATTTTCCAGGTAGTCCAACCAGCCTTTCCAATAACCCTGCTTTCTCAGGGGCTGAGTATATGCTGACCTCAGCTACAAGTGCAACCACCACTCCAGGCACTGACAGGTCTCTCTTCGTCCCCTACCCAGCCACCTAAACACGTAGTCCATTCTGGAACCACTCTGTCTTCTGAGTTTCTAAAATATACTGGATGTACTCACACCAAGCATTACTCATCTCACAAAGTCTTTCCTGGTGGGACATGTGGGCAAATGAAAGAGAATTGATACCAATGCAATCATTTCTGGTATGAAAAATATGATTAAAAACAAGGCACAGAAGGAATTTTTAAAGATAACCTGATCACAAATTAAACATGTAAAATAGCCACAGAATCCTTGGGAAATAAAATGGCAAATTTACCATTTGGAAAGCCATTCGTTTTTTAAAATTCATTCATTCACTGCATTATTTATTCAAGAAACATTTTGTGAACACTTACTGTCCATAGACTTTTTAATAGTGTCCGGAATTGAACAGTTATTTTGTAATATGATCACTGTCCTTGAAGAGCTAGTAGGTGACATAAACACATAAATTATTACAATATAATTTGGTGAGTGCTTTGTTAAATGTTTATGCAGTCAACTTAGACTGTGGAAAGGGAGGCCCAAATCCCACTCTGTGTTGGGGAGAAGAGAATGTCAAAGAAAGCTATCTGGATATATTTTTTTCTTTGAATTTGAATAATCATTCTAATAATTTAGTGTATCAAAGCCCAGAATATTTCTTCACCATAAACACTGCATAGATTAACAATTTCCCATTATTTGCACACGCTTATGTGACTTTCCTTTAACTTTGTCATCAGTTACACCAAAACAATGGGGTTTACCGCCTTTTCCAGCCATTCTCAGAAATGCTCACTTCCTCCTGCCATCTCTTGGCCAGTGGTTTTTCCAGGAATAAATGATGACATGGTCTTAACTGCTTAACCATACATGAAACTATGGGGCCATTCCTGGAAATGCTGCATTCAGGGATTGACATGTGATCTGAAGCCTGAACAGGCAAAAGATTTCACTTTTTCTGCTTGTACCCCTGAAAATTATCTTTCAAAGCAGAGACATTAGTCTCTGGAGAGAATTTTACCATATTTCCACAGTGGAGAAATATTTCAGCTAGTTTATAGGATGCAGTTGATTTCTGCAGTGATTTCCTCCTGAAAAGTAGACGAGCATCAATAAAGGCTCATTCACGCTGAACTTTCAGTAATCGACACATAAGGAACTTTAATGTAACTTGTTTTTACATAATGCAGGCTCATAAAATGCATCATTTTTCTTCCCAATTCATAGTTGGAAGATTTATCATTAAGAGGTTTTATTGAAGGCCAGACCCTTCAAAAAAAAATCTGAACAGTTTTTTTCTCATTCTAGCAAAATCCTCCTGTTAAAGAACTGAAGTGCTTCAAACACCCTAGTAATGGTACAGTAAATCACATTTTCTCATTTGGAACATTGTAATAGATTTCTCTACAGAGTGATTTATCATGCAACAATTAGGAACCCAAGGGAATTAGATGACCATTTGAAATTTTATCAGCTTGTTTCAATAAACTGTTAATGTGACCCTAATGTTTGGGAAGCACTTTAATATAATCAGATTTTAGTTGTTCAATCTACTGACATTAATGGCTACCTCATTAATCATAGCATTCTCGCTGAGACCTTGGAGGCTGAGCTAAGTTCAGTGGACCAGTTCTTACAATAATAAAAACAGGCAATTTTTGACAGGGAAATATTCTCACTTTAACTACGAAATGTATTTTGTTATTTCTTAGGAACTGACAGGGGTAACTGGAAACTCTAAAAGCTTACAAAATAGCAATTAAAAACCCTTCAGGTTTAGTTTCCAAATTGGTCAATTAAATCAAGACCTCATATAATTATTACCTGTGATGATTTTCTATTATTTTAAAAGTATCGAGCTATACAACAAGACCTAAAATAGGCCAGACGACAAATATGTAATAAATGTCTGTCTTCCAAACCTGGGTAGCATCTGATGGTTTGTGCAAATCCTGCAGCGCTTAAACATTACTTCAGCTTTTAAAACCCTGTAGTTAATTCCTCAGTGGTCTTTCAGGAGGGATATGAAAAAGGTACTATGGGTGATTTATAAGATTTCAGGAAATTGTGTGTAAATGTAGGGGACAATTTTAGTACTTTTGACTTTTTTTATTGTGATAATAGACATTCTCTCAGTCTCTTAAATGTCTATAGAACTAAAAGAAACAAGAATTTTTTTAAAACCACAATATCACTATAGTTTTCTGCTTGGGTTACTATTATAAAACACCTTGATATGTCATGACTGGGAAAAGGGACATAATACCATCTGTTTCTAAAGTTATGGTTTTGTTTTATTAATTTTTCTTGTTAAACAATAGAATATGATCTTATTGGAAACAGAGTTTATAAAGCCATATAGTTAGCTGAGAACAGAAAAATCAAGATGTTTTTAAGTCAGGCTAAAATGCCCTGTGCTTTAAAAAAATTTCATTTTTGGTTTCAAGAAAATCTCATCATTAAGTGAGTGGTTTATATTCTGGGTTTTATATTATGTGCAAAGATTAACTACAGAAAACACAGCCTTAAAAATCAAATATAAAACATCTTAAAAGCAAAACCAAACATATTTTCTCAAAGCAGAACATTTTTGGAAATATAACATGACTGAATCACTATTCATAATTTTTTAGTTCTCAACTTTTTATTTACATAAAAATTATTTTGAATAAAGATTCTTGGGAAGACTTCCGGGTAAGATGGCGGAAGAGTAAGACGCGGAGATCACCTTCCTCCCCACGGATACACCAGAAATACAGCTACACGTAGAACAACTCCTACAGAACACCTACTGAACGCTGGCAGAAGACCCCAGACCTCCCAAAAGGCAAGAAACTCCCCACATACCTGGGTAGGGCAAAGCGGAGAGATCCCCACACAGAGGATCGGTGCCGAGCGGCACTCACCAGCCCGAGAGGCTTGTCTGCTCGCCGGCCGGGGCGCGCGCTGGAAGCTGAGGCTCGGGCTTCGGTCAGAGCGCAGGGAGAGGACAGGGGCTGGCGGCGAGAACTCAGCCTGAAGGGGGCTAATGTGCCACAGCTAGCCGGGAGGGAGTCCGGGAAAACTCTGGAGCTGCTGAAGAGGCAAGAGACTTTTTCTTCCCTCTTGGTTTCCTGGTGCGTGAGGAGACGGGATTAAGAGTGCTGCTTAAAGGGGCTCCACAGACGGGCGCGAGTCGCGACTGAAAGCGCGGAGCCCAGTGACGGGCGGGGGACGCTGGGGCTGCTGCTGCCGCCGCCAAAAAGCCTGTGTGCGAGCGCAGGTCACTGCCCACACCGCCCTTCCGGGAGCCTGTGCAGCCCGCCACTGCCGGGGTCCCGGGATCCAGGGGCGGCTTCCCTGGGAGAACGCACGGCGCGCCTCGGGCTGGTGCAACGTCACGCCGACCTCTGCCGCTGCAGGCTCGCCCCGCACTCCGTGCCCCTCCCTCCCGCCCGGCCTGAGTGAGCCAGAGTCCCCGAAGAGGCTGCTCCTTTAACCCTGTCCTGTCTGAGCAAAGAACAGACGCCCTCCGGCGACCTACACGCAGAGGCGGGGCCAAATCCAAAGCTGAGACCCAGGAGCTGTGAGAACAAAGAAGAGAAAGGGAAACCTCTCCCAGCAGCCTCAGAAGCAGCGGATTAAAGCTCCACAATCAACTTGATGTACCCTGCATCTGTGGAATACATGAATAGACAACACATCATCCCAAATTGAGGAGCCCGGAGTCAGTGCTGTGCCTCTGAGGTGGGAGAGCCAACTTCAGGACACTGGTCCACAAGAGACCTCCCAGCTCCACATAATATCAAACGGCAAAAATCTTCCAGAGATCTCCATCTCAACACCAGCACCCAGCTTCACTCAACGACCAGCAAGCTACAGTGCTGGACACCCTAAGCCAAACAACTAGCAAGACAGGAACACAACGCCACCCATTAGCAGAGAGGTGGCCTAAAATCATAAAAAGTCTGCAGACACCCCAAAACACACCACCAGACGTGTACCTGCCCACCAGAAAGACAAGATCCAGCCTCATCCACCAGAACACAGGCACTAGTCCCCTCCACCAGGAAGCTTACACAACCCACTAAACCAACCTTAGCCACTGGGGACAGACACCAAAAACAACGGGAACTACGAACCTGCAGCCTGCAAAAAGGAGACCCCAAACACAGTAACATAAGCAAAATGAGAAGACAGAAAAACACACAGCAGGAGAAGGAGCAAGATAAAAACCCACCAGATCTAACAAATGAAGAGGTAATAGGCAGTCTACCTGAAAAAGAATTCAGAATAATGATGGTAAAGATGCTCCAAGATTCTATTTCCCAGATCCAAAATCTTGGAAATAGAATAGACAAAATGCAAGAAACAGTTAACAAGGACCTAGAAGAACTAAAGATGAATCAAGCATCGATTAAAAACACAATACATGAAATAAAAAATACTCTAGATGGGATCAATAGCAGAATAACTGAGGCAGAAGAACGGATAAGTGAGGTGGAAGATAAAATAGTGGAAATAACTGCTGCAGAGCAAAATAAAGAAAAAAGAATGAAAAGAACAGAGGACAGTCTCAGAGACCTCTGGGACAACATTAAACGCACCAACATTCGAATTATAGGGGTTCCAGAAGAAGAAGAGAAAAAGAAAGGGACTGAGAAAATATTTGAAGAGATTATAGTTGAAAAATTCCCTAATATGGGAAAGGAAATAGTTAATCAAGTCCAGGAGGCACAGAGAGTCCCATACAGAATAAATCCAAGGAGAAATACGCCAAGACACATACTAATCAAACTGTCAAAAATTAAACACAAAGAAATCATATTAAAAGCAGCAAGGCAAAAACAACAAATAACACACAAGGGAATCCCCATCAGGATAACAGCTGATCTCTCAGCAGAAACTCTACAAGCCAGAAGGGAGTGGCAGGACATAATTAAAGTGATGAAGGAGAAAAACCTGCAACCAAGATTACTCTACCCAGCAAGGATCTCCTTCAGATTTGATGGAGAAATTAAAACGTTTACAGACAAGCAAAAGCTGAGAGAGTTCAGCACCACCAAACCAGCTTTACAACAAATACTAAAGGAACTTCTCTAGGCAAGAAACACAACAGAAGTAAAAGACCTACAATAACGAACCCAAAACAATTAAGAAAATGGGAACAGGAACATACATATCGATAATTACCTTAAATGTAAATGGACTAAATGCTCCCACCAAAAGATACACATTGGCTGAATGGATACAAAAACAAGACCCATATATATGCTGTCTACAAGAGACCCACTTCAGACCTAGAGACACATACAGACTGAAAGTAAGGGGATGGAAAAAGATATTCAATGCAAATGGAAACCAAAAGAAAGCTGGAGTAGCAATTCTCATATCAGACAAAATAGACTTTAAAATAAAGACTACTAGAAGAGACAAAGAAGGAAACTACCTAATGATCAAGGGAACGATCCAAGAAGAAGATATAACAATTATAAATATTTATGCACCAAACATAGGAGCACCTCAATACATAAGGCAAATACTAACAGCCATAAAAGGAGAAATCGACAGTAACACAATCATAGTAGGGGACTTTAACACCCCACTTTCACCAATGGACAGATCATCCAAAATGAAAATAAATAAGGAAACACAAGCTTTAAATGATACATTAAACAAGATGGACTTAATTGATATTTATAGGACATTCTATCCAAAAACAACAGAATACACATTTTTCTCAAGTGCTCATGGAACATTCTCCAGGATGGATCATATCTTGGGCCACAAATCAAGCCTTGGTAAATTTAAGAAAATTGAAATTGTATCAAGTATCTTTTCCGACCACAATGCTATGAGACTAGATATCAATTACAGGAAAAGAGCTGTAAAAAATACAAACACATGGAGGCTAAACAATACACTACTTAATAACGAAGTGATCACTGAAGAAATCAAAGAGAAAATTAAAAAATACCTAGAAACAAATGACAATGGAGACACGATGACCCAAAACCTATGGGATGCAGCAAAAGCAGTTCTAAGAGGGAAGTTTATAGCAATACAATCCCACCTTAAGAAACAGGAAACATCTCGAATAAACAACCTAACCTTGCACCTAAAGCAATTAGAGAAAGAAGAACAAAAACATCCCAAAGTTAGCAGAAGGAAAGAAATCATAAAAATCAGATCAGAAATAAATGAAAAAGAAATGAAGGAAACGATAGCAAAGATCAATAAAACTAAAAGCTGGTTCTTTGAGAAGATAAACAAAATTGATAAACCATTAGCCAGACTCATCAAGAAAAAAAGGGAGAAGACTCAAATCAATAGAATTAGAAATGAAAAAGGAGAAGTAACAACTGACACTGCAGAAATACAAAAGATCATGAGAGATTACTACAAGCAACTCTATGCCAATAAAATGGACAACCTGGAAGAAATGGACAAATTCTTAGAAATGCACAACCTGCCAAGACTGAATCAGGAAGAAATAGAAAATATGAACAGACCAATCACAAGCACTGAAATTGAAACTGTGATAAAAAATCTTCCAACAAACAAAAGCCCAGGACCAGATGGCTTCACAGGCGAATTCTATCAAGCATTTAGAGAAGAGCTAACACCTATCCTTCTGAAACTCTTCCAAAATATAGCAGTGGGAGGAACACTCCCAAACTCATTCTACGAGGCCACCATCACCTTGATACCAAAACCAGAGAAGGATGTCACAAAGAAAGAAAACTACAGGCCAATATCACTGATGAACATAGATGCAAAAATCCTCAACTAGCAAACAGAATCCAACAGCACATTAAAAGGATCATACACCATGATCATGTGGGGTTTATTCCAGGAATGCAAGGATTCTTCAATATATGCAAATCAATCAACGTGATACACCATATTAACAAATTGAAGGAGAAAAACCATATGATCATCTCAATAGATGCAGAGAAAGCTTTCGACAAAATTCAACACCCATTTATGATAAAAACCCTGCAGAAAGTAGGCATAGAGGGAACTTTCCTCAACATAATAAAGGCCATATATGACAAACCCACAGCCAGCATCGTCCTCAATGGTGAAAAACTGAAACCATTTCCACTAAGATCAGGAACAAGACAAGGTTGCCCACTCTCACCACTCTTATTCAACCTAGTTTTGGAAGTTTTAGCCACAGCAATCAGAGAAGAAAAGGAAATAAAAGGAATCCAAATTGGAAAAGAAGAAGTAAAGCTGTCACTGTTTGCCGATGACATGATACTATACATAGAGAATCCTAAAGATGCTACCAGAAAACTACTAGAGCTAATCAATGAATTTGGTAAAGTAGCAGGATACAAAATTAATGCACAGAAATCTCTGGCATTCCTATATACTAATGATGAAAATTCTGAAAGTGAAATCAAGAAAACACTCCCATTTACCATTGCAACAAAAAGAATAAAATATCTAGGAATAAACCTACCTAAGGAGACAAAAGACCTGTATGCAGAAAATTATAAGACACTGCTGAAAGAAATTAAAAGTGATACAAATAGATGGAGAGATGTACCATGTTCTTGGATTGGAAGAATCAACATTGTGAAAATGACTCTACTACCCAAAGCAATCTACAGATTCAATGCAATCCCTATCAAACTACCACTGGCATTTTTCACAGAACTAGAACAAAAAATTTCACAATTTGTATGGAAACACAAAAGACCCCGAATAGCCAAAGCAATCTTGAGAACGAAAAATGGAGCTGGAGGAATCAGGCTCCCTGACTTCAGACTATACTACAAAGCTACAGTAATCAAGACAGTATGGTACTGGCACAAAAACAGAAAGATAGATCAATGGAACAGGATAGAAAGCCCAGAGTTAAACCCACGGACATATGGTCACCTTATCTTTGATAAAGGAGGCAGGAATGTATAGTGGAGAAAGGACAGTCTCTTCAATAAGTGGTGCTGGGAAAACTGGATAGGGACATGTAAAAGTATGAGATTAGATCACTCCCTAACACCATACACAAAAATAAGCTCAAAATGGATTAAAGACCTAAATGTAAGGCCAGATACTATAAAACTCTTAGAGGAAAACATAGGCAGAACACTCTATGACATAAATCACAGCAAGATCCTTTTTGACCCACCTCCTAGAGAAATGGAAATAAAGACAAAAATAAACACATGGGACCTAATGAAACTTAAAAGCTTTTGCACAGCAAAGGAAACCATAAACAAGACCAAAAGACAACCCTCAGAATGGGAGAAAATATTTGCAAATGAAGCAACTGACAAAGGATTAATCTCCAAAATCTATAAGCAGCTCATGCAGCTCAATAACAAAAAAACAAACAACCCAATCCAAAAATGGGCAGAAGACCTAAATAGACATTTCTCCAAAGAAGACATACAGATTGCCAACAAACACATGAAAGAATGCTCAACATCATTAATTATTAGAGAAATGCAAATCAAAACTACAGTGAGATATCATCTCACACCAGTCAGAATGGCCATCATCAAAAAATCTAGAAACAATAAATGCTGGAGAGGGTGTGGAAAAAAGGGAACATTCTTGCACTGCTGGTGGGAATGTGAATTGGTACAGCCGCTATGGAGAACGGTATGGAGGTTCCTTAAAAAACTACAAATAGAACTACCATATGACCCAGCAATCCCACTACTGGGCATATACCCTGAGAAAACCATAATTCAAAAAGAGACATGTACCAAAATGTTCATAGCAGCCCTATTTACAATAGCCCGGAGATGGAAACAACCTAAGTGTCCATCATCGGATGAATGGGTAAAGAGGATGTGGCACATATATACAATGGAATATTACTCAGCCATAAAAAGAAATGAAATTGAGCTATTTGTAATGAGGTGGATAGACCTAGAGTCTGTCATACAGAGTGAAGTAAGTCAGAAAGAGAAAGACAAATACTGTATGCTAACACATATATATGGAATTTAAGAAAAAAAAATGTCATGAAGAACATAGGGGTAAGACAGGAATAAAGACAGAGACCTACTAGAGAATTGACTTGAGGATATGGGGAGGGGGAAGGGTAAGCTGTGACAAAGTGAAAGAGCGGCATGGACATATATACACTACCAAACGTAAGGTAGATAGCTAGTGGGAAGCAGCCGCATAGCACAGGGAGATCAGCTCGGTGCTTTGTGACCGCCTGGAGGGGTGGGATAGGGAGGGTGGGAGGGAGACGGAAAAGGGAGGGGATATGGAAACATATGTATATGTGTAACTGATTAAATTTGTGTTATAAAGCAAAAAATTAAAAAATATTAAAAAAAAAAGATTCTTGGGTAGATAAGTTTAAGTTTATTCTATTGGACAGGAGTATGAGCCCTCTGAAAAGGTCTAGTACAATATGCCTTCTCAAGGTGACTGTGAATTTCATTGCACATTCAGTCACCAAATTCTTGTTGAGTTCCTTATATTTTACAGGTGCTATATCTCCTAGACTGGATTCTGAAAATAACTTGCTATGCTAAATGCATATTCTGTGCATAATAATACTATAAAGGTTGGAAAGAAATGATACCTATTTTGTCTAGCATTCAGCAGGCATTCAATTACTTGTTAAATGGATAAATATATTACTAGAATATATATTACTAGAATAACAGATAATAATCTTATTTGTTAATAATACCAAATAACATTTTAGAAACTGTGAACTATGTAATTCTCCATATAACCAGAAGTCCTTCATTGAAGGACTTCCTGTTTTAGGACAGATTACTTGTAGGGAAAGGTGATGCTGTGAGAGCAAAGATAAAGGTGATTTGGTTTTCAGATCTGTTAAACAGCCTAGGTTAAATTTATTGTCTGCCAGGTTAGAATTTTAAAACTGTTCTTCACAACCAAAGAGTTCCCTATTTGGAAAATGTGGTGAACGTGGAAACACAATTGTTCAGATCTCCTACTGAGGGGGCAGAGTCTACTGACCCCACTGCTGACCTTGTGGATCTATAACCAGTGCTTGTCGCAGGCTACATTCCCCCAGGCTGCTCCCAGTGGGGTTAATGTGCAGGTAGCTGCAGGAAATGGGCAGCATCCTCTGGAGGGCAACTTTGGCTCAGGACTCCATTGGCCTGGCCAAAACCTACTTAGGACTGTGCTGCAGACTAAGAGCCTTTCTTCCCAAGCCTCCTTGCTTCCCCCTCTCTTTCCCCAGGGCTCAGACTAACCTCATGGTCTGCAGGCTCTCCCTGCCGACTGAGTCCTGCTTTCTCCCCTTTATCCTTCACACAATTTCCCTCAGTAAATCTCTTGTACATCAAATCCCACCTTGACCTCTACTTCTCAGAGGACAGAAAATTTGTTTAGTAATCTTTGCAAGCTCTTTTAACATATATGGTAGGAAATTGGGAAACATTTTGTCTGAAAGAGCACTAACTGCTATTAGAAGGTTACAATCATAATTACTGCTCTCCTCCAACCATACAGAATAAAATATCTACTATTTGCCTTACACTTTTGTATCCTATTTTTTATTGATATGAGACATTTTTCACTAAAGGCAATTAGTAAGTGTTATAGACCAGCATTGATATCCATCAGACAAAAGAGAAATACCACTTTATGTCACATCACAAGCTTTGACTCTGTTGCTCGTTTCAGGTTATGGGAGGGTGGTACACATAGATGGCATGTTGCAAAACCATGTATACTTATCCAGTCTAAGGCACAGATTATGCCTTGGACTGTATCATCCTGAAGAATACTGTAAATAGATACAGTTTATTCTCATTAAACACTGACTTACATTCCTCTAATGCTTTATACTGTAGAATTTTTCTTTTTTATTATTGAAATATAGTTGAATTACAGCATTATGTTAGTTTCAGGGGTACTACATAGTGGTTTGACATTTGAATACATTATGAAATGATCACCATGAGAAGTCTAGTTACCTGTCCCATACAAAGTTATTAAAATATTATTGACCATATTTCTTAGGCTGTATATTACATCACCATGGCTTATTATTATTATTTTTTATAACGGGAAGTTTGTACATCTTAATCCTCTTCAGCTATTTTGTTCCCCCTCAACATCCTCCACTCTGGCAACCACCCATTTGTTCTCTGTGTCTATGAGTTTATTTTCATTTTGTTTTGTTTGTTTGCTTTATTTTTAGATTTGACATACAAATGAGATCATACCTTATTTATCTTACTCTCTCTGACTTATTTCATGCAGCATAATACCTTCTAGATCCATCCATGTTGTCACAGTTGGCAATATTTCATTTTATTAACAATGACTGAGTAATATTCCATTGTGTGTGTGTGTATATATATATATATATATATATATATATATATATATATATACCACTTCTTCTTTATCCATTCATCTACTGATGGACACTTAAGTGGCTTTCATATCTTGGCTATTGTAAATAATGCTGCAGTGGACATTGGTGTGCATATATCTTTGCAAATTAATGTTTTTGTTTTCTTCAGATAAATATCTAGAAGCAAAATTACTGTATCGTACGGCAGTTCTATTTTTAATTTTTTGTGGAAACTTTATGCTGTTTTTCATAGCCACTACACCAATTTACATTCCCACCAACAGTGCACAAGTGTTCCCTTTTCTCGACATCCTCACTATATTTGTTATTTGTTGTCTTTTTGATAATAGCCATTCTGACAGGTTTGAGGTAGTATCCCATTGTGGTTTTGATTTGCATTTCCCTGATGATTAGTGATTTGAACATTTTATTGGTCTGTTGTCCATCTGTATGTCTTTGGAAAAAACCTTTATTCAGGACCTCTGCCCATTTTTTAATCAGGTTGTTTGGGGTTTTTCTGAATTTGAGTTGTATGAGTTCTTTGTATATTTTAAATATTAACCCCTTACGACATATATCATTTACAAATATCTTCTCCCATTCAGTAGGCTGCCTTTTTGTTTTGCTGATAGCATTCTTTGCTGTGCAAAAGTTTTTAGTTAGATGTAGTTCCATTTGTTTATTTTTTCTTTTGTTTCCCTTGCCTAAGGAGACATATCCAAAAAAATATTGCTGGGGCTTCCCTGGTAGCGCAGTGGTTGAGAGTCCGCCTGCCGATGCAGGGGACACGGGTTCGTGCCCCGGTCTGGGAGGATCCCACATGCTGCGGAGCGCCTGGGTCCATGAGCCATGGCCACTAAGCCTGCGTGTCCGGGGCCTGTGCACCGCAATGGGAGAGGCCACAACAGTGAGAGGCCTGTGTATCACAAAAACAAACAAACAAAAAACAAACAAACAAACAAAAAATATTGCTAAGGCTGATGTCAAAGAGCATACTGCTTATGTTTTCTTCTAGGAGTTTTAAGTTTTCAGGTCTTACATTTGAGTCTGTAATCCATTTTGAGTTTATTTTTGTATATGATGTGAGAAAATAGCCCAGTTTGATTCTTTTGCCTATAGTTGTCCAGTTTTCCCAACACCATTTATTGAAGAGGCTGTCTTTTCCCAGTTATTTATTCTTACATCTTTGTCATAGATTAATTAACCATACAAACATGGGTTTACTGCTGAGCTCTCTATTCCCTTCCATTGATCTATGTGTACATTTTTTTGCAGAGGCACCATACTGTTTTGATTACTGTATCTTTGTAGTATATTTTGAAACCAGGGAGGGTGATACCTCCAGCTTTGTTCTACTTTATCAAGAGTGCTTTATCTATTTGGAGTCTTTGCATGTCCATACAAATTTTAGAATTATTTTTTCTAGTCTGGTAAAGAATCTTTTGGTGTTTTGATAGTAATTGCATTAACTGTGTTGATTGCCTTGAGTAGTATGGTTATTTTAACAATATTAATTATTTCAGTCCATGAGCACAGCACATTTTTCATTTGTTTGTGTTGGTTTCAATTTCTTTCATCAATGTCTTATAGTTTTCAGAGCACAAGCCTTTTACTTCTTTTGTTAGATTTACTTCTAGGTACTTTATTCTTTTGATACAATTATACATGGGATTGTTTTCTTAATTTCTCCTACAAATAATTACTCATTACTGTATAGAAACACAACAGATTTCTGTATGTTAACAATGTATCCTGCAAATTTACTGAATTCACTTATTAGTTCTAGTAGTTTTTTGGTAGCATCTTTAGGATTTTCTATATGTAGTGTCGTGTCATCTACAAACAATGATAGTTTTACTTCTTCCTTTCGCATTTGGATTCTTTTTATTTCTTTTCTTGTCTGATTGTTTTGGCTAGGACATCAAATGCTATGTTGAATAAGAGTAGGAGAGTGCGAATTCTTGTCTTATTCCTGATCTTAGAGGAAATGCTTTCAGCTTTTCACTGTTGAGTATGATGTTAGCTGGGCTAATATGATAAGTTGGGCTTATCATATGTGGTCTTTATTAGGTTGAAGTGTATTCCTTCTATACCCACTTTCTGTAGAGTTTTTATCATTAATGGATGTGAAATTTTTTTCAAAAGATTTTTATATATCTATTAAGATGATGCTATTTTTTTATTTTCAATTTGATAATGTGCTGTATCACATCGATTGATTTGAGGATAATGAGCCATCCTTGCATCCCTGGAATAAATCTCACTTGATAATGGTGTGTAATCTCTTTAATGTATTGTTGAATTTGGTTTGCTAATATTTTGTTGAGGACTTTTGTATCTATGTCCATCAGAGATAATTGGCTTGTAGTTTTCCTTTACTGTGGTGTCCTACTCTGGTTTTTGTATCAGGGTGATGCTGGCCTCATTGAATGAATTCTATAATGTTTCTTCCTCTTCAGTTGTTCTGGAATAGTTTGAAAAGAATAAGTGTTAACTCTTCATTAAATGTTTGTTAGAATTCACCTGTGCAGCTGTCTATCTGGACTTTTGTTTGTTGTGAGTTTCAAAAATTACTGATGCATTTTTATTACTTGTAATCAATCTGTTCATATTTTTTTATTTCTTCCTGATTCAATCTTGGGAGAGGATACATTTCTAGAAATTTATCCATTTCTTCTAGGTTGTCTATTTTATTGGTGTATTTTCTTTGTGTTCATGATAATCACTCTTTGTGTTTCTATGGTGTCAGTTATAGACTCTCTTTCACTTTTGACATTGTTTATTTGTGCCCTCTCTCTTTTTGTTGACTCTGGTGAAAGGCTGATCAATTTTGTTTATCATTTAAAGAACAAGCCCTTAGTTTCATTGATCATTTCTCTTTTTTTAGTCCCTGTTTTATTACTTATGCTCTGATCTTTTTTTTTCTTTCTACTAACTTTGGGATTTCTACTTTTTTTTTTTTTATTTTCTGGTTCCTTTAGGGGCAAGGTTAGATTGTTAATGAGATTGTTTTGTTTTGAAGTAGGCTTGTATTGTTATAAACTTCCCTCTTAGACCTGCTTTTGCTGCATCTCATAGATTTTGGATCGTTGTGTTTTTATTTTCATTTTTCTTCAGGTATTTTGTGATTTCCTCAGCAATCCATTGGTTGTTTAGTAGCATATTGGTTAGCCTTTCTGTATTTTTGTTTTTGTTTTCCTTGTAGCTGATTTCTAATATCATACCTTTCTGTTTGGAAAAGGTGATTGAAATGATTTCAATTTCTTAAACTTATTGAGACTAGTTTTGTGGCCAAGCTTGTGATCTATCTTGGAGAATGTTCCATGTGCACTTGAAAAAAATGTGTAGTCTGCTGATTTTATATAAAATGTTCCATATATATACCTATGAATTCCCTCTGGGTTGATGTGTTACTTGAGGCCAGTGGTTCCTTGTAGATTTTCTGTCTAGATAATCTGTCCATTGATGTAAGTGGGTGTTAAATGCCCCTACTATTATTGTATTACTGTCAATTTCTCCCTTATGTTTACTAACATATGCTTTATTTACTTAGGTGCTCCTTTGTTGTGTACATATATTTTTATAATTTTTATATCTTCTTGTTGGATTGGTCCTTTTATCATTATATAATTTCCTTCTGTGTCTCTTGTTACAGTCTTTGTTTAAAAATTTATTTTGTCTGATATAAGTATTGCTTCCCCAGCTTAGTTTTCATTTCCATTTGCATATAACACATTTTTCCATCGTCTAACTTTCAGTCTGTGTGTGTCTTTAGAACTAGAGTGAGTCTCTTGTTGGTAGCATATAGATGGAACTTGTTTTTGTATCCATTCAGCCATTCTATGTTTTTGATTGGAACATTTAGTCCCTTTACATTTAATGTATGTATTGATAGGTATTTACTTAATGTCATTTTGTTGTTTTGGGCTTGTTTTGTAGGTCTTTTCTATTCCTTTCTTCTTCTTTTGTTCTCTTCCCTTGTTTTTTGATAACTATCTTTAGTGTTATGTTTGCATTCTTTTCTCTTTTTGTGTGTGTGTATTTATATATATGATTATTTTAAGATGGTGATTCTTAAGTTTGAATGCACTCTAACCACCCTACATTTTAATTCCCCCCCTCAAAGTTTAATTTTTTGGCTTTTTATATTTTACATATCCATTACCTACTTACTCTGGATGTAAATGATTTACTACTTTTGTCTTTTAATCTTCCTGTTAACTTTATAAGTATTTGATCTACCTTTACTGTGTGTTTGCCTTTACCAGTGACATTTTTCCTTTCATCATTTTCATATTTCTAGTTATGTTTTTTTTTCCCCACTTAGCTAAGTCTCTTCAATATTTCTTGTGAACCCAGTTTAGTGGTGTTTTACTCTTACTTTTCCTTGACTGTAGAACACTCTCTCCTTCAAATCTGAATGATAGCCTTCCTGGACAGTATATTCTTGATTGTAGTTTTTTTCTCCCATCATTTTGAATATATTATGCCATTCCTTTCTGGTCTGAAAAGCTTCTGCTGAAATATCTACTCACAGTCTTATAATCTACTCATAGTTCCTTTTGTACATAACATAGCTAGTTGCTTTTCTCTTGCTGCTTTTAAGATTGTCTCTCTATCTTTAATTTTTTGCCACTTTAATCATAATGTGTCTCAGTGTGGGCTTCTCTGGGGTCCTTTAGTTTAGGTCTCTCTATGCCCCTGGACCTGGATATCTATTTCCTTCTCCACTTCAGGAGTGCTATCTGGTATTATTTCTTCAAATAAATTCTCTGCCCCTTTCTCTCCCTCTTGTCCTTCTGGGATCCCTGTAGCAATTTTTAGTATGCTTGATGTCCCAGAAATCTCTTAAACTATCCTCATTTCTAAACATTAAAAAAAATATATTTTTCCATTCAACTTGGGTGATTTCCACTACTCTGTCTTCCAGATCGCTGATTCATTTTTCTATATCATTTAATTTACTGTTGATTCCTTCTAGTGTTTGTTTTTTTAATTTTGGTTATTGTATTCTTCAGCTGTTATATTTTCTAGCTCCTTTTTGAAATTCTCATGGTGTTAATCCAGTCTTCTCTTAAGTTTGGCAAACATCCTTGAATTCTTTATTGGGTATTTGTTAACTCCACTTAGTTTAGTTCTTTTCCTAAGGTTATTTCTTATTCCTTTATTTGGAATTTATTCCTCTGTCTCCTCATTTTTCCCATTTTTTTGTGTTAATTTCTATATGTTTGGTAAGTTGTTTTCATTTTCTGAAATTGGAGAAGATATCCAATGGGACCCAGCAGTACACTCACCTCTGGTCACCAGAGCTATATGCTTTAGGGTGACTTCTATGTGGGCTGCATGTGCACTTCTGTTTTTGTGGGGCCAATTACTATGGCTGCACTGGTAAGATGGGCTGGTACCTGGCCTGGTTGGCTGCAAGGCTCTGCCTGATGCAGTGGCTGTTGGCCAGTGGATTGCGGGTCCATCTTCCTATGCAATTGGCTCTTTGGCCTGTGGAGGCTTGGCACTTGTGCCAACTTGCTATAAGGCAGGGCCAGGTCCCCACCCATATGCCCTAGAATTTTTATTGGGCAACATTTTTCTGATTGTTCCTCCAGCTTTCACTCTTTTTTCCTTTAAGCATGGTTTTCCAAAGAAATATTTATCTATTAAGTTAATGAAAGTGTTATATTTAAGAGCTCAGAGACTCCATATTCAACCTCTCTTCTCTCAGAGACTCCTTAGAATTATACCTTGTGGTTGAAAATCACCATTTAGATTATTTTAATCTTTGGGATCACAAACTAAATTTATACCCCTACATGCTGTAAGAAGGTATTTACAGACCTTGTTCCATATGGTGTCTTTTTTCAACTGTGACAGAACTTTCTATGAATGACAGTAGAAATTACATATATGAAGTGGGTGAAAAAATTAATCTCAGCTGCCACTAAAATTTTTCTTGGGAGATAAATGTCTTTGTTTAGAAAAATACTTTGAGAAGTCTTTTACAGTAGCAGCTGAGACCCTCAAGTCATGAGCTTTGAAGATCGGTTTTAAAATGATAACTAAATTGTTCTGCTAAACAAATGTTTAGGATGTAGAGGGCCAGAAAAGAATGAGGAAGAAGGATTCGGTGAGAGAAGATGCAGTGAAAGTCAGGCAAAACAGTGAGGGACATATTTTTAAAAGCCAAAATGTATACCATACTCCAATAAAATTTAAATTATATAGTATATTTATATGGATCTCCTACTTTATGGAATAGCAGTTGCTGTTACAGATGCTTAGAGGCTTTATCTAATTTATTTCTAATCCACATAACAATCCCATAATGTACACTATATTCCCACTTGGCTAATAAGGATAAGACTTGGGTTTCCCATTTACATATTCATTCTGTTAGACAAATACTTATTGATCACATATCAATTGACATATACCATGTTAGATACTGAGGGTATAGTGGAGAACAAAGGAAGTTAAAGTTTCTTGTCTCAGGTAGTTTATGTCAGTTTGCTTTATGTTGGTGATGAAAGATTCAATTCTAAGTTTGTAGTTTTTTAAGGAAAATTCAGTACGAATAAGTCAACTCTTTAAACAAGGCTACTTTTTAAGAAGTTAACAGTCTTTGCTTTTCTACTTCTTTATGTCTTATAATAGACCCAAGGTGGGTGGATAACCTACTACAACTGCACACCTTACCATGTGTTATTGATTACTTCAGGCACTTTTCATAGCTACTCACGGGACTTGGAACAGTGCTTTGAATTTAAAATGTCTTCTTCTGTGCTTGATGTGCCTAATTATGTCAGCACCAGCTGGAAGGAGATATTGACAAGAGAGTACAACACGGCTATGTTCCCTACAAAATTCAAATTCAGTGGCAGACTTCCCCTCCATCTCCCCTTCCACCTCCATCAGAATAAAGTGGCACGAGCCTTAGTGTTTCACATTTAAATGCACAAAAGAAAGGGCAGGAAAAGACAGATTTTGCTATGCTTTCAATACTTCAGTATCAAAGGTTGCTAATATCAAAATTATCATCAATAGTTAAATTACTTAATGGTCACAGGAAGGGCATACTGTGTTAAGTTTCAAATGTTTTAACATTTAATAAATGTTTATTGATTTATACTTCCGCTGATAAATTTACATCACTTTCCTTCCCCTTCCTGGGGTAAAGCAGTGAACTATCCCATCTGCTTTTATCATCTCCAGAGCATAATGACCTTATAAGTCTAAAAGTAATTTAAGTGGATATTGGATGGAAGCATTTAGTTTTTGCTATAAACACATAAGTTAATGTATCTTTTACAGTACTTTAAAAGGTGGTTTTATAGGCTTTGTTTATTTTTCACTTGTGTAATTTAACACATATTTATTGAATGCCTACTGTGTTCCTGATGATGAGGATATAAGATACAGGAGATATAGTTTTTCTCTTCTAGAGGTTTATAAGCTAGTGAGGGACACTGACAAGCAGGCAAATAAATTAGTTGAAAAGATAGACATTCACAGAATGCGTATGGGAGCACTTAGGAGGACAGCCTATTCTAATAGTGGGTTTTTTTTGGCTATTTAAAAATAAAATGTTTAAATACACTCCATATAGGAAAACAAAAACATCAGCTATTCAAATAGAATAATGTCTAGAGAATAATTTTAAGCAAATGAACAAAAACTCAAACTGTTACTGTCCAATACAACTTATCAAATATATATTTTGTAATAGCTGAAAAGACTAATCATTTTTCTTATATATAAGTTAAAGCACAATGGATTTTTTAAAGAATTCTATATCCTTAAAGTTTTCTAATATGAACAATGTAAATAAGGATATTATTTTAAAATAAGGCTATAATAATCACTGTAATATTGCTATATGAAATTAGCATTAAGTCCCCAATGCATTATATCCACACAAATGCTCAAAATATGAACTGTTTAGGGAAATACACTCATACATCCCCCTATAGATTAGAGATGGAAAACAAACAAAAAATCTTGCTATAGAATGTAAAAGATTTTCCAGTATTAAAATCCTGTAAATGTAATTTTTTTCATTATTGAACATATGTACACTAATAAACTGCATTAATATGGTTCATATTTTAAGTCCCAAATAACACAAATAACCATTATTTGTGTTATCTTGATTTTTATATAGGTTCTTTTGTTTGCAAGAAACAGATTCATTCAGGTTACCTCATACAGGGAATCTTACAAAAAACAAGGTAAAGAGGAATCTTAGTCAATCTTCAAGGAAAGCCAGAAAAAAGCCGTTTTAAGCAAGAATAAGAAACACTGAACACTAGACCTTGTGGCAACTGGAATGCAGCCTTTGCACTAATGCAAGTTGTCTCATTGTTTTCTCAGCTGCCTGGGCCCCATCCTCCCCAGTCAGCATCCAGTTTCTGCCTTGTCTGGGCTCCTTCTGGTATGTTTTCATTTCCATTTCCACCACCAATGAGCTACATCTTTACATGTCTCCCAGACCAATCCTACCCAGGAAGAAGATTGGGTATCAGTGTCCTTGTGAAGTAACACTCTTACTTCATGTCATCTCAAAAGCCCCTGGACACCATGAAGTTAGATGTCCACTGTAATAAATCACTGTGGCCAAGATCGCAGGGTCTGTTGGTAGAGAACATGACCACCCATGACCAAGCTGCTGCCTGGAGTCCTCACTTCAGGCGACTTATTAAATTACTAATAGTTACTTCTAACACTTTTAGTGTGTGACATAGCTTCTTTGTTGTATGCTGACATGAGCACTCTTTATGCAATAAAATAGTGGATTGCTTTCCAGGAGCTTCAGTTTTCTCAGGAAACATGAGCAGCATGTAGACAAAATTGAAACCAGAAGCAAGTACATTATCTTTTGCATCAAACAACTTAAAAAAAAATAGTAGTCAGTATCTGGCATTAAATAAAGTGGATGAAATAAAAATAAGATTTAAGTCTCTAGGGATTTACCAGATAAAGATTTATCAAAACAAAATGAAACAGTTGCCTCACTGAATTAACTAAAATAGGTGGTCAAGAACCATGAACTCAAATCAATGTATTAGTTATTCAATGTTTTCACTGTTACCTCTGTGTTTTGGTGTTTTACACCTATCACTTAGAATACACATGCTGCAAATGGGCAAAGTCATGTAAATTGTTATAAATAATTTAAAATGTCAATAACCCATTTGCCAACATTTATTGACTACTTATTATGTTATATACTCTGCTATTTTGATATATTAACTTATTTAACATCCTAGCCCAGTGAGTTAGCAAATATTAATTTGCCCTATTTTCAGATGAGAAAACTATATTATAGAGAGGTTCAATTATTTGCTGAAGGTCAACTCAAAGCTAGTGAGCACTGAGGCCAGGATTTTGTGACATGCACACTGGGTCCAGAAGCCCACTTTCTACATCATCATTGTATGAGCTCCTAAAGAGAAATGTTTAAATGAATAGATTATCCTGACTTTGGAGGAAGTTTTGCTTCTTTGTGTGACTCTGCTGAGGAAATAGAGTTTTCTTTCAACCTTTAAATATCTAGGTGATCAAAAGTTCAGGAAGAAGAAAAAAAAAAGGCAGGAAACACTTAAGGAAGTTGATCCTGACGATTAATTTTTAGAAAAATTGGATTGTTCTGCCAATATTAAGATTCTCCCTTGTTTTCATGCTCTAAACATATTACACTATCGAAAGTACTTCCCCACTATTTTTGTTATTAACAAAGCATTCACTAACTTTAATTGTTAAAAAGTCATCTTTTGTACATGTCAATGCCTCTGTCCCATCTGGTCTTAGTACTATGAGATTTTGTGTTCCCCAACTTGTGGAAGGGAAGCTGACTCTGGTTAAACTCATGCTAGGTCCATTTTAAGGTGTCACAATTGGGGAAAGCAGGAGTGAGCAAGGCTACACGTGTAATTGTGTGTGTGTGTTGGGGGGGTGGATCTCTATGAAGTATTGGGACTCTGAAAACTGCCTGTTAAATACAATACCAATGAGTCTTCACTCAAGCACCTTGAAGCTTACTTGAAAGGCAAGGATAAAGGAAACTGTCAAAGCCATACATTTTATTCAACTTATTTAACTGTAAAAACCTGCTTTTCTTGTCTTTGGGGTAAAATAACTCTCTTTAATGAGCACATTATTTCTCCTACAACTGCTAGAATATTAGATATTGAAGAAACTCTGCAGCGAACTAAACCACATACAAACTGAACTTTGGCTACATTAACAGTATTTTTGTCTCAATACCTGTATGAAATCAGATACTCTGAGGGGCAACATCTTTCTCCATTCATGCTTTCCATCACGAGGGATTTTCCATAAACACATGTCAAGAATCAGAACTGGAAGGATGCAAAAATAGAACTATAGTTTGTGCCAAGTTTTTTCCTTCACCAGATTTCTTCTTCTTTCCCTTCCTTTCTGTTCAAAGTGATCCTTAACCCAGGAAATGGACCTCAGGCTCATTAAGTTCAGAAGCAGTGTGGCTTCAATAAATTTTTGTCACTTGTTCTTAGAACCTAACCCATCTACAAGACATTCGAGTGTCTTCAAGATCCGTTCCTAGTCTACCTTTACTGCTAACATTATGTCCAGCCTCATACTTTGTGTATGGAAATATTCCAAACTTATAGAAGAATCAAGCAAGTAGCATAATACACATGTATCCTTCGTCAAAAGTAAATGAGTGTTAACATTCAGTGGTGCTTTCTTCAGAACATTTTTTTAAGAAAATAAGTTCTTCATTTATTCAACAAGTATTTTTGAGCACCTACTGTGAGGCAGCAGTTCTTCTTGGTGTTTAGGATACATCAGGGAGCAAAACAGACCCTAATAGCTGCTAGTGGGAAGTTTGCATTCTTCATAAGTTATTTTAAAATCTTCTAGAGGAGGAAATCTTACTGCCCACATGTGCTGTTTCCTTATACATAGAGGTAACTGTCATTAGCACAGCAATGCTGACCTCTTGCCTCTCTTCTGAGAAGGGGCCGCTTATCTTGATGGTGAATCTGGGAGAAAAAAACTGGGCCTCGGTGTTCAGCTCCTCCTCCTCAGACAGTAAAATCAGAGTATTGCTCTCTAAAAACACATCAATTTTACAGGGAGAAAGATATGACCCTACAGGAATGATCTATATAAGTCCAGAGCTGCTAGTGACAATGTAGACAATTTTGTCTAAGTCTACTTTCAATATTAAAAAATCTATTTTTCTGTATTTCTACACTACAGTCCTCAACCTAGACTTGATCAAAATAGAGGCAATATTTTGCCCTTCAGTTGCCAATTTTTGTTTGTTTGTTTGTTAATTAATCCTGTGGTTAGTAAAGGAGAGAGTCAATTACCAAGACCTCTCAAGCACCCTGAATCATATTCCTGTTCCAATCTCCCCAGAGCAATAACTTTCTAATATTGCTTCATATTCTTCTGGTCTGTGGTTTTGTTTTGTTTTGTTTTTTGACTACATTTGTGTATAACCATAAAAAATTCAGTATTAGTTTATGTATTTTTAAACTTTACATAAGTGTTCTACATGATATATATTCAGTCTCATGTTTTTTTCCACTGAATTTTGTTATTAAATCTATTCATGCTAATCTGTGTATAGCTAGTTTGTCTATAATCATTGTATAATTTTACATCATATAAATATAACATAAATTTCTTACCCATTCCCTCTGCGATGGGACTTCTTTAGCTAGCCTTCTGACTTTGCTCTAGCTGTACTTCAGGTCTCCTGATGCACAGTGTACTCAGCTCTTGGCCTTTGCACCTGCCATGAATACCTGCCCCTACTCAGCCCATCCCCCATCCCCATGTCCTATGCCCATTGACTAACTGCAGTTTTTAGGACTCAGCTCAGACATCTATTCTTTCATGAAGTCTCCCCTAATCTGCATCAGGCCTTGCCTTGCCCAGATCATAGGGATCCACATTTTAAAAATAAGGCCTGAATTCGAAAGTATTTTCTAAGCTGGATTGAGTTCTCTATATAAATGAAGTATCTGTGAGGTTCATTCTGTAAATTCTCTGTGTGACATCTCAGCAAAATTAAAAATAAAAGTACACTTTGCTCCATTGTTGGTAAATCTGTTTCTCCAAGACTAGCTTAGAAAAACTAGTTGGTAATGCAGCCAAATGTGCATCTCATACTCTCTTTTCTACATATCACACTGAATAATTTCTAATTAGAATCTTAAAATACCCCCGATTTAAAATCTCTCAGTGAGATCAACGCCAGAAGACAAACATAAAAGCAAAAAATTGGTCTTTTTTGAGTTAGCAAGTGGGCAGCATTTTGTTTTAAATAAGAGGCATTGCTTTGCAAAATGTACTTTGTTCATTTATTGTGATGGCTGTACTCTAGTTTAAATTATTTATGATAATACTTTATACTATATTTTATAGTCTGAGTAATATGAGTCCTCACTAAAGCTCTTTGCTATTAAATCTTTGCTAAGAAGACTTGAAGATCACTAGTTTCCAGTGAGGATTTCCAAAATTAGTAAAAGAATTAGTATGTGTTTAGGGTATAGTATACATAATAAATTAAATTCTGAGGAATATAAATCTGTGTGCATAGCCCAGGGAAGTTTTTTGTTTTATTTTATTAATTTTTATTTGGGAAAAAAAGATGTTTTTGTTTCTGATGTACAAGGTGTTTTGTGGGTAACACTCATTAGGGTTAATGGGAGTAAGATGCAAAAATCTCTCCTGCTTTGTGAGAAGTACAGGCCCCATAATGTTTCCAGGAGGAATACTCTGAAACCTTCATAAAACATTTATATCAGTTGGATAGAAAGAAAAAAAAAGAAAAGAAAAATCTCCTTTAATAAAACATTTGCCCCTATTACACTATGCTGCCATTAAAATTTTATTTATTCAAGAATCATATGTAATAAATTTGCATTACATGTACATTTTGTAAAGAATGAGAACATGCCAGTGCCCTCATGTTAAATAAAGATAGCCTTCTGCACAATGAACGTGAGGATTTTGGTAAAAACTTGCATGTTTCTCTGCTGTCCTGAGTTTAGTGTATGCCATCCCTAGTATGTATTCCAAGATCTTTGTTCAAGCTTTTGGCCTCAAATTAATATGAAAAAGAAGCTGAGAAAGCTTATCCTTATCTAACTTTCTGAGTGAAGGGTGAGTAAACCTATAAAACTAAAAATTTATAATGGGAAAAAATGGCCAATTTCAAAAACAAAAGAAATATTTTTGCAGAATAACCTCACACTAAATTTATTTTGCAGTACTGTCTCTCTTTGATTATATGTTATATATTATAATTTAACTGGAGTTTTAGAAATATGCTGGAATTATGGAGAAGCGTTTTAAAATAATATACTTTTTGAAAAGTCTCTAAATAAATAAATTTTAAAAATCACAAAAGAAAAAGAAGTCTTTGTATATTACTTCATGTCCATACATTTGCATAATTTCATAAATTCTAACAAAATATTATTTCTGGTCAGTTTCTGGTAGAACAGTATACAGTTAATATTTATACTGAGTGAAATATCCCATTCTTCTTGAGGAAATGTTAAAATGTTGAACATCTATGTTCTCTGCAAGTAAATAATACACTGTATAGCTACATTATGACCAGATTATATCTATTAGTTACTGCTGTGCACCATGTAAATCTCTAGAGTCTCCTGGGAAATGAGAAAATCATTTCAGACTTCAATAACTAACAATCAGTTATTGCTCTGGGCAATAATAAAGCTGAATGCAATTATCTAAAGTGAAGTTAGCAGTGTAACAAATGAAATACAGATTTTTTTTCCTCCTCTCTTAAAATAAATGTAGCATCTCACCCCACACTAGTGTGTAGTATAACAGGGTCTTCTAAATAATGTATTCTCTGCATAGTCTCTTTGAGATTTGAAATATATGTGATTAAAAGTTATAAAGTTACTTTTTATGGTATCACTTGATTGTTGCTTGAAACAGCAACAACAATTACAAACAAACAAACAAAAATCAAAAAGTAAGATCCACAAAACTGCAAAACATAAGATATTTATTTTATTAAAAAAAATTCCTAGACAGGCTTGTGTCTAAAAAATATTGGATTTTTCCAATGAAAATGTTAAAACTTTTTCTTAGTATTTTGTTCATATAGCAAAATGATTTGTATGAAAAAAGTGAAAAGAATTTTTCAGGGTTAGCTATAATGGACTTACATATATATCATTACTCTATTGAAATGTATAGTAAAAAGAAAAAAATTGCTTCACAATATGGCTAACTTACAAATTTTGCTCTTAGAATTTCTTTTTTCTGTAACCTTTATTTATTTATCCATAATTGATTTCTAATTCATTATTTGCATATATTTCCTATTTGTCACAACACAGCACAATTATACTGAAACAGATTTCCCAGTAGAAAGTTAATCCTGCTGTTCCACATTTTGTTTAACCATTTTTTATGTATAATTGTAGTCTGTGTTTTGGCATAGACTACTCCTGAAACAGTAGATTTTCTGGCAATTTGGCTGTTAGCATACATTTGATGGTGAGTATAGCCTTTCATTAGCTCTGTATTCAAATAGCACTGCCAAAGTATTTTTCATGTTCTTTACTCATTTCTGTTTATAATAAATCCTTGGAAGCTTGAAGCTGACATCTGTTTTCTGAAGTAATCCTTTCTCTTTCCTCTGTATGGGCACATACTGACTTATTATTGTATGGTTGTTTATTATAGTTGGGTTGCTAGCAATTGTTATTATTTAAGAAAAATGAATTGTTTTGTTGGGGGGAAACACTTAGGAAAACTGCATGAATAATGTTACACAAGGATATGTGAAAACTGGCACCTACAAACACTGACAGCATCTGTTTAACCGTATATTTATATTCTGTAGTTTTATTATATGTTGGGTAATTTGAGAGATGTTTCTATTTAATGGACCACACAATTTGAAAATCAAATTCATGCACCGTAGTAAAATCTTTATTGAATTTGTGTGTCTGAAAACTGTATTTTAACTCCTTTATCTTATTCAAGTTGGTTCTTCTTTCTCTCCCTCCCTCCAAATCTCCCTTCCCACTGTCTTCTTTCCTTCCAATAGCATTTATTATTTATTATTATCATAGCTTACTGTGTTCCAGTCTCCGTCACTGACAAAGGCAGTGTAAAAGTCAGTGAGATGTGGTCCCTAACCACAAGAAGCTCACCATCTAATAAGGAAGAGAGATATATAAATGGACAATGACAATTATTTTTTTAAGTTGGATAAGAGTCAAGCTAAATAGTCAAAGTATTTCTAAATAAAACCTTATTGAATAAGCACATATGCTCTTTAATTAAGGATTTTCTGTGAAAGGGATCTTGGGGAGACTTTCTCTCTAACCACCACTGAGTGATCAAAAGTTCTTGTAATGTAAAGGTCTTAGAAATCTTCTCTTAGTATACCCCGGACAATTCTTAAGAGTTTTAGCAAAGACAGTTTGGATGATTCCTCTTGTGTATGATGTCACCTTTCTTCACATTCCCCTCACACACACACACAAAGATCCACTATACCAGTGATTTTCAAATTTAGCATGCAGCAGAATCACCCTGAGGGCTTGTGAAAATGTCGTCTTCTGAGCCCCAATCTCCATTGTTTCTGGTTCAATAGGTCCAGAGCCAGGCCTGTTCTGACAAGTTCTCCAGTGATACTGATGCTGCTGATCTGGTTTTGATTTTGAGAACTGCTGCATTATATCATTTAGGAATATTTTCCTAATTGAGAGGGTTTGGTAAAGAAATCAAACTTCCTGACAAATTGGTACTGGAATTCAAGATTTAAGAAGGTGCATCACCTTGTTAAGAGATTGCAGGGCTTCCCTGGTGGTGCAGTGGTTGAGAGTCCACCTGCCGATGCAGGGAACACAGGTTCATGCCCTGGTCCCGGAAGATCCCACATGCCTCAGAGCGGCTGGGCCCGTGAGCCATGGCCGCTGAGCCTGCGCGTCCGGAGCCTGTGCTCCGCAACGGGAGAGGCCACAACAGTGAGAGGCCCGCGTACCGCAAAAAAAAAAAAAAAGAGAGATGCTATTTTATACTCTGCCTTGGTAACAATGTACAATTAATGGCAAACTATGAAATATATCTGAATTTTGGTTTTAAGTTAAAGAATTAAAGACCAGAAAAACTTTTCAATAATTTGCCAATTTAGTTTTCCTTAACCGTTTCCGAGGGCAAACAAATGAGACGTTGGATATTTAAAACCATGACCAAGAATTTGCTCTCCTGAAACCACTGTGTCTACTTGTAACCACAACTTCTCCCTCCAGTTTGTACATTCATGAAATTCTCGCAGGTGGACAGAATCTTGGACACTCTGTGTTTCACCTGATCACCAACAAACATAGTTCAAACTATGCCTTTGGCTGGATTTTGGATGTTTCTTGTAAACAAGAGTTTACTTTTGTAAACAAAAGTAAAACCAGAATGGTAATCATTTTAATGTAAAAGAAAAAGTGGAAAAAAATTTTAACCTCTCAACAAAATTCTGGGCTCAAGACTTACAGGAGCGTGATTGATTCATCCCATTTCAAGAGTCCAAAATTAGCTCATCTTTCCTCCCATCCACTTTTTTTAACATCTTTATTGGAGTATAATTGCTTTACAAGGATGTGTTAGTTTCTGCTGTATAACAATGTGAATCAGATATACATATACATATATCCCCATATCTCCTCCCTCTTGCGTCTCCCTCCCACCCTCCCTATCCCACCTCTCTAGGTGGTTGCAAAGCACTGAGCTGATCTCCCTGTGCTATGTGGCTGCTTCCCACTGTTTTGCCTTCATAGTCCTATGCTAGACGTTTGCTTTATGTCCTCTCGAGATACTTTTCTCCAGTTTACAAATATTTCCTCTCTCTCCCCTCAGCTCTCCATCATCCACTCCTATCTTCTGCTCTCAGCATTTGCATATAGTTGGTTTTAATATATTTGCAGTTTCTAGTAGAAGGATAGGGGGAAGAGAATGCACATTAGGTTTAGACTAATTTGAGTGTATGACTACTATTGAATGCAGCAGGGAGATGCTGTTTAGGAAATTATATTTATTTATTCAACATTTACTTAGAAGAATGTGATCTAGCTCATATCCATCTCCTCTCTCTCTCTCTCTCTCACACACACACACACACACACACACACAGAGAACTCTGAATTTTATTGTGTTACCAAACTCTTTGTAAATACTAGCTTGTAGCTCCCTGAAGCTAGAGACTTGTTCTTCATTGTATATCTAGCATCTCAGATACATGGAACACAGTAGGCACTAAATAAATATTCTTTTGTGCTTGGATGAACCATGCTCTTTCATGTCTTTATGATTTTGAATCTGATACTCCTACAATTCTATGTCTCTCTGCCAAAAACATTCCTTTCCTATCTTACAGCTTTTCTAATGGTCTCTAGAGACATTTTTGTAAATCTTTCCGTAAACTCTGAGATGTTCTTTCTTCAGTGCTCCCATTGCGCCTAGATATTCACCAATTAAAGCATATTAGGCTCTCTTGGAAATGTTGATTTGTCTGATTTTACCACTGAAGCATTAGTACCTTAAAGTTGCCATTTCATTTTTGTAGTTTTATGCTTAAAATAGTAAAGAGTACGGCATCTTTAACTATCTTTTGAAATAAATACAAACTAATGAAATTACTACTTTCTCGTTATTTAAGATATCAGTAATAATTTTTCCAAAAGTGCGATTGTAATCTTATGCTTACCTATAACTCACCTTATATTATACATAATATATTTGTCCTTTTCACAAATTGGGGAAGTTTTGTTTTTATCATGATAGTTCTCAAATTTTTTGACAGTGTTGTTGATGAGCTATAAAATACAGAGGTTTAAAAGTATTGATTTAACTTAGTTTTCTGCCTTTTTACTGTGCTAACACTAATCCCTGAGAGATTTCCTGATCTCTTTTAGTAAACTGCTCTAATATCCAACAATCATTTCTGCCAATTGTCTTTCACAAACTGAATATAAATCCTCACACTGAAGCTTAAACTCATTTTCCTTTCTCTCCACATTTTTATTATAACTGTAAATGGAAAGAATCAAAATGAATATGGAAAGAGAATTAAAATATATCGATATTAAGTAGGCTAAATATTTAATATTTGATTACATAATGCAGTCATTAATAATTCATTCATTTATCCTACAAACATTTACTGAGGGATCATTTAGGGCAAAACACTGTGTTGGGGGCTTTATATAAAATATGAAAAAATAAAGTTACTGTTTATTGAAGTTTTAACACAAAACTTTTTGCCTTGGGGCCAACTGACTGAGCATTTATACTTTTTTCATTTGTATTGATAATTAATCTTGTTTCATATATATAATTGTATATATCTGTGTGTAGATATATATTTTTAAATTTTACTTATTTATTTATTTTTCAAATTTACCTGATTTATTTAACTATTTAGAAAATTAATACTGTAACCAATTAATTTGTTGGGATTAATGAGTATTATAACATTTCTAGACTTCACTTTATTCTATTTTTGTCAGTTTTGTCTTATTGTTGGAAATCTTTTAATACTCATTCTTGGTCTGTTAGAACTAGAAAGATGCCCAGAGATCAAATTCAAATTCTCTACATTTATGGATAAGAAAGCTGAAGCCTGAAGGTATTACCAGTACTAAACTCAGTTTCTTGACTCCTCATTTCATTCTTTCCTTTGTTCATTAATTCTATCACTCATTCATACATTGATTAATTGATTCATTCATTCATTCAACAAATATATATCAAAGTCGATTTTCCAATTTCTCCATTTCTTCCACTAACACTCTTCCTATTTCTCATTAAGGATTTTTATTAATTTATTTTGAAGATTAATTTAGCTCTCAATATCCACTCCAGTCTTAATTCTGGGTCTATCTGTACAAATTCAAAAAGGTGCCTTACTAAACTTAAAAAAAAAAAGGAGTCTATCCAAGGTCCAAATCCTTGTAAATGTAGTAATAAAAAAAGTACAAGCTTCCAAGAATTTAGAAGGGGTCAGGATTTGACTTATTTCACTATTTAATATGTACTACCATCTTATACTAATAAATAACCAGTATTGACAGGATTCAGAGAAGAATTATTCACAGTTCTTGATGTCAAGGTGATAACAGTGTGTGTATTCATGTCACCTCCTTTGTGAACCATTTTCTTATAATCATTCACCCTATATACAAGTAGTTACTTGCTCTTTAATGCCCAATACTACTCCTTACATATTACTATTATAGCATCTAAGGGACACAACACACAATTTAGCCTATAAGCTTGTCTTGATTTCTGATTCAAGGCAGTAGGCTAAACACATTAATTTACCTTCTCAAATATGTTGAAATAACAAAATATATATATATATATAATAAAAATGCCATGATAACTTTATAAAATAATGAAGGAAACAATCAATAGACCAGAAATTTAAAAGAATTGGGGGAGAATAGAAAACATAAGAGAAGGACAAGGTCTAGTGTGGTGCATGCTGAAGCTGGGGACATAGACAACACCTAGATCATGCAAACCTTGTAGACCATGGAAAGGAGTTCAGATTTAATTTCAAGTACAAGGGAAAGTCATTGAAGTATTTTAATCAGGGGATAGGATATGATCTGATTTACATTGTTATAAACTCACTCAACGAGGTTCTTGGAAAAGGGCATTCTGAATTCAAGCCCAGGACACCCACGTTCCCCATTTCCTATCAACAACATCTCCTTTGAAATGCAGGAAATAGGACAGGTAGCTTGACAGACCTGTAACAATTTGTACGTGTTCAAGGGTTTGCCAAAATATTTGAAGGAGGAAAAAAAAGGAGAATATATTATCCTAGTCATGGGGGTGGGGGGCACTGAAATTCAGGATATTCCAGGACCCAGAAGGACTGCAGGGAATCCACAGAGATAGACTTGAATAATTCTTATGCCTGAGACTAGTATGCATTAAGACTTGGTATGCATAAGAGAACATGGGTCAGTGAAGCCTCCTCCTGGTGCCTCAACAGAGACCTGACAGGTGATAAGTCATACATCACCTGCTCACAGGAAGCCAATCTGTATGCCTTCTATTACTCTTAGATTTTCCATCACATAAATAATTCAGGAAACCTGATCTAGCCACTAGGATTAAAGACATGAGTAAGTGAAGGAAAATACTGGTTCTCCTAAAGGAACCAAGAAGAACCTTTAGTATTGATGGTCCCTATGAACTAGAATTGCAAGATATACACCAAACAATGTTAAACAACTTCAACCAAAAGGATAATAAGTCCTTTTAAGTAGAATAAATTATAACTTAAAGATGACTTTCTGCAACAAATGTAAATGATTTTGAAATTAAACAAATCTTAGTA
Organism: Mesoplodon bidens; assembly: GCF_964165515.1. Classification (NCBI taxonomy): domain Eukaryota; kingdom Metazoa; phylum Chordata; class Mammalia; order Artiodactyla; family Ziphiidae; genus Mesoplodon; species Mesoplodon bidens. Next base: position 36,566,737 of record NC_138173.1, on the reverse strand, counting down.
GATGAATTGAGGGATGCAACACAATAAAATAAAGAGTAAAGATAAATTAAAATGGAAAGAGTAAAAGTAAATATATCAGTTGTTCCTCTAAATATGAGTTCTCCCTCTTGAAGAGAGCAGTTGCCAGCCTGGGGCGTGGGGGAAACCTGTTTTGTGATTAATTTTTACAAAACACAATTGAAACAAAGGGATAAAAAAAGGAAAAAAAAACAAACAAAGGAGTGAGCAAATATATTCCAGGGATCTGTAGATAAAAGAGAGCAGTCACAGCTACAAGAGATCCACTTGAGATCCAAAGACACAAACAGGTTGAAGGTGAAAGGATGGGAAAGAAAAAAAAAAAAAGAAACCTTATTGCTTTAAAAACTCTTTAATATCAATTTTAAAAAGATAAAAATAAATGAACACAACATTCATATTGGTATATTAATTTTTTTAATAGTAGGAAAATGGCATTAGAAAAACATAGGCTGAGATAAATAAATTTTTTTAAAAAGTGAGGTGTTTGGAAAGACCAATAAAATAGTTAAATCCCCTAATGAGCCTGATTGAAGACACAGTTATGAGACAAAAAGAAAATACATATGATTTGAATAAGATAGAAACATAATCAGAGATATCTTAACAATAAAATATTTCTGAAAGGAAAAAATTGCAATGTTTGACAACAAATCTGAAAAATTCGAGGAAATGGATGTTTTTCTAGCAAAATGTAAGTTAGTAAAATCAAGCCAAGAAGTAGAAAGCATGAATAGATCAAATGATCATAAAATAAACTGGAAAGTATATTGAATATCAACCATTAAAAAAAGCATAACCACCAAATGAACTTAGATATTCTGTGTAATCTCTCTGTGCTTAAGTTTTCCTATCTGTAAAATATGGACAATAATGCCTACATTATAGAGTTGCTGGGATGATTAACTACATTTATCTAAATAAAGTGCTTAAAATAGTCTGTATTATGTTGTTCCATAAAAATATTAGCTTTTGTATTGCTATTTAAATGATTCAGCTTGTAGAAAAAAGATGAAAAATTCTTCATGGAAATAATTCATAAATTTGATTATGATAAGACAGAATAGAAAATTGTAGACAGATTTTACTTATAAATAAAGCTGCAAAACTCTAAAAGTATAATATTAGAAAATTTAATCTAGCATATTAAAAATAGTTGTACATTATTACAAAATGTGATTTATTTTAGGAAGACCAGGAAGATCTTAAATCCCTAAATATAATTAATATCACCAATGAATTAAAGGAGGAAATCTTTATGAATACATCAGTAGTGTTTAAGAAAATGTGATCAAATTTAGCTGCCATTCTAAATTTTTAAAAACTGAATTTGAAAGAAACTAATTAAATATAAAAAAGAATAAGTTCATAGCAACAAATAACATTTATTCTAAACCATGAGACTCTATAAAAGATAAATCACTATAAAAGATAGTGATTCTTCCTGTTGCCATTATTTTCAGCCCACCTGCAACATTGTTCATGATCTTCCATGTTTCATTTTAATCATCAACACTTAAAATCGCATAACATCACTAATTATTACAGAAATGCAAATCAAAACTACAATGAGGGGGCTTCCCTGGTGGCGCAGTGGTTGAAAGTCCACCTGCCAATGCAGGGGACATGGGTTCATGCCCTGGTCTGGGAAGATCCCACATGCTGCGGAGTGGCTGGGCCCGTGAACAATGGCTGCTGAGCCTGCGCATTCAGAGCCTGTGCTCTGCAACGGGAGGTGCCACAACAGTGAGAGGTCCGCGTACCACAATAAAAAAATTTAAAAAAACTACAATGAGGTATCACCTCACAGGATGGCCATCATAAAATATCTACAAACAATAAATGCTAGAGAGCATGTGGAGCAAAGGGAACCCTTCTACACTGTTGGTGAGAATGTAAATTGGTATAACTACTAACAAGAACAGTATGGGAGTGCCTTAAAAAACTAAAAATGGAGCTACCATATGACCCAGCAATCCCACTCCTTGGCATATACCCTGAGAAAACCATAATTCAATTGAGACAGGTACCACCATGTTAATTGCAGCACTATTTACAATAGCTAGGACATGGAAGCAACCTAAATGTCCACCAACAGAGGAATGGCTAAAGATGTGGTACATATATACAATGGAATATTACACAGCCATATAAAAGAACCAAAAAATGCCATTTGCAACAACATGGATGGACTGGCATACTAAGTAAAGTAAGTCAGGCACAGAAAGACAAATATCATACGATATCACTTATATGTGGATACTAAAAAAGGATATAAATGAACTTATTTACAAAACAGAAGTAGAGTCAAGGATATAGAAAACAAACTTATGGGCTTCTGCACACAGCTGCCAAAGTGTCCGGCACAGTGTTTCTATGGTGGGAAGACTAATCCAAAGTGTTGGGTGCAAGACTTCTGCACGCAGCTTCTATAGACAAGTGAAACTAGACTAAGCACAAATGAAGGTAGACCTTATCACCTGGATTCCATCATACTTTTTCCAGGGACCCCAGTGGGATTTGCTGGTGACACCATGGGTGTGTTCTGAAAGAAAAGAGAGAGACAGGATTATACAGGCTTGCACAACTGGATGATGGTAGATCTCTTAAGAATACCTCTAGAGACCTTCAAGATTGTGGAGGAGCAAGACGTGGAGATCAACTTCCTCCCCAAAAATACATCAGAAATACATCTACATGTGGAACAACTCCTACAGAACACCTACTGAACACTGTAGACTTCCCAAAAGGCAAGAAACTCCCTACGTACATGACCGTGGGGCTGACAGGGTCTTTGTGCTCCTGCCAGGTGTAAGCCCTGTACCTCTGAGGTGGGAGAGTTGAGTTCAGGACGTTGGCCCACCAGAGACCTCCCAGCTCCATATAATATCTACAGGCAAAAGCTTTACCAGAGATCTCCATCTCAATGCTAAGACCTAGCTCCACTCAACTACCAGGAAGCTACAGTGTTGGACATCCTATACAAAACAACAGGCAAGACAGGAACACAATCCCACCCATTAGCAGAGAGGCTGCCTTAAATCATACTAAGGTTACAGCCACCCCAAAACAGACCACAGGACATGGTTCTGCCCACCAGAAAGACAAGACCTAGCCTCATCCACAAAACACAGGCATCAGTTCCATCCACCAGGAAGCCTACACAACCCACTGAAACAATTTAGCCACTGGGGGCAGACACCAAAAACAATGGGAAATACGATCCTGCAGCCTGCGAAACTGAGACCCCAAACACAGTAAGTGAAGTAAAATGAGAAGACAGAGAAACACACAGCAGATGAAGGAGCAAGGTAAAACCCCACTGTATCAAACAAATGCAGAAGAAATAGGCAGTCTACCCAAAAAAGAATTCAGAGTAATGATAGTAAAGATGATCCAAAATCTTGGAAATAGAATGGAGAAAATACAAGAAACATTTAACAAGGACCTAAAGAACTAAGAGCAAATAAACAATGATGAACAACACAATAAGCAAAATTTAAAATTCTCTAGAAGGAAACAATAGCAGAATAACTGAGGCAGAAGAACGGATAAGTGACCTGGAAGATAAAATAGTGGAAATAACTACTGAGGAGCAGAATAAAGAAAAAAGAATGAAAAGGATTGAGAACAGTCTTAGAGACGTCTGGGACAACATTAAACACACCAATATTCTAAAGATAGGGTTGGCATAAGAAGAAGAGAAAAAAAAAAAAGGGACTGAGAAAATATTTCAAGAGATTATAGTTGAAAACTTCCCTCACATGGGAAGGAAATAGTCAATCAAATGCAGGAAGCACAGAGAGTCCCATACAGGATAAATCCAAGGAGAATTATGCCAAGACACATATTAATAAAACTATCAAAAATTAAATAAAAGACAAAATAATAAAAGCAGAAAGGGAAAAACAACAAACAACATTAAAGGAAATCCCCATAAGGTTAACAGCTGATCTTTCAGCAGAAATTCTGAGAGCCAGAAGGGAGTGGCAGGACATATTTAAAGTGATGAAAGGGAAAAACCTACAACAAAGATAAACCCAACAAGAATCTCATTCAGATTCAACAGAGAAATTAAAATCTTTACAGAAAAGCAAAGCTAAGAGAATTCAGCACCACCAAACCAGATTTACAACAAATGCTAAAGGAACTTCTCTAGTCAGGAAACACAAAAGAAGGAAAAGACCTACAATAATAAACCCCAAACAATTAAGAACATGGTAATAGGAACATACATATTGATAATTACCTTAAATGTAAATGAATTAAATGCTCCAACCAAAAGATATAGACTGGCTGAATGGATACAGAATTAAGACCCATATATATGCTGTCTACAAGACACCCACTTCAGACTTAGGGGCAGACTGAGAGTGAGAGGGGGGATGGAAAAAGATATTCCATGAAAATGGAAATCAAAAGAAACCTGGAGTAGCAATTCTCATATCAGGCAAAATAGACTTTAAAATGAAGACTATTACACGAGACAAAGAAGGACACTACATAATGATCAAGGGATCAACCCAAGAAGAAGACATAACAATCATAAATATTTATGCACCCAACACAGGAGCACCTCAGTACATAAGACGAATGCTAACAGCCGTTAAAAGGGAAATCGACAGTAACACATTCATAGTAGAGGATTTAACACCCCACTTTCACCAATAGTAGTGGGATTTAACACCCCACTTTCACCAATGGACAGATCATCCAAAATGAAAATAAGTAAGGAAATGCAAGCTTTAAATGACACATTAAACAAGATGGACTTAATTGATATTTATGGGACATTCCATCCAAAAACAACTGATTACACTTCTCAAGTGCTCATGGAACATTCTCCAGGATAGATCATAGCTTGGGTCACAAATAAAGTTTTGGTAAATTTAAGAAAATTGAAATCATATCAAGTATCTTTTCTGACCACAACGCTTTGAGACTAGATATCAATTACAGGAAAAAATTTGTAAACAATATAAACACATGGAGGCTACCAATACACTACTAAGCAATCGACAGATCCCTGAAAAAATCAAAGAGGAAAACAAAAATATACCTAGAAACAACTGACAATGAAAACACAATGACCCAAATCCTCTGGGATGCAACAAAGGCAGTTCTAAGATAGAAATTTATAGCAATACAATCCTATTTCAAGAAACAAGAAACATCTCAAATAAACAACATAACATTACACCTAAAGCAGTTAGAGAAAGAAGAAAAAACCTCAAAGTTAGCAGAAGAAAAGAAATCATACAGTTCAGATCAGAAATAAGTGAAAAAGAATTGAAGGAGAAATAGCAAAGATCAATAAAAGTAAAAACTTGTTCTTTGAGAAGCTAAACAGAATTGATAAACCAGTAGCCAGACTCATCAAGAAAACAAAAGGGAGAAGATTCAAATCAATTGAATTAGAAATGAGAAAGGAGAAGTAACAACTGATACTGCAGAAATACAAAGGATCATGAGAGATTATGATAAGCAACTATATGCCAATAAAATGGACAACCTGGAAGACATGGACAAATTTTTAGCAAAGCACAAACTTCTGAGACTGAACCAGGAAGAAATAGAAAATATAAACAGACCAATCAAAGCACCGAAATTGAGACTCTGATTAAAAATCTTCTAATAAACAAAAGCCCAGGACTAAATGGTTTCACAGGTAAATTCTATCAAACATTTAGAGAAGAGCTAACACCTATCCTTCTCAAACTCTTCCAAAATATAGCAGATGGAGGAACACTCCCAAACTTGTTCTACGAGGCCACCATAACCCTGATACCACAAACCAAACAAAGATGTCACAAAGAAAGAAAACTACAGGCCAATATCACTGATGAACATAGATGCAAAAATCCTCAACAAAATATTAGCAAACAGAATCCAACAGCACATTAAAAGGATCATACACAATGAACAAGTGGGGTTAATCCCGGAAATGCAAGGATTCTTCAGTATACACAAATCAATCAATGTGATAAACCATATTAACAAATTGAAGGATAAAATCTATATGATCATCTCAATAGATACAGAAAAAGCTTTTGACAAAATTCCACACCTATTTATGAAAAAAGTCCAGAAATTAGGCATAGAGGGAACTTACCTGAACATAATAAAGGCCATATATGACAAACCCACAGCAAACATCATTCTCAATGGTGAAAAACTGACGCCATTTCCACTTAGATCAGGAGCAAGACAAGGTTGTCCACTTAACATAGTTCAACATATTTTTGGGAGTTTTAGCCACAGCAATCAGAGATGAAAAAGAAATAAAAGGAATTCAGATAAGAAAATAAGATGTAAAACTGTCACTGTTTGCAGATGACATGATACTATACATAGAGAATCCTAAAGATGTTACCAGAAAAGTACTGGAGCTAATCAATGAATTTGGTAAAGTAATAGGATACCAAATTAATGCACAGAAGTCTCTTGCATTCCTATACACTAATGATGAAAAATCTGAAAGAGATATTAAGGAAACACTCCCATTTACCACTGCAACAAAAAGAATAAAATACCTAGGAATAAACCTACCTAAGGAGGCAAAAGACCTCTATACAAAAAACTATAAGACATTGTTGAAAGAAATCAAAGATGATACAAACAGATGGAGAGATATACCATGTTCTTGGATTGGAAGAATGAACACTGTGAAAATGACTATACTATCCAAAGCAATCTACAGATTCAATGCAATCCCTATCAAACAACCAATGGCATTTTTCACAGAAATAGAACACAAAATTTTACAATTTGTATAAAAACACAAAAGACCCCAAATAGCCAAAGCAATCTTGAGAAAGAACAATGGAGCTGGAGGAATCAGGCACCCAGGCTTCAGACTGTACTACAAAGCTACAGTAATCAAGACAGTATGGTACTGGCACAAAACCAAAAATATAGATCAACGGAACAGGATAGAAAGTCCGGAGATAAACACACATGCATATATTCACCTTATCTTTGATAAAGGAAGCAAGAATATACAATGGAGAAAATGGAGAAAAGATGGCCCCTTCAATAAGTGGTGCTGGGAAAACTGGACTTCTACATATAAAATACTGAAATTAGAACACTCCTTAACACTATACACAAAAATAAACTTAAAATAGATTCAAGACCTAAATGTAAGGCCAGATACTATAAAACTCTTAGAGGAAAACATATGCAGAACACTCTATGACATAAATCACAGCAAGATCCTTTTTGACCCAACTCCTACAGAAATGGATATGAAAACAAAAATAAACAAATGGGACATAATGAAACTTAAAAGCTTCTGCACAACAAATGAAACCATAAACAATACAAAAAGACAACCTTCAGAATGGGAGAAAATATTTGCAAATGAAGAAACTGACAAAGGATTAATCTCCAAAATTTACAAGAAGCTCATGTAGCTCAATATCAAAAAAACAAACAAACCAATACAAAAATGGGCAGAAGACCTAAGTGGACATTTCTCCAAATCTACAGATTGCCAACAAACACATGAAAGGATGCTCAACATCACTAATCATTAGAGAAATGCAAATCTAAAGTACAATGAGGTGCACTTCCCTGGTGGCGCAGTGGTTGAGAGTCCCCTTGCCGATGCAGGGGACATGGGTTCGTGCCCTGGTCCGGGAAGGTCCCACATGCCACGGACCGGCTGGGCCTGTGAGCCATGGCCACTGAGCCGGCGCATCTGGAGCCTGTGCTCCGAAACGGGAGAGGCCACAACAGTGAGAGGCCCATGTACTGCCAAAAAAAAAAAAAAAAAAAAAAAAATGTACAATGAGGTATCACCTCACACTGTTCAGAATGATCATCATCAAAAAATCTACAAATAATAAATGCTGGAGAGGCTGTGCAGAGAAGGGAACCCTCTTGCACTGTTGGTGGGAATGTAAATTAATACAGCCACTATGCAGAACAGTATGGAGGCTTCTTAAAAATCTAAAAATAGAGCTACCATATGACCCATCAATCCCACTACTGGGCATATACCCTGAGAAAACCATAATTCAAAAAGAGTCACATACCACAATGTTCGTTGCAGCTCTATTTACAATAGCCAGGACATGGAAGCAACCTAAGTGTCCATCAGCAGAGGAATGAATAAAGAAGGTGTGGTGAGCTTCCCTGGTGGCGCAGTGGTTGAGAGTCCGCCTGCCGATGCAGGGGACACGGGTTCGTGCCCCAGTCTGGGAAGATCCCAAATGCCATGGAGCAGCTGGGCCTGTGAGCTATGGCCGCTGAGACTGTGCTCCACAACAGGAGAGGCCACAACAGTGAGAAGCCTGAGTACAGCAAAAAAAAAAAAAAAAAAAAAAAAAGAAGAAGAAGAAAATGTGGGACATATATACAGTGGAATAGTACTCAGCCAAAATAAGAAACAAAATTGAGTTATTTGTAGTGAGGTGGATTGACCTAGGGTCTGTCATACAGAGTGAAGTAAGTCAGAAAGAGAAAAACAAATACTGTATGCTAACACAAAAAAATGGAATCTAAAAAAAAAAAGTTTCTGAAGAACCTAGGGGCAGGACAGGAATAAAGATGCAGATGTAGAGAATGAACTTGAGGACATGAGGAGGGGGAAGTTTAAGCTGGGACAAAGTGAGAGAGTGGCATGGGCTTATATATACTGCCAAATGTAAAGTAGGTAGATAGTGAGAAGCAGCTGCATAGCACAAGGAGATCAGCTCTGTGCTTTTTGACCATCTAGAGGGGTGGGATAGGGAGGGTGGGAGGGAGATGCAAGAGGGAGGAGGTATGGTGATATATGTATATGTATCGCTGATTCACTTTGTTATACGGCAGAAACTAATACACCATTGTAAAGCAATTATACTCCAATAAAGATGTTAAAAAGAAAAAAAAAGAAAACAAACCTATGTTTACCAGGGAAGAAGGGTGGGAGCATAAATTGGGAGATTGGGATTGACATATTCACACTACTATATATAAAATAGTTAACTAATAAGGACCTACTGTATAGCACAGTGAACTTTATACTCTGTAATGGCCTATATGGGAAAATAATCTAAAAAAATTTGTGGATATATGTATATGTATAACTGATTCACTTTACTGTACACCTCAATCTAACACAACTTTGCAAATCAACTATACTCCAATAAAAATTTAAAAAGTCAACTGTATAACATACTGTATATTTGGCTTATTTTTCTGGTTTATTGTCTGTGTCATACTGACTTTGATCAAGTCCATGAGGACAGAGTTTTGGTCTGTTTTTTTTCTCTGCTATATCCTCTGATCCTTGAACAGTGCCTGCCATAAGAAGTTAGTTAAAAGAAGAATTTAAAAAAATAAGAAATAAGTATTTTTTTCCATTTTACTTTTGAGGTAATAACTAATGCAATAAGATAAGAAAATTGTGTTAAAAAAGACAAAATTACTTCTTTGTTTTGACAATTGCATACATAAAGAAAACCTAAGGACAAAAATTAAAATTTTTATAGCTACTAAAACTAATGAACTGTTTGGTAGGAGGTGGAATCTTTCTTCCAGTAATTTAAATCTGAACTGGTACCTAAATCTTCACCATGGTAGCTACTACTGGAATTGAGTCATTCTGTTAACTGTATCCTAATACACAGTTCCTGGGCCCTTGCTCCTGACATCTCTGAAGCTCCTCTAATTCATGGTTCTCAATTCTCTGACCCAGCAGTAAATTTACTTTTTTCTGGCTCAAGTTAGTCAGTTTTTGTCACTTGATATCAATAATCCTACCTGGTTTCACTACCTGGTACAATAGGTAAAACTTGATTTTTTCCTTTAATTTAAAGGTCAAAAGTATAAACAGATCCTTGGCAAGTCTAATAAAAAAAATACAGAGAAAGCACAAAGAGAAATCATAGAAAATAAAACAGAAGGATCATCACAGAAAAATAGCCTCAATATTAGCACCAAATTGACTGAAATTCTTAGAGAAGCAGGTGTTCTGGTTAATTTAGTTTTCTTATTAATTGATAAAAAAGCTCCCAACACTTGAGAAAATCTTTATGAAATATATTTATTCATTTTATTGTTTTAATAAGGAATGTAAAGAGCATAATATAAAATTTCTTTGGTGATTCCAGTGTTATGTTTCAATCTTATCACATTCTGATCAGTATTGAATATTGTTATACCAATACTATATTTTTAATCTGTTTTTAATGACCGTAGTTATTGAGGTATTAGTATTTTTTAAAATATGAAAGTCATTAAACTTGGGGCAATCTTCCCATTATTTGTTTGCCTGATTTTTTTTTTTTTTTTGACAAACGAGTTTTTTTCAAAAAATACTCTTACGTAGTCAAATGTTTCTGTAAATTCCTTGATCATTTGCTCACTTACTTTTATACTTAAATGGTTCTGATTATCCAGATATTATGCCATATTTTATTCTAGTCATAATTTCTTCTATGTTTTAGTTTTAACTTTTGATACACCTGGAATTTATTTTTATTTTTTGGTTGAACTGTAGCTCTAAATTTATTATTTTAAAATAGGAACATCTTTTACTTACTAATCTTTTCATTCCTGACATGTAATATTATATTTATAACATGTTAAATTAAATCCTCATGGCTAAAAATGTTGTTTATTGATTGTCTGTTCTATTTTACTGATTTGTCCACATATTTTTGCATCTGTAATGCACTAATTTTCTTAGCTCTTCTTATTCATTACTTTTCCAGATAAAATTTAAAATAGTTTTTGCATGTCCACTGTGAAAAGTGAATAAGTCACTGCTGTTGGAGTGGAACTCAAATTACAAATTGGGGGAAAGGGGTAGAAATTTTTATAATATTCACTTTAATTTGCATTCATCATATAGCATCCAAAGTTATAAGAAGTTGAATGAGATATAATCCCCGATTTTCAGAAATTTATGGTCAATAAAATTAGCTAAGTGTTTGGAAAAGAGTCTTCTGGTATAATGAGAACACAGAGAACTGATATATGGGCCAAACGGGGATCTTGGAAAGCTTTTGGGGACAGATGGTGTTTGAGATGACCAATCTGTTAAGGGTTAATTTTACTCAAGTAAATGTTGGAGATTAGGTAGAACAGAGACAATCTGAAATAAAATAATTTTAGAAAAGTTAAATTACTAGACAAATATAATGTTTGAAAATAAAATTGACTTTATGTTTTGTGATATGAAAGTAAAAAATAAGTATACCCCATCAATCTAGTGCCCTTTTTGATTTAAATTCCAGAAAAGGTGGCATGGAATTTAAAAACTCACATACTTATACAAACACACATTTCTTCCTCTCTCCTTCCTTTTGTGACAATAAAGAGAATAAAGAATGAAAAGAAAACTTGGAGGCTTTAAGACATGTCAGACATGGACAAAAAAATAAATATATGAAATTAAATATTAGCCTTTGGCTTCCCACAGCAAATGGAAACTGAAAGTAGGGTGAAGCCAAATCTCTTCTAACATCTCTAAATTAAGCTATTCCCCCATTTCTTGTAGGAAAAGATTGGTCCATTGATTTCACCTACCACTTATACAATGGGAATTGTTAGGAAATCAAAAAGAAAGTGGAAGAAGAAATAGGGGATGGAGTCTAGAAGCTATGATGTGGTCACAAGGGATGAGAATTTCATGGTCCTTAGCAAAATTTTCAATGAGCATTTACTCTACAGACATTCCCTCTCTCTTTTGCATACACAAATACACATGCACATTTCAGTTCACTTTTTAGTAAAAAATGTTATGTGTTTAAGAAATGATATCATACAATTTTGGAGATCAATAATGGTCATCCAAAGTCAATCACAGTGTCAGTCAAATTTGGAAAAGAAAACTAAATGAAACAAATATATAGTAGTATCTGACTTGAGTCTAGGAAAGAAATTAAGATAATGTGTTTACTAACCTTTGGACATATGATAGGTTGAGAGAACTTTTTCATGATAACTGACAGAAGGACTATTTTATTCTTACATGGAATTTAGTTTAGTTAGAGGTAACAAGGGCTGCATTATACATAATTGTTGAATATCCTTTTCATGATTTCCAGATTTTATAAAGACATAATATACAAAATCAAGAAAATTTGTGGAAAAATCATGAACAAAATGTAGGAAAAAGAGAGGGAAAGGCAAAATGGAAAGTAAGAGAGGAAAGAGAAAAGAAAGAATTGTTTTTTAGTCTATCTAAAAATTATAATGTGGGCCTTCATAGAACTGGCATACCTTCTAATTTGCATGAAAAACAACTTAATCTTAAGTTGCAATTTAGATGATTAAGGACAGGGTTGTGAATGTTAAATAAGCAAAAACTTATTGGAAAGGAAATATGTTTTGAAAGTTAGACTAATGCCTATAATAGAATAAAAGGGGAACTAAAGAATTAAGTTCCTCTTTTCAATTCTTTGATGAAGAATTAGCTTAAGGTGGAAACTAAATTTTTGGTGGTGAACATGCTGTAGTGTATATGGAAGTAGAAATATAATGTATGTATTGAACTTACATAATGTTATAAACCAATGTTACCTCAATAAAAAAATAAAACAAAATTAGAGGATAAATTCAAGAGGTTAAAAAAATAACAACAAACAAAACCAACCCTACTTAGGTTTCTCTATTATTCCAATATCTAATATAATGTTGATGACCAACTGAATTCTCCACTTTTCAGAGCCCAGACCAACTTGACCTTTAAAAACTCCTTTCTTATCTCCTTCTGAATCGTTGTCTTCCACACCCTTGGCTCATATGTAATGGTATGATGTTCTCTGTGATGACTTCATTTTTTTTATATCATAGTTTATTCAAAACATGTCAGTATAAAAAAGTGTTAACTAAACATAGATTCCAGCTGTATAATACAGGTGAAATTCAAATATACTTCTGACATTTAAACAGCATGATTTGCACAGATTTGCTAATGGACTTGATGAAGACAGGGCAGAGTGGAATGGGATGCCAAGTCATTATTATAGTAATTTTTCAGCCATCTTTTCATTAGTAAAAAATAATGCCTCATGCTTCCTAATTTATAAACATATTTTTATGTATATCTCAATTTAACTTTCCATTTCTGTAATTTAGATAGACATTTTTCAGATAACCAAAACTGGAAGAGGTTGAATGTCTTGAACTTTACAAAGAGCTAGGTATAAGAATCCAGCATTGAATCAAGGTCTGCTGAGCTAAACTGATTAGCAAATTATAAACTATTCCTGCATTTATTCTTAAGTTTAATAAAAAAAATTGGATGTTTACTTTTAAGACTGTAAGAAAGGAGTGTGAAAAAAACTTAGGTGAGGAAATTCAAAAGAAAAATTCAGTTGACTCCTTGCCCTTTTTCTGGCATCTGACCAAATGACATCTCTGGCAGGCAGAAACAATGCTACATATTTACCAAACTCTATTTTCTTTCTGACTTTGGACACACAGATTATATCTCTAAACCTCCCCTCACCTAGTTGATGGGACCATATGACTTAAGTTCTAGCCAATGCAACATGAAAAACTTGGAATTAACACATACTAATTTTATTCATGTTCCCTAAAGATACACCCATGTTATTCTCTATTCTTACTCTTTTTTACTTCTCTTTCTTGCTAGATGCAATAGATTCACATGTGATCTTCAAGACTCTAGTAATAGTGGAACCTCTAGATAAAAGAAGCTTCATTCCCTGGGTGACTTCATGGAGCAGAGGTCTCACTGTCTTCCTATATAGGAGTCAAAGAAATTTGAAAGTCAGCAAGAAATAAAATTTACTGTGTTAAACCACTGGAATTTGGCACATGTTTCTTTCATCAGTTAATCTACTCTGTGCTTATAAACAATCACAAAATATTTTGTCTTGATTTGACCTGAAGTTAAGATCTTTCATCTCCTGTCTTCTTCTACTGTGTGTCTCCTGTGGCTTCCAAGGGAGCTGTCCGATAGGACTAGTATCTGTATGATGGGATAGGTAGCAACCCTGTTTCTCTCCTTTGTCCAGCACTTCTAGGGTAAATAAAAGTAATTTATTGTAAAGTTAAATTTAAGAAACCATATCATTCATACCTTGGGCCTTATTGTATTTATAACCTTTCAAACACTATTTTATAATAATTTTTACAGCAGCACTGTGAACTGGATATTATTAGGCTAATTTAATGGATGAGAACTCTAAGGCACAGAGACATTAAATACCTTTTGCAATCTGTCACATATAGATTAGATAGACCTAGCATTTAAATTAAATTCTGAAAGGCCCCAAAGCTCTTCAAAATGGATTGCAGCAGGGTCCAATTTTCTCTTAAAATGCCTTTTAGTATTAAGGCACCACAACCCCTACCTAGGAGGAGGAAGAAGAACTTCAATATCACATCACAACTTCATCCTACTTCTGGGCTTATAATGTGACCCTCTTCAGGAAGCATAACAGAAGACAGCTGGCTACATGAAAAAGATAATATAATAGTTCCCATTGATATTGGGGCATCTGATTCTACAGGAACACCTAAAAGAACAACATATCTTTAATCTACTCAACTATTTGAAAAATAAAAACAATTATTTATCTCTGAACACAGGCTCCAGATGCTCAGGCTCAGCAGCCATGGCTCACAGGCCTAGCTGCTCCACGGCATATGGGATCTTCCCCAACCAGGGCACAAACCCGTGTCCCCTGCATCGGCAGGTGGACTCTCAACCACTGTGCCACCAGGGAAACCCTATCTCTGATTTTTGCATCAGTTCTGGTAGACATTACAGCATGAGAAAATTGCCTAGAAAGCAGTCAGTCATGATCCATCCCTCATCCTGGATATTCCCCACTAGTAAAGAATATATGGTTAATTTAGTGAATGTCAGGTTGCTAAAGGATTCTTTTTTTTTTTTGTCCAGTATCCATGCATTTGGCTGACTGACAAAAAAACCACATTATTTATTTATTTATTTAAAATACAGTTTTATTTAAGACATTGCATTTTCCACTTACAACACACTGCTTATAAAGTGCAAAGTTATTTCCTTTCTTTGTACACATATTCCATGTTCAATATCAAGAACATCCAGTTATTTACTATAGCAGCTCAACTTTAAAACTGTCATGGAATTTGCTACATATGTGGGTCCTTCAGTGTTTTGTGTGGAACAGTGCTAAATCTATGCTAGGTTTTAATTTTCTGTAACACATATATCATACATAAAATCTTTATTTCCATTAACATACAGGGAATGTACATGACTGAAATTAACGTGGACCAAACTATGTTTTCCTTTTTTAAGTCTAATTGAAACTCAAAATTATGTTTTCCATAAAACAATTAAAATAAGGTAGTACTGCAAATTATGAAATTGCTAATTTGGCAGATTTCAAATAAAAGGTGACCAAAGAGTAGCCAAATTTCCAAAACAGAATGTCTTTTACTAGTGATTGCTAATTTAAGTATTTCTGTTTTGTCTCTATTAATTCCTTTTTCTAAGGTTCTTACAAAAATAGAAAACCTTATTTACTCTTTTCTGTACAGCATGAAAATGAAGCTTTATTGTATGTTCTGAAGTGTACAATGAAAGTTATATTTTCATAAGGAAAATAATGCTCTTAAGATGTCATGAAATGCTGCAGAACTTAAAAATACTATAATGCACTAAGATCAAAATAGCACACTAGGTAAATGTTACATCCTCTCCCTCTGTTTCAATTTATTGGATTTGGTATTAAAAATATATTTTAAATATTCATTATTGCACTGGAAAACAAAAAGGATATCCCATTTTGGTCTAGAAACTATTGGAAATTTAAAATATTCAAAGAAGATTGAATTCAATGGAAGTAGGAAACCTCACCTGGAACAAAATGACACAGAAATATTGGAATTAAAAAATAAAGAGAAACTGATAAGCCAGAAACTTGTTAAGAAAAAAATGAATAGCAACATTAATATTAGACAAAATACAATTTAAGGTAAGCAACATTAAAGGAGGTGAAAGGGATAGTTCATACTGGTTAAATATAATGTAGGAATTTTAGCAGTATATAGTAGTAATGGTTCTTTATGTACCAATGAACAGAGCTACAAAATATATAAAATGACACTGATAAATACACACAAAAAAGTAATAAATCCATAATCATAGTGACAAACTTTAGAGATTTTTGATTTGTTGAACTGGCAATGTGAAAATAGGCTAGGATGTAAAATACTTGTATGACAAAATTAACTAATGATGTAGTAGGTATATGTAGAATTTTATATAAGATTGTACTCAGCAAAGGATATAAACACAAACGGAACACCAAAAGAAAACAGAAATCAAGTGACTATGTACTAATCACAAAAGGAATCTAAAAAGGCTACCAAAAAATGTTATCATACAGGCCATATTTACTATGAATGTTGCAAGAAAATAAGAAATCAATCACAAAATCATAACACTTCTTCAGGCTCCCTCCGAATATACAAACCTATTGATTAAAGAAAATGCTTCTAAATAACTCTAAGAGGAAAAGAAATATTAATGATAAACTTTTAAAGGATAAAAAGCACTATTTATGAAAGTGTATACTCTATGTCCATGATAGGACTCAGAGAAAAATTTATAGAACCAAATGCACTATTAGAAAACAATAGACTAAAAATACATAAAAACAACAAACAGAAAAAAAAGTCAATAGAATTAAATATATATTAATAAAATTAAAAAAAATTTCTAAAGCTGATCAACAGAAAATAAAAGCAAGATTTTTAGAGAGATTAATATTAAAAAAATTGCATTTTAAAAAATATATTTCTGATCTGATGTTTATGATTTCTTTCCTTCTGCTAATTTATTTTGTTTTTTTTTTGCAGTTGTTGTTGTTGTTGTTTCTTTTTGTTATTCTACCTCTAATTACTTTAGGTGTAAGGTTAGGTTGTTTATTTGAGAGTTTTCTTGTTTCTTGAGGTAGGATGGTATTGCTATAAACTTCCCTGTTAGAACTGCTTTTGCTGAATTCCATGGTTTTGGGTGATCGTATTTTCATTGTCTTTTGTTTCTAGGTATTTTTTTATTTACTCTTTGATTTCTTCAGTGATCTCTTGGTTGTTTACTAGTGTATTGTTTAGCCTCCATATGTTTGTATTTTTTACAGTTTTTTCCTGTAATTGATATCTAGTTTCATAGCATTGTTGTCAAAAAAGATACTTGGTACAATTTCAATTTTCTTAAATTTACTGAGGCTTGATTTGTGATCCAAGACATGATCTATCCTGGAGAATGTTCCATGTGCACTTGAGGAGAAAGTGGACCCTGTTGTTTTTGGATGGAATGTCTTATAAATATCAATTAAGGAAACAATAGCAAAGATCAATAAAACTAAAAGGTGGTTCTTTGAGAAGATAAAAAATAATGATAAATCATTAGACAGACTCATCAGGAAAAGAAGGGAAGACTCAAATTAACAGAATTAGAAATGAAAAAGGAGAAGTAACAACTGACACCACAGAAATTCAAAGGATCATGAGAGACTACTACAATCAACTATATGCCAATAAAATGGACAACCTGGAAGACATGGACAAATTCTTAGAAAAGTTCAACCTTCCAAGATTGAACCAGGAAGAAATAGAAAACATAAACAAACAAATCACAAGCACTGAAATTGAAACTGTGATTAAAAATCTTCCAACAAACAAAAGCCCAGTGCAGATGGCTTCGCAGGTGAATTCTATCAAACATTTAGAGAAGAGATAACACCTGTCTTCCTTAAATTCTTCCAAAATATAGCAGAGAGGAACACTCCCAAACTCATTCTGCGAGTCCACCATCACCCTGATGTCAAATCCAAAGATCTCCAAAAAAAAAAGAAAATTACAGACCAATATCACTGATGAATATAGATGCAAAAATCCTCAACAAAATACTAGTAAACAGAATTGAACAGCACATTAAAAGGATCATACACCATGATCAAGTGGGGTTTATCCCAGGAATGCAAAGATTCCATAATATCTGCAAATCAATCTATGTGATACACCCTATCAACAAACTGAAGGAAAAAAACCATATGATCATCTCAATAGATGCAGAAAAAGCTTTCAACAAAATTTAACATCCATTTATGATAAAAACTCTCTAGAAAGTGAGCATAGAGGGAACCTACCTCAACATAATTAAAGCGGAATATGGCAAACACACAGCCAATGTCATTCTCAATGGTAGAACACTGAAAGTATTTCCTTTAAGATCAGGAACAAGACAAGGGTGCCCACTCTCACTACTATTATTCAACATAGTTGTGGAAGTTTAGCCATGGCAATCAAAGAAAAAGAAATAAAAAGAATCCAAATAGGAAAAGAACTAAACTGTCACTGTCTGAAGATGACATGATATTATACATAGAAAATCCTCAAGACGCCACTAGAAAACTACTAGAGCTAATCAATGAATTTCATAAAGTAGCAGGATACAAAATTAATGCACAGAAATCTCTTGCATTCCTATACATTAATGATGAAAAATCAGAAAGAGAAATTAAGGAAACACTCCCATTTACCATTGCCACAAAAAGAATAAAATACCTAGGAATAAACCTACCTAAGGGGAAAAAAGACTTGTATGCAGAAAACTATAAGACACTAATGAAAAAAATTAATGGTAATACAAACAGATGGAAAGATATATCTTGTTCTTGGATTGGAAGAATCAACATTGTGAAAACGACTGTACTACCTAAAGTAATCTACAGATTCAATGCAATCCCTATCAAATTACCAATGGCATTTTTCACAGAAGTAGAACAAAAAAATTTACAATTTGTATGGAAACACAAAAGATCCAGAATAGCTAAAGCAATCTTGAGAAAGAAAAACAGAGCTGGAGGAATCAGGCTCCCCAACTTCAGACTATACTACAAAGCTACAGTAATCAAGACACTATGGTACTGGCACAAAAAAATAAATATAGATCAATGGAACAGGATACAAAGCCCAGAGATAAAGCCACGCACATATGGTCACTTTATCTTTGACAAAGGAGGCAAGAATATACAATGGAGAAAAGAGAAGCTCTTCAATAAGTGGTACTCAGAAAGCTGGACAGCTACATGTAAAAGAATGAAATTAGAACACTTCCTAACACCATACACAAAAATAAACTCAAAATGGATTAAAAACCTAAATGTAAGGTGAGACATTATAAAACTCTTAGAGGAAAACATAGGCAGAACACTCTATGACGAAAATCACAACAATGGGTTTCCCTGGTGACACAGCAGTTAAGAATCTGCCTGCCAATGTTAAGGACACGGGTTCAAGCCCTGGTCTGGGAATATCCCACATGCTGCAGAGCAACTAAGCCCGTGAGTCACAACTACTGAGCTTGCGCTCTAGATCCTGTGAGCCACAACTACTGAGCCCAAGTGCCACAACTACTGAAGCACATGCACCTAGAGCCCGTGCTCTGAAACAAGAGAAGCCACCCAGTGAGAAGCCTGAGCACTCCAATGAAGAGTAGCTTCTGCTCATCACAACTAGAGAAAATCCCACATGAAGCAACAAAGACCCAACGAAGCCAAAAATAAAAATAAAATAAATTAATTAATTAAATAAATAAAAAAAAAATCACAGCAAGATCCTTTTTGACCCACCTCGTAGAGTAATGGAAATGAAAGATAAAAACAAATGTGACCTAATGAAAGTTAAAATTTCTGCACAGCAAAGGAAACCATAAACAAGATGAAAAGATAACCCCCAGAATGAGGGAAATATTTGCAAACGAAGCAACAGAAAAAGGATTAATCTCCAAAATAAACAAGTAGCTTATGCAGCTCAATATAAAAAAAAAACACAACCAAATCCAAAAATGGGTGGAAGACCTAAGTACACATTTCTCCAAAGTAGACATACAGATTGCCATTATACACATAAAAAGATGCTGAACATTACCAATCATTAGATAAATACAAATCAAAACTACAATGAGGTAACACCTAACACTGGTCAGAATGACCATCATCAAAAAAATCTAAAAAACAATAAATGCTGGAGAAGGTGTGGAGAAAATGCACTGTTCGTGGGAATGTATATTGATACAGCCACTATGGAGAACAGCATGGAGGTTCCTTCAAACACTAAAAATAGAACTACCATATGACCCAGCAATCCCACCACTGGGCATATACCCTGAGAAAACCATAATTCAATAGAGACAGGTACCAACATGTTCATTGCAGCACTATTTACAATAGCCAGGACATGGATGCAACCTAAGTATCCATTGACAGATGAATGGATAAAGAGGATGTGGTACATATATACAATGGAATATTGCTCAGCCATAAAAAGAAAAAAAAAACTGAGTTATTTGTAGTGAGGTGGATGGACCTAGAGTCTGTCATACAGAGTGAAGTATGTCACAAAGAGAAAAACAAATACCATATGCTAATACATATACATGGAATCTAAAAAAAAAAAAAAGGTTCTGATGAATCTAGGGGCAGGACAGGAATAAAGATGCAGAGGTAGAAAATGGACCTGAGAACACGGGGTGGGAGAAGGGTAAGCTGGGATGAAGTGAAAGAGTAGCATTGACATATATACACTACCAGATGTAAAGTAGACAACTAGTGAGAAGGAGCTCCATAGCACAGGGAGATCAGCTCCATGTTTTGTGACCACCTAGAGGGGTGGGATAGTGAGGGTCGGAGGGAGACACAAGAGGGAGCGCATATGGGTATATATGTATACATATAACTGATTCACTTGTTATACAGCAGAAACTAACACAACATTGTAAAGTAATTATACTCCAATAAAAGTGTTTAAAAATAAATAAATACATAGAAGATATTGCAACAACAGCAACCAAAAAAAAAAACTAAAAATAGAATTACCATATGACCCAGTTGTCCCACTACTTAGCATATACCCTGAGAAAATCATAATTCAAAAAGATACGTGTAGCACGATGTTCATTGCAGCACTATTTACAGTAACCAGGACATGAAAACAACCTAAACGTCCATCGACAGAGGAATGGATAAAGAAGATATGGCACATATATACAATGTAATATTACTTAGCCATAAAAAGGAACAGAATTGAGTTATTTGTAATGATTTGGACTGACCTAGAGTCTGTCATACAGAGTGAAGTAAGTCAGAAAGAGAAAAACAAATACCATATGCTAACACACATACATGGAATCTAGAAAAACAGTACTGATGAACCTAGTGACAGGGCAGGATTAAAGACGCAGATGTAGAGAAAGGACTTGAACACACAGTGGGGGAAGGGGAAGCTGGGACGAAGTGAGAGAGTAGCATTGACATATATACACTACGAAATGTAAAATGGATGGCTAGTGGGAAGCTGCTGCATAGCACAGGGAGATCAGCTTGATGCTTTGTGACGACCTAGATGGGTGGGATGGGAGTTGGGAGGGAGGCTTAAGAGGGAGGTGATATGAAGATATATGTATACGTATAGCTGATTCACTTTCTGTTAGTTTCTGTACAGCAGAAACTAACACAGCATCGTAAAACAATTATACTCCAATTAAAAAAAAAACTGGAAATTATGGTCATGAAAAAGGGGAGAACACATTAGAAACTCAAACTGACAAAGTTATTGAAATAACTTTACAAGTTATTTAAGATACTATAAGAGAATGTAGAATTCTAGGCCATACATTTTTAAGCCTACATAACATGTATATGCTTTTGGTAAAATGAATTTTTAAGTGTGTTCAAGAGAAAGTAGAACAATTGATTTAAACCTTTAACCCCAGAGTAAACTGAAGCAGTATCAATACCAGAAGATTTTTCCCTAGATAGCGAGTTCTGGTAAGACTTTACTAAATAAACAATTTTCCAACTTCTGCAAAAGATTCCCATAGCAAAGAAAATTAGGTGAAGCTACCTACCTCATTTTATTAACCTAATATATTCAACAGTTACCAAAACTGGGAAGTGATAGCAAACACACCCACACACACATACATGCCCCACAATATGCCAATTACACTTCCTAAATAGGTACAAAAAAACATATAAAGTATTAAGCAGCCAAATTAGGCAGCATGGTAAAAAGAAAAAAAAAGGCATGGCTCAGTAGTGTTTCTCCATGAGAAAATATATTCTCACATTAGAATATCTACTGATGTAATAACTGTAAAATGCTGTTGTTTATTTCAATGGGTAATGATAAACATTAAATAGAAGCAAATATTCATTCCTAATAAAAATATTTAACAAAACAAATCTAGACTAGAACATACTTAATAAAGTACCAGAGATTTAAGTGAACGCCATGTCACAATGCTGAAACATTAGAAATATTTCAAATTAGAGTTGATACCCAAGATGAAGATTCTCTTTATTGTTGCTATTCTTCAACATCATTTTGGAAGTCCTAGCTAAGGGAATAATAAAAATAAAGTGGTATATACATTGGAAAGGAGAAAAAGCTCTTATCAGTCATACATGATTCCAAATTCCAAGACAGTTTATCATTATTTGTACATGATTCTAAATTTCAAGAGAATCAACAGACAAACTTTTGTATCAGCTAAGAAATTAAACCAAGTTGAATGGCTATATACATGATCAGTTTGCAAAAATCAATAGTTTCCCACAAACCAGTAGTAAGCAATTAGAAAATATAGTGCATGTAATAAATGCAATTCATAAAACCACAAAAAATACAATATTCCAAAAAAATCTAAAAATAAATATGCATGACCTGAGTGGAAAAAAGTATGCAACTTCGGTTAATGAGATCTAAAAAAAGACATACTATGTATGTTCAAGAATAAGAACACTCAATATTATAAAGGCATCTAAAAATCAATATAGGCATACCTCATTTTATTGCACTTCACTTTATTGCACTTTGCAGATACTGTGTTTTTTATAAATTTAAGGTATGTGGCAACCCTGCATTGAGCAAGTCTACTGGTACCATTTTTCCAACAGCATTTGCTCATCTCATGCCCCTGAGTCACATTGGTAATTCTTGCAATATTTCAAACTTTAATATTATTATTATATTTGTTAGGATGATCTGTGATCAGTGATCTTTGATGTTACTAATGTAACTGCAGATGTGGTGGAAATAGCAAGAGAAGTAGAATTAGAAGTGGAGCCTGAAGATGTGACTGAAATGCTGCAATCTCATGATAAAACTTTAATGAACGAGGAGTTGCTTCTTATGGATGAGCAAAGAAAGTGGTTTCTTGGGCTGAAATCTACTCTTGGTGAAGATGTGAACACTGTTGAAATGACAACAAAGGATTTAGAACATTACATAAACTTAATTGATAAGCAGGGGCAGGATTCAAGAGGTTAAGACTCCAGTTCTGAAAGAGGTTCTTCTGTGGGTAAAATGTTATCAAAAAGCATTGCGTCTTACAGGGAAATCATCCATGAAAGGAAGAGTCAATCAGTGCAGCAAACTTTATTACTGTCTTGTTTAAAAAAATTTCTAGAGCCACACCAGCCTTCAGCAACCACCATCCTGATCAGTCAGCAGCCATCAACATCAAGGCAGACCCTCCATCAACAAAAATAATATGATTCACTGAAGGCTCACATGATGGTTAGCATTTTTTAAAAATAAAGTATTTTTAAATTAAGGTATGCATATTGTTTTTTTAGACATAATGCTATTGCACACTTAAGAAACTGTAGTATAAATGTAACTTTTTTATCCACTGAGAAACCAAAAATTTGTGTGACTCACTTTACTGTGATACTCACTATATTGTGGCATTCTGGAACCAAACCCACAGTATATCCAAAATATGCCTGTAATGAGTATCAGTGAAATACCCACCAAAACACCAATAATATTTTTGTGGAACTTGAAAAAATGATGCTCAAGTATATATGAAACTTGAGAGTTCCATATCTAGTGATATTTTATTGAACCTAAATGTCCAGATTGACCTCTGGAATTCTTCATGCTGAAAACAAATAAAAATGCTGAAGACTAGATATAGATATAGATATAGATATGACATATCTCCAAAGACCTAATGAAACAAAAACATTTTTCAATCACAGATATAATAGAAGTTATGATAAGTTGTATTTTCCAAAGATGGGCACAATTTTTTCCGTCTCACAGATCTGCAAGGTGACCTTAAACTGCTGTGAGAATTCCAAGCCACTGAAATGCTATGTACAGGTCCTCTTGTCAATAGTCCCAGCTAAGTGCAATACAGTTTTCAAGACAACCTAACCCAGGTAGCAGACATTTGTGTAGAGGAGCTTAAATATGATTGATTCCAATTGCCAGCCCTTTGAGTCATTCTCCAGGAGTTTAGGTTTCCCTGCTGAGACCCCAGACATTGTGGAACAGACAAGTGCTTCCTGTTGAGTCCTGTCCAAATTCCTGACCCATAGGATTTTTGATCATAATAAAATTACTTTTGTTTTATATCACTAGATTTTTGGTGGTGTGTTTTATAATAACAGTTAATTGAAACAGCTGTATTTCAGCAAGTAACAGGAATACAGAAACTGCTTTTGCCCTGAATGTGTATGCAGAAGCTGGAAACTTCAGTGGTTTTCACAGCCTTCATGAGTCAGGGAGCACCCAAGGTAGGGAATCTAATTTAAAAAACCACTCAAACACTGAGTTGGGAACGTCGATGCAAGGAAGAAGCAAAAGTAAACATACGCATGCCTCTATTCTCAAAGGACTATGGTTGTCCCGACTCTGAGCAGAGAAAGGAAAAAAAAAAAATCCCTGGGAAGTTGTACCCACAAGGTGGACTTTGAATATATTTGCAGTCAAAAGTTGAGACTCTTATGCTTCAATTAAGTTTTAAATTATTCTACATCCTTACTGCCCTAAACTGCTTACAGTGGTAATACAAATCTTCTCTGGAATAATACTCCTTCCTCCTACACTCAACAATTCTGATAATTAATTTTCAAATAAAATAGAGTAGCACAAAACTTCTGTTCCCAGCTATGATTAAGTAATAAAGATCAGATCTAATCTTCACCTAAAACAACTACAAACTTGGTGGAGTAGAAACTCTTGAGCTTACCCCCCTCACAAAAACACCAAAATCACGGCAAACTGCTGAACAACCATCAACAAAAAAATGCTGGAACCTACCAGAAAAGATATTCTACATCCCAAGACAAAGAAGAAGCCACAACGAAATGGTAGGAGGAGTGCAATCATGATAAAATGAAATTCTATACCTGCCAGTTGGGTGACCAACAAACTGGAAAATAACTATATCACAGAGGTTCTCCTACAAGAGTGAAAGTTCTGAGCCTCACGTCAGACTCCCCAGCCTGGGGGTCTGGCATTGGGAGAAGGAGTCCCCAGACGATCTGGCTTTGAAGGCCAGTGGGGTTTGATAGCAGGAATTCCACAGGACTGGGGGAAACAGAGACTCCACTCTTGGAGGGTGCATGCAAAGTCTCAGGCACACCAGGACCCAGGGGAAAAAGCGGTGACCTCATAAGATCCTGGGTCAGACCTACCTGCTAGTATTGGAGGGTCTCCAGTGGGCGGGGCGGGGGGAGCAGTGTCTCATTGTGAGGACAAAGACACTGGTGGTGGTAGTTTTGGGGAGTACTCATAGGTGTGAGCTCTCCTGGAGGTGGCCATTTTCTCACCAAAAATTGGACATCTCAAATAATGGTTTAATTTTATTTTTTAACATCTTTATTGGAGTATAATTGCTTTACAATTGTGTGTTAGTTTCTGCTTTATAACAAAGTGAATCAGTTATATGTATACATATGTTCCCATATCTCTTCCCTCTTGCATCTCCCTGCCTCCCACCCTCCCTAACCCACCCCTCTAGGTGGTCAAAAACCACCGAGCTGATCTCCCTGTGCTATGCAGCTGCTTCCCACGAGCTAACTATTTTACGTTTAGTAGTGTATATATGTCCATGCCATTCTCTCACTTTGTCACAGTTTACCCTTCCCCCTCCCCATGTCCTCAAGTCCATTCCCTAGTAGGTCTGTGTCTTTAATCCCGTCTTGCCCCTAGGTTCTTCATGACCACTTATTCTTAGATTCCATATATATGTGTTAGAAAATGGTATTTGTTTTTCTCTTTCTGACTTACTTCACTCTGTATGACAGACTGTAGGCCCATCCACCTCACTACAAATAACTCAATTTCGTTTCTTTTTATGGCTGAGTAATATTCCATTGTATATATGTGCCACAACTTCTTTATCCATTTATCCTATAATGTACACTTGGGTTGCTTCCATGTCCTGGCTATTGTAAATAGAGCTGCAATGAAGATTTTGGTACGTGACTCATTTTGAATTATGGTTTTCTCAGGGTATATGCCCAGTAGTGGGATTGCTGGGTCATATGGTAGTTCTATTTTTAGTTTTTAAAGGAAACTCCATACTGTTCTTCATAGTGGCTGTATCAATTTACATTCCCACCAACAGTGCAAGAGTGTTCCCTTTTCTCCATACCCTCTCTATCATGTATTGCTTCTAGATTTTTGATGGTGGCCATTCTGACGGATGTAGGATGATATCTCATCGTAGTTTGACTTGCATTTCTGTAATGATTAATGATGTTGAGCATTCTTTCATGTGTTTGTTGGCAATCTGTATATCTTCTTTGGAGAAATGTCTATTTAGCTCTTCTGCCCATTTTTGGATTGGGTTGTTTGGTTTTTTTTTTTTTATTATTGAGCTGTATGAGCTGCTTGTAAATTTAGAGGTTAATCCTTTGTCAGTTGCTTCATTTGCAAATATGTTCTCCCATTCTGAGGGTTGTCTTTTGGTCTTCTTTATGGTTTCCTTTGCTGTGCAAAAGCTTTTAAGTTTCATTAGGTCCCATTTGTTTATTTTTGTTTCTATTTCCATTTCTCTAGGAGGTAGGTCAAAAAGGATATTGCTGTGATTTATGTCATACAGTGTTCTGCCTATGTTTTCCTCTAAGAGTTTGATGGTGTCTGGCCTTACATTTAGGTCTTTAATCCATTTTGAGTTTATTTTTGTGTATGGTATTAGGGAGTGTTCTAATTTCATACTTTTACATGTACCTGTCCAGTTTTCTCAGCACCACTTATTGAAGAGGTTGTCTTTTCTCCACTGCATATTCTTGCCTCCTTTATCAAAGATAAGGTGACCATATGGGCATGGGCTTATCTCTGAGATTTCTATCCTGTTCCATTGATCTATATTTCTGTTTTTGTGCCAGTACCATGCTGTCTTGATTACTGTAGCTTTGTAGTATAATCTGAAGTCAGGGAGCCTGATTCCTCCAGCTCCATTTTTCGTTCTCAAGGTTGTTTTGGCTATTCGGAGTCTTTTGTGTTTCCATACAAATTGTGAAATTTTTTGTTCTAGTTCTGTGAAAAATGACAGTGGTAGTTCGTTAGGGCTTGCATTGAACCTGTAGATTGTTTTGGGTAGTAGAGTCATTTTCACAATGTTGATTCTTCCAATCTAAGAACATGGTATATCTCTCCATCTATTTGTATCATATTTAATTTCTTTCATCAGTGTCTTATAATTTTCTGCATACAGGTCTTTTGTCTCCTTAGGTAGGTTTATTCCTAGATATTTTATTCTTTTTGTTGCAATTGTAAATGGGTGTGTTTTCCTAATTTCACTTTCAGATTTTTCATCATTAGTATATAGGAATGCCAGAGATTTCCGTGCATTAATTTTGTATCCTGCTACTTTACCAAATTCATTGATTAACTATAGTAGCTTTCTGGTAACATCTTTAGGATTCTCTATGTATAGTATCATGTCATCTGCAAACAGTGACAGCTTTACTTCTTCTTTACCTATTTGTATTCCTTTTATTTCTTTTTCTTCTCTGATTACTGTAGCTCAAACTTCCAAAACTATGTTGAATAATAGTGTTGAGAGTGGGCAACCTTGTCTTGTGTCTGATCTTAGTGGAAATGGTTTCAGTTTTTCACCATTGAGGATGATGTTGGCTGTGGGTATATGGCCTTTATTATGTTGAGTAAAGTTCCCTCTATGCCTACTTTCTGCATGGTTTTTATCATAAATGGATGTTGAATTTTGTCAAAAGCTTTCTCTGCATCTATTGAGATGATCATATGGTTTTTCTCCTTCAATTTGTTAATATGGTGTGTCACCTTGATTGATTTGCATATATTGAAGAATCCTTGCATTCCTGGAATAAACCCCACTTGATCATGGTGTATGATCTTTTTAATGTGCTGTTGGATTCTGTTTTCTAGTATTTTGTTGAGGATTTCTGCATCTATGTTCATCAGTGATATTGGCCTGTAGTTTCCTTTCTTTGTGACATCCTTGTCTGGTTTTGGTATCAAGGTGATGGTGGCTTCATAGAATGAGTTTCGGAGTGCTCTTCCCTCTGCTATATTTTGGAAGAGTTTGAGAAGGATAGGTGTTAGCTTTTCTCTAAATGTTTGATAGCTTTCGCCTGTGAAACCATCTGGTCCTGGGCTTTGGTTTGTTGGAAGATTTTTAATCACAGTTTCAATTTCAGTGATTGTGATTGGTCTGTTCATGTTTCTATTTCTTCCTGGTCTCAAATAATGGTTTTAAAACTAGGCATTATGCAGCAGGACAGTAATCTCTGAGGGAGAAAAAAAAATTAACTGAGGGCTATGACTGCTCTACTTACACCCTGGATAGGGTTTCCAGCCCATATTTCAGGGAGAAGACACCTAGTTGGAGCCTGGTGGTGTTGCTCAGTTGAGATAATGAAGTTGAGAAATGGTGAGGCCAAGGCCGCTGCAGTTCACAGGGTCAAATACCAGACAGCATAGTCCTATAGAGTGAGAGCTCTGCATAGATATAGCAATTACTTCTTGAATTTCAACTGAATACTGATCAGTGAATCAGTGTCAGGAAACAACCTGAATTTTTAAAGAGTACTATTTGGAAGAAATAGAGAGAAAAATCTACGGGGTTAACACAGGATCAGGAAATGTTCGTGTCCTTACCAGTCAAAGTAGTAATTCAATAGTAGTAACATCATAATTCAAAGGGTTAGAATAAACACAAGAGTATTAGTTGAGTGGTGGAGAAATATTACTAGACCAAATTCTCCTCTGCTTCGTCCTACCAAACTTAACCCTGAAAAGGATTCAATTGTTTCTAGTAACACCTGCATTCCACAAAAAAAACCTCAGGTATATTTTAGGAACATAAAAATATCTAGCATCCAACAAGGTAAAGTTCAAAATATCTGGCATTCAATAAAAAAATTGCCAGACGTACAAAGAAATCACCCATATAATGAAAAAAATACTCAATCAGCAGTAACAGACTCAGAAGTGACAGATGATAGAATTAGTAGAGAAGGATAATAAAACAGTTAATATAATTATCTTCCAAATGTGCAATAAGGTAGAGGGAAGGATGAATATATTAATAAAAGTGATGAATGATATCAAAAAAGTATCAAATTGAATTTCTAGTTACATAAATAAGTCTGATATTAAAAATATACACTGGGTGGAATTAACAGCAGAAGATATAAATGAACTTGAAGTATAAAGCAATAAACAATAAAACTATCCTAAAACAATAAAAACTATCCAAAATTATATATATAGAGAAAAAAATATTAAAACATACTAACAGATCAAGTAGTCCAATGTATGTGTCTGGAGTACTTAAAGGAGACAGAAGAATGAGGAATAGAAAAAATATTTGGAGCAATAGTGACTGACAATTTTACAAATCTGATGAAAATTATAAAACCAAGAACCCAAGAAACTAAACACACTTCAAACAGAAGAAACATGAAGAAGTCTATACCATGACATACAATCAAATTTCTTAAAGTAACTGCTAAAGGGAAATTTAAAAAAAAAACAGCCAAAGAAAAAAGAATCATTACTTAAAGAAGAACAAATATAAGATGATTGCAGATAGAAAACTTCTTTTTGCAATCAGTGCAAGGCAGAAGAATGTGGTGTAACATTTAAAATACTGAGGGCTTCCCTGGTGGCGCAGTGCTTGGGAGTCCGCCTGCCGATGCAGGGGACACGGGTTTGTGCCCCAGTCCAGGAGGATCCTACATGCCGCAGAGTGGCTAGGCCCGTGAGCCATGGCCGCTGAACCTGCGCATCCAGAGCCTGTGCTCCGCAATGGGAGAGGCCACAGGAGTGAGAGGCCCGCGTACCGCAAAACAAAACAAAACAAAAAATAAATAAATAAAATAAAATAAAATAAAATAAAATAAAATAAAATAAAATACTGAAATGAAAAATGCCAACCTGGAATTCTAAACCCAGCAACAATATCTTTCAAAAATTAAGGCAAAATAAGACTTATTCAGGCATACAAAAGGTAAAATAATTCATCATTAACACCATAAGTTATGTTCAGGGAAGTCCTTCAGGCAGCAAGAAAATAATACCAGAAGGAAACATGCATCTACACAAAGAAATAAAGAACACTGCAAATGATAAATATGTGGGCGAATATAAAAAAAACTCTGCTTATTTTTAAAACCTTTCTGAAGGAAAATTAAATTGTTAAAGGAAAAATAATAACATATATTATCAAGGCCATGACGAATGAAGAAATAAAATGCATGATAACAGTATCACAAAGGCCGAATAAATGGAAGTACAGAGTTTTAAGGCTCTTTTACTGTATGTGAAATGATATGCTATCGTTCATTTCTTACCAGCAGAAACTGAGGTGGCCAAAGGTGCAAGCCACCTGGGTGACACATCTTATACACCAGGTATCCTTCTTTGTGGGAGTTCCTTTCATGCTCACTGGTGCTGACTGGGGAAGGGGGACATACAATGGAGGGTGGATGTCTGTAAGGGTCAGGCTTGCTAGTAATAGCCCAGTAGAGGTAGATTCAAAGGAGGATAGAACCCCAAAACCAAAGACTTTTTTGTTTCCCTCTCAGCTTCTGTAGGAAGAAGCAGTGCCTTCTGTCTGTCTTACTTGTATTTTTAGTGTTGTTGAACTACCACACATCTGGAACCCACCAGAATTCTGTGCTCCTGGGGCATCCAGAACTGTATGCACATGAGATGCCCAGGAAAGGTGCCTCTGCTCATGCACATGTTCCTGTATCCAATTCAACTTCCTTAAAGAAGGACAAGTTCAAAGATAAAATTATTATTAAGAATTTCATGAAGGCAATAGGACAGCATTAACCAAACAGGAGGCCCTTCTGCAGGTTCTGTGTGCCTGCACAGTTCTCATGCCATAAATCTGGCCCTGTGCGATACATCCTGGAACCCAGTAAAGATCGAGTGAAAGTCTTGGTTTATGTTAAGGACTGAGCACTGGTTGGCCTTCCACTTGGTGGGATTGGCCTTATTGCCTCTTTTTCTGTTCACTTCCCTGATACCTTGCCCAGGTACAGAGGTAGTGTTTTCACCCTCCTGGTTTTGTTATCCCATGTAACATGATGCCAAAAGATGTAGAAAGTTTCTGGTTTCCAATGACCCACTGAAGCCCTGGGTAGTGGCAGCTGTTCACCTGGGCCACCAGTCAGGGTTTCACCTATACCTAGTAGGATGGTGGGAGAGCCACTGGGGTTAAAGTCAACATTGAAAAGTATTAATTTAAGTCATAACACCAATAGGAAAATTTGAAAATCTTTATGATCATTTCAAAATGCACAGAAAAAGATTTGATAAAACTAACATCCACTTGTGATTTTTTTAAAAAAGTCTTTGAAATCTATATATAAAAGGGAACTTCCTTAACCTAATAAAGAATATTAAAAAAATTACAGCCGGGGCTTCCCTGGTGGCGCAGTGGTTGAGAGTCCGCCTGCCGATGCAGGGGATACGGGTTTGTGCCCCGGTCTGGGAGGATCCCACATGCCGTGGAGCGGCTGGGCCCGTGAGCCATGGCCGCTGAGCCTGCGCGTCCAGAGCCTGTGCTCCGCAACGGGAGAGGCCACAACAGTGAGAGGCCCGCATACCACAAAAAAAAAAAAAAAAAAAAAAAAAAAAAAAAAAAAAAATTACAGCCAACAAACATTCAGTGATAAAATATTTAAAACTTTCCCTTTGAGAATACAGAATATGTAAGAATGCCTGCCATCATCACTTCTATTCAACATTTTAGCATGAAAAATACATTAAAATTATTTAAAAAGAAAAATAAAATAGTTATTATTTACTGGTGGCATAATTATGTAGAAAAAAATAATACAGATAATTTAAAAAGAAATTTAGCAGAATTGCAAGATACAGAAATAAAATACAAATGTCAATGTAGACTTATGCTTTAAACCATGGCAGAGTAGTTAGTACCAGACTAGCCTTTCTACTTAAATAACTGGACAAGATATGTGAGGCAAGATTTCAGGCCTTGGACATAGTCAGCATATAGCTGTCATCCCTGAGAGAAGTAAAAAACATGATATAAAGTCCCATGTTCACTGCAGCTCTCTGTCTGAGGTCAATTTCCTGATCACAGCTTATGAAGCTGGAAAACAAGCAAAGCACATCAGTTCCACTTGCCTGTGGAGAGAGATTTCAGAATTTGGGGCTGTCAAATTAGCTGGAATCTGCAGGGCAGGTGGGAAAGAAGAAAGTTGCACATAAGACAGGAACCAAAAATCTCTTTGGGGGTTCCCTATAAGTCCTTACTCAAGGATTAGGCTGTGCATATACAATGAAAAACTGTACAAGGCTTACTAAAGACTAGTTGTTGTGAGATTGAGAGAGTAATAAAGATATTAGAGGTTGGCCAGAAATGGGAAATGAAATTCCCATCCAAGTAGAGTGAGGAAAACTCAGAAACACTCAGGGATAAAACTGAGACACCAGAAAGGCCATAGCTTAGGTGCAATGACCACTAAGGCTTACTGAAAACCTATACTAACAAAGCTCAAAATCAAGCCTGGACAAGAACAGGAGGGAATTTGAAGATAGCCAATGTAGAGGGTCTTGGAAAACATTTTAGAATGTTCACTGATCCACTGTAACAGAGTATAGAGCCAAGCCTACATAAATACAA
This sequence comes from Mesoplodon bidens, assembly GCF_964165515.1. Taxonomy (NCBI): domain Eukaryota; kingdom Metazoa; phylum Chordata; class Mammalia; order Artiodactyla; family Ziphiidae; genus Mesoplodon; species Mesoplodon bidens. The sequence continues at coordinate 36,533,808 of NC_138173.1, read as the reverse complement.
GTTGATTGGATATATTGAACTGACTGCAAGAAAAAATACAACAACACTTTTCAGAGGAATATAACAGAAGTCAGTGTCCTTACAGCATATCACCCACAGCATCCAGTACACAATGAAAAGTTACCATATCTGCAAAGAAACAGGCAAATACGACCAACAACAAAGAAAATTAGCAGTCAATAGAAATAGTTGTTGAGGAGGTGTAAATGTTTAATTTCAAGGTGAAGTGTTTAAAACAGCTATTATAAATATGTTCAAGGACTTAATGGGAAATATGGCCATAATGAGTGAAGAGTTAAGGAATCTCAGTAGTGAAATAGAAATATAACACTTAAATGGAAATTTAGTGATTCTACAGTAAATGACTTTTAAAAATTACTGAATAAGCTTCAGGGTAGAATAAAGACAGTTTAAGTGGGAATCCAATCTGAAGAACAGAGGATAAAAGCTTGGAAACTAACAGAGCCTCAGGGATTTAGGGTGACACAATTATCACCATAGAACTGGAATCCCAGAATGAAAGAACACTTATGATGGGCCAGAAAAATTATTTTAAAAAATATATCCAAAGCTTTCCAAGTGATGTAAAGTATTGGCTTATAAATCCAAGAAGTTCAACAAAATCAAAGTAGGGTAAATACAAAGAGAAGCACACCTACACACCTAGATACGTGATAGTCACACTGCTGAAAACCAAAGGTAACACGTGGAAAGCAGTGTGAGTTGGAAAAAAAAAGATAGATTGCAACAGAGGACTAACTAGTTAGGTAAATAATGGCAAACCTCACATCAGAAACATGGAGGCAAGAAGATCCAGAATTCTAAATAACCGTCAAAAAAGAGAGGGAAGAAAGACCTTTTCAGATAAATAAAGCTGAGAGAAAGTATCACCAACACACTTGGTGTTGCTAATTCTGCAATATGAAGGGAATCGGTTCCATTGGAGATGTAGGAAAGAACGAAACACCAGAAATGGTAAATATTAGAGTAAAAATTTTAAGTTGAGGTTTTACAATGCATTTAAAAGAAACATACATGACAACAATAATACAAAAGATAGGGTGGGAGTGTGAAAAATAGAATTACACTCTTACAAGGTTTATACATTTGTGAAGTATCATTTATGAAAAGGAGGTGTGAAGTACTGTGTGTGAAATGTGAAACCGTGAACTCCAGCTCTGGAATGCTGGAGTTGGGGAGAAAACTGAGGGTAGTATGAAAGAAGAGCATAGGGGGATCCCTCCTAAATATGTAATATTAATGGATATAATATTGATGAATCTTAGCAATTATTTAAGTATGTATACTATTAATCCTAGAATGTAGAACACTACATCTAACAGTTGCAGAATACACATTCTTTTCTAGTACACTGAGAGCAATCATTGAGATAAACCATATGCTGGGCTATAAAATGAGTCTCAATAATTTTCAAAAGTTTGAAATCTTATGGAGTATATTGTCTAACAAATTGTAATGAAATGAAAAGTCAGTAACAATAAGATATTTATAAGACACCCAAATACTTGAAAACTAAACAACAGAATTCTAAACAAATAACAGTGATAAAAGAAAAACTCACAGAAAGAGAAATTTAAAAATAATTCCAAATGACTTCTAGTTAAAACCCAACATACCAAAATTTATGAGATATTAATAAAGCAGTTCTTAGAGGTAATTTTCTAGTTTTAAATGCTTATATTATTAAAGAATAAAAGTTTAAATCATTTTTTTTAGTTTCCACCTTAAAGACATAGACAAATAAGAAAATTAAATAGAAAAAAAGAAATAACAAAGAGCAGAAATCAATGAAATATTAAACAGACATTAGAGAAAATTAACAAAGACAAAATTTGGCTTTCTGAAAAGAAATACATTTGAATCTCAGAAGTACTTCTGTTAGGAGGGCAAAATAGTACAGCACCTTGAAAAAACACTTTGGTGTTATATTTTCATCTAGAATGTGCACATGCTCTAGAAATCTGTTATTTTACTCCAGGTTATAAACCAAAGAGAAACTCTTGCGAATCTACACCAGGAAAATCATATAAAAATATTTATAAGCACCCTGTTATAGAGCAAACCTAGAAACAGCCCTAAAGCACTATCACAGGACAATAGATACAGGAATTGTGGCATATTCATGAGTTAGAATAGTATAAGGAATTAAAACAAATCGATTACGCAATTAATTTAATTAAAACTTTTCTTGTGTACCTATTAGGTGTTAGGCACCTGGGATACGTCAATTAATAAAACTGACAGAATAGAACTCTACTCTCAAGCAACTTACATTCTGAGGTGAAGAAAGATAATAAACAATTTACATAATATATAAGTAAATTATGTATAAATTATACTAAAAAGTGATGAATGACTATTAACAAAGGAACCAGTAAATCATGGTAAGGGGACACTTGAATTTGAGTTGGAGAAACTGAGGAGGTAATACACAAGGGGAGCATATTATCAATATTATGTGTACCACTAAGAAGGGGAAAATGCTATCAGGGAATTATTTATGAGCTGTATCATGATGTGAGAAATGTTTGTGAAATATGTCATTGATATTTTGGGTTAAATGCTCAATAAGCAGAAAAAAAGAAGTAAATGTGAACATTTTCAGCCCCCTACAAGTTATGCTTTTTATGTATGTCATTTGATGATTAAAGAAATAGCTGGCAACTCTACATTTGAAATTATATCCTCAAAATATTTGTAATATATGGTCCATATTTCTTCTGTGTACATAAAATAATTCTCTCTATATGTTCTCACTATTAATCATCTGAAGAATTTTTTGAGATAATTTTCTTCTAGATTTCAGAGACAATATTGCAGTCAATTATTCAAAAAGCAAACAAACACTGAAATATATGTTTAATAATATGTCAGTTATCTTCATGGAGTTCATTCTATATATGTGCTATATAACTGTAATTTCAAATATAGAAATCAATAAAATGATTTTTAAAGTTTATTAATTTTCTGAGTTTTGAAAAGGAAGGCTTTTTTTTTTTTTTTTTTTTTTTTTGCGGTACGCGGGCCTCTCACTGTTGCGGCCTCTCCCGTTGCAGAGCACAGGCTCCGGACGCGCAGGCTCAGCGGTCATGGCTCACGGACCCAGCCGCTCTGCGGCATTTGGGATCTTCCCGGACCGGGGCATGAACCCGTGTCCCCTGCATCGGCAGGCGGACTCTCAACCACTGCGCCACCAGGGAAGCCCTAGGAAGGCTTTCTTTAAGAAAATATACCCATTTTCCAGGTTTTGTTAAGTGATTTAAATATAGTACAATAGATTAAAACCACGACTTTCAAGTACAGACTTAGAGGATCACAGAGTTTTTACATGAACTTACATGAAAAATCATTCGTTTAAATTTTTAAACAAAATTCACCCTAAACACCTCCCTGATGTTGTTCTAGGACAATCCCACAGAAATAATAATATGTGTGTTTGACCTAGTAAGTAACCGATTCCAGCTACTGAGAAAGCAAATTTGGATAATTTAACTTTTAAAATCTAAGGCAAAAGACTGCTTAACAAGACTAAGTAATTTGATATGATATTTCTTATTTTAATATATTCAATGAATTTCATACATTTTGACAGGATTATAATTTCTGCAAATTGATTCAAAATGATTCTCCCAAATTTCAATCTATATGCACTTTTATCTAGACGAAAGATGATGGCACATATAATTATTAGATTCTAGTTTACAATTCAACTTACCACAAATTTAGCTAAATGACATATCTGCCACTATATAATAAAGAAATAGGCATATTCATAACATATATCTGGGCATTTAATTTTATGTAAAGCCATTTATTTCTTGTTCAATGTCCTTAGATATATTTTATTTGATATTTGGTTAGTGTATTCCTCATAAATTCTTCTAATATATATTTGTGCCTAGGAGGGAATTTTAAATTATACATGTGCCCAGTATTGGCGAACAAGCATAAGTTGAAAAATAAATAATTGAGACCTGGATAACATGAGACTCTCCCACACCAAAAGTGTAAAGTATTAAAAGTTAATTTGAAACATTATTTTTTGGAGTTTAATTATTTTAAAAGATGCTTGCAAGACTACTTTGCAATAACCATATTCATGGAAGGTAAGTTGACTAGTTCCCATCTTATATATCAGTAAACTACTTGCAGACAATTTGCAAGGAAAAGCTATCTCATAAGGATATGTTCAAGATAAGAAATTCATTGACAGAGACTCACTACTCACTGTTCTAACCTTATTTCCTCACTGTGGATACAGTTTGAAAATTTATTCCTGTGTATATGTAACACACTATTTTCTATGAGATGTTTAAATAGATACCAAGGTGTAGAGTTCCAGAAATTTGAATATATGCTTCAAACATCTGGAGTTATACATATGGGGAGTATACAGCTGTGTTTATTTCAATGATTACACATTTACATGCATACAATACATTTATTTAAATGTATAATTTCTTATATATGTGAGAACTTTCAAACACATTTGCTGTACTTATTTGAATATGCAATTGAAAAAAGATTCAAATAAATAATTCACCATTTTAATTTAAATCTTACAGTATTTATTTGTATAACGTACTTATTAATATACAATCAGAGCACTTTTTAGTGTAAAACCAAATATTTTTAAAAGATTAAAGTAACAATCGGGATCATGAGTCATACAAATGAAGAAATTTTTTGTACAGAGGTATTCATAGCTAGCAAACTTTCAGAAGAATTTGGAAATTCAGAAGGACAAGAGAATAAAAGCATTTGCAATTGGAATGTGTTTCTTTTATTCTAACAATTTTATCATAGTATAGTGGCCATTTTAATTGAATCTCAAAGCACTTATCCAGATGCATTGTTTCTTTGTTTTTATTTTCTTTCTTACTACCTTATCTGACAAGACAAACACTTCTGGGTACTGGTATAATATAGAACGAAAAAGAATTTTATTATTTTAAAGCTGCACACATACAAATCTGGTCAAGAGTATTAGATAATCTCATTTAACTCTACCTTTATTTCTGGAAGAAGAACTGGAGACAAAGGATTTAGAAGGACAGAAAATAAAAGTGCATTTTTAGACTCAATTTCTGGCCCTTATATCTTGGGAGATTTCAGAGAATCTTCCAGGTAGTCTGTTTATACTTGTCCAGTTCTTTTGTATGCTATTTCCTTTCTCAAGGTTTTCTTTTGTTTGTTCGTTTGTTTTTAAAGATTTGATGGGCTGTCCTAGAGAAAAGTGACTTATATTTCAGCAAGAGAAAAATTAAATTGGAAGTCACATATTTTTTTTTTAAAGAAATTTGAGTTCAATTTACCACAGTATAAAAATAATGACTGCGGGCACTTTTTCATGTGTTGAACGACTGAATAAACGTCACTCACAGCCTCAGTTTCTTCCTTCTTAAGCTGTGGATAATAACATCTTGCAATGGGTGTTTTGAGGATTATATAAGATATAAATCATTCAATTGTCAGATGCTTTGCAAATAATAACTAATAACAATATTTCATTCCAATTTTGTAGGTGTGAAGAATGGGTACCTGGACACATATCCAAATCTTAGTTGTTGGTCAGATTTCAGGAATCACCTTTCCTAAACTGATTAATCTGTTAAAAGCTTGAATCTGCCAACAACATTGTTTTCAGACAGTTCATTCTTCCTTCCAGGGACGCCCCCCCAGAGAGTGTGGATGGGGATGTGTGTGTGTGTGTATGTGTCTTACGTGAGAAAAGTTCAATAATCAAAAGAACGTATTTCTGTGCTTTATATTGAAAAACAAGTCGCAGTCCTTATTTTCAGTTTCCACGGCTACTTTGTGAGACAAGTATCAGAGCTTGGGAATTGCGTCAAAAGGAAATGCCACAGGTTCCGCGCATTTCCTTCCAGGATCCGCGCAGAGGCGGGAGAGAGAATGACCAATCGGAGCGCAAGTTTAGGCTACTCCCGCTGCTTTCCGTCGAGCCCCGCCTCTTTTCCGTACCGCCCTCTGGGAGTAGGGGTGTGCAGCAGCCTCGTCCCGCCCCCTCCTCTGAGTGACAGGACCGTGGACAGCAACATTTCCAGCCGGACACATAGTTTGTTGGCCCTTGCGTTGGCTGAGCTGAGGTGTGTGTGTCCCGCTAGGGCGAGGGGATTGGGGAGGCCCTGCCCGGGAAGCTCGGGGTCGGGGACTGAAAGCAGGCGCACCTCCTTAGTGGGCCCCCAATGCGTTTAGGAGACGTTCGATCCGCCCCTGGGAGCGGCACTTGGGCCGGCTGGGCGGAGGGGGGCTCTGGAAGAGGAAGAACCCAGAGCCCGGGAAACCCAGTGGGTACGGTAATGACTTAAGGACCCTTCCCGGCGAGCAGGGAGATCGCGGTGGGGGTGGGGATGGCAGGCGCGGGATTCATGCGGTGGGTGGGCGTGGCCGCCGTGGTTGCTAAGGAACGCGCGGTTCCCGCCCTGCCAGCGTGTCTGGCGCTGGCTGCTGGGACCTAGAAACCGTAGCCCCACCCACCTCCTAAGGCCTTCCACTAGGGTAGGGGCTGGCTCCCCTGTGCTGTCAGTTAATTCGCGTCCGTTAATTTCACTGTCCTGATCTCTGCGTCTATAGTTCCCGCTCGGGCCTCCCTCTCTCATGTTACTCTTCTCAACATTTTTTCTCGCCTCCCCTTCTAAAAATGAACAAGTATCTGCAGACCAAAACATGTGCAGAGAAGGGCTTCAGGCAGCCTGAGGTGGCTTTATTGCCAGGATGGTGGGGCGGGATTGGGTCTTTTCCTGGTGTTTGGTGAATCCCTGAACCCACATGGTGTCCATGTGGATGACTAGGAAAAGGGAGATAGAAGATCTGATTTCTTCCACCTGGAATTCTTTTTAATCGGTGCTGCTGTTTGAGCTCAATGAGCTTCTCAGGAAGTTGAGGCAATTCATTATTGGACGTGCCCTAATATATGATCTCCCTTTCAGACCCTTTTATGGAGAAGGGTGGTACTAAGCCTATAAAGCCCTCTTTTGCTTCACTGTCCCATATTTAATGATTAACTATGAGGTGGTAACGATAGATAACCATTTCAAATCTCTTCTTTGCCCCAATCAGCTGGCACCAAATGATTCAGCAGAACAGACATTTCCAGAGAGAAAACACAAGGAGCTAAAAGTCTGCTTTTACTTCCTTCTGCTAGGTTTACTGTATAAATCCCCAAGAAGGAAGCTTGTACTACTTGTTACCACTGGGAAGAAGACTGGCCTAAAAGTCAGGAATGTAGCAGAGTTTGGAAATATTTGCCCTTGGTCAGTAACCCTCATAACTGTTTTCTCATCTGGAAAGTGGAGATACTTATGTGCCCTTTATTTCTAAAAAGGAGGAATAATTGGTTGTGAAAGTGTTATTAAAGTAACGATCTACACGGATGTAAACTGTTATTGATTACATTTTTAATCTATCTTTTTGTCTCTATGATCTCTGTTGTTGACTCTGTATTAGTTCTTGTTAGTACCTGAAATGTCTTGCATGACATTTTTTTTTCCATTGACACCACTAGATTTTTTTCAAGTATATTCATAGCCTGAAAGAATTGGTAAAGAGTACTTTCTAATTCAACAATGAGTGACCTTTCTGGTGTCATATACCATTGTAAGAAGCCAAGGGAAGATATTGACTCTCCCCTTAGAAAAAAACACAATTACAAGCATAAGTGGACCTTGGATAAAGAACATCTGTTTTTGATCAACTTCTTGAGGGTTAAGGAAATTACTCTCCCACCTTACCTCACTCCAAAGAGTGAGTAATTTATATCCAAAACTACTTGGCTGGGAGCAGAATTGAGTCTCTTTCCTTTCTTACGCAATGCATCTCACTGTAGCTTACCTTAGTTCATGGTCTTCAATGAATCCTTTTTCTTTTCTTTTCTGTTTTTAGTGTTTAACAAACATGGGCTACCAATGATCAATAAACTGTTGCTGTCTTTCAAAAACATGTAAATTATATTTTATTCCAAATGCCCTTTGATCATCCTCTTAAAGAATATTCTTATATTTAAGCAAGTAAAAGAGAAATTATTGTCAAATATTTTGGGAAAATGTTAAATTGTATTTTTGTAATTCTCTCTTCTATCAAAGTCCATTTTGGACAAAGAAAAGCTGATTACTTTTAGTGTATGCTACTAGAATTATTTAATATAAATGAATGATCTTTTATAACATTATAATTTCCCGTGTCTAAAAAAATATTGTGTTTGACTTCACTTTGGCTCTTTTCCTGATTTCTGTATTAAATGGAAGGCTAGAAAGAGAGATATTTTGTTTGTTAACATACCTTTATCTAGCTTTATCAGTAAAAGTGGGCATCAGTAGTAGATACTATCATTAGATAGAGAAAACAATGAAAAGGAAAAATATATAGATTTTGTAATAAACATAAGTGTATTTAGGAGCACTGATTGTTTCTTTAGCACTTATAATTTTATTCGAACTGTTTAATATTTATTCCTTTGTTTACTCAACTCACTTCATTTCTAGTGGAGAAACTAGAATAAAGACAAACTGATTACAGCAAGAATTCTAATGGAATTAAAGTTTTAGGGCCTCAATAAATAATAGCTCTTCTCTTGAATTTGTAAACAGACAGGTGGAGTTGGCAAGGTCTGCTTCCTTACTACAGAGCTGATTGGACATAGTGCTTTCAGTGGGAGACGAAAAATGAGTACTAGAACTTCCTTCCCCTTTTTAGCTCCACTCCCTTTCTCGGAACCTAGGCTTTAGTCCAATGAGAGAAAATTTCAGTTTAAAGAACAGATGCACTTACTCAGAATTGCTGGTCTGTATGATCCAGGGCAGAGAGGGAAGAAAAAGAAGATAAACCCCTAGTGTTTACAGGTTTATAACAGGTTATCTCTACCCATTGGGATAATATGGACCAAAGGATTTCAGCTACGGATCATTTAACTCCCCTGTTGGGAAGCTGTGAATACAGAGTGGGATCTGAGGCCAGAACTGTTAATCTAGTGCTCTGGTTTTTCATCCTGGATGGTACCTCTGGGCCATTTGAAATATGTGGAGGTGTTATTAAATTATTATGATATCTTTAAAAGCTACTGGCTTTTAGGACCCTGACATTTAAGGATGCTGAATATTGTATAATGTAGAGGTCCACCAGCTCAATGAAAGCTTTCCTTCCCCTACTCCAACGCCAAAATCATCTCCAGACTATTCCAGTGGAAGTTCCTCCATATAGAAACATGAAACTAGGCCAAATTTCCCCCTAGTCTTTGTTCATATGTACCATGTTTTTTATTTCCTTCTTTTTATTTTTTTTTAATTGAAGTGTAGTTGATTTACAATATTGTATTAGTTTTAGGTTTACAACAGAGTGATTCAAAATTTTTATACATTATACTCCATTTAATGTTATTATAAAATATTAGCTATATTTCCTGTGCTGTACAATATATCCTTGTGGCATATTTATTTTATACATAGTAGTTTATGTCACTTAGTCCTCTATCCCTATCATGCCCCTACCTCATCCAACCTCCCCACTGGTAACCACTAGTTTGTTCTCTGTGAATCTGTTTCTGTTTCATTATATTCATTTGTTTGTTTTATTTTTTGACTCCACATGTAAGTGATAATATACAGTATTTGTCTTTCTCTGTCTGACTTATTTCACTAAGCATAATACCCTCTAGGCCCATTCATGTTGTCACAAATGGAAAGATTTCATTCTTTTTATGGCTGAGTAATATTCCATGGTATATATACACACCACATCTTCTTTATCCATTCATCTATTGAGTATCTACCATGCTTTTGATATCAATAGATTTGACTCTAAATGTGAAGGTCTTAATAAAAACACTGCTTAGAATGTAGTTATTTTTTGGTATTCTCTCAGAATAACTAAAATTACATTAAGGGAAAAAAGCGATACATAGTTCATCATATTTAATATCCTTAACACTGAATATATCCTTACTGAACATATAAGAATCATAGACTCCTAGAGCTAAATTTTTTTCACCCCTATTATGTACATTTAATTCTTTCTTATATGGTACAAATGTTAAGTATCTTTGTAACAATAGAGTGAGTAGGTATATATTTTCATCAAAAAGAAAAGATGACTTCTTAGCTTACTTTTTAGTTTTGAAATGTTAACAACAATAGAAAGATAAATACTCTGTACTCAGTGGTTTAACAAACTGTTGGGTTGAATCAGAAGGTGGAGACAGTTCTGTAAATGAGAGGATCTTTTCAATTTCATGGTTTTCAAGCCATTGAACATGGAGAATGAAGCAGGAATAAAGTAGCTTAGTTCTTCTATAGTAGTATTATGTAGGACAAAGTGAAAAAACAGCAGACCAATTAGATTGAACAACTTAAAATTTTGGGGAAGACAAAGGGAAGATAGTTTAATATAAAAAGCATTTTTTACATACTTTGAATTTTAAAATATTCAAATATTGCAAGATATAGAATAAGAAATTATATGGATACCTGTGACAATATCCTAATTGTAGATTACAGTTTATAACCTACACCAGCTAGAAAGTGCACTGGACTGAAAGTTTTAGACCTGGCTCCATCAGTAGATACATCATTTATTGGGTTTTATAATGTCTCCAGGCATCAAGTTCCTTATTTGTGAATAGAAAGAGTTGAAGATTTATTGTTTTCTACCAGTTTTTTTTTTCTGAAGAATATGCTTGAGTATTATGAAAATTCTCATTATTCACAGTGATTCACTTATAGCAGTTTATAGCACTGAATCTTTCTGGGCAGGAGTGTATTAGATATTTTTTAGGTATAATTTTAAGAAGAATATCCCAGTTCCTGATTTCATTTTGTCTGTTCATAGAGGTCTATTCTCTGTCTCTTCTCCTTCCCTCAACGTCCCCCTCACCCTCCACACATTCACACACTTGGAAAACACTGGGCTATGTAGAAATGATCTATACAGGCTCTTTCAATGCCAGGACTTTCTTGATAAATTCAGCAGTTGAAATGAATAAAGTGGAACAAAAAAATCCCACAAAACCAGGGAAAAGGAAATTGGCAGAATACTCATAGACATACCTGTGAAAATCTGAGAAGAATTTTAAGCTAAGGAAGAATATTTGAGGGAATTTTTTGATATCTAACACATGCAAGAATGCATAACCTCTATGGATAGGAGAACTTCATATAAAAAGAGCAACGATTAAGTGACACAAGGAAGAGAGTAAGATAAAACAAAAAGAGGACAAAGAAACTGAAAAATGTGAGGACTGTATTAGTTTTATATTCATGCTGTATAATTTCTGTATTTCAAAGTCTGATATAGGTTTTACTGGGCTGAAATCAAGGTATTGGCGGGGATGCATTCCTTTCTGGGGGCTCTGGGAGAGACTGTTTCCTTGCCTTTTCCAGCTTCTGGAGGCTGCCCACATTCTTTGATTTATGGCTCCCTTCCTCCGTCTTCGAAGCCAGCAACTTTGCATCTCTCTGACTATTCTTCTGTAGTCAAATACATTATGACCACAACTAGGAAAACTTAACAACATTTAAAGACTCAGCTGGATAATCCAGGAGATTCTTCATTTAATCACATCTGCAAAGTTCCTTTTGCAATGTAAGGTAACATATTCACAAGTTCTAAGAATTAGGACATGGACATCTTTGAGGAGGGACATTTCTGCCTATCACAATAACATATTAAAAGTTCATATTTAAGGCAGTAAAGAGCAGAACTGATGTTATGGTAGAAAATCTAATGTGTGGAGAATAGACTTGAAAAAATGTCCTAGCTGAAATACTGAATGCATGAAAAGAGAGAAAGATAAAGTCCATTATATGAACATTTGGAATTTCTGAAGGAGAGACTAGAAAATAGATACTTGTTCCTAAACAAGAGAACAGAACACTTGAAAAAAAATAATAAACAAAGGGATAACAGGAAATAAAAGTTTTATGAATTAAAAAATGACCAATGTATGCAGAAAGGATATTTCTTATATGAGATGTAACAACTCAGAGACACAATATCAAGATTTTTTTCAAATTATAATGATAAAGGAAAAAAATTTTGCATATGTATAGAAAGAGAGAGAAAAAACAGCATATTATTATCAGGAAACAAAAATTAAGCTGGTCTCAGACTTCTTTTCTGTAGTATTAAATACCAAATGACAACAGAGCAACATTTTTAGAGTTTAAAACAAAATTCCATGCAATCTGTCTTGTTCACACACAGCAACAGAAAACCACTCTTAAGTATATAAAGAACTCTAAACTACATACTTTTTGCTTTGGGGGGAAAAAGGACAATAATTTATAAGAAGCTGATACAATATAAATACAAAAGCGATGGTATATTAATAAACAAAACATGATATATCTCAGAGCCCTAGAATATAGAGGTGGCTTTAATAATTACATTAAGTCTAGTTAAAAATTCAAATTAACAAAAAAACTGCATGAGAAGATATATAACGTAAAAATTAATTCAGCAACAGCAATGTAAATTTAAATAAAACATTGTGATTTTCTGATTTTTTTATGCCAGAGATGAAACCTGGTAATTCAAGAGTATGAATAGATTAAAAAATAAACCATAGCTCAGCAAACTATGACCTGGAGCCCACCCACATCTGGCTTGTTTTTGTAGGACCCATGAACCAAGAATAGTTTTTATGTTTATAAATGGTTGAAAAAGATCAAAACAATGATATTTTGCAATGTGAAAATTATATGAAATTCCAACTTTATTGTTTATAATTAAAGTTTTATTGGAACACAGCTACACTCATTTGTTTACATATTGTCTATAGCTGCTTTTGTTTTAAAACAGCAGTGTTGAGTAATTGCAACAGAGATGTAAATGTGGTGCTCTCATAGCTTTGCATTGCTTCTCAGAGCACTACAAATCAGTGACAAAATTGAGTTATAACTTAATTTTGTCTCTTGACCTGCAGAGCCTAAAATATTTATGATCTGGCCCTTTACAGAAAAACTTTGCAACTCCTAACCTAAACTACATATATGGACTTTAGTGTGTAAGACTGAAACTTTCTTTTCAATTCACAGTACCCAGATTTACTCAGTTATTGCCCTTCAATGTTCTACTTACCCTAGCAACTCTTTGGTCTTATATGGACTTGGGTTAAAACCAAGAATCTATTATTATTTATATTTAATAATCCAAATTTTCTCTTTTTCATCTCTGTGCTTTAGAAACAAAATTCATGTAAAGATTTTAGAATATCACTTCCAAAGACAAAAATCAGTTAATACTGCAATACTGTAAGAAGAAAAACTGAATACTTTACTATTGTATGCCAAAATGTCCATGTGCTTATAGAGATAGATAAGCATGTACTACATTTAATAAGTAGGTTGTATGTCAATCATTTAATAATCAAAGATTTGTTCAGCAAGTATAGGTGAATTATTTCAGAAGAAGTGACATTGAAACAAGGTTTTGAAGGATATTTGTAAATTCAAGGTGGTTAAGGCTGGGGCTAAGGTAACATGGAGAACAAGATTTGTAAAGCCAGTAAGCTGTCAGTAGGGTCATGTGATTGGGAAATGTAAGAAATTCAGTAGCTGGAACAGAATTTGGAAAAAAAAAAAGTGGCTGCAGTTGAGGCAATAAGACCTGCTAGCCCAGGCCAAGAAGGCTATTATATGTCATGCAAAGCAATTCTCATCTTGTGGGCAATGAGGATCCATTTCAGATTTTTGAACTGTAGAGCAACATGATCAGATTAGTATTTAGAATAATTGTTCTTAAAATTTTCAAGTACAGCACTCCCTAAAATTCTTTAATGTTATGACTTATACCTTCATGAAGCAAAAGTTGCCTTGGGATATACCCATTTATGTTATATTTATAACAGTTTTTCCTCTGAGGGGGATATATAAACAATCCCCCAATTTCTTTTCTCTATTTTACAGATGTAAAGTCTATACCTCAGATAAATGATCTGAACACACTCTTCCTTGTAGAGGAAAGTGAGTGTGCTCTGTGATTAGACAGATTTGATTTCAAATCTCTACCCTTACCTTGTTAACTGCATGCTTGGAAAAGTCACCTAATCATTAGAAAACCAAGTTTTCCCAGTTGGGGTTAATTGTACTTATCCCACAGGAATATTATGAGAATTTCTGATAATGCACGTGACATGCTTAACAAAGTAAATGGAAACTGCTGATATTATTACTAATATTAATCATCATCATTATAAGGCTTCAATACCCATTATTCACATTTTCAAAACACAAAAGTTTTGAAAAATTATTTTTTTCCAAGTTTTCACAAACTCATTTCAGGCAAACCATCTTTGAAATGACAAGGTACTACTTATATAGTATTTATTTTTCTAGTCAGTGTCAACATTGATAAGATTTTGCTGTGAAGTATTGATGTGCTGCCCCTATACTCCTCTAAGAGTGTCATGTAATTATGGTAGATATGGGACATATTACCTTCCTATAGTTTCCAAAACACATCTCTCCCATTTTATTTTATTATTTATTTTATTATTTATTTATTTTTTATAATTAAAAAAATTTTTTTTAATTAAGAAAACATTTTAAAGTCTTTTAAAAAGACTTTAAAAATTCTTTAAAAAACCTGGACAATTCTTAAAGTCTTTATTGAATTTGTTACAATATTGCTTCTGTTTTACGTTTTGGTTTTTTGGCTGCGAGGCATGTGGGATCTTAGCTCCCTGACCAGGGATCGAACCCGCACCCCCTGCATTGGAAGGCGAAGTCTTAACCACTGGATCACCAGGGAAGTCCCTCAAACATTTTAGATAAGGACTACAGATCTATATTATTGTGATTCTTTTATTTTAATAAAAGCTTCATTGAGATATGATTCACAATCATAAAATTTATCATTTTAAAGTGTACAATTCAGTGGGTTTTAGCATATTCACAGAGGTGTGCAATCACTACTATCTAATTTTAGAATATTTTCGTCACCTCAGAAAGTACCCACTATCAGTCACTCCCCATCTGTTCAGCTCTCACCTTCACTGTTAATCAAACTTTTTCTGTCTCTATAGATTTTCTCATTCTGAACATTTAATATAAAGAGAACAATAGGAATGATGCATTAATTGGACTTTTGTGAATGGCTTCTTTCACTTAGCATAATGTTTTCAAAGTTCATCCATGTTGTACCATGTATCAATATTTCATTACTTTTTATGTTGAAATAATATTCAATTGTATGCTTATACCGCATTTTGTTTATCTATTTATCATGGATTTTTTTCACTTTCTGGCTATAAGGATAATGCTGCTATTTACATTTGTGTACACATTTTAATGTGAACATACACTTTTATTTCTCTCACATATATACCTGGGAGTGGAATTACTGGGTCACATGGCCATTCTGTTTAGTTTTTTTAGGAACAACCAAACTGTTTTCCAAAATGGCTGCACCATTTTGCTTTCCCACAAACAATGTATGAAGGTTCTAGTTTCTCCACATCCACAGCAACACTTCTTATTATCTGTCTTTTGGTATAGCCATCCTAGTGGGTATGATTTGAATTGTGATTTTGATTTGAATTTCCCTAATAACTGATGATACTGGGTATCTTTTCATGTGCTTATTGGCAATTTGTATTTATTCTTTGAGGAAATATCTATTCAAATCCCTTGCACATTTTAAAATTGTTATTTGTGTTTTTACTGTTGTAAGCGTTCTTCATATATTCTCTGTATATGACCCTTATCAGTTATACAATTTGCAAATATTTTCTTCCATTCTGTGGGTTGTCTTTTCATTTTCTTGATCATGTCTTTTGGAATACAAAAGTTGTATTATTCTGATGAAGTCCAATTTACCTATCTTTTATTTTGTTGCTTGTGCTTTTCATGTTGTTTCTAAGAAACTATTGCCTAACACAAGGTCATGAAGTTTTACTTCTGTGTTTTCTTCCAAGCATTTTATAATTTCAGCCTTTGCATTTAGGTCTATGACTTGGTTTGAGTTAATTTTTGTGTATGGTATAAAGTAGGAGTTCAACTTTATTCTTTTGCAGCATCATTTTTTTAAAAGACTATGCTTTCATATTGTGACTCTTGACCTGAATTATCCTCATTATTTTCAAATAGTCTAAAAATTGCAAGCTATTTTTTTATTGAAATACAGTTGGCCTACAATATTATATTAGTTTCAGGTGTACTGTATAGTGATTTGACATTTGCATACATTATGAAATGATCACCACAATAAGTCTAGTAACCATCTGTCCCCATACAAAAATATTATTGACTGTATTCCTTATGCTGTAAATTATTTATTGTATAACTGGAGTTTGTATCTCTTAATACCCTTCACCTATTTCACCCACCTCCCCACCTCTCTCCCTTCTAGTAACCACCCATTCGTTCTTTGCATCTATGAGTCTCTTTTCATTTTGTTTTGTTTGTTTTCTTAGATTCTACATGTAAGTGAGATCATGCAGTACTGGTCTTTTTCTACACCTGATTTATTTAACTTAGCATAATACCCTCTTGATTCTTTTGCATGTAGCTATCCAGTTTCCCCAACACCATTTATTGAAGAGGCTGTCTTTTCTTCATTACATATTCTTACCTCTTTTACCTCTTTTGTCATAGATTTATTGATTGTATAAGTGTGCATTTCTTTCTGGACTCTGTTCTGTTCCATTGATCTGTGTGTCTTTTTTTGTGCCAGTATCATATTGTTTTGATTACTGTAGCTTTGTAGTATAGTTTGAAATTAGGGAGGGTGATATCTCCAGGTTTGTTCTTCTTTCTCAAGATTGCTTTGACTATTCTGGGTCTTTTTGTGTTTCCATACAAACTTTAGAATTGCTTGTTCTCATTTGGTATAGAATCCTTTGGGATTTGATAGGAATTGCATTGACTCTGTTGATTGCCTTGAGTAGTATGGTCATTTCAACAATATTAATTATTTCAATCCATGAGCACAGTATATTTTTTTCAATTGTTTGTGTGGCTTCAATTTCTTTCATCAATGTCTTATAGTTTTCTGAGTACAGGACTTTTACCACCTTGGTTAGATTTATTTCTAGGTATTTTATTCTTTTAAATGCAATTATAAATGGGATTGTTTTCTTAATTTCTCTTTTTGATAGTTCATTGTTAGTGTATAGCTATGCAACAGTTTTTGTATATTAACTTTATTGAATTCATTGGTGAGTTCTAATAGTTTTGTGGTGGTGTCTTTAGGATTTTCTATGTATTTATATATGTATATAAATTATATAGTATATACATATTTTATATATATGTATATATATATTTTTATATATATATTCATGTCATCTGTAAACAGGGACAGTTTTACTTCCTCCTGTCCAATTTGGATTTCTTTTATTTCTTTTTCTTGTCTCATTGCTGTGGCTATGACTTCTGATACTAGGTTGAATAAAAGTGGCAAGAGTGGGCATCTTTATCTTGTTCCTGGTCTCAGAGTAAGTGCTTTCAGCTTTTCACCATTGAGTATAATATTGGCTATAGGTTTGTTATACATAGGCTTTATTATGTTGAGGTACATTCCCTCTATACCCATTTTGTTGAGAGTTTTTATCACAAACAGATGTTGAATTTTGTCAAAAGCTTTTTCTACATCTATTGAGATGATCTTTTTTTTTAAATTTGATAATGTATCACACTGATTGATTTGTGAGTATTGAATCATCTTGTGTCACTGCGATAAATCCCACTTGATCATGGTGTATGATTCTTTTAATGTATTTTTTGATTTGTTAATATTTTGTTGAGGATTTTTACATATAGGTTTATCAGTGGTGTTGGCCTGTAATTTTCATTTTTTGTGGTCTCTTTTTCTGGTTTTGGTATTCAGGGTGATGTTAGCCATGTAAGATGAGTTTGGAAGTGTTCCTTCCTCTTCAATTTTCCAAATAGTTTGAGGAGGATCGATGTTAACTCTTTAAATATTTGGTAGAATTCATCTATGAAGCCATCTGGGCCTGGACTTTGTTAAGAATATTTTTTATTACTGATTGAATTTGTTAATTAATGATTGAGTAAATTAATATTAATTTATTTATTAATGACTAAATTTCATTACTTGTAATTGGGCTCTTCATATTCGGTTGGCCAAAAAGTTCATTCGGGTTTTTCCATTACATCTTGCAGTAAAAGATGTATGTTTTCCCATATGTCTTACAGAAAAACCCAAATGAACTTTTTGGCCAACCCAATATTTTCTAAATTCTTCCTGATCAAGTCTTGGGAGATTGTACATTTCTAGAAATTTATTCATTTCTTCTAGGTTGGCACATATTTGGTTGTAGTAATCTCTTATGAGCCTTTGTATTTCTGTGGTGTCAGTTGTAACATCTCCTTTTTCATTTTATTTATTTGGGCCCTCTCTGTTTTCCTTGATGAGTCTATCTAATGGTTCATCCATTTCATTTATCTTTTCAAAAAATCAACTCTTAGTTTTATTGAGCTTTTCTCTATCTCCCTCTTTTTTTTTTTAAGTCTCTGTTTTATTTATGTCTGCTCTGATCTTTGTTATTTCTTTCCTTCTACTAACTTTGGATTTTGTTAGTTCTTTATTTTCTGTCACTTTAGGTGCAAGACCAGATGGTTTCTTTCAGATTTTTTTTTTGTTTCCTGAGGTAGGCTTGCATCACTGTCAACTTCCATCTTAGAACTACTTTTTCTGCATCCCACAGATTTTGGATTGCTATGTTTCCATTTTCGTTTGTCTTCAAGTATTTTTTTTACTTCATTTGATTTCCTCTATTACTGATTGGTCTTTTAAGTAGCGTATTGTTTAGCTTCCACCATGTTTGTGTTTTCTGTAGTATTTTTTTTTCTTGTAATTTATTTCTAGTCTCATAGCATTTTGATGGAAAAAAGATGCTTGGTATGATTTTAATCTTCTTAAATTTATGAAGACTTATTTTGTGGCCTAGGATGTGATCTATTATGGAGAATGACCCAAGTGCACTTGAAAAAAAATGTGTATTCTGCTGTTTGGGGATGGAATATTTTATATGTATCTATTAATTTCATCTGCTCTAATGTGTCATTTAAGGCCAGTGTTTTTTTTACTAATTTTCTGTCTGACTGATCTGTCCTTTGATATAAGTGGGGTGTTAAAGTCTTCTACTACTGTATTACTGTTTCACCGTTCATAGTGGTTAATATTTGCTTTATTTATTTAGGTGCTCCCATATTTGGTGCATTTATATTTACAATTGTTATATCTTCTTGTTGGGTTGATCCCATTATCATTATGTCATATCATACTTTGTTTCTTTTTATAGTTTTTGTTTTAAAATATATTTTATATGTCAGTGCTACCTCAGTCTTTTTTGTTTCAATTTTCATAGAGTACTTTTTTTCATTTCCTTACTTTCAGTCTTTGTGTGTCTTTAGAACTGTAATGACTCTCGTAGAAAGCATATGTATGAATCTTATTTTTTTAATCCATTCAGCCACTCTGTGTCTTTTGATTGGAGCATTAAGTCCATTTAAATTTAAAGTAATTCTTGATATGCATGTACTTATTGTCATTTTGTTAATTGTTTTTGGGTTGTTTCTATAGTTTTTTTTTCTCCTTTCTTCTTTTGCTTCCCTGTTGATTTGATGGCTATCTTAGTGTTATGTTTAGATTCCTTTCTCTTTTTTTGTGTCTGTATCTATTTTAGGTTTTTGATTTGTGGTTACCCTGTGGTTCATATATAACAACCTATATACATATATATATATATATACACATATGTATTGTGTATGTGTGTGTATGTGTGTGATTATTTTAAGTTGATGATCTCTTAAGTTTGAAGGCATTCTAACCTCCTTATATTTTTACTCCCCCACCACCACGTTTAATGTTTTTGATATTATATTTTTGTTTTTGTGTCCCTTAACTATTTATTGTGTTTATAGATGATTTTACTACTATTGTCTTTTAATCTTCCTACTTTATAAGTGGTTGATTTACTGTATGTTTGCCTTTATCAGTGAGATTTTTTTCCTTTCATAAGTTTCATATTTCTAGTTGTGGCCTTTTCTTTTCTGATTAAAGGAGTCCCTTTAATATATCTTTTAGACCTGGTTTGCTAGTGCTGAAGTCTTTTAGCTTTTGCTTGTCTGTAAAACTTTTTATCTCTCTATGAAATCCAAATGAAAGCCATGCCAGGTAGAGTATTTTTGGTTGTAGGTTTTTCCCTTTCATCATTTTAAATATATTGTGCCAGTACCTTCTTGCCTTTAGAGTTTCTGTTAAAAGTCAGCTGATAGCCTTATGGGAGTTCCCTTATACATAACTTGCTGCTTTTAACTTGCTGCTTTTAATATCCTCTGTTATCATTAATTTTTGCTCTTTTATTTATAAAGTGTCTTGGCATGAACGTTCTTGTGTTCATCTTGTTTTGGAATCTCTGTGCTTCCTGGACTTGGACGTCTGCTTCCTTCCCCAAGTTAGGGACTTTTCAGCTATTATTTCTTTAAATAGGTTATCTGCTCTTTCTTCTCTTTATTCTGTGACTCCTATAATGTGAATGTCAGTTTGCTTGATGTTGTCCAAGAGATCTGTTAGACTATCCTAATTTTAAAAAATTCTTTTTTTTTTTTTTCTGTTCAGCTTGGGTAATTTCCAGTAGTCCATCTTCCAGATTGCTGATCTGTTCCTCTGTATCTAATCTACTACTGATTTCTTCTAGTAATTTTTTTTATTGCAGTTATTGTAATCTTTGCTCTCTTTGTTTCTGTTTTATATTTTCTAGCTCTTTGTTGAACTTCTCACTGTGTTCATCCATTCTCCTGCATTTGGTGAGCATCTTTATAATCATTACCTTGAACTCTTTATTGGGTAGATTACTTATTTAGGGTAGATTACCTTGTTTAGGTCTTTTTCTGAGATTTGACTTGTTCCTTCATTTGGGACATATTTCTCTGTTGCCTCATTTTTCCCAGTTCTCTGTGTTTATTTCTACATGTTAGATCAGTCAATTATGTTTCTTCTTCTCCGAGAAGTGGCCTTATGTAAGAGATATCCTATGTAGCCCAGCATCATGTTCCCTTCTGGTCACCAGAACTATATGTCTTAGGGGTGTCCCATACATGGGCTGCATGTGCCCTCTGTTGTGGCAGGGCTGACTACCATGGTCGTGCTGGTAGGTGAGGCTGGCCCCAACCCGGTTGGCTGTGAAGCCACATGTTGTGTGGTAGCTGCAGGCCTGCTAGGGGATGGAATGAGCCCCCCATGCAGTTGGTTGTACAGCCTGGGGGAAATAGGACTGCTGCTCGCCTGCTGGTGTGTGGGGCTGAGTCCTAGCATGGCTGTTTGCCTGGTCCAGGTGGGCACTGAGCTGGCACTGGCCTGCTAGAGAGCATGGCCAAGTCTCTGGGCGGCTGTCCACACAGTCCAGGGAGGCATGGGTCTGTTGCTATCCCACTGATGGCTTGAGGGAGGATTCCAAAATGGGGATTGACAATGCTGGTGGTATTGCTGTAGAATGAGCTCCCAGAAATGGTTGTTGCCAACTTCTCCATCCCCATGGGGAGTCCCAGTTACCTCCTGCCTCTCTGGGAGGCTCTCCAAGATCAGCAAGTGGGTCTGACCCAGGTTCCTCTCAGACTACTGCTTCTGTGATGGGATTCAGAACATGTGAAGTTTTGTACATATCCTTTGAGAGCAGAAAATTTGTTTCCTATAGGTGTCTGGCTCTCCCAAACATAGGACCTGCTGGTTTTCAAAGCCAGACATTCTGAGGATTTGTCTTCCTGGTGCAGGACCCCTAGGCTGGGGAGCTTAGTGTGGGGCTCAGGCCTCTTATTCCTTGGGGAGGAACTCTAAGATTTTGATATTCTTTTCATTTATGGTTTGACAACCTGAGGCAGTGTGCTCTGACTATACCACATCTCTGCCTCTCCTATTCACCTTCTTGTGGTCCCTTCTTTATATGTTTAGTTGTGAAAAATCCTATATGCTAGTCTTCATGTTGTTCTAACGGAGGATTGCTCTGTAAGTAGTTGTAATTTTGGTGTGTCCGTTGAACTCCAGGTGAGTTCATGGTCTTCCTACTCCACCATCTTGGCCACCTCTGCAAGCTATTTTTAAAGATATAATTATGATTAGTAAAACTTGTATTCTCAAATACTTTGAGTTAAATTTGGTGTTGATTATTATTGTTAGACAGCAGTTTGGAACCACTTAAATTTGATACTCTTATCTATGTGAGAGCAATTGTGGCATAAAGGTAGAGATAAGTTCAGTGCCTGGCACATAATAAGTATTTAATAAATATTCATTGAACAAAAATGAATAAACCATACATTATTTGAATATTTTCCTTGTTGCTTTTTAATTGGCATTTGGTTTAGAAAGTAACATGTACTTAACAATTATGGTTGAATGAATATATTTATAGGTCAACTCTACAAATTGCAATAACAGAAAATAAATTCAAATTAGTCTCTACATTCATATTTAAGTCTAAAATATAGTGGAAACATCTCTTACTACTTTTCAGATAATCACGGTACAATGAATCATTCTTCAAGTGTGATCTGCAGAAATAATGTTGCTGTTTATTACAGTGGAAGGGGGTCTTTACTTAAATAAATTTGGACACATTGGGTCAAGTAAATTTAAATAGGCTTTCCTATTACAGGACTTCTCAGAGCTTTTTTATAAAAGTGTACCTTGTGTAAAGGGGAAATAGTATGCAATGTTTTTCAAGTATACCTGGCCATAGGAACTTAATTTGAATGAACATATAACAGAGTTAGCAAACCACAAACCACAACTTGGAAAATGCTACCACAGTGATTTTATTTTGTGGATGTTAAGGAACTGGACATCATCCATTTAATATTTCCATATACTCTGTTTTGAATTCCAGTAAGAAAAAGCAACCAAGAGTATTATTATTGGTATGTGGAGTTGAATTTGCCAGGAATGCGAGCACAGCTTCCTCAATAAACATCTTGCCTTTGGAAACATCTTACCCCTTGACATCTCTCCAGAGTTAAGACTTGGCAGCCTCAAGGACACAACACAAGGTGTGTTTATTTGATTTAACATTTGGCAAAAGGTGTTTTGACTTGTGGTTTGTTTTCTTTCACTTTGTTTTTCTTGTTTTGGTTTGTTTGTTTTTGGCAATGAACTTGAGTTTGGAATTAGTTCTTTTTTATGGAGGCAGGATTACAATGGGGAAATGTTTTTACTTGGATTTATTTTATGATTTTGGGTAAATTCAAGAAAATGAAGCAAGATCCATAAAACTATAAATTTTTATCTGATTAATTTGTTAAATCATTTAGTATTATTGTCTATGAGAATTTGTTGCCACATTAAATATTTGATCTCTCTTGATGTTTGATACACTATGATACTTTGATACATAACTATATGTTGATAATTATATATTGGTTAAAATCAATGTCCCTGCATAGTAAGTAATGAACAAATTAAGATCATCATAAAATATCTATTATTCAACATTATTTTAAATCTTTCTTGATTAATTGGTACATCTATATCTCACATGTTTTGTGGAGAGAGGAAATATGTTATAAAATGGAAGAAAATGGGCCCCCATTATATCTGTGACCCTATCTTCTACTCTCTTCTTCCACCCCTCATTCTAATTAGAACTCTTTAATAGCTGCCTATGTCACTCAAGACAAAAGCTAAAGCTTTGAAACTGGCCTGTATGTGTCTGAAAGACCTGGCTCCTTGTTACCTCTCTAATCTCATCCCTAACTACTCACTTGCTCAGCCATACTGTCTCCCTTGTTGTTATTTGAACATGACAGGCGTGTTCCCATCTCAGGGTTTTTCCATTATTTTCTCTACTGAATTGCTTTCTTCCTGATATCTGCATGACCCATTTATTTACTTTCTTTTGGGTTGTTATTAAAAGGTCATTTTCTAAATGAGGTCTTACGTGGTCACCATCCAAAATATCCCTGCTCTGTGTTTTCTACTTAGCATTTATCTTATCTAATAAACTATGTATTTTATACTTATTTGTCTTGCTTACTGTCATTATCATTTGCAAGAATATTAGTTATTCCTATGAGGGCAAGGGGTTTTGTTTGCTCTGGTTTTATTCTAGTCACCAGAGTAGTCCCTGGCCTTTGATGAGTGAATGAATGAATGCTTAATTTAGCAAATATTTTTTAAGGACTTACCATGAACAGTGCTAGTTGGTGAGGATAAGGAATGAAATACACAGTTCCTGCCCTCAGAAGTACACTTTGAAGGGAGGTAGAAATTGCAGCAGTATGAATAGAACATTATCATTATTGGGGAAGCAACATTTAATCAGACTGTGTTGGGCTCATGAAAGTCATCCTGAAAAATGTAACCCTTTGAATCACTCAAATAGCCTAGGTTATGCTGTAGGAACAAAGAAGCCCAAAGCTCAGTATCTTTCGTTTTTTAATTTTTATTTTCTATTGGAGCATAGTTGATTAATAATGTTGTGTTAGTTTCAGGTGTACAGCAAAGTGCTTCAGTTATACATGTACATGTATCTATTCTTTTTCAAATTCTTTTCCCATTTAGGTTATTACAGAATACTGAGCAGAGTTCCCTTCCACTATACAGTAGGTCCTTGTTGGTTATCTATTTTTACTATAGCAGTGTACACATCAATCCCATTCTCCCAATCTTTTTTTTTTCTTTTTTTTTTGCTGTACGTGGGCCTCTCACTGTTGTGGCCTCTTCCGTTGTGGAGCACAGGCTCCGGACGTGCAGGCTCAGCGGCCATGGCTCATGGGCCTAGCTGCTCCGCGGCATGTGGGATCTTCCTGGACCGGGGCACGAACCCGTGTCCCCTGCATCGGCAGGCGGACTCTCAACCACTGCGCCACCAGGGAAGCCCCTCTCCCAATCTTAACACAATAAATATTTATTTCTCACACAGACTGCATATCCAAATTAGATTGGTAGGGACTCACAGTGACCAAAGACATTGAAGACTTCATCTGAATGTACTTCCATGATCACTGCAGAAGTGAGAAGAAAGAGTGGCTAGTTATGCACTGGCATATAGAGTTTCACTGGTCAAAGCAAATTGCTTTATTTCAAATGGGGGACTGTGAAGTACAATACTGGCCTCTACACAAAGGGAAAGGAAAATTGGAAGATATGTGAACAGAATTAATGACTACCATGCCTTTCTACTGTTTTAAAGGAGTATAAGATACCCAAGTAAAGAAGTATTTGAAAGCATTTTCAGAGAAAAGAAGGGCATGGGCAAAGCCAGCAAGCTGTTACATATTATGATCATTTCAGAAAACTACATGTAGTTAAAAGTAGTTGGGGCATAGTGCATGCATGGGATAAAGACAGATAAAGAGATTAGTGGGAAAACAGGGTTTAGATTATAACACACTATGGAATTAGAACTCTATCCTAAAGGACTTAGGGAGCATTGAATGATATAATATACCTCAGAAGAATTTCTTGATTAAATTTAATTTGTGAGAGATTATTTCTATTTTTTGTATTGAAGTATAGTTGATTTACAATGTGTTAGTTTCAGGTGTACAGCAAAGTGATTATATATATATGTATATATACATATATATATGTGTGTGTGTATATATATATATATATATATATATATATATATATATATATATACTTTTTCAGATTTTTTCCATTAAAGATTATAACAAGATATTAATATAGTTCCCTGTGCTATACAGTAGGTCCTTGTTGTTTATTTTATATATAGTAGTATATATATGTAGTAGTATAATATATGTTAATCCCATATTTGTATCATTTTTATTAGATTCCACATGTAAGTGATATCATATGATATTTGTCTTTCTCTGTCTGACTTGCTTCACTTAGTATGGTAATCTCTAGTTCCGTCCATGTTGCTACAAATGACATTATTTCATTCTTTTTATGTCTAAGTATTATTCCATTGTATATGTATACTACATCTTCTTTATCTATTCATGTGTCGATGGACATTTAGGTTGCTTCCATGTCTTGGCTATTGTAAATAGTGCTGCTATGAACATTGGGGTGCAGGTATCTTTTTGAATTAGAGTTTTCATGTGAGATATTATTCTGGAATCAGTGTGGGGGATGGCTTTGAGGGGAGGAAAAACTGGAGACAGTAAGACCAACTATGATACTAATGCAGTGATGCTGGTGAGACCCTGGATAAAGACAATGACAGAGGAGATGAAAAGGAGGGGAACAAAAGGTAAAAAGGCAGGAAAGTGTTTATGGGGTGGACTCCAGGACACAGAGGAAGTAGGATACTTCTTACACTGGCAGTGTTTGTGCCTGAGCATGTGTATGTGGATTTTTGTTTAGTGTGTGTGTAAATGTGTATGTTGGTGTGTGTGAGAGAGTGAGAGTAAGCTTGCAAAGTCAGTTGGCATTACCTGAAGATCTATGTTTTCTTTGTGATTTGGTAAACAAGCTCATGTGCCCAGACTGAAAGGAAGATGGGTTTCAGGAGAGCCCTGCAAGCTGGAATGGCTACTGAGTCAAATGGGAGATGGGATCACCTTGGGGCTGAGAAGTTGCTGGGTAGTGTTCTGTACTTGTAAAATATCAGATTACACATTTTACAGCAAAAACTGCTTTGAGAAGTTCAGTGGCTTTTTTCTTTAAATTGTTTAGAGTTCAGCAATAATTTGAAAATAAACATTTTAAATGAATTTGTGTATGCTATTTCCATTAGAGGGGTCCATGATATATAACCTATTCCCTGCTCCCAAATTTTGGTTAATGTGATAATGAAGACCCAATCATTTTATAATAGAGGAAACTTTTCTAAAATGAGTGAGGTAGTTATCCAGTGCTTTTATAAAATCATTTTTTATGATAGACTTAAATAAAATACTATAATGTTATAGTGAAGTTTAATTTTCAAAAAGAAAGTAAAGAAGTGATTAGAATACTTATATTTTTCTTAAAGTTTTTTGGAAGACATTGGAATGTACTATAATTTAAAGATATTCTGAAATTGTATTTCTTGTTTGCCATTGTATGTTAGACCCATGGTCATTTTAAATATTTGGGCTGCTAACTTTATTACTGCAAATTCAAGTTTGGTCATTGACAGAACCAGTTTTATCTAATGTCAGACTACTGCTCTAGTAGAAAGAACCATACCGACCTGCCCAATTCACGTGGTGGATATATGAGAGAAATTGTGACATATCGACTTAGAAATAACATCAAAAGTTTACAACTCCTGAACTCCTGATAAGAGAATATCAAAGAAGTCATGGAAGTGTTGAACTGAGAAGATTCTTTTCTTAGACTGGAGAATAATTGGAGATTTCTGATAAAGATAAGAGATTCATTTGTTAGTTTAAAAAATGGGGGCTAATGTTTAAGATGTTTGTTGTTGTTCAGAAGCCTTCCATTTTAGAAAGTATTTTTGCATACTGATTATGTACATATACTGTAAACATATAAGTGATAATCTATTTATTCAAAGTTTTCAACACACTAACAAGAAGACAACATATGTAATTTGGCATTTTAAAAGTTATCCAGAGATACTTTTGCTGAAACCACTTAGCTGATGATAGAAGATGGTTAGGAGACCAAATAATAGCAGAAAGGGTACAATTTATATGTAATTAAGTTACACATAAGATACATATTATGAGACAATTCTTTTATTTTTGTATCTCATTGACTTTTTAAATGAATGTGAGGTCATCAAGTTCAGGTTATTATTATTATTATTTTGTCTAAAAAAACCTATTTGGACTGTATGGTGCCTCAACAGTGAGTAACTGATTAAGCCAGAATGATGTAATGATACTAACAACATTTATTGAGCACTTACTATGTGAGAAGCACCATGTCAAGTACTTTAAGTGAACTAGCTATTTAATTTAATGCTTACAGCAGCCACATGGGATAGGAATTCTTACTATACTGATTTAAAAAAATGATAAATGAGCTTAGCTTCGTAAACAACTAAAAAGTAACAGAACCAGAAAGGAAACGAGTTAAAGCAGGGAAGAGTTAACCCATACTTTATCAGGCTCATAATCTTATAAAAGATAGAGAACTTATAGTAATATTTTAAAACTCAAAGCATTTTTAAATTAAGTTTATAATAATTAAGCATAAAATGTGGATGTTTTAAGTTAACGTAACAGTCTTCTGAAAAATATCTACTCAAAAATATACTGAGTGTCTACTATGTCCACAGTGTTCTAATTGTTTGAGATTATTTAGTGTACAAACAATTGTGGTACTACATTCTAGTGGAGGGAAGTGAGAAAATAAGCAATAGACTAAATATAATATGAAAAGAGCTTTTTAACACTTTAAAAGTAATAGTTGATAGGTCTAAGGTAAAAATAACTTTTCTGTTGTAACACTGATCATCTAATTGTTCCTATTTTATATGCCTACATCAAATCATGAAAAAGGTGAAATATTGATTGCTATAATATGGTTATTTATTTTAAATATTATTGACCATTACTTTGAAGAAATCTCTCCCTTTCCTCCCTCCTTACACACTGAAGATGCAGCATTCCAAGAAAACAATTAAATGTCATTTGTAAAATAACTTTATTTTATATAATTACAGAACTAAATGCTCCATGGCTTAAACAGAATGAAAGTGAAAAGTCTTAGGACATATTTTTCCTATGAAGGACACATTTAAGTGCATTTTAGCACCAAAATAACTGCAGATGCTCATGATTAAAGGTTCAGTCGTCGTCTTTTTGTTTGCAATATATAGGGTATGTTTATGTGTGTATGAGAAAAAGAGGAAGGGAAAGAATAAACATGAGAATGAGAATGAATAATGCCAAAGCTCCCTAGGTGCTTTTGTTTTAGTAGCTTCTCAGAATTCTACCTCTATAATTCAGGGAGTTGACTAAACATTTACATATATTGTTAAAGTAAAGGATGCCATTTACTCTGTTCTATGTTTCTTCTATTTTCTCTCAAGTGGTCTCAGTATTACTGTACTGGATATTCTTTTATGTAGCTGTCTCTAGTATACCACTCTGTAACTACTTGGTAGACCACCTTACATCTATTCTTTGTTGTGTATGCTTTAAGGAGTTAAAAAATGGATATAGTTATGAACTTCATTATTAAAGTAATAATGATGTGGTACAGTGAAAAATTAAAATGTTCTATCACAAGGTCATTAACAAAGAATGAAAAATAATTAAGGGCAAAAGATGAAAAAAGGTTTTAAGATAAAATCAAAACTCAAGTATGAAAAGACCACTGTGTTGAGAGAAGCATAGGAAAGATTTTTGCAGAGGATATAATCTGTATTAAGAGTCCAGTTCTGTTAGGAACTAGACTTTTGTACTGAATGAGATAACATGAAAGTCTTTGGAACAGGCTGTAAAAAAGTTTTGGAAAAAGTAAAGGTAACAAAAGTGACAAAAATGTAGTTAAAAAATAAGCAGTAAGGAATATGATTCATTAGGGAGAATTTTGGACCAACCAGAGATTATGATTGTGGCCAATAATGTGAAAAATTTGGAAAACTATATTTTTCTTTATTAATTGCTTCATCAGTTTATTCATACACTAAGAGTTGTTTACTTTCATAAAATTCCATTTTCTGATCTGAGCTAAACAAGGCAAGTTTAAAGGCAGGGGCTCAGAACAGTTCACAGCCTTTTCACTACATTCATTTCTAAATGCCTTATTTGAAAGAGAATGCCCTGGTTTATGATTTTCATATCTTTTTCCCTTTTAGAAAGAGGCAGATGGTATGAAAACTGGACTCCCTTATTTAAAGGGAATGTTGATATTTATAACCAAGCTTATCTCCAGCAAGATTTGTTTTTTGCAGCTGTTCCAGGTTGAAAAACATATTATATTAAAGCCCTGGCTTGTTTTTCTTTCCATATTTTGGGGGGGGGGATCTTCAGAATGTGAAAAAGTGATGTTTGATTTTAAACATGAATGCAATGTAAACTGTGATTTTTTGCTTCTATATGTGAATTTTCTGTTTGTATGCTGTGATGATATTACTCTTTTTGTTTCACTGATCTATTTCCTAGATACATCACACTTGAGAAATAATTTACTCATCTTTTTCCTATCATCAAAGTATTCTAGGAAGTGTAGTAGGTTTTCACTGAGTTAGCCTTTATTATTAAACAAACTATTTTCTAACTGTCCATTTTGATATGTTAGTCATTTTTTTTCTGCCCACAGTGAGTATATCTTTCACTGGGAAATCAACTTTTTCTGTTCTTTTTTTAGTTATATTATTTTTTGTAAGATATGTTTTTCTTTCTTATTTTCTATTCTTTGTTTCTATTTTCAATTATAAATGCTGCTATTTTTCTCTGAACATATTTTAGAAACTTTCTTTTATAATTTAATAGAAAATTAATTATATTTTATACTCTATACTTAATACATGGAACTATCTTTTTGGGCATATGATGACACTAGAATGAATATCTAAGCTTATAAACACACATAATCTTTGTTCATATGTGTTCTTATTATGTACACACATGTACAAAATTTTCCATAAAGAAGGATATTTTATCAATAGATATATTGATTTATTGTGAATAAATATGATTATTGATTTAAGTGGACATAACTTACACAGCTTGCTTGTCAAGTTAAAGCAAACCCCACTATTTTCATAAAGATTACCTTCTTGAATATGAAATATTATGCAAATTATGATTATGTCAGGCATATATTTTTCCTTTTTAATAATTAAAGCTGAAACTTTTATTTAAAAGTTTTTAGTGTTTATCAGCACTCACAATTAAACTATTTAATTTAATATCATGAAAGCCAGCATATTGCTTAAATTTACAAAACCCTAACCATTATTAGTAGTAAACAGTTTATTTCCAGAGAGTTTCTGGCTGTTTTCTGAATAAACCCTTTAAACTTCAATCTTTGATTCATAAAATAATCTCTCTCTTTAATCACATAGAACATGAATAACTTTAGTAGATTTTATCAGTTCAGTTTATTCCACACCTCCGTTTATTCTTTATAATGATAATCACAGTTAAAAATGTTAAGTGAAGAATATGTGAACTCTTTGTTGGTGTGTCACCTCTCTTCCTATCTTTTTGTAAGGAATGCTTTTCACTCTAGTATGTTGGTTCATTGTACAAATGCCATTTTTTCCTTGCATGAGTGTTTACCTAATGTGGGTTTAGTAAAAATTTAAATGGAATTCTCAAAATAAACAAATTGACTTGAAACACTTAGTGAAAGCTGCCAGCATTCTATTATTCTATACTCTCACCATGTAACAAAGCAAGTGATTCTACAAAAGGTATGAAACTGCAAACAAAAGTCTTTCACCTTATTATTCCTGGTTTTATTATTATTGCTGCATGTTCCCAATGGATACTGTATGAGTGAGCATTTAAGGATCCTGTGACCTGGGGTTGTCTATATTCATTTTCTACTTCTTTAGCCAGGAGATCCAAAGTATATATTTCTCAAATTCTTTGAAAATAATAAAAATAATAAAGATAAAAGGGTGTTCTTTCAATCAGTTCCTTATACATCTAAATCTCACATAAGTTCAAATACAAAGAGCTAGGGCAGAAATAAAATACATTCTTTTATTATATGATATGGCTGAAGGAGACATTGTGTTTAGTCATTTAGAAGTAATAGTGTATTAAAAAAGTGAAATAAAATATATTTATAAACTATATTAAAATAATTGAAATTTTAATTCAGAAAGGATTTATGTGTTTCCCAGGCTTGCAGCCTTTCATTTTGAACATCAGTGATCATTATTCTATTAGTTCATGGGGAAAATAGCAAACTGCTCACAATAATCACCCTCTTTTTTTGAAATACCCTTCTAGAGGACCTGATTCCAAGGTAAAATGTTAGCTTATGTGAAGAAGGATTTAATTAACACTTGAAAATTGACCAGTGGGAGAGAGAGAAAACTTGTAGAGTAGTAATGCCATTTTATAGTGAATAAAAATTGATTCTAAATATAATGACACTTTAATTTCTTAATAAGAATGTAGTTTAGGAAGGATCTAACAAGCGTTACACATTCTTTTATCTTTAAAAATAATTACTGGGAATTCCCTGGTGGTCCAATGGTTAGGACTTGGCATTTTTACTGTGGGGACCAGGTTCAACCACCAGTTGGGGAACTAAGATCCTGTAAGCTGTGTGGCACAGCCATAAAAACAAAAAACAAACAAACAATAAATAAAATAATAATTACTAATAATAACCAACATGGCTATGTTTAACTGATTCAATAAACTAGATATTAGATAATTAATTTCCAGGTATGTATTAGTTTTCTATTGATGCATAACAAATTACCATAAACTTAGTAGCTTGCAACAACAACCATTTATTAGCTCATAATTTTGTGGGTCAGAAGTCCAGCATGGCCTGAATGGATTTTTTGCTCAGGGTCTTACAAACCTGAAATCAAATGCCAACAAGGCTGTTCAAGGCTCTGTGAAAGAATCCACTTCTAACCTCTTATATGTTCTTGGCAGGATTTAGTTTCTTCTGGTTGTAGGACTGAAGTCCTCATTTCCTTCTCAGCTAACTGATCTATTTCAGGCCAGCCTTATGTTTTGCCACATAGCCCCTTCCATCAATGGAGAAATTCTTATACACAGAATTCCTTTGACTTTGAATTTCTCTGACTTCTCTGGCTTTGACCTCTAGACCAAGATTTAAAATGCTCATATGTGAAACCCCTTTGCTGTTAATGTAACATAATCACAGGAGTTATATTTGATCATATTCACAGATTACACCCACACTTCAGGAGGGGAAGAGATTTGCAAAGAAGACCATATTGGAAGTCATCTTAGAATTCTACCAATCACATTTGACGTAGTCATTACTTATCAATATGTGTGTATGGATAGCTTTTAATCGACAGTGTGCTCTAGGATTACCTCATTATTTTTGTAGCTAATACCAAGTCTTTCATGCTCTGCTCACTTAAAATTTTTGTATTTACATCTAACATTTTACTTCCTACATCTCTGCTGCATTATCATAGTTTTCTTATCTGTGTTTAGAACAGGTGAGACATAGGACCACACATTGAGATTTCTACTTTTAAAAAGCAGCTAATGAATTCCTAGGGAGAGTTATTCTGGGTCTCTTTTGGACATTCAAAACTGTTTTGAGAAAACACAGTCAACTGCAAAAAGCTGTAATGTATTTAGGAATTGATGGAGCAGAAATAGAGTCATGAATTATATATATTATCACAGGTTCCCCAGACAACAGATTCTGAGGCACAGCTTAACCTTGAGTTCAATACTAGAGGGAGAAGAGTGAGTGAAAAAATGGAATAAAGAAAAACTTTAGATAAGGAGGAAAAACAAATACAAGGTGGTTACTAACCTGGCCATAGGTGCAAGAGAAAATGTAGACTTTTGTGTAGTCATGTGGGACTTCTCCAGGTCAGCTGTGTAGAACCAATTAGTTGGGTTGAGCAGAAGAAAGTAATTTATCTGCCAGCACTTCCTATCTCTTATTTTTCATTGGTCAAAGCTCACCTCATGGTTTGTTACTATCCCTGTACTTTTCAGATTGTTGTGCTATGGGGCTTGGGATTTGGAAGTGGCAGGAGGAGCCAAGCTTCCTATGGGTCTAGGTGTAGGTATTGCTTTAGCTGTGGAGGTAGTGTTGGAAGCTGTACCATCACCTTCACCCCCAGAGGAAGCCAAGTCAACCAGTGGAATTAGAAGATTAATTTAGGTTAATGGCTGGTGCTATTGGGCAAGTGACTGAAGATCCAGGAGGCAGTGAATCTGCGGAAGTACATAAATTGGGTCTAACATAGAATGACATGTAGTGATTGCATCTGGTCAATTCCTTTAAAGATTCCTTATAATATGTAAATGTGCCTTTGATAGTACCTATGTCGCAGTTAAAACTCACTAAATGTTTATGAAGTTTAATTTTTAGATAACATCATCTCCTTGGTCATCAGATAGTCTTTTCAAAATTTAGATAGTTTATTTTTTAATAGATGGGGAAATAATCAAGCATAATTAATGTGGAAATAATCAAGCATAATTAATGTGAGAAGCAATAGATATCATTCCTTTGGATATCCATTGTTAATTGAGTCCTAGAGTTATACCAAAAGGCATTGATCTTGTGGATGTGTTACCTTTCAAATATGAGTATTCAACCAGGTCAATATTCTTTACAAAAGCCAATTGTCTAATTTTCACACCATTACTGTAACAGCAGAATTCAGATTAACATTTACATGGTCTTCTTATACAAAGATTTTGTTATTATTTATTTTTTGTTATTATTATTAAGATCAGGGTAGGATTGAACCCAGGTTCTCTGATAAGGCTTGTTGGACTGTCCAAGGTATAAAGGTTAAGAACAAATAGATGGGGCTTCCCTGTTGGTGCAGTGGTTGAGAGTCCACCTGCCGATGCAGGGGACACGGGTTCGTGCCCCGGTCCGGGAAGATCCCACATGCCGCGGAGCGGCTGGGCCCGTGAGCCATGGCCGCTGAGCCTGCGCGTCTGGAGCCTGTGCTCCACAGCAGGAGAGGCCACAACAGTGAGAGGCCCGTGTACCGCCAAAAAAAAAAAAAAAGAATTTGGTGTTTTGGTGTTTATTATTAGGAAGCATGAATATACATATATATATATAATATTGTATATATTTTACCTAAATAATATTAGCTATTGATATGAATGTCTTAAAATGTTATATAAATGTATTAACACATGTATTTTGTCCATATGTTTTACTGCCTTATATTTCATTGATTAATAATTTGTGATGTACATGCAGGGCTTTTTTCTTTTTTTGCTGTTATTAAAAATGTTGCACTGAACATTCTTTCTAGTGTTTTTGTGTATGTAAATATAGAATTGCTTTTCTAATTCGTATAACTAGCAGAGGAATTGATGATTCTGGTGAATGCATATCTTAAGTTTTACTACATATTGCTGCATCACTCCCCAAAATACTCATTAGTTACTGCTCTTATTTTATTACAGTAATCTATTCTCTTTAAAAAGTTCCATAAGTGATCTTGCATGCATTTTAGAGGTATTCATAGTATTTATAGGTATTTTATAGATTTTACTGTTATAGTAATTATGATCTTTGTACCTAGATTTAATATACAGTAGCCTTGCTGAGCCCTTGTAAAGAATGTTGTACACATTCTAATAATTTGCCTGTAGTTTCCTTTCTCTCTCCCCAGTCATATTATTTGTGAATAATAAGTTTTTTTTTTTTCTTTCCAAACCCTGTATCCTTTCTCCCCTTGTCTCACTATATTACCTGGATTTCTCAGTACAATGACTATATTTGTCTTGTTTATGATTTTCACTATTAGGATAATCTTTATCTGTTTGCCTATTTATAAGCAGAGTGAGAAAGTTCTTTTCTATTCCTGTTTCCTCCCTCCCTTTCGCCCCTGCTCCCACCCAACTCTTCTTTATTTTCTCTCTCTCTCTTTAAGAATCAATGGGTAGTAGATGTAACTTTTATTTTTGCATCTATTGATTGAGGACTTTCATTTTTTTCTCTTCTTTAAACAGTTACATGCAGAATATTATTAATGTGTTATCTAATATTAAACTATCCTTCCATTTTTGTTACTGGCCTAGCTTCTTCATGGTGAATTTTGTTATTATGATTATATGTACTGGATTTAGTTTATAATATTATATTTAGGATTTTTATATCTCTCTTCATAATTGTGATTGGCTTATGATTTTTCACTCTCATAATGTCCTTATAGCATGTATTTGTATTCTTCAAAATAGCTTATTATATATCTGATCTAGCTTGTTAAGGATTTTCTTTTCCTCGAATATTCCTTTCACATCTGAAGCTGGGGAGCTGAATGATAAACATGTCTCTTAACCAGTTCTTGATATCTTTTATTCATTAACCAGATGCTTATTCCCTTCCCTTATAATCCTTCTAAATCAGCTTTCCAATAATCCTTTTAATTCAACAAACTTTACATGAAACAGAGGTTTTATGGGATGATAATGTGCAAAATTTGAAAAGTTGGCCAAGTAACATTGGAAACATAGTTTCAGGTCCTCTCAGAGATTGACAAGACACATATGGAGATTCAGTAAAGCTTTGCAGAAAACTTGTCCTAAAACTACCACATTTTGGGAACTTGGTTCACATTTACTTCAATGTAAAATACATGTAAATTAAGAAAAATAAAAATTTTAACTTTGAAATAAGCCAAACTTGGTTATAAATAGTGATTTTGATAGATTAAGAGTGAATCAGAACACTTCACTACACAGATATATATTATTTTGGGCTAAACATAAAAAACATACTTTTTGCTAGTAAACCTTTGTCTCAGTTAACTTATTGAAAGCTCTGAATAAGAATTTTCTAATATTACTTCAGAACCAAGGCAAGGGAGTTCATATTGAGGAATTATGATAAAATAGATATACATCTGTTTACTTAGGAATTTCAGAGATAAGAATAGATGCCATCTGAGATGTTTGCATCTAGAGCTTATTGTTTTCCCTCATCTTTTAGCTACCAGTTTTTGGTAGCATCTGGTTAGAATAAAGTTTTTGTTATTGATATGATAATTGAAACAATCTTGGGTTTCATAAAATTCCCTTAAAATAATCCCTCGTTTAAAGGGATTATAAGTATTGAAAAATCAAAGTTTGTGACCTTTAGAGCTAGAACCCTATTTTTAATTACTCTTTGTCTCTTCAGGAAAAACGATCTGAAGGTGTGTTGTTCAAAGGTCAAAGATATGGAACTGCCTTTTCTCTGCTTGAGTCCCTGAAGCCAAACATAGCCTTGGTTCCTCTCATTCTCCTTGACTGTTAGTAGCTTTTAGCATGCAGTGTACACGTTGCCTGACTTACTGATTTTATACTACAACTGTAGGTGTCTTTGCTCTTTTTACATGGTTGGATATGTGTTTCTTCTTTTATCAGCATTTTGTAATAGTAAAAACAGGATCTAGAGTTTTATTTATTTGGTACCATATTATTATAACCTATAAAAACTTTTTGAAAGTACAGTTTACAATAAAAGAAAAAAAACTTATTTGAAAGAGTGTAGTTTATGGCTTTTTAATTAACTATTAAAAGTTATATCATAGGCCAATCCTAGCTTAATTAACCTATCTTCTTTTACAAATGTAATACGAGAAATTAACTGAAGTGGATTTCCAGTTTTGCTGAATTTAAACCCTGCAAATCATAATGATCATTTTTCTGCTTAAAAACATGGTCGAGAGAGAAATCCTCTCCCTGTCAGATTTGAAGTGCCTATTCCTTTGATATTTATGCGAAGGTCAGAATTAAAAAAAAATAATTCCATGGGACCCAGCTAATGTAACTCCCCCACCCCCAAATGATGAGCGTTGCTGATGGTACATGCAGGCAGCTTTTTGTCTATTCTGGGCAGTATAAATTTAATGTGTTGTTTTCAAGTATGCCATGTGTCCAGATGCCACAACCGTCTGTGAATTAAAAAGGCATTAAAATAAAAGTAAGTAAAATATTTGTAGGTATTTTTTTTATGAAGACCTGGGAGTTTGTGATACAATTATGTTTGGATTAACTAATTCTATTAGGTTTCAGGAAAAACAAGTGCATTGTTTTCTTACAGCAATTTTAAACATTTTATGGTGTGGATTTATAGTACTACTCTATCCTCATAGCCTAGCCCATACCTTCTTCTCCCGCTATATTACCTATTTCTGTTAATGACATTACCATATCGCTAACCCAGTATTTTGCAAGTATAGGCCATGAACCACCTGAGTTTGAAAACTGCGCCAGGGAGCTGGTGCTTGTTTAAAATGCAGCTTCCTTGGACCCACCCTGACATTGCTGACCGGGTGTCTCTGAAGAGTAAGACCTGGGACTTTGTATTTTAGTTATGACTCAGTTTAAAAGCATAGCCATCTTCAGCTCTTCCTTTGCCTCATACCCCCATCCAGCATGTTCCCAAATTCTAAAAGTTAAACACAAAAACGTCACTTCCTTTCTACTTGCTGCATTCATCCCTTAGTGGATTACCTTTGAACATAACTAATATTTTTTAACTTACTAATTATGTTCAAACCTTCCAGTCTTTCTAATATCATTAGAAAGTGTCTGATTTGGTTACCTCACTGCGCAATACCCTTTTATGGTTTCCTGTTGAAAACAGGAAACCCGAGCCTTTTCCTCTGGAACTGAGATGTTCAGTTCTGGGCAGCTGACCCTTTCCACAGGGACTGGGATTTCCCCATTTTACCCAGGCCACAGCTGCCTCCTGAGAGGGAGGCCTGAGTACTCCATGCAGTTATGAGTTAAGCTGGTTCAAGATATTACACATTCATGTTATATTCATTCACTTTTTAAGATGACCTATTTGGCCATTTTTCCTCCCCTTAACACTTATGCTCCCCATTATTTTGTGGGGTTTTTTGGTTTTGTTTTTCATGGACCACTCTTTTGCTGTTCCCTTATGTTCCTATATTTTTCTTTATGTCCCTCTTGAACCCCATCCATTTTCAAGCAATTGATTATTACTTTTGCCTCTTGACATTAATTGAAACCGTATTCTTCTCAGAGACACCATTTCCCTGAAGCTTTCTTCAGGAGAAACTGTTCTTTCTTTAACCCTCCACATATGCATGGATTAAGATTTTGGTTGTTATCTTTTCATTTCCTTATTACCACTTCCAGATCATTTCTTTTTCCATGCATATAGAATGACAAATGAAACAAACAAAAAAACAGCTCCTTTGTGGTTCATTCCATTAGACTGTAGTGCCCTTTACCTCTCTTCTTTGCTGTTATCTGTGGACATTCAGGTCACAGAGTCTCCCTAACTTAGAGTTTTCTTTCCATCCTACCCCAAATTTTCCACCCTCCTGAATGCCTTCACTATTCATATGTATGAAGTATATATTATTCTGGCCTCTCATTTCCTTATCTGCCATATTGTTTTCCTATCATTTTAGTCACCCTCCATGATGGTTGACTAACGTGCTTCATCCCGATAATAACATCAATCACCTCACACTTTCTATTAATAACCTTTAGTTCTTCTAGAGTAAAAGAAGACTTTGGTTATTGGACCTCATACAAATCTTTAAGTCGAAAAATCGATCTATTTTCTGCTTAACTCTTAAATCACCACTGTCTCCACTTCTTTCTCTATCTTTAAACTCCATGGTACATCATTTCACCCACTTTTTATAGTACCCTAATCTTTTTGCCCTACTGCCCTTCTGTTATGCCTGTCTGGGAAAAACGCAACTGCTTAATCCAGCTCTCTACCCTTTCCCTAGACCAGCAATGCACAGCTGAACACTCAGAAATATATTATTTGCAGTCATGTAGCTTGCTGCTACCGTGGATTCATGGTTGCCAAATTAATGTAGTCTCTTAGTGTTTCTCATTAATCCGGTTTTCCCTAGACACCTCTTTCCGTTTCTCCACAACAGAAATTCCAGCCTCTGCACTCTCAAATCTCCAAACTTCCCACCTTCCGTTTCACTCTTAGGAGATAACCTTGCTTCCTAATTCACAGTGAAAGGAGAGCTACCACTTAGAGCTCCCTCTGCTTTCGGCAGCCAAACCTCAAAACTTACATATATTTTTACTCATCGTTTTTCCTCTTTCCTGCTGAAGTGAAATAGGTGGTCTGCTCTGATGATTCCTTCAAGTGTACACTGAATTCTGTCCCTTGCTAGCTACTTGGAAACCTCAATCATTTTCTGTTTTTTCTTTCCTGTGTCTTTACCTCCTCACTTTGTGCTGGTTCCTTCTACTTACTATTTAGACCAACTCAAATTTCCATCTGTATTCAAGAACAAACATGCCCTCAAGAGTAAAACAAAGCAAAGCATAACAAAAAATTCTCCCTCAACCTCAGTTCCTCTCTACTTACTATGCTATATCTCTCCTTCCTTTTACTTATTTTGTAACAGATTTGTCTAGGCTTTCCATCTCTGCTTTCTCACCTTGTACATATTCCTTAGACCATAGGAATTAAGTGTTTCAGTGTATGTGTCAGGGAAGAAGCAGGGATGACCATTGTTAAGTCATATCATAAGGCCACTTATAATGAAACTGATGAATGCCCATTCAATTTAGGTCCAAAGGGGCCATTGCTTCTTTTGCTCAGCATACTATTTTTGAGATTTATTTCCATTGTTGCATACTATCAGTAGTTTTTTGCTGGGTAATATCTCATTATATGAATAAACCACAGTTTATCAGTTTTTCTATTGATCAACATTGGAGCTGTTTCCACTTTTTGGCTACTATGAATAAAAATGCTGTGAATATCCTTGTACAAAGCTTTTTTTGTAGGCATATGTATTTATCTCTCTTAGATAAATACATAGGAGTAGAATTGTTGGTAGTTAGTTTTGTAAGAAATTGCTAAACAATTTTCCAAAGTGGTTGTATGATTTTACAACTTACATACATGAGAGTTTCAGTTGCTCCACATCCTCCCAATATATATATATATATATATATATATATATATATTTTTTTTTTTTTTTTCGTATACGGGCCTCTCCCTGTTGTGGCCTCTCCCATTGAGGAGCACAGGCTCCGGACACGCAGGCTCAGTGGCCATGGCTCACGGGCCCAGCCACTCTGCGGCATGTGGGATCTTCCCGGACCGGGGCACGAACCCGTGTCCCCTGCATCGGCAGGCGAACTCTCAACAACTGTGCCACCAAGGAAGCCCCTCCCAATATCTTGTAGAGTAAATCTTTATTTGAATCATTCTAGTGGGTGTATAGTGATATTTCAATTCTAATTTTAATTTGCATTTTGCTGATTACTAATGGTGTTGAGAACTTTTTCGTGTGCTTGTTTGTTATTTGCATATCTTCTTTGGTGAAGTTTCTGTTCAAGTCTTTTACCCATTTTTTGTTGAGTTGTATGTCTTATATTATTGAGTAGTTCTTTTTACATTCTGGATGTAAGTTCTTTTTGTCAGATACAGGATTATGAATATTTACTTCCTATAGGTAACTCACTAACTTATTTTCTTACTTGATAAAGTTCAGTACATGCTTTTCTTTTTGCTTTTATGGTGCATACCATCTGTGTTCTCTCTAAGTGTTATTTACCTACCCCAAGGTCATGAAAATAATCTTCTTTTTTCCTAGCAGCTTCATTGTTTTGTTGTTTTTCTCTTTTGTTTAGGTCTATGGTCTATCCTCAATTGAGTTTTGTGTGTGGTATGAGATAGGGGTCTGTTTGTTTTTTTTTTCCCCCATAAGGACATACAGTTTTTCCAGCACTATTTGTTGATACTGTAATTACTTTAGTTCTAAGTATAGATGAAGGGTAGTCCCAATCACTAAGATTCCTCTTTTGGAACATGACTTTTTGGAGTCATACAGATTACTGTCTTAGTTACTTTTCTAATGAATTTTTGTATCAATGTTGGCAAGTGATCAGTATTTTGGAAATCACATTTTCACACATTCGAGTTTTTACATACTCTTTCTGCAGCTACAAAGGAAATTAATTTGTCAAAGTAAAGATGAAATGGTCACTTTGATCCTTGAAAATATAAGGAAGACCACTGTTTAGCTCTCCAGTTTTATACAATAGGAATTTGTTCTTATTACAGACTTATCTCACTATTACACTTATGTCAAGGTATACATTGTCTACTTGGATGCTGTGTCACATTTTGATAGTCTTTTAATTACCTATTTTTCATTTCCTCAAGTGTGGAGAATTACCTCTGGAGATCTGAATCATGTACCCTTGCTTGAAATATTAAAATATAGATTCCATGAGTGGGGGGTGGGATACAGAAGTGACATTTAAAGTAAATTGTTGCAGAGTTTCAAAATCATGGATCTAAAAGCTGAATTTGATAGTGCACTGGAACATGAGTAGGGAACAAATGACAAACTTGGATCATTAATGCTTCTTTATACCAAGGAATTTTGCTTTATATAGGAAAAAGGCCATCATTTGGATGACTTAAGTATGTTAATTACATGATCAGCTTTGAATTTATAAAACATTACTCTGGTATGTTAGATCAGGGACCCTTATCTTCTTCATTTACTACTTTCTTCAATTCAGCTTCTAGCATAAGA
This sequence comes from Mesoplodon bidens, assembly GCF_964165515.1. NCBI lineage: Eukaryota > Metazoa > Chordata > Mammalia > Artiodactyla > Ziphiidae > Mesoplodon > Mesoplodon bidens. The sequence continues at coordinate 36,491,726 of NC_138173.1, read as the reverse complement.
TTGTATTTTCATGATTGGTTCTCAATTCTGATCAAGCCATAGCCAAACATCTTTTTTGCCTGTTTATAAATTAATACTTAGGTAAGAGAGGGTTTTTTTTTGTTGTTGTTGTTTGTTTTTAAGTGAGGGTCAATCTTGTAGCCTTAAAAACTGAGATGTTTAATTTTTTGTGGTCATGGGTTGAATTTTTTTTAATAACCTGTGTTTCGATCTGTATTTAAATGTCACAGTCTGGATTGAATGCTTTTTCTGGAAGCAGAGACATATGTGAAGGCTTCAGGTTTCTTATTCTTTACATGTTCTTTCTGGATTTCATAAAAAAGGTATAAATGAGCAATAAAATAAGTTGGTTGGAATGTGATTAAATATAACACTACCTTTGTTTTTTTTAAAGGTCACATATTATGCTTAAAAATATGTATGGCAAATTGCTGTGCAAAATTCAGGTTAAGAAAGGATATTAAAAACAAAAGTATTCTCTTTAATTTTAAAAGTCCTAAAGAGAGCGTACAGTTTTAATGGAGTAAAAATTAATTATGAGTTATTTTAATATGCAATTTAGGTATTAAATAAAATTAACTTTTTTTCTTCCTTAAAAATGTGTTATCAAGCTTCAAGAATGTTAAAAACTCTGATGATTTAATCTGAAATAATTCTTACAGCAAAATTCATAAATAATAAATATCTTATTAATCCATATTTTAGTTTAGCTAGGTCTCAGAGCAAGTTAGTTCCTCAGGGAATGTAGTCTTCTTTATAAAAGAAGGTGATGAGATGTAATCTCCAAGGAATTAAATTGTGAAAACAATCTTGGTATTGTACATGCTAATATGAATCTGTTATTCCCTTTCTGCATCTATCACAACACACTTTAAATTGTGGCTGATCTTGTATGCAAATAGCTGTCTTATTAGAAATTGTGGCTGTATGTGCTAATGTCTCTCTGGATTTCTTGGGGGTTTGCTATCTAACCATCAAAGCAATAGAAATGAATGATGATTACTGCAAGGCTTTGAAGAACAAAGAAAAGTCAGAGCATTTTAGGGGTTCTAGATGTCTGAGGCATTGACAGTTTGCACCATACACATGAATGGGTTTCTCTTTAGATCATTTAAAATAGCCCCAATGTGCTTATTAGGAAAGTAAAATATTTTCCACCTTCTTGTGTTTGTTGCAACTAATAAAATGTGAGTCATTTGTGCATGTGTGTGTTCTCTAGGCATTTTTTTTGTTTGTTTCAACATTTGTTAAAATGTAACATTGCCTAAAAAATAGAATATAATAATTTCAAAGACAAGAATAAAATTTAAATTTTTGAAATTTTGCATAAGGGTTATCAATCACCAAAATAATTAGGAACAAACATTTAAAACTAGTTCCTCTTTAATGTATCTCCTAGGTTGAAATTCTCTTAAAGTTTTTATATTCACAGGTTATTATACACATAAAATGTGTCATTTATAGAGTGTAGGCCCTTATAAACCTTTAGGTCCTTTAGCTTTTTTTTTTTGATATAGTTTTGTGTATTTAAAGTACATTTTAAAGTAAATAAAGTCCAGTTTACTTTGGTGAAAAGTTTCTCTATGAGTTCCTGACTTTTTTACTTACTACAGATAATGAATGAATAAAATACTGGCCTCTAAAGTGTTATCTCTGTTTGGATGTTTGTTTAAATGACCAGGAAGGAATTGGGGGAAACATAGTTAGTGACTGTTTTGGTAGAACGCCTTAGTAACTTGCTTTTTAAACATTTAAGCTATTCCACAAAGGCAAAAAAAAAAAAAAACTAAATTGAAGAGAGAATAATATCTTGTGTATTTATTCATTTAAACTAACTTCTCTCCTAAAATGTAGTGATATCTTCTCTAGTCCCACACAATCAAGATTAAAATAACTTGACTCCTCTCTACAATTAGCAAATGCAAAACAGTATGCAAATGGATTGCTATATGAATAAATTATAATATATATGTTGACATTATTTATGGTACTTCTTTATCAGAATTATTTTTGATATTCTGAATTACAACAAGTGAGAATATAGGATTAGGTGATGTCTTGGTTTCAATTCTGAAATTTTAAGCATGTGTTATCTTAGATGTAATGACTATATGGTTTATGAGAGATTAAGACAATTTATTTGACTTTTTGTCTTTGTACATTCCTAGATATTACCATAATATTAAATCTGAAGATTATTATGAATATAAAAATAATTTTTTAGCTGAATTTATAATTTTCCTATATATAAGTAGAAATTATTACTTTGGAAATTTCTTTTACTGTATAAAGTGGGATCATTGTTTTCATTGCTCTATCTGTGTGACCATAAATATAAATAAACAATACAGTTTGGTCTGAACAGATTTCAAATGTGTTTGGCATTTGGCATTGTTAATAATGCTCATTTACAGTTTGATAATTGCATCAGTTTATATGGAGACATCTATACATCTATTTGTTTTAGTTAGGGTGATACTACCTATTGTGACACATAGATGCAAAATGTATAGAGGCTCAAATGCTACAAGTTTATTTCTTGTGCTCATAGCAGTATGAAAGGGAAAACAAGTTGGTTGAATAGCTGTCCTCCATGCAGTCATTCAGGATCCAGGATGTCATGGGCTCTGCCATCTTCATCACATTATTAACAGGGTCATTCTGGAGGTTATCTCCATTTCAGCCAGATGAATGAGTACATATGAAAAGTTTTTATAGGTTAGTTATAGAAGTAGCAAACATTAATTTATTCATATTTCATTAATTGAAACTCAGTCACATTCCCACAACTAACAGCAAAAGAGGCTGGAAAATGTAATTGAGTGTGACCAGGAAAAAAAAAGGAGAGCATGTAATTTAGGAAACAGCTTTTCCTACATTCCACCTTTCTGGTCATGATATAGCCATGCACATCCTTTTTCCTTCCTCCCCAGTAGGGAGATCCTAAAGTTCCCCACTTACTAAATCCCGCACAAAGTCAAGGATCTCAAGCCAGTGCACAGTCTGTGGTTCCTTGAGGTTTACAGACTATGAAGTTTACCTACTGTTTCCCAGCCTCACCACTGCTTCATAGCTCCAATAATCACTCCCATTTAGAAAGGGAAGAATGGGAAACACAAAAGGGTCATTGATCCATGCTGTGCAGGATACCGCTGAGAAGGCCCATTATACTGACAGTAGAAGTTTCTTGCTTAGACCCTAGTTATGGTCTTTTTTAGAGAAATTCCCTTGTCATGGCTCTGCCTTCTGGATGGTTCTCCTTCCTGGTCACATATGAAGTGAGTGTTACAAATCCACAAAGTTTGCCTTCTTTGGGGGCAACACTCTGCTGGTTTAAGCTTAGAGGCCCAAGGATTGGTTTTCATTCACAGAATTTTTTAAACAAAATTTCTGTTTTCCCTGTAAATATAGTTCCCTCATATTTTAGTAACCTTTTTACCATTTCTAGTTAGTTCCATGTGCCAGTAATCACACTGCGATTTCTTTCCTAGACATGGTTCTCAAGTCTGCTTTCTTTATAAATATCAGATCTCCCACGCCTCTCTTTCTATAGTGGATGCCTCTAGGTGATCTGGAACATTACTACGTTCAGGTGAGAAAGGAACATCCTTGATCTGCTCTTTGCCCCCCTCTCTCTCTTTTTTAACTGAGATGTCTTAATGAGCATTTGTTCTTCAAAATCTGTTTAACTGTTTTCAGAAAATTTTAAAACGTTTTATTGAAGTATAGTTGATTTACAATGCTGTGTTAATTTCTGCTGTACAGCAAAGTGATTCTGTTATACATATATATACATTCTTTTTTTAAAATATTTTTTCCATTATGGTTTATCATAGGATATTGAATATAATTCTCTGTACTCTACAGTAGGACCTTGTTGTTTTAGCCATTCTACATATAATAGTTTACATCTGCTAACCCCAACCTCCCACTCCATCCCTCCCCCAACCCCCTCTGAGTCTGTTTCTGTTTCGTAGATAGGTTCATTTGTGTCATATTCTAGATTCAACATGTAAGTGATATCATATGGTATTTGTCTTTCTCTTTCTGACTTCCCTTAATGTGATTATCTCTAGTTGCATCCATGTTACTGCAAATGGTATTATTTCATTTTTCTTTTATGGGTGGGTAATGTTCCACTTCGTGTGTGTATATAGATAGATACATAGATAGATAGATAGATAGATAGATATCTCATCATCTTCTTTATCCATTCATCTATCAATGGACATTTAGGTTGTTAACATGTCTTGATTATTGTGAATAGTGTTGCTATGAACATAGGGGTGCATGTATCTTTTTGAATTATAGTTTTATCTGGGTATATGCCCAGGAGTGGGATTGCTGGATCATATGGTAATTCTATTTTTAGTTTTCTGAAGAAGCTCCATACCGTTTTGCAAAGTGGCTGTACCAACTTACACTCCCACCAACATATAGGAGGTTTCCTTTTACTCCGCATCCTCTCCAACATCTGTTATTTGTAGACTTTTTAATGATGGCCATTCTGACTGGTGTTAGGTGATACCTCATTGCATTTTTTTAAATAATATTTTTTATTGAAAGTGGGCATAGAGGGAACCTACCTCAACATAAAAAAGGCCATATATGACAAACCCACAGCAAACATTATTCTCAATGGTGGAAAACTGGAAGGCATTTCCTAAAAATTCAGGAACAAGGCAAGGGTGCCCACTCTCGCTACTATTATTCAACAAAGATATGGAAGTCCTAGCCATGGTGATCAGAGAAGAAAAAGAAATAAAAGGAATCCAATTTGGCAAACGTGAAGTAAAATTGTCACTGTTTGCAGATGACATGGTACTATATGTAGAAAATCCTAAAGATGCTACCAGAAAACTACAAGAGCTAATCAATGAATTTAGTAAAGTTGCAGGATACAAAATTAATACACAGAAATCTCTTGCATTCCCATACACTAACAATGAAAGATCAGAAAGAGAAATTAAGGAAACAATCCCACTCACTACTGCAACAAAAATAATAAAATATCTAGGAATAAACCTACCTAAGGAGGCAAAATACCTGTATGCAGAAAACTATAAGATACTGATGAAAGAAATCAAAGACGACACACACAGATGGAGAGATATACCATGTTCTTGGACTGGAAAAATCAATATTGTGAAAATGACTATACTACCCAAAGCAATCTATAGATTTAATGCTTCTCTTTAACTTTTATTTACTGCTTTTTGTCATTTAGAAGTTGGCTTTTCCAATCTTGTTCCCAAATTACTGGGCTCTCTATTCCCTCATAGTTTTGTTTGTGAACTGGCCAGTTCTTGCCTGACTTCATCTTTATCTTGTAGCTCCTTCCTTGAAGCATTGAGGAATGCTTCCAGGCACCCTCTGGGGAACACTTAGGCCTGTAATAGACCCCACCAACATATATGATTCAATCACAATAGAATTTCATTTCTTTTTCAGTAGAGTACAATGATAGTTTGAACTAAAATATTGCCTGCCATGTCAGTAAACAAAGGATGTGGCAGCCATCAAGCCATCACATTACAGCCACTGGATGGTGAGCCCTGAGGGAACTCAGGATGGAGACAAACAGGCTGCCCACTGCCAAGCCCATCTAGCAGTCAGCCACTGTAGCCACCTGTGATAGTACACCAGAGGAAACTCAGGATGAGAAAACACAAGATACTGGCCCCAGGTAGCTGAAGGACATATCAAAGGAATGATTTTAGTGAGCCCAGACTCTTGCATCTTCCCATACATAGAAAAGAGCTAAATTCCTTAATCTGAGCTATCTGATTTTCTTTAATTAATAGTAATCTTTTGATGTTCCAACTACCTTGTCTTTGTTGCAGAAACTCCTGTATATCCTGGCTTCCCCCCTTGCCTCTTTGAGCAGTCTCTGAGAGTCATCTGAGATGCTTCCTCCCAGGCTTGAAGTCCTAAGAATATTTGCTGAATAAAACATAACTCTCAACTTGTAGGTTGTGCAGTTTTTACAGTTGACAATAGTAAATAAGTTACAGAATACCCTCCTCCATCCCAGGCAGATCAAGATTCTGTGTTCTTACAAAGATACCCTTATGGTTTCTCTGGAGATTGTTTCCATTCTAGCCAATTGGAAGGGGAAAAAGAACACAGGATTCAACAAGGGAGATTTTTAGTGTTCAGGTCTGGAAGTGGCACACATGACTTCCATTCATATTCTGTTGACAAGAATTCAATTAAATGTTTGATTTCAGGCTAGGAATAATAGTGCCAGGAAGAAAAGGACAATATGGATTTTGGTTAGTAGGTTGCAGTGTCCGCTACAATATCTAAATTCAGTAAAAAGAATAGGGTTTGAAAGATATGTTGTGGATTAAAACAAACAGTGCATATAATGTAGTGTACGGGGGAGAAGAAATTTTCTTCTACCCTTCTAGGTTCTTCTGGCTGGTCTAAGAATTAAATTGACATGAGACAGATTAACAGGAGAAAATCAAACAGAACTTTAATAACATGTATACATGGGAGAGACCCAAGAAAACAGAGTGACTCATCAAAATGGCTGAAACCCTCACCTTAAATACCCTGATCTCCAGCTCTGTAACAGTGTGGTTTCATTGAGCATTAATAGTACTTGATAAAATGAATGTTACCAAGAATGTATAATTGGGAAATTTAATTGTATTTATTTGTACCAATTGTATCCTTGATAATTTATTTGAAAGAATTTTATATTCTTTTTTTTTCTTTACATCTTTATTGGAGTATAATTGATTTACAATGGTGTGTTAGTTTCTGCTTTCTAACAAAGTGAATCAGCTATACATATACATATATCCCCATATCTCCTCCCTCTTGTGTCTCCCTCCCATGGTCCCTATCCCACCCCTCTAAGTGGTCACAAAGCACTGAGCTGATCTCCCTGTGCTATGTGGCGGCTTCTGACTGGCTATCTATTTTACATTTGGTAGTGTATATATGTCCATGCCACTCTCTCACTTTGTCCCAGCTTACCCTACCCCCTTTCCTTGTCCTCAAGTCCATTATCTATGTCTGCATCTTTATTCCTGTCATACTCTTCGGTTCTTCAGAACTATTTTTTTTTTGATTCCTTATATATGTGCTGGCATATGGTATTTGTTTTTCTCTTTCTGACTTACTTCACTCTGTATGACAGACTCTAGGTCCATCCACCTCACTACAAATAACTCAATTTCATTTCTTTTTATGGCTGAGAAATATTACATTGTGTGGAATATTACTTTATATAATATCTTCTTTATGCATTCATCTGTTGATGGACACTTAGGTTGCTTCCATGTCCTGGCTATTGTAAATAGAGCTGCAGTGAACATTGTAATACATGACTCTTTTTGAATTATGGTTCTCTCAGAGTATATGCCCAGTAGTGGGATTGCTGGGTCATATGGTAGCTCTATATTTAGTTTTTTAAGGAACCTCCATACTGTTCTCCATAGTGGCTCTATCAATTTACATTCCCACCAACAGTGCAAGAGGGTTCTGTTTTCCCACACCCTCTCCAGCATTTATTGTTGGTCGATTTTTGGATGATGGCCATTCTGATTGGTGTGAGGTGATACCTCATTGTAGTTTTGATTTGCATTTCTCTAATGATTAGTGATGTTGACATCCTTTCATGAGTTTGTTGGCAATCTGTATATCTTCTTTGGAGAAATGTCTCTTTAGGTCTTCTGCCTATTTTTGGATTGGGTTGTTTGTTTATTTGATATTGAGCTGCATGAGCTGCTTGTAAATTTTGGAGATTAATCCTTTGTCAGTTGCTTCATTTGCAAAATTTTTCTCCCATCCTGAGGGTTGTCTTTTCATCTTCTTTATGTTTTTCTTTGCTATGCAAAAGGTTTTAAATTTCAATAGGTCCCATTTGTTTATTTTTATTTCCATTTCTCAAAAAGGATCTTGCTGTGATTTATGTCATAGAGTGTTCTGCCTATGTTTTCCTCTAAGGGTTTTGTAGTGTCTGGCCTTACATTTAGGTCTTTAATCCATTTTGAGTTTATTTTTGTGTATGATGTTAGGGAATGTTCTAATTTCATTCTTTTACATGTAGCTGTTCATTTTCCCCAGCACCACTTACTGAAGAGGCTGTCTTTTCTCCATAGTATATCCTTGCCTCCTTTGTCATAGATTAGTTGACCATAGGTGCGTGGGTTTATCTCTGGGCTTTCTATCCTGTTCGATTCATCTATATTTCAGTTTTTGTGCCAGTACCATGCTGTCTTGATTACTGTAGCTTTGTAATATAGGCTGACGTCAGGGACCCTGATTCCTCCAGCTCTGTATTTCTTTCTCAAGATTGCTTTGGCTCTTCAGGGTCTTCAGTGATTCCATACAAATTGTGAAAGTTTTTGTTCTAGTTCTGTGAAAAATGCCATTGGTAGTTTGATAAGGATTGCATTGAATCTGTAGATTATTTTGGGTAGTATAGTCATTCTCACTATGTTGATTCCTCCAATCAAAAAACATGGTATATCGCTTGATCTGTTTGTATCATCTTTAATTTCTTTCATCAGTGACTTATAATTTCTGTATACAGGTCTCTTGCCTCCTTAGGTGGGTTTATTCCTAGGTAATTTATTCTTTTTGTTGCAGTGGTAAATGTGAGTGTTTCCTTAATTTCTCATTCAGATTTTTCATCATTAGTGTATAGGAAGCAAAAGACTTCTGTGCATTAATTTTGTATCCTACTACTTTACCAAATTCATTGATTATCTCTAGTAGTTTTCTGGGAGCATCTTTAGGATTCTCTATGCATAGTATCATGTCATCTGAAAACAGAGACAGCTTTACTTCTTCTTTTCCGATTTGCATTCCTTTTATTTATTTTTCTTGTCTGATTGCTGTGGCTAAAACTTCCAAAACTATGTTGAATAGTAGTGGTGAGAGTGGACACCCTTGTCTTGTTCCGGATCTTAGAGGAAATGGTTTCTGCCACCTGCCCCTGTGGGTGAGCAGACAAGCCTCTGGGGCTGGTGAGTGCTGGTCGACACCAATCCTCTGTGCGGGAATCTCTCTGCTGTGTCCTCTGCACCCATGTTGCTGCGCTCTCCTCCACGGCTCCGAAGCTCCCCCCCTCCACCACCCACAGTCTCCGCCTGTGAAGGGGCTTCCTAATGTGTGGAAACCTTTCCTCCTTCACAGCTCCCTCCCACTGGTGCAGGTCCCATCCCTATTCTTTTGTCTCTGTTTTTTCTTTTTTCTTTTGCCCTACTCAGGTACGTGAGGAGTTTCTTGCCTTTTGGGACGTCTGAGGTCTTCTGCCGGTGTTCAGTAGTGTTCTGTAGGAGTTGTTCCACATGTAGATGTATTTCTGATGTATTTGTTGGGAGGAAGGTGATCTCCACGTCTTACTCCTCTGCCATCTTGAAGGTCTCTCGAATTTTATATTCTTTACTAATATCTAATGGGAAGAAGTCAAATGCATTTTTACCTGTTGCTTTAAAAATAGATTTTGTGAAGTAAATTATTTCTGAAGTTTGTAGATAGTTCTTTTGATTTTTTTTGACTTCATCATAATTATTTTCTTTCTTTGCAGCAGGCATTTTGGAGATCAAAGATGGGGAGAAAAGATGCCTCCACTATAAAACTTCCTGTTGATCAGTATAGAAAGCAAATTGGTAAGCAATGAATTCCCTTTGATGCATTCTTGTGAATTCAGATGAAGAAAAAAAGCAATTATGTGTGATATTAAGAAAATAACTTTTCCCTAATACATATGACACACAGAATATGAATAACAAAGGACTGCACAGAATTTTTAAGGAACAAAAATCAGTGCAGCCCTGTTTACCTCTAAAGAAATACCTTGTTTGTAGTTATGATTTTTCAAGGCTCTTTTAGATTTTATTAATTTGGTAAAGCAAAAATACTTTTATTGTTATTCTTAAGGCAAGATGCTTGTGTATAATCAGTATTTTTAATATTAACATCTGTTTAATTATTTATTTTTATCCTTATAAATATTTCAATTCTTTTGACTCTTAGTGGCAATAATGTGATAACCTCAAGATTCTCCATTAAAATTTTAACTTTGTAAAATGGTGGACTAGAGAGAAGTCCAGTCAACAGCAAGGAAAATACCAGGAAGCTTCCCTGTTTTAGACTATGCTCTAGGTGCAGGATTTCCTACCCAATCTTTTCAAGGATGCATGGAGTATTTACAAAAAATTACCTCCATACTACGTCACAAACCAAGTCCCCCCAATTTTAAAGAATCAGTATCCTGCAACCACAACTTTGAACAAAGTATAGTAAATTAGAAATCAGTTGGAAGCCAAAACGTTAACTTCCCCTTCCCCATCCCCTACCCTCTCTTCTTACATGTTCCTTCCTGTTGCCACCTGTTCCCATTCTTTTGGAAATTAAAATAATAATCATAATAATAATCTTAATAATAAAACCTCTTCTAAATAACTGACAGATAAACAAAGAAGTTACAATACAAGTCAGAAAATAGGTAGAAATAATTGATAACAATAGAGTATATACCTGTTTTATGAATATGATACATAAGGTACACTCCATAAGGGAAAAGATGTTTGTGCAAAACAAAGGAGATGAAAACAAAGTGAAAAATATTTAAAATATGTAACCAATTAAAAATTTAGATGTAGAAAAATAAAGCCCTACTATAAATAAAATAATCTGGATGTCTAATAGTAAAATGGACAAAACATATGAGCAGACAATTCATAAAAGAGGAAATCAAAATACACAAATAAAACCAAACAACTATTACAATAAAAAATGCAATCAAAAGAATCTTATGAACGATTTAACTCACCTAACTGATGGATAATGCAAATTAAAAAACAGTATTTCTGACTGTATTATTTCTTAGGAGAAGGTTTATGATATTTCTTTTGTATATATCTTCCTCCACTTATAGGATGCAGCATGAGTAAATAGTGTGGGTTGTTATATTATTTATGTGTTTAAACAGAAGGACTGACTTACCAGATTGAAGTTTGATCAAATGGGATGTGCTAAACCACATAAAGAATAACCATATTGGGGATCAATCCACATCCAACTCTTTTTTTTTTTTCTTTTTTTTTTTTGCGGTATGCGGGCCTCTCACTGTTGTGGCCTCTCCCATTGCGGAGCACAGGCTCCGGATGCGCAGGCCCAGCGGCCATGGCTCACGGGCCCAGCTGCTCCGCGGCATATGGGATCCTCCCAGACCGGGGCACGAACCCGTATCCCCTGCATCGGCAGGCGGACTCTCAACCACTGCACCACCAGGGAGGCCCCACATCCAACTCTTAAATAAACAATTCTTAGAATTTTGAAAAGTGTATATATTCAGGTAACCACATATGCCAATCAAAATATAGAACACTTCCATCTTCTCAGATAGTTCTAGTCAGTCCTTACCCACACCCCCCATATGCAACCACTGTTCTGATTTCTATCATCACTGATGACAGAAAAATAAAATAAAGCATCAGCTAAGATTTTTATTGAAATTGAATTGTATCTAATGATCAATTGTTGAGAATAGACACCCTAAAAATCTAAAGTATTCTGTTCTATAAACATTGCATATCTTTCCTTTGATTTAGTTCCATTCATATATATAAGAGCCAAGAAAGAATAAGACAGAGAAAGTAATATAATTGTAAAGTCTCATCCCTCTTCTTTTTTTTTTTTTTTTTGGCTGTACTTGGGCCTCTCACTGTTGTGGCCTCTCCCGTTGTGGAGCACAGGCTCCAGACGTGCAGGCTCAGCGGCCATGGCTCACGGGCCCAGCCGCTCTGCGGCATGTGGGATCTTCCCAGACAGGGGCACGAACCCACGTCCCCTGCATCGGCAGGCGGACTCCCAACCACTGCGCCACCAGGGAAGCCCTCAGCCCTCTTCTTATACTAAATTGTTCTGAGGATTCTGTGTTATGCATTATGTTCCCATATATAGTTCTCTTTCCTGTTTAACTTCCTCTTGAAAATATAAGCAGGCACAAGATATACCCTTCTCACAGAATGCTTGTGGGATCCATAAAAAGTGTTAGAGCAGTTTATAAAGTAGAGTGTTGCATGGACATGAGTTATCCTGGGTAAACTTTGCAAATACAGTAATCATGATCAAACAAAATATACTAAAATTAAAATAGCGAGAGTATACTTTTGTTTACTCTTTTTAAGGATAATGTACTGCAGTGTTTAGATTTTCATGTATATAATATAGAATAATCTAGTAATATTATATAAGTAATAATAATAATATGTAAGATTTTGTAAAGACAGAGAAAAAAGCAAAATAGAAAATATATTAATTAGTTAATTAATTAGGATATTAACTAATTTGAGAATTTTCTGAAGGAAAGATTTTTTTTCTCACTTAATGTGTCAGAGTTAGAAAGTACCAGAAGCCTCAACTCATACTAATGATGATAGATGATCTATCACCGACATTGTCTTCCTTACATGGAGTTCTATGCAGACGTTTTCCCAGATATGATCCAAAATGTGAGGAGGGAATAAAGCAACTAGGATTATTTTAAGAAGATATTTCAGTATTGGTGGTAAAAAACAAAGTACAAATAGCATATAAACTGAGTACCACAGTGTTTTTTTTTTTAGTATTCAAGCTGTTAGTAAGCTCATTTAGATTGCTAATAAAGTTTCACAATAAATAGAGGCGTTGTATGTGTGCAGTGTTCACTTGTTACTAAATCTCATTTATTTATGTAATTTTTGTATGGTCAGTCAGTAACTGTACATGGCAAAACCAGTGCCAGTTTTGAATGATGATTTCAATATCACTGGTTAATATTTGTCTTCCACTAAAAGTTTTGCCTTTTAAATTATGTAGTAAATGACAGTGATTAATGGCTTTCACAAAAAGCCTTTCTTACAATAGTCTTTGCTCAGGTAAGAATCAAATGAGCTGACACTGTGACTGGAAACACCTCGTAGATAGAGAATTTTCACATTAAATGGACACTACATTAATTACTGTATCATTATTTGAAATGTGTAGTGAACTGAGATGGAATACCCTTCTCACTTTCAAGGCAGTATACTAAGAAAAATTGAATATTCTGAAATATTGCTGACTGCAAGGGGAAATAAATTGGTTTGGGCCTTACATTTCTTCAGAAATAATGTTTTAAAAATAGCGAGTGTGAGACTGGCTAATATTACATGCATTATTCTAGAGATAAATTATTTCAAAATTGGAAAAGAATAGCATTTTTAAAACTTCTAACATAATTAAGATATTTTATAAATACATATTATTAAATAAATGAGGCCAAATAATACATGCGCTAGGTAAATCATACAAAAATTATATCTAATTTACTTATAAATTCCTATTTTCTTATATAACAGAAGTATTATAGGCATCTTGTGCCACGCACATCTTATTTCATCCTCATAGTAGTCCTATAGGAGCTTCATTGTTTACAGATCAGGAAAATACAGCACAGATGGGTTAAAGAACTTTCTCAAGGTGCTACATTTGGTAAGAGGTAGAGCCAGGACTCCATTCCAAGAAACTGACCACAGAATCCCTTCACTATACTGCTTCCCTGGGGCCAAAAACTATATTAGGTACTGGCAGATGCAAAAATAATTAAGTCATAAGATCTAAGTTCATGGAATTGGCAGTATAATAGCACTATGGCTATTATGACTGTCTGAGGAAACTCTGATCATAATTTAGAAATACAATGTCCAAAATAAATTCTGGTATTTCTTAATTCTCTATATTTTTAAAAGTCCTAATGTTATTATTGTGGTTTATTTACTAAAAATTCATATATAATGGTGTACATATTTACTATTTCCTCTATTCCTAATTCTATTTTATGTCCCAGACCTTCTATCTAAAATCATTTTCTTTTGTGCCTTGTAGACATCATTTTTTAGAATTTCCTAGAATATATGCCAGCTTGTGGCAATTTCGCAGTTTCTTTTTTAAAAAAATGATACTGATATACCATTATTTCTGAAATATGTTATCTCTCGCTATTGAATTTGTATTTAGACAGTTTTGTTTTTATTTCATTGTGTGTTCTTTCAATATATTAAAATATCACTCCTTTGCATTTTGTCTTTTGTTTTTACTCCTAGGAACTCAATCTAAATGTTACTTCTTTAAAAATAATCAATTTTTTTAACCTCCTTTTAAGATTTTCTGTGTCTTTGGATTTCTGCAGTTTCACTAAGATGAGTCTAAGTATAGGTTTGACTTCATTTATTCTATTTGGGGTTTACTGGGCTTCCTATTGTTGTAGATTCATTTTCTTAAATATGTTCTTGAAAATTCTTATCCATTATTTCCTGAAAATATTACCCCAGTTTCATTCATTTTCTCTAATTTTTGGCAAATACCAGATATTCTATTGCTGTACAATAGAAAGGTGCATTTTCAGCTTTACTAAATGCTGGTAAATTACTCTCTAAAGTGGATGCACTTACTATTTTGCAGTCACAAAATCAATGTAAAATGTTGTCTATTTCTCCATATTCTTTGATAACTTTCAGACTTAAAATTTTTGCCCATCTCATACACATGAAACTATTCATTCTTATTTTAGTTTTCATTTTATTACTTACTAAGATTAATCATCTAATATGTTTATTGATCTTTTGATTTCTCTCTTTCACAAATCTATTGCTGCCATTTTTCTTTTTCTATTTTTGTGTGTGAGTAGACTTTTAACTACTATTCTTTTCTTTCATTCTTTTTTCATCTGTTAATAGATCTACATTTTCTTGAACCAATTTGTGTAACATCCTGGGATGAAGCTGAATGAAATCTACTGAGTTGCTTTTCTCTCATTGCATTGTTTCATTTCATTATTTTTTTAAATTTTTTTTAAATTTTTTGATTAGATTCTGCTTTATAACAAAGTGAATCAGTCATACATATACATCTGTTCCCACATCCCTTCCCTCTTGTGTCTCCCTCCCTCCCACCCTCCCCATCCCACCCCTCCAGGCAGTCACAAAGCACCGAGCTGATCTTGCTGTGCTATGCGGCTGCTTCCCACTAGCTATCTACCTTACGTTTGGTACTGGATATATGTCCATGCCTCTCTTTCGCTTTGTCACAGCTTACCCTTGCCCCTCCCCATATCCTCAAGTCCATTCTCAAGTAGGTCTGTGTCTTTATTCCTGTTTGACCTCTAGGTTCTTCATGACATTTTTTTTTTAATTCCATATATATGTGTTAGCATACGGTATTTGCCTTTCTCTTTCTGACTTACTTCACTCTGTATGGCAGGCTCTAGGTCTATCCACCTCATTACAAATAGCTCAGTTTCGTTTCTTTTTATGGCTGAGTAATATTCCATTGTATATATGTGCAACATCTTCTTTATCCATTCATCCGATGATGGACACTTAGGTTGTTTCCATCTCTGGGCTATTGTGAATAGAGCTGCAATGAATATTGTGGTACATGTCTCTTTTTGAATTATGGTTTTCTCAGGGTATATACCTAGTAGTGGGATTGCTGGGTCATATGGTAGTTCTATTTTTAGTTTTATAAGGAACCTCCATACCGTTCTCCATAGTGGCTGTACCAATTCACATTCCCACCAGCAGTGCAAGAGTGTTCCCTTTTCTCCACACCCTCTCCAGCATTTATTGTTTCTAGATTTCTTGATGATGGCCATTCTGACTGGTGTGAGATGATGTCTCATTGTAGTTTGGATTTGCATTTCTCTAATGATTAATGATGTTGAGCATTCTTTCATGTGTTTGTTGGCAGTCTGTATATCTTCTTTGGAGAAATGTCTATTTAGGTCTTCTGCCCATTTTAGGATTGGGCTGTTTGTTTTTTTGCTATTGAGCTGCATGAGCTGCTTATAAATTTTGGAGATTAATCCTTTGTCAGTTGCTTCATTTGCAAATATTTTCTCCCATTCTGAGGGTTGCCTTTTGGTCTTATTTATGTTTTCCTTTGCTGTGCAGAAGCTTTGAAGTTTCATTAGGTCCCATTTGTTTATCTTTGCTTTTATTTCCATTTCTCTAGGAGGGGGGTCCAAAAGGATCTTGCTGTGATTTATGTCATAGAGTGATCTACCTATGTTTTCCTCTAAGAGTTTGATAGTTTCTGGCCTTACATTTAGGTCTTTAATCCATTTTGACCTTATTTTTGTGTATGGTGTTAGGGAATGATCTAATCTCATACTTTTACATGTCCCTGTCCAGTTTTCCCAGCACAACTTACTGAAGAGGCTGTCCTTTCTCCACTGTACATTCCTGCCTCCTTTATCAAAGATAAGTTGACCATATGTGCGTGGGTTTATCTCTGGGCTTTCTATCCTGTTCTATTGATCTATCTTTCCGTTTTTGTGCCAGTAGCACACTGTCTTGATTAATGTAGCTTTGTAGTATAGTCTGAAGTCAGGGAGCCTGATTCCTCCAGCTCCATTTTTCATTCTCCAGATTGCTTTGGCTATTCGGGGTCTTTTGTTTTTCCAAACAAATTTTGAAATTTTTTGTTCTAGTTCTGTGAAAACTGCCAGTGGTAGTTTGATAGGGATTGCATTGAATCTGTAGATTGCTTTGGGTAGTAGAGTCATTTTCACAATATTGATTCTTCCAATCCAGGAGCATGGTATATCTCTCCATCTATTTGTATCATCTTTAATTTCTTTCATCAGTGTCTTATAATTTTCTGCATACAGGTCTTTTGTCTCCTTAGGTTGGCTTATTCCTAGATATTTTATTCTTTTTGTTGCAATGGTAAATGGGAGTGTTTTCTTGATTTCATTTTCAGATTTTTCATCATTAGTGTACAGGAATGCCAGAGATTTCTGTGCATTAATTTTGTATCCTGCTACTTTACCAAATTCATTAGTTAGCTCTAGTAGTTTTCTGGTAGCATCTTTAGGATTCTCTATGTATAGTATCATGTCATCTGCAAACAGTGACAGCTTTACTTCTTCTTTTCCAATTTGGATTCCTTTTATTTCCTTTTCTTCTCTGATTGCTGTGGCTAAAACTTCCAAAACTAAGTTGAATAAGAGTGGTGAGAGTGGGCAGCCTTCTCTTGTTCCTGATCTTAGTGGAAATGTTTTCAGTTTTTCACCATTTAGGACAATGTTGGCTGTGGGTTTGTCATATATGGCCTTTATTATGTTGAGGAAAGTTCCCTCTATGCCTACTTTCTGCAGGTTTTTTATCATAAATGGGTGTTGAATTTTGTCAAAAGCTTTCTCTGCATCTATTGAGATATTCATATGGTTTTTCTTCTTCAATTTGTTAATATGGTGTATCACATCGATTGATTTGCATATATTGAAGAATCCTTGCATCCTGGAATAAACCCCACTTGATCATGGTGTATGATCCTTTTAATGTGCTGTTGGATTCTGTTTGCTAGTATTTTGCTGAGGATTTTTGCATCTATGTTCATCAGTGATATTGGCCTGTAGTTTTCTTTCTTTGTTTCATCCTTGCCTGGTTTCGGTATCAAGGTGATTGTTGCCTCGTAGAATGAGTTTGGGAGTTTTCCTCCCTCTGCTATATTTTGGAAGAGTTTGAGAAGGATAGGTGTTAGCTCTTCTCTAAATGTTTGATAGAATTCGCCTGTGAAGCCATCTGGTCCTGGGCTTTTGTTTGTTGGAAGATTTTTTAATCACAGTTTCAATTTCAGTGCTTGTGATCGGTCTATTCATATTTTCTATTTCTTCCTGATTCAGTCTTGGCAGGTTATGCATTTCTAAGAATTTGTCCATTTCTTCCAGGTTGTCCATTTTATTGGCATAGAGTTTCCTGTAGTAATCTCTCATGATCTTTTGTATTTCTGCAGTGTCAGTTGTTACTTCTCCTTTTTCATTTCTAATTCTATTGATTTGAGTCTTCTCCCTTTTTTTCTTGATGAGTCTGGCTAATGGTTTATCAATTTTGTTTATCTTCTCAAAGAACCAGCTTTTAGTTTTATTGATGTTTGCTATCATTTCCTTCATTTCTTTTTCATTTATTTCTGATCTGATCTTTATGATTTCTTTCCTTCTGCTCACTTTGGGGTTTTTTTGTTCTTCTTTCTCTAATTGCATTAGGTGCAGGGTCAGGTTGTTTACTCGAGATGTTTCCTGTTTCTTAAGGTGGGATTGTATTGCTATAAACTTCCCCCTTATAACTGCTTTTGCTGCGTCCCATAGGTTTTGCGTCGTCGTGTCTCCCTTGTCATTTGTTTCTAGGTATTTTTTTATTTCCTGTTTGATTTCTTCAGTGATCACTTCGTTATTGAGTAGTGTATTTTTTAGCCTCCATGTGTTTGTATTTTTTACAGATCTTTTCCTGTAATTGATGTCTAGTCTCATAGCATTGTGGTCGGAGAAGATACTTGATACAATTTCAATTTTCTTAAATTTACCAAGGCTTGATTTGTGACCCAAGATATGATCTATCCTGGAGAATGTTCCATGAGCACTTGAGAAAAATGTGTATTCTGTTGTTTTTGGATAGAATGTCCTATAAATATCAATTAAGTCCATCTTGTTTAATGTATCATTTAAAGCTTGTGTTTCCTTATTTATTTTCATTTTGGATGATCTGTCCATTGGTGAAAGTGGGGTGTTAAAGTCCCCTATTATGAATGTGTTACTGTCGATTTCCCCTTTTATGGCTGTTAGTATATGCGTTATGTATTGAGGTGCTCCTATGTTGGGTGCATAAATATTTACAATTGTTATATCTTCTTCTTTGATCTATCGGTTTATCATTATTTAGTGTCCTTCTTTGTCTCTTCCGATAGTCTTTATTTTAAAGTCTATTTTGTCTGATATGAGAATTGCTACTCCAGCTTTCTTTTGATTTCCATTTGCATGGAATATCTTTTTCCATCCCCTTACTTTCAGTCTGTATGTGTCCCTAGGTCTGAAGTGGGTCTCTTGCAGACAGCATATATATGGGTCTTGTTTTTGTATCCATTCAGCCACTCTGTGTCTTTTGGTGGGAGCATTTAGTCCATTTACATTTAAGGTAATTATCGATATGCATGTTCCTATTCCCATTTTATTAATTGTGTTGGGTTCATAATTGTAGGTCTTTTCCATCTATTGTATTTCTTGCCTAGAGAAGTTCTTTTAGCATTTGTTGTAAAGCTGGTTTGGTGGTGCTGAACTCTCTCAGCTTTTGCTTGTCTGTAAACGTTTTAATTTCTCCGTGAAATCTGAATGAGATCCTTGCTGGGTACAGTAATCTTGGTTGCAGGTTTTTCTCCTCCATCACTTTAAATATGTCCTGTCAGTCCCTTCTGGCTTGCAGAGTTTCTGCTGAGAGATCAGCTGTTAACCTGATGGGGATTGCCTTGTGTGTTATTTGTTGTTTTTCCCTTGCTGCTTTTAATATGTTTTCTTTGCATTTAATTTTTGACAGTGATTAATATGTGTCTTGGCATATTTCTCCTTGGATTTATCCTGTATGGGACTCTCTGTGCCTCCTGGACTTGATTAACTATTTCCTTTCCCATATTAAGGAAGTTTTCAACTATAATCTCTTTAAATATTTTCTCAGTCCCTTTCTTTTTCTCTTCTTCTCTGGAACCGCTATAATTCAAATGTTGGTGCGTTTAATGTTGTCCCAGAAGTCTCTGAGACTCTCCTCAGTTCTTTTCATTCTTTTTTCTTTCTTGTGCTGTGCAGTAGCCATTTCCATGATTTTATCTTCCACCTACTTATCCGTTATTCTGCCTCAGTTATTCTGCTATTGATCCCATGTAGAGTATTTTTAATTTCATTTATTGTGTGTTCATTGTTGCTTGTTTCATCTTTAGTTCTTCTAGGTCCTTGTTAACTGTTTCTTGCATTTTGTCTCTTCTATTTCCAAGATTTTGTATCATCCTTACTATCATTATTCTGAATTCTTTTTCATGTGGACTGCCTATTTCCTCTTCATTTGTTAGGTTTGGTGCGTTTTTATCTTGCTCCTTCTCCTGCTGTGTGTTTTTCTTTCTTCTCATTTTGCTTATCTTACTGTGTTTGGAGTCTCCTTTTTTCAGGCTGCAGGTTCGTCGTTCCCATTGTTTTTGGTGTCTGTCCTCAGTGGCTAAGATTGTTTCAGTGGGTTGTCTAGGCTTCCTTCTGGAGGGGACTAGTGCCTGTGTTCTGGTGTATGAGGCTGGATGTTGTCTTTCTGGTGGTCAGGTCCACGTTTGTTGCTGTGTTTTGTGGTGTCTGTGCACTTTTTCTGATTTTAGGCAGCCTCTTTTCTAATGGGTGGTGTTGTCTTCCTGTCTTGCTAGTTGCTTGGCATAGGGTGTCCAACACTGTAGCTTGCTGGTCGTTGAGTGAAGCTGGGTGCTGGTGTTGAGATGGAGATCTCTGGAAGATTTTTGCCATTTGATATTATGTGGAGCTGGGAGGTCTCTTGTGGACCCGTGTCCTGAAGTTGGCTCTCCCACCTCAGAGGCACAGCCCTGACCCCTGGCTGCAGCACCAAGAACCTTTCATCCACACGTCTCCTCAATTTGGGATGATGTGTTGTCTATTCATGTATTCCACAGATGCAGGGTACATCAAGTTGATTGTGGAGCTTTAATCCGCTGCTTCTGAGCTGTTGGGAGAGATATTCTATCTAGAATAGATCTATATTTTCTTCCGCCAATTTGGGTAACATATTCAATGATAAAGTTGAATGGAAAATATCAAATATATTCATAAACAATTATGCATAAAATTCTCTTAATATTTTAAAATTATAACTGTAATTTCTATTTTTAATTGATGTTATTTAATTTTACTCTATCTGTTTTTTCATCATCACTCAAGATTTGTTTAAATTTTTTAGACATCTTAAAGAATTAGCTTTTGTTACTAGATTTTATTATTTCCTTTTCCATAATTCTACTGTTGTCTCTGATTTCCTTTATTGTAATTCTTTAACTTGTCTCTTTCTTTTATAATTATTTGAGTTTCATTCTTTGCTATTTGCTTTACAAACATTTTTTTACTAATGTATTCATTTAATGGATCAGTTTACTTCACTACATTATTGGCTCTGTTATATTATTTTAGAGCTTTCTTGAGTTCTATACAGTTATCCCTCAGTATCTGCCAGGGATTGATTCCAGGACCCTCTGAAGGTACCAAAATCCATGGATGTTCAAGTCCCATAATTGACCTTTGTATTAATGGCTTTGCATCTATGGATTCAACCGACCTTGAATTGTGTGGTACTGTCTGTATTTACTGGAAAAAAATCTTTCTAAAAGTGGACCTGCATGGTTCAAACCCATGTTCAAGTGTCAACTGTGTATATATATATATGCATTTCAAATTGATTTTTAACCTTATTGTTTTCTGTTCAGAAAATGCTTTTAGAATAATGTTAGTTTTTGATATTAAGCTCTTCTCTATTGCTTACTATATATATGGTCAATTTTGTTAACATTCTCTCTGTGCTTGCAAGGGATAGGTATCCTCTAATATTGGGATGCAGTACTGCTTATATTAATTGTGGTGTTCAAATCTATATTGTACTTAATATGAATGTATGAGCTGTCATTCTGTGAGAAAGAATAATTAAAATATTCTCACTAATTCCATGAAGCTCTCAATTCTTGTAATTCTGTCATTTTTTACTGTGTATATTTTGATGTAATGTTTTTGTTGCATAGCATTTCTAAATTGGTATATATTTCAGATAATTATTCCCCCTTTTCTATTAAATGCTGGCCTTTTAAAGTGCTATTATTTTTTTTCAGAGAATCTTTTTTTTTTGTCTTAAATTAATGTTGGTAATGACCTTTCTTTTGTTTACTATTCTGATTGACATTTTTGTTCCTACCCTTTTATTTTACTTTCATTTAGACTTTAATGTTATATTTTATGATTTTGATACAGCCTAAGAATCTTTGTTTTGGGGCAAGCAAATTTAATCATATATTATTTACTGTGAATAAAAAATTCTAAATATATTTCCACAATTTTATTTTGTAGTTTTTATCTGTGGTGGTTTTTACTTGCTAATCTCTACCCTAATCTTCTTTACAAAAAAAATTGGATTGTCTTTTTTTCTTTTTTCGTTCAAATTTTAACGTTTTACTTTCCATTTCTTTCTCTATTTTCTTTTTTGTTATTTGCTTGTTTTATTTTGTCTTCCATCAAATGTTATCTGGTATATTTGACTTAGTGAAAAGTAAAGTGTATGAATACTTTTATTTATCCTAAACAATATAAAGATTTTTAACTCTTTATATCTGATTACATTTTCCATTTGTTCTTGTTGTTGTGTGTATTACTTTCTCTCTTGTTTTTAACAGGATAATAATTATTATTTTTAACTTTTTAATCACCAATAATTACTTAGATCTAACTTTGTGTTTGCTCTCTTTACTAACCACTACCTCTTATATTTTACATCTTCCTCCTGGTGAAGTTTCCTTGTTCCTTTTGCCTGAATGCAAATATCTATTAGGGAAAAATTCCTCTGTCTCTGCTTAGAAGACAATATTGTTGTTACATTGTACTCACGCTTGCATTATTGTCTCATGTGTTTCTGATGAGAACTCATCCATTAGTCTAATTGTCATTTCTTTTTGGTGTATGTTTTTTCCTGTCATTAAGAATGTTTTTAACATATTTTTCAACTTTAATTTAATGCGAATATTTATTTTTATTGGTAAAAAGAAAAAAAGGAGGTGGGCTTCAGAATTGCTGTGATTCTTCATCCTGGGGATTCTCGTCTTTCTTAAGTTTCAGAAGGATTTCCATCTCTGATTTTTTTTTTAATAATGACTTTCCTCCTCTCTAATCTCTCCTGGAATTCCTATTATATATAAGTTCAGTCTTCACATTATAACATCCATATCTCTTAAAATCACTTTAATATTTTATATCTCTGTCCTACTCTGGGTTACTTCTCAGATCTACCTTCCCTTTGACTAGCATTCACAAATTCTTTCTTTTTCTCTCTCATTTATTTCTTACTATGTTTAACTTGCACCCATAGATGTATCATTTCAGTGACCTATTTTTGTCCTGTGTAAAAGGTCTATTTAATCATTTAAAAACTCATTCTGTTTTTTTTCTGTTCCTTAATTTTTTCCTCTTTAATTATTTTAAATAGCAATTTTATATATTCTTTCAGGGTTTTTTAAATTATTCCTTCTTCTTATGGTACCAACTTTCCCATTTGTTGTATTGGCTTTTTTATTCTAGGTCATGCTGTTTTCTTCTTTTTCTTTCTTTTTTTTTTTTGATCTCTCTGTGCTTTATGGTTCTGAGTTTGTGTGTATGTATTCAGTTTCAACAGAGGTTTGTTTTTGTTTCTGTTTTCTCCCTCTGTGAGAGTCCCAGCAGTCTGAATTATGAAATATTCTTATGGAACAGTGTTCTATTTATTTATTGACAATGGGGATTTTATAGATTTTGGACTATTATTTTGGACGTATTTCTTGGCCTAGGATTCCCACAATTTGGACCTCATACCTTGTTTTGGGTCTAACAGTATTAAGATTTGTATTTCTCACAGGAGACACATCTATCTTCCACACCCAGAGCTTAGAGGAAGCAGAAAGATTCCTTGCTATTTCTCCAAACAAGCACAGAATTATTTTTTGTATGTTTTGTATGCTTTGAGAACCTCAACTTTATCCATATATCTCACAGTGGCACTATACAGGCCTGGGCCTTTAAAATCTAATGTGCAAGCCTCTTGACGTCTAATACAGGCACTAATATGACCAACCCGCCTTCTGCAACCAGGGCCACTAGGACATCAGCTGGGACTAGCTGTCTTGCTTTGAGTTTTTTCCTTGTTTCTGGCATTTGAACATTTTCTCTATTTCCTTTATTTTATTATAAATATATGTATGTATGTGTATATGTCAATATGTGTACATCTGATATTAAGACCTTTATAGAATGTTTGTCTGTTTGTTTCCTACTGTTTCTATGTACTTATATCAGAGAAGGGTCCATCTCAGCCCACTCTACCATGTTTTCAGAACTGGAAGTCCTTTTAACATTTAATTTTGCTGTTTGCACATACCACTTCCTTTCTACCTTGTTTAAGTATTTATATTTTTATTTGTACCTACTAGTACTTAAACATTTTGCAGGCAGAAGCTCTATCTAACTTTTGTATCCTTAATGACCATCCCTAATGATAGAAGGTACTTAATAATTATTTGTTAAAATAATAAAACAATCTCCCTAATTCTTAGGTAATTAAAATTCTATATGCCCTTTGTTTAACCTACTGTTTATATTATTTATTGTTTTGTAATTTCTCTTGAAATAATAAGCAGTATCTTTAACTAACTTGAAAACTTACTGATATATGCTGTTATTTAATTTTGCTGGAGTTTGTTTCTTATCTTCTGTGTGATACTTTTTGTTGTTTTCCTTTAATTTTATCTCTGTATCCCCAAGGGCACTTTACACATAGCAGCTACTTAAAAAAATGTTTGTTGATTTTTTGGGGGTTGGGGGCGGAGTGGTGTTTAAATAAAAACTAAAGATTGAGATACTTTATAATACCTTTTAGTTAACTACATTTCCCTCTGTTGGGGAGGAAGAAACTTTCCTCTATCCTTCTAGGTTCTTCTGGCTGGTCTAAGAATTAAATTGATATGAGACAGATTAATAGGAGAAAAATCAAACAAAAGTTTAAATAACATGTATACATAGGAGAGACCCAGGAAAAACTGATTATCTCACCAAAATGGCTGAAACCCTCCCCTTAAATACCATCTTCAGCTAAAAATAAAGGAGGACCTGGGAGTAGTAGTTTGGAATTTTAAAGGAAAGGAAGGTAATTCACATGCAGATGGAAAGCAGACTTTTGGTAAGCAAATGTTTGCCGGGCCCTGCAGAAATAATTAAACACAGAGTTCACTCTGATGTGTAGGCACTGCTGAGTTTCCCCCACCACACCCAGCCCCTATTCTTGCAGATATCTCTGGTGATAGCTCAATTTTTAGAACAAGCTCTCTACCTAAATTTTTTAAACAGGAGAAGGTCAAAGTTTCTTCCTGAGTCTTTTTGGGCCTTGATTGTTTTAAGCTCAAAATAATCTGCATGCCAAAGAGACATTTTGGGGTGGCAAATTTTGCTCCCTTACATGTATAAGTTGCTCTCCATATATTAAATTGTTGCTTGGTCAGCATTTTTAATGTATTTTTCTGGGAAGTTAATTTATATCTCATAAGCAACTTGTTGCATTATCTTTTTAGCAACCCAAAGTAAAGTGCTTGTTTCTTAGTACTTAATGACTTAATGTGCTGTTAAATGGTGATGTGTCCTTTGCAATGTATGATGAATGTTAAGTTGTTCTGTGCAAGCATTGAAAAATTATCATTGTTTGAGTTGCCTCTATAACATAATTTTAAAAGTTTGTGTGAGATTTTTGTTTCTGAGGATTAATTTACCAGCTTCCTCTCTATAGCCCAGATATCCCTCAATAATTTTAAGAAAAATACTTTTTTTCAAATTTACTCTTATAGATACCTCCTTTTAAAGTAAATATGTGGCATCATTTTATATGACTAACTAAGTATAAAAATATACAATGCTGATGAGAATCCATTAGATCTGTATTTTTTATTGTGTTTCTGGTTTTGTAATAATTTTCTTTTTATCAACTTGATGGATTAAATTTTTAATTATATTTTGCCTGTGACCACACAATTTGTGATTTTGTTCATCTTGCAGCTATCAGAATGCAGACTTTTTGTTTACTGGCATAGCTACTGGAGCTTGCTATAGAGTTCCATAAGAAAGGCTATTGATCCTTGCTTTTGCAAAGTGTTTTCTATAGTTATTTGTAGTTTGTAATTTAGTAATTAAAAATTTTGTTCACATAGTAGTTGGAAAATTACTTTATATGCCAAATAGTATTGTTCTTTTATGTGTAATTATGGTAATATGAGAAAAGTAAGATTTCAAATAGCATTTTGCTTTTTAAGGAATGGAGGAGGGATTTGAAGCAGTTGAGAAATTATTCTAAAGATGTAGGAAATATAAAAGTCTTTATTGTTGGTTAGCAAATTTTATTATTTGTCAGTATTTTTGACATGCTGTAAATAACTCATCTTTCAATAATTCATTTGAGTAATTAAATTTAGATTGCAAATTTTTCTTTTCAAATATTTTGACTCTTATCTCTTCACTTTTCTATTGTATCTTAATTGGTGTGGTCTATATAAATGGACAATAAATTATATATCTTTGTTATAGAGATCAGACAGTGAATAGAACTTGGTATTCATCCCAGACAGAATTATGATTGAATGTGTTTGCAAGATTAAAGCACTGAATTTACTTTTTTCTAATTAAAGACAATTAAAGATTTCCAGACACAAATAAAAGACAATGAATTGAGAAATAAGTGTAGGAGCAAGTCCATTTGCAGGTGAAAAGATGTGCCTTTGAAGCAGAACCAGCTGTATTTTCATTGAAAGAATAACAGTTGAGGAAGCTTTTCTGCATGTGCTTGCTTGATAGCATAATGTACTCATAAGCAGCTTATGCAGTATTCAGAAAATAACAGTGCATTAATTTTTAAAGCAGCAAAGGCAGAGGAAGAGCAGTACTGCCACATGATGATAAAGAGTGTGGCTACTGTAAAGTCTACTGTTCTAAGAAAGAAATAAAAAAGTGAGCTTCTGGAAAATGAACATTTATAAAACAATAACCAGATATTCACATGATAATGAGCTTAGGCCACAATATCAACAAAGGGCAAAGATTCAGTCTTGTTTCTGGGCAAAGCTAAGGAATTAAAAAGCAAAAAGCAAAAAGCAGTTAAGTAATCTATTCTTTTATTAAACTAAGGAAACTGTCAATAAAACTGTGGCACAGTTAACACAGACTATTACTTTAAATATAAAATAATTCATGGCATAAATGTAGGTTTTTATGTCGAATTAAATAGAGCATATAAATTATTCTTTCCTAACAATGTAATATGAAGAATGGAAAATGATAATATTGAGGTACCAAAATATGATCTTTATTAAACATATGTTCTTATATCTACCCATGATTCTTTATAGAAACAGTGCCAATGCTAAAGTTAAATATATTTTAATTATACTGAATAAGAAAGGATTTTTTAACATATATAATATCTACTGATTAGAAATTATAAATGAAAATGGCTTTTTAAAGTATTCTGTCTAAAAAAGCAGACACTACACAGATTGTTTGCAAAGTATATATAAATAAAAATGATGAGAATGTAGGTATTATCTTTGCTATCAAAAATTCAGGCATAATTCAAAAATTCTTTTGCATCAATGTTTTCTTTTTAGTTATTATTTTGCTCTTAGTTGATATTTATAATCCCTGTTTAAGACTTGAAACAGGAAATTCTGGTGATTATGTACAATGAGTTGTCAAGTATATGTTTTCAATTTATATTTAACAGGAGAAATCAGAGACAGACTAGTTTGTTTTGTTAAAATTGCTTGAATTGGGAACTACACACATATTATTAGGTGAATCTTAGTTTTCTGTCATTAGACGTAACTTGAGAGATAATCTTCTGGGGCATAAGGATGATTAAAATGATCCCAAACAAAAGTATCCATTCCACTTTGCTCTTAGTTTTATAAAGTGTGAACTAGGGCTGGAAATAGCCATGAATCCTGAGTGAAACAAGAAATAAACTCTTATTCTTCTCTTATCTCCTGGAATAAAGAAGTAATCAATTAACCTCTCTCTCTCATTTTCATGTTATTTCAAGTTGGCTTTCTGTCCTTTATCATGAAAACAATCCTGAAGAGTATCTAAGAAGATCCTCAACAACTACCCAGATATTTTCCAACCAAGCCAGGGACTGTTACTCTCCAAGTCTAGGATCTTAAGTAATATTTAGTCTTTTTATTCTTTCTTCTTTTTTCTATTGTGATCCAGCCTAAAAGATGAGAAAGAAGTATTTAAATTTTTATAATGCTCTTTTAAGGAGAAATTGGTTGTGTAGAGAGGATGGGCAGTACACTCTAGGAACAAGTGAAGAACTATAGGTTCAGGTTATCATTGTCAGTATTCTAGCTGGTCATAGTAGTTATAATTTATGACCTTCCTTCTCCAATATTCATTCCAGATTTGCTTATCTCTAGCAAGAATCTTAGTTTGATGAGCCCTTTGCCATTAGTGGGTAACACAAATCTTCGTTCCTGAAGGATCTAAGTGGTTCTTCTTGTTATAAAGTCACAGGGTTGATCCTTTTTTTATAGATATATATGTATATTTATTTATTTTAACATTTTTATTGGAGTCTAATTACTTTACAATGGTGTGTTAGTTTCTGCTTTATAACAAAGTGAATCAGTTATACATATACATATACCCCCATATCTCTTCCCTCTTGCATCTCCCTCCCTCCTAAACTCCCTATCCCACTCTTCTAGCTGATCACAAAGCAACGAGCTGATCTCCCTGTGCTATGCAACTGCTTCCCACTAGCTATCTATTTTACATTTGGTAGTGTATATATATCCATATATACACTACCACTCTCTTACTTTGTCCCAGCTTACCCTTCCCCATCCCCGTGCCCTTGAGGCTAGTAGGTCTGCGTCTATATACCCGTCTTGCCCCTAGGTTCTTCATGACCTTTTTTTTTTTTTTTTTTTTAGATTCCATATATATGTGTTAGCATACAGTATTTGTTCTTTCTCCTATTGACTTACTTCACTCTGTATGACAAACTCTAGGTCCATCCACCTCACAATAAATAACTCAATTTCATTTATTTTTATGGCTAGTAATATTCCATTGTATATATGTGACACATCTTTTTTATCCATTCATTTGTCGATGGACACTTAGGTTGCTTCTATGTCCTGGCTATTGTAAATAGAGCTGCAATGAACACTGTGGTACATGACTCTTTTTGAATTATGGTTTTCTCAGGGTGTATACACAGTAATGGGATTGCTGGGTCATATGGTAGTTCTATTTTTAGTTTTTTAAGGAACCTCTATAGTGTTCTCCATAGTGGCTGTATCAATTTACATTCCCACCAACAGTGTATGAGGGTTCCCTTTTCTCAACACCCTCTCCCACATTCATTTTTTGTAGATTTTTTGATGATGGCCATTCTGACCGGTGTCAGATGATATCACATTGTAGTTTTGATTTGCATTTCTCTAATGATTAATGATGTTGAACATTCTTTCATGTGTTTGTTGGCAATCTGTATACCTTCTTTGGAAAAATGTCTATTTAGGTCTTCTGCCCATTTTTGGATTGGGTTGTTTGTTTTTTTGATATTGAGCTGCATGAGTTGCTTGTATACATTGGAGATAAATCCTTTGTAAGTTGCTTCATTTGAAAATATTTTCTCCCATTCTGAGGGTTGTCTTTTCGTCTTGTTTATGGTTTCCATTGCTGTGCAAAAGCTTTGAAGTTTCATTAGGTCCCATTTGTTTATTTTTCTTTTTATTTCCATTTCTCTAGGAGGTGGGTCACAATGGTTCTTGCTGTGATTTATGTCATAGAGTCTTCTGCCTAGGTTTTCCTCTAAGAGTTTGATAGTGTCTGACCTTATATTTAGGTCTTTAATCCATTTTGAGATTATTTTAGTGTATGGTGTTAGAGAGTGTTCTAATTTCATTCTTTTACATGTAGCTGTCTGGTTTTCCCAGCACCACTTATTGAAGAGGCTGCTTTTCTCCATTGTATATTCTTGCCTCCTTTATCAAAGATAAGGTGAACGTATACACATGTGTTTATCTCTGGGCTTTCTATCCTGTTCCATTGATCTATATTTCTGTTTTTGTGCCAGTACCACACTTTCTTGATTACTGTAGCTTTGTGATATATTCTGAAGTCTGGGAGCCTGATTACTCCAGCTCCGTTTTTCTTTCTCAAGATTGCTTTGGCTATTCGGGGCCTTTTGTGTTTCCATACAAATTGTGAATTTTTTTGTTCTAGTTCTGTGAAAAATGCCAGTGGTAGTTTGATAGGGATTGCATTGAATCTGTAGACTGCTTTGGGTAATATAGTCATTTTCACAATGTTGATTCTTCCAATCCAAGGACATGGTATATCTCTCCATCTTTATATATCATCTTTAATTTCTTTCATCAGTGTCTTATAGTTTTCTGCATACAGGTCTTTTGTCTCCTTGGGTAGGTTAATTCCTAGGTATTCTTTTTGTTGAAATGGTAAATGGGAGTGTTTTCTTAATTTCACTTTCAGATTTTTCATCTTAGTGTAGAGGAATGCAAGAGATTTCTCTGAATTAATTTTGTATCCTGCTACTTTACCAAATTCATAGATGAGCTCTAGTACTTTTCTGGTAGCATCTTTAGGATTCTCTGTGTATCGTATCATGTCATCTGCAAACTGTGAGAGTTTTACTTCTTCTTTTCTGATTTGGATCCCTTTTATTTCTTTTTCTTCTCTCATTGCTGTGGCTAAGACTTCCTAAACTATGTTGAATAATAGTGGTGAGAGTGGGCAACCTTGTCTTGTTGCTGATCTTAGTGGAAATAGTTTCAGTTTTTCACCATTGAGGATGATGTTGGCTGTGGGTTTGTCATATATGGCCTTTATTATGTTGAGGTAAGTTCCCTCTATGCCTACTTTCTGGAGGGTTTTTATCATAAATGGAAGTTGAACTTTGTTGAAAACTTACTCTGCATCTATTGAGATGATCATATGTTTTTTCTCCTTCAATTTGTTAATATGGCATATCACATTGATTGATTTGCATATATTGAAGAATCCTTGCATCCCAGGATCAACCACTCTTGATCATGGTGTATAATCCTTTTTATGTACTGTTGGATTCTGTTTACTAGTATTTTGTTGAGGATTTTTGTATGTATGTTCATCAGTGATATTGGCCTGTAGTTTTCTTTCTTTGTGACATCCTTGTCTGGTTTTGGTATCAAGGTGATGGTCGCCTCCTAGAATGAGTTTGGGAGTGTTCCTCCCTCTGCTATATTTTGGAAGAGTTTGAGAAGGATAGGTGTTAGCTCTTCTCTAAATGTTTGATAGAATTCGCCTGTAAAGCCATCTGGTCCTGGGCTTTTGTTTGTTGGAAAACTTTTTATCACATTTTCAATTTCAGTGCTTGTGATTGGTCTGTTCATGTTTTCTATTTCTTCCTGATTCAGTCTTGGCAGGTGGTGTATTTCTAAGAATTTGTCCATTTCTTCCAGGTTGTCCATTTTATTGGCCTATAGTTGCTTGCAGTAATCTCTCATGATCCTTTGTATTTCTGCAGTGACAGTTGTTCCTTCCCCTTTTTCATTTCTGATAATATTGAGTCTTCTCTCTCTTTTTCTTAATGTGTCTGGCTACTTGTTTATCAATTTTGTTTATCTTCTCAAAGAACAAGCTTTTAGTTTTATTGATCTTTGTTGTTGTTCCCTTCATTTATTTTTCATTCATTTCTGATCTGATTTTTATGATTTCTTTCCTTCTGCTAACTTTGGGGTTTTCTTGTTCTTCTTTTTCTAATTGTTTTAGGTGTAAGATTAGGTTGTTTGTTTGAGACATTTCTTGTTTCTTAATGTAGGATTGTATTGCTATAAACTTCCCTCTTAGAACTGCTTTTGCTGCATCCCATAGGTTTTAGGTCTTTGTGTTTTCTTTGTCATTTGTTTTTAAGTATTTTTTGATTTCCTCTTTGGTATCTTCAGTGATCTCTTGGTTATTAACTAGTGTATTGTTTTGCCTCCATGTGTTTGTATTTTGTACAGATGTTTTCCTGTAATTGATATCTAGCCTTATAGCATTTTGGTCAGAAAAGATACTTGATACAATTTCAATTTTCTTAAATTTACCAAAGCTTGTCTTGTGACCCAAGATATTATCTATCCTGGACAATGTTCCATGAGCACTTGAGAAGAAAGGGTATTCTGTTGTTTTGGGATGGAATGTCCTATAAATATAAATTAAGTCCATCTTGTTTAATGTATCACTTAAAGCTTGTGTTTCCTTATTCATTTTCATTTTGCATGATCTCTCCATTTGTGAAAATGGGGTGTTCAAGTCCCCTACTATGTTTGTGTTATTGGCAATTTTCCCTTTCATGGCTGTTAGTATTTTCCTTATGTATTTAGGTGCTTCTATGTTGGGTCCATAAATATTTACAGTTGTTATATCTTCTGCTTGGATTGATACCTTGATCATTATGTAGTGTTCTTCTTTGTCTCTTGTAATAGTCTTTATTTTAAAGTCTATTTTGTCTCCTATGGGAATTGCTAGTCCAGCTTTCTGTTGATTACCATTTGCATTGATTATCTTTTCACATCCCCTCACTTTCAGTCTGTATGTGTCTCTAGGTGTGATGTGTGTCTCTTGTAGACAGCATATATATGGGTCTTGTTTTTGTATCCATTCAGCCACTCTATGTCTTTTGGTTGGAGAATTTAATCCATTTACAGTTAAGGTAACTAACGATATGTATGTTGTTTTGGGTTTGTTATTGTAGTTCTTTTCCTTCTCTTGTGTTTCCTGCATATTGAAGTTCCTTTAGCATTTGTTGTTAAGCTGGTTTGGTTGTGCTGAATTCTCTTAGCTTTTGCTTGTCTGAAAGTTTTTAATTTCTCCATCAAATCTTAATGAGATCCTTGCTGGATAGAGTAATCTTAGTTGTAGGTTTTTCCCGTTCATCACTTTAAATATGTTCTGCCACTCCCTTCTGGCTTGCAGAGTTTCTGCTGAAAGATCAGCTGTTAAACTTATGGGGATTCCTTTGTATGTTATTTGTTGTTTTTCCCTTGCTGTTTTTAATATTTGTTGTTTGTATTTAATTTTTGATAGTTTGATTAATATGTGTCTTGTCGTGTTTCTCCTTGGATTTATCCTGTATAGGACTCTCTGTGCTTCCTGGACTTGATTAACTATTTCCTTACCCACATTAGGAAAATTTTCAACTATAATCTCTTTAAATATTTCTCAGTCCCTTTCTTTTTCTCTTCTCCTTCTGGGACCCCTAATTCGAATGTTGGTGCATTTAATATTGTCCCAGAAGTCTCTGAGACTATCCTCAATTCTTTTCATTCTTCTTTCTTTATTCTGCTCTGCAGTAGTTATTTCCACTATTTTATCTTTCAGGTCACTTATCCGTTCTTCTGCCTCTGTTATTCTGCTATTTATCCCTTCTAGATAATTTTTTATTTCATTTACTGTGTTGTTTATGAAGGTTTCTTTGCTGTTTAGTTCTTCTAAGTCATTGTTAAATGTTTTATATATTTTCTCCATTCTACTTCCAAGATTTTGGATCATCTTTACTATCATTATTCTAAATTCTTTTTCAGGTAGACTGCCTATTTCCTCTTCATTTGTTTGGTCTGGTGGGTATTTACCTTGCTCCTTCGTCTGCTGTGTTTTTCTGTCTTCTTATTTTGCTTCACTTACTGTGTTTGGGGTCTCCCCTTAGCAGGCTTCATGTTCGTATTTATCTTTGTTTTTGATGTCTGCCTTCAGTGGCTAAGGTTGGTATAGTGGATTGTGTAGGCTTCCTCGTGGAGGGGTGTAGTGCATATATTGTGGTCGATGAGGCTGGATCTTGTCTTTCTGGAGGGCAGGTCCACGTCTGGTGGTGTGTTTTGGGCTGTCTGTGACCTTATTATGATTTTATGCAGCCTTTCTGCTAGTGGGTGGGGTTGTGTTCCTGTCTTACTAGTTGTTTGGCATAGGGTGTCCAGCACTGTAAGTTCCTGTTCATAGAGTGGATCTGGGTCTTGACGTTGAGATGGAGATCTCTGGGAAATTTTCACCATTTGATATTACGTGGAGCTGGGAGGTCTCTGGTGGACCAATGTCCTGAACTTGGCTCTCCCACGTCAGAGGCACAGCCCTGACACCTGGCTGGAGCACCAAGAGCCTGTCCTCCACATGGCTCAGAATAAAAGGGAGAAAAAAAGAAAGAAAGTAAGAAAAAGATAAAATAAAATAAATAAAATTAGATAAAATAAAATAATATGAAATAGAGTAAAATAAATTAAAATTTTATTAAAATAAAAACAAAAATTAATTCTTGAATGTTTTAAGTACTTAAAAAGAAAGAAAGAAAGAAAGAACCAAACCAAAATCAAATCCACCAATGATAACAAGCACTGAAAACTATACTAAAAAAACAAACAAACAAAAATAAATGGACGGACAGAATCCAGGACAAATGGTAGAGCAAAGCTGTACAGAGAAAATCACTCACAGAAGCATTTGCCTACATACTCACAAAATGATAAAATGGGAAAAATATATTTATATTTTGTTGCTCCCAAAGTCCACCTCCTCAATTTGGGATGATTCATTGTGTATTCAGATATTCCTCAGATACAGGGAACATCAAGTTGAGTGTGGTTATTTAATCCGCTGCTAGTATTTAATGAGGTTGTTGGGAGATATTTCCCTTTCTCTTCTTTGTTCACACAGCTCCTGGGATTCAGCTTTGCATTTGGCCCTGCCTCTGTGTGTAGATTGCCTGAGGGTGTCTGTTCTTCACTCAGACAGGACGGGGTTAAAGGAGCAGCTGTTTCACAGGCTCAGGCTCACTGAGGCCGGTGTGGGGTGTGAGGCAGGGGTACTGAGTTTGGGGTGAGTCTGCAGTGGCAGAGGCCAGCATGATGTTGCACCAACCTGAGGCATGCTCTGTGTTCTCCTGGGGAAGTTGTCCTTGGATCACGGGACCCTGGTAGTGGCGGGCTGCACAGGCTCCCAGATGGGGAGGTGTGGATAGTGACCTGTGCTTGCACACAGGCTTCTTGGTGGCTGCAGCAGCAGCTTTAGTGTCTCATGCCTGTCTCTGGGGTCCACGTTGATAGCCGCGGCTCACACCCGTCTCTGGAGCTCTTTTAAGCAGAGCTCTTAATCCCCTCTACTTGTGCACCAAGAAACAAAGATGCAAGAAGAAGTCTCTTGCCTCTTCAGCAGTTCCAGACCTTTTCCCGGACTCCCTCCCAGCTAGCCGTGGGACACTAGCCCCCTTCAGGCTGTGTTCATGCAGCCAACCCCAGTCCTCTCCCTGGGATTCGACCAAAGCTGGAGACTCAGCTCCCAGCCCCCACACGTCCCGGCGGGTGAGCAGACAAGCCTCTCGGGCTGGTGAGTGCTGGTCGGCACCAATCCTCTATGAGGGAATCTCTCTGCTTCGTCCTCTGCACCCGTGTTGCTGCGCTCTCCTCCATGGCTCTGAAGCATCCCCCCTCCACCACCTGTAGTCTCTGCCCATGAAGGGCCTTCCTAGTGTGTGGAAACCTTTCCTCCTTCACAGCTCCCTCCCACTGGTGCTTGTCCCTTCCCTGTTCTTTTGTCTCTTTTTTTTCTTTTTTCTTTTGCCCTACTCAGATACGTGGGGAGTTTCTTGCCTTTTGGGACATCTGAGGTGTTCTGCC
The DNA here is from genome assembly GCF_964165515.1 of Mesoplodon bidens. Taxonomy (NCBI): domain Eukaryota; kingdom Metazoa; phylum Chordata; class Mammalia; order Artiodactyla; family Ziphiidae; genus Mesoplodon; species Mesoplodon bidens. Next base: position 36,456,440 of record NC_138173.1, on the reverse strand, counting down.
GGCCTTCAGTAGGTGTTCTGTAGGAGTTGTTCCACATGTAGATGTATTTCTGATGTATGTGTGGGGAGGAAGGTGATCTCCATGTCTTATTCTTCCGCCATCTTCCAAGTGGGGCTTCTTCTAGATGTATATTTACATACCGCACAGTTGACCCTTGGTATCCATGGGAGATTGGTTCCAGGACACCCATGGATACAAAAATCCTAATACTCAAGTCCCTTATGTAAGTAAAATGGTGAAATACAGTTGACACTTGAACAACATGAGTTTGAACTGCTCGGGCCCACTTATACACACACTTTTTTTCCCCAATAAATATATACTAGAGTACTACAAGATGCTGGGTTAGCTGAATCCATGGATGTGGAACTGGAAATATAGCAGGCTGACTATAAATTTGTACTAGATTTTTGACTGTGTAGAGGGTCAGTGCCCCAACCCCTGCATTTTTCAAGGGTCAACTATATTTGTGTAGAACCTGCGCACATCTTCCTGTATACTTTAAATCATTTCTATATTACAGTTGACTGTATATAAATTTCATTAAATTCTACCATTGGTCATGGCAGTACATGGGATTAACCAAGGAGTTCCTTCACAACTTTCTGTATTCCTTTTGGCCCTCACTATGTATTAAAAAAACATTTTCTCCTTGATAGCCAGCATCAATTATCCCAGCCAACACTGTGAGTCCCCATTTTACTGTTTACTCATAGGCATGAATAATCCAAACTGACTGGGTAGCAGACTCAGCCTCCAACTCAGGAAAACTAATATTCTGTATTTTTTTAGGTTACCTCTCTTTCTAGGTAAAGTACACAATAAAATGTACTACTTAAACTTTGGGCAGTGGGAGGATTTCCCTTATAAATTGTGTTTTAGGACCACCTCCAAAGATATCAGTATACTTCCATCTGGTGCAGCATATTATAATGAACCATCCACATACATTATTTTTTTAACTACTAAAACAGTACACACAATTTTATGGTTTGTTGAATTAGATAACCCCCAATTCATGACTGGTAGCTCCGGCCAGATGGTCCCTGAGTCTCATGACCAGGTAGTCAGTCTTCATCAGAGCTTGGTAGCAATCCAGGAGTTGTTTCTTAGCAGCTGTTACCTGTTGAAGGATGTATGGCGTTGTTCCAAAACCCTAGAGACTGCCACTTCTTTTTAATTGGGACCTGCTAAAGACTTGTTTCTATGTCTCAGTTAGGTTAAAGCACTTCAGGCTCCATTGACTATGCCATGTCATAAGTTCTAAGAATTAAAAGAGCTTGTACAGCAATCTACTGGAGAACCTTTTATTGTAACATGTCTTAGCAGCTTTTTAGGTTCTTTACATATATAAAATATGCATGTAGATTAAGAAAATTAACAACATGAGCAACCATGTATCCATCATCTAGGTTAAATATTAGACATATACTAGTATCTTAGATGCCTCTTTATGCACCTTCCCAATTATTACACCATCTATGCCTCTATACCTGTGAGAGATAACCACTATCTTGATTTTGTATTAATTCCATTTATGAATCTTCTACCTATATATTTGTTAAACAATATATTTTTTAGTTTATGAATTTTATATAAATGAAATCATGCTGTATATATTGTTATGTAACTTGCTCTTATTGAACATATTTTTGAGTTTTATTCTTATTGATGAATGTTGATATAGTTCATTCATTTTCTATGCATTATAGCATTCCATTATATGACTATACCAATATTTTTCTATCCTACTCATTTTGACAATTGCATGATTCTCAGTTTTTTTTCCTATGAATGCTATTATGAGGATTCTATAAATATTTTCAGACATGTCTGTTCTTTGGTTCACAGGTGCATGAGTTTTTCTCTACAGTATATACCCAGTAGAAAAATGTTGGATTAGAGGTATGGATATGTGACATTATCAAGTAATGCCAATTTCTTAAGAAGTTGTACCTATGTTCCCTTCTTAATGGTAGATAGAGCACAAAGCGCAGCAAGTTGACCTTTTCTTCTTGGAGATAATCTTGACATGCTCTAAATCAATGGACTTCCATGAATCAGATTTAGTTGATAAGTCTCTGTATTTTTGACAGAATGTTCTTTCTTCTACCAGATATAGATATAGATAGATATAGATAGATATAGATATAGATATAGATATGAATGAGGCATCTCAGGCAGTTTTCATATCTTCTCCAGGGCTTATGTCTTATTGTCCTTGTGATATATTTCAGGTTGGTGAGGCAGTTAGTCTATTGGAATCAGATTATAGCATTAGATGGAGAGTTGATATAGTTTAAAAGCAGGTTTGTAAGTATGCTGCTGTCCCTTCCAGTAAAGGCAGAAAGTCTCTTGTGGTATCTGTGATCAGAGTTTAGAAAAATGCATTGTCTAGATTATTTAGCTAGTTGTGACCACGTGCAAAGGACATTTATATTCTGCTATGGTAAGTACAGTAAAAAAATTCTACCATAAGTTTATATTTAATTATACTCAGTCTCCAAGACCAATTAGCCACAGTGAGGAAATAAATAGATCTGCGAAAATAATCAGTGTAACTGCATTTTTTGTTTTTTTGCTTTTTATAGTAATCTTTTATTTATTTATTTTTATATTTATTTTTGGCTGTGTTGGGTCTTCGTTTCTGTGTGAGGGGTTTCTCTAATTGCGGCAAGCGGGGGCCACTCTTCATCACGGTGCATGGGCCTCTTCACTATCGCAGCCTCTCTTGTTGTGGAGCACATGCTCCAGATGCGCAGGCTCAGTAGTTGCGGCTCATGGGCCTAGTTGCTCCACGGCATGTGGGATCTTCCCAGACCAGGGCTCGAACCCATGTCCCCTGCATTAGCAGGCAGATTCTCAACCACTGCGCCACCAGGGAAGCCTGCATATTTTGTTTTTGATGATTTACTCAGTTTCTGAAACTTCTCCAGGAATATGCATTCCCTTTGATTTACCATTTTAGTAAGCAAGGGGATTAATATTTCTACTTCACTCTTACTTTCAAAAGCTCTCACATCACATATCAGGGAACCAAGCTGAAGATCCTGCCTATTTCCAAGATTATCATTTGAGCCTATATACTCAGATATTGACAGTTGGTTCTGGACCACTGAACCTGACATCAGAAATTGAACTTTTTACTTTTATTACCTATTAAGCTCTCTTTCTGACTTGGGAGGCTTCAGTGACATTTTAGCCTCCTCCAGAAGTTAGTGTTTTCTGAATCTTTATACTTAATATGTTCCCAGTATTTGGAATTGCTTCCACCAGTTATCCACATGACTTCCTCCCTGACGTCATTCAAGTATCTGGTTAAGTGACATCAAATGATAATGTCAAGTGATATTACCAAGAAGGCCTTCCCTAACCGCTCTATCTGAAACAATACATCTCCCTCCTTTGTTTTCTGCTGCTTGCCAAATGTATTCTTCTTTTTAGTGCTTTTCATTACCTAGCAAACTGAACCATTATTTTTGTTTGCTTATTATCCATCTTTTTACAAGGTTCAAGATAATAGGCATTTGGTCTGTTTTGCCAAACTATTTTATTTTCAGTACCTTGAACACTGTTTCTATATAGTATACGTGCTCAATAATTTTTAATGAATGAATGAAAGCACTGTTTAAGAAAATAAGGTATAAGAATTCTTATGACCATAAGTGAACATTTTCAGTTATGCTTAAGCACAAGTTTAACTAAGAAAAATTATAATTGGTGATATGTCCTGATGTTACACTATTTACAATACTATTCTCAGAGATTCTAGCCACTCTACCTGCTAACCATAAAAAATAATGCCTCATGCAATTAAGAACTTGGATACAGGTGAAAATAATAATAATAATAGTAGTAATAATATATCTATAAAGATGTATAAACACATAGGTATAACTTTTTTGTTTCCTTATGGATAACAATATTTTGTTACTTGCTAGCCAAAGTAACCTTATGTCAGAGATTTCACAATGTACTCAATAACTATGTGTATATACTCATAGAGGTTTGATAATCAGTTGCTAATATTTGTTCAAAGAGCAATTTTATAGTACAGATTTCCTGTGTGAACATGCAAGTTGTAATGTTTCTTATTTTGAAATGCCCAGTTTTCAGCATTAAGTCCAGATTAATTTTGAAAAAAAAATTACTAAATTCTATTATAAAATAAATAGCAAAGTTCACACATTCTAAGTGTATTTTTCCCTTATATAAGTTATGGTAAGTCCAGGCATTAACACAAAAGTTAATATGTTTTATTGTTCCAAGTGCATTCCTAGCTGTATCATTAGCATATTTGGGGAAGGCCATTTATATTTCTTCCCCAAAATGATATTGGATTTTACATGCAAAGGGAGAAGCTTTATAATGAGATATTGACAGAAACACACAGTCTCTATTAAGAATCTCAGATTGTATTGAAGGAATTTTAACTTTCAATGTCATGATTTCAGAGAAATTTTCTATTTGTATTGGCAATATTAATCATGCAGTCATCTAAATATATATTTATTATTAAGATCTATACCTAATGGATAATAGAATCTATATTCTTACTAAGCCATAAAACAGTTTTCCATATCATGAAATTTTTACTAGAATATTAATTTTGCAACTTTATTTTAAACATACAAAAGGTGACATTTCATTATTATAAATATGTCTCATAAGTTTAAGATATAATATGTAGTTATGTTAGAGAAAATCAAACAGAATCGTATGGCTGTTTTGATGAAGGTAATTGAGATTGAGGATTAAGAGTGACATTTGTCATCATTTATCAACCTGAACTTTGTTTTATTCCTGTACTTTGTTTTGGTTTTACAGTATCAAGAAAATTTTAATATTAATACAAATAGTTAAAATATTAATGTAACTTTTTAATAGTACAGATATAGTAATTTAAGGTTACTCTTCAACTAAACTGAACACAAAACTCTAGAGAAGAGTAGTTAGAAATTTTATTTCAGAACTAAAACACAGGTATTATCTAAGGACAACCTGCAGTTTTTATCATGAATATAGTTTCAGTAACCAAAGTATAATAGTCCTTCTAACTATGCATGTGCCTTTCACTTTTTATTGCAAAACAGTTAAGCTATAATAAGAACATGCATCAAATAGGAACACCAGTGTCTTGTCTATCATTTTTAAGGAAAATGCATCTGTGCTACAATAGTATATTCACTTGTATAATTCTTTGTCTGTGGACATTTAAAGTCCTGAATTATTAAAAGTCAACTGTATAGAAACAACTTTCCTAACCTATGACACATGTCCAAGAAGATCAAATATAAGTATAGCAAAGTCAAAAGAGATAAACAAGAACTAGTAAAACTAGCACTGCAAAGCAATGTACTGCTTGTTTCCATTATATTAGAATGTGAAATGTATTGGATTGTGCATGTTAAACTTTTTTTAAATGTAGAATATCTTTAAAAATAGGAAATTGAATAAAATATTGATTTGAATTAGACTCTTAAAAGTTAAATGTATATTTTGTAATCTCTTGGGAAACTATTGAAACATTATTCTAAGAGATATATCAAAATACAATATATGATTTAAACAAAATATTAAAAAATGTTCAAATAACTTAAAAAGGCATGAAAAGTGAAACAGAAACAAATCAAAGGAAACAAAAAGAAAACAAAGATAAAGTGGTAGACCTAAATAAAAATACATTAATAGTTTCATTAAATATATATGTTTAAACATACCAATGAAAGGACAGAGGATTTTCAGGTTGAAATTTTATAAACTGATGTAAATATAGGCTGTAGATAAGAAATTAACTTCAAATATAATGAGATTAAAGGTAAAAGGATGGAAGAGAAGCACTTCTTGAATGGAAAGTAAGGACCTCAAAAGTCTGCTCTTCTATAAAAGCAAGAACAATGACAAAAATTGTCAAAATCAACTTTTTCAGAAATCTACAAATTTTCAAAAAAATTAAAACAGTGCAAAGAGTGTTTATTTGAGAAAAACAGCTAACTCTGAGTTAGAACCTCAAGCTTTGTTTTGTTCAACTTGCCTTAATCCCATCTTCCTCTCCTCAGCTTTGCAACAATAGTAGTCATGAAAAACAGCAGCCTGCAGTCACTGGAGAGGCAGAATGTGTTTGGAGCTACCCCAAATCCCATCCTCTGAGAACTATCACTATTTGATGTGTCTGGGAGCTCACTGAAAATCCCCATTCTCAGAAGTTGTCTTTATTTGACCTGACTTAGAGCTCATTCTGTGTGAAGAGTCCTTTCCTGATGGCATTAGGCAAAAACAATCAGTGGCAAGCATTTAACATCATGACTACCTGAGGCAGCATTACTAGTTGGGGCTAGCATAAGGCTGACCTAAAATTGTTTTTAAAACTGGGCAATGATATGTTCATAGTGTCTTTTTAAATCCCTGACATAGATTCTTGGGAATCTAGAAAGTCATGAACCTGTGCAGGACTATGCCATGTCCAGTAAAGACCTGGAAAGGCCATAAGCTCTCACTTTTGCTGACCTTGAGGAAGCTAGCAGGAAGTGAAAGCTAACACAGAACTATAAAGTCCTGTCAAAGTATGGAACACCTGTTCAACAAATCTGGAAGATTTGTTGGTTAAAGACATTTAAGAAAAGACCTGTCCAGTTATTAGATGAATATTAAGCTAAGTGACTCCATATAACAAAGAATACAGACTCTACTGAATTAGACCATAAAAGTCACTAAACAAACAAACAGTAACACCAACAAAAGAAGAACAAAGAGCAGCAACAATAAATCCTGAGAGATCTGTTTGTCAGAGTTGCCACATTACGTTATTTAACTGTTGCTACATAACATTATTTTGTAGAAAACTGTTTTCTACAAAAATTATGAAACACAAAAAAATCAGCAAATTATGGTCCATACACAGAAAAAGAATAGAAAGCATCTCTAGACAAGTTCAGACCTTGGACTTACTAGACAAAGACTTTAAATCAGCCATTTAAAATATGTTCAAAAAATAAAGAAAACCATGTCTAAAGAATTAAAGTATGAGAATGATGTACCAACAAATAGAAAATATTATTATATAAATGTAAATTATGTATATAAAAAACAGAAATTCTGGACTTGAAAAAATATAATAACCAATATTAAAATTTCACTAGAGGGGCTTCACAGTAGATTTCAACTTATAGGAGAAACAGGGAACATGAAGAGAGGTTAACTGAGATTATTCAGTCTGAGGAACATGAATAAAAAATAATGATTGAGATATGACAAAAAATGAATGGAGCCATAGATACCTATAGGACTCTATATAGCATACCAGTCTATGCATAGTAATAGTTCCAGAATGAGAAGAGGAAGAGAGAGTGTCAAAAAGAATATTTAAAATATAAAAACCTTCTTGAAATATGATGAAAACCTTTAATTTGTATATCTAAGAACCTCACAAAATTTTGAGAAGGATAAACTCAGAGATCCACACCTGGCCACATCATAGTCAAACTGCTGAAAGTCAAACATAGAGAGTAAATCTTGAAAGCAGAAAGTAAAAAGTAATTCATTATATATGATGTGATGAAAACAAAAGAGTGTCAACCAAAAATTCTACATGTAGCACAACTGTCCTTCAAAAAAGCGAGAAATCAAGATGTTCTTGGATAAACAAAACCAGAAAATTTGTCAGTAGTACACCTGCCCTATAAGAAACACTAAAAGAAGTCCTCCAGGCTAAAATGAAAGTACATAAGGCAGTTACTAGAATCCACAAACAGAAAAAATAAGTTAACACCAGTAAAAGTAACTGCATAGGTAAATATATCTACAAGTGTTTTTGTGTATAACTTTCTTCTTCTCCTTGCTGACTTATGAAATGATGATAAAGCAGTACTTATATGGAGATTTATGCTTGTTAATGACTATATTAATAAAGGAGAAAGGTTTCAAATCAATAACCTAAATTTCTATCTAAAAAATTAGAAAAAAAAAGTGCAAACTAAACTCAAAGCTATCTGAGGGAAGGAAATAAGAAAGATTAGAGTGGAAATAAACAAAATACAAAACAGAAAAATGGTAGAAAAAAATCGACAAAACCCCAAATTTGTTATTTAGAAAGATCAATGAAATTGAAAAAACCTGTAGTTAAGACTAAGGGAAAAAAAAGAACAAATTATTAATAACGGTAATAAAACAGTGTACACTACTATCAACCTTACACATATAACATGGATTATAAGAGAACACTATGAACAATTGTACACTAAAAAATTAGATAACCTAGATACAATAATACCAAGTGCTAGTGATGATGCAAAGCTATCAGAACTCTTATTCATTGCTGGTGAGAATGCAAACACTCTGAAAAATGGTCTGGCAATTTCTTACAAAGTTAAATATATACTTACCATATGACTCAGCAATCTTACCCTAGATAAATGAAAACTTATGTTCACATAAAAACCTGCATACCTGTGTTTATAGTAGCTCTTGTCATACTTGCCAAACACTGGACATAACCCAAATGTACTTCAATGAGTGAATGGATAAACAAGTTCTGGTACCTTCCTATAATGGAATACTAACCAGCAATAGAGAAGAATAAAATGCTGATACATACAACTTGGGTGAAATTTAAAGGCCTTATGCTGAATAAAAGAAGCCCTTGTCACATTATTGCTGCATTATTGAAAAGACAAAGCTATAGAAATGGACAGTATATCAGTGGTTGCCAGGAATTATGGTGGAAGGAGGGTGAGTTTAGAAACTCAGTGCCAGGGAGTTTTTTGAAATGATATAACTTTTCTATATCCTGATTATAGTAGTAATTACATGATCTATACATAAGCATTAAAATCCATAGAACTGTACACCAAAAGGAAAAAAAAAGTTATATTCACTGTATGATAAGTAAAAAATAAAATATAATGAACTAATATAATAGGATCATATTGGAGGGAGGAAGCATAAATCAGTCCATCAGAAAGTGTGGAGATGGGGGAGAAAGCTTTTGTTACTTAAACTATGTCATAGGAAATTAAAATACAGAACTGTGTTGAATGGTGTAATTGAGAAGAGAGAAACGAGATGACTGAGGTCCCATATTGGCCTTGTAGGCTTGAATTTCTCTCATATAAAATGTAATGAGCAATTGCTAAATTGCTACTTTTGTTATTGTATTATTGATATAACCAAAATCAGATCCAATTGTATTTAAAAAGCTGTCTGCATATAAAATCTAGATTACATAAATGTGTTTTTTCCTGGGTGTAAGTACTCAGAAGGCAGGAGCTTCTTATTTTATATATTTTTTACAATCATGTGGGCATAGGTATTTTTCGTGAAGCCATAAAAAATTAAAATGTTAAAAATCTTTTTGTGTATAATGGAGAGATCTGGTTTTAGTTGTAAAGAACTTAACAAATGCCCCTGTAAACGTTTTCACTTAGTAGACTGAAACCACGTTTTGCAATATATAATTTTGGATATCATAGTCAGCAAGGAGAATGCTACCTTAATGACAGATGCACTTTTTGGAGAAGTATGAGGTGTGTAATAATTTTTAAAACTGTCTATTTATTATAAATACTGTTTCCAATGTTCATATCAACCTTAATATAAATGTAGAAGTATTATTCTTTAAGAGATTATAGGACTTGAATTGAAATAGAACACATCATTTAACCAATGGCAGGTGAAGTAGAATGATAAAATCTCACTTTAACATTGACTCTTTTAAGCATATTTGAATCTGCTTTATGACAGACACATCATCCAGAATATTGCATATGTCTACAAAAAGCAGATTGGTTAAGATAATCTTTTTTTGTTTGTTTATTTTGTCCCTGTTGCACCCAGAGTTTATTATAGGGCATATATAACATAAGAAATGACTTCTTGGCTTCAAATCTATAATATTGAAATTTCATTTTAGGTTCTTTTTAGAAATTTGCTTTGTAACCCTAAGTGGAGACATTTGATGTGTCACCAGTTTCATTGCTCTGAACTGTTTATATCTCAGCAGGAATAATGACATGAATAGTTTGACTGTTGAGATGTGAAACTGAGTGAACACTTGTCAAGATTTTTTCAGCAAAATTAAATGTTGCTAATTTAAAATGGGTCAGGGTAATATTTTTCTGTATTTGTTCATTCCATAATTTAAATTTAGATCATTTGATACACATTTTTACAATTGCTCATTTCTGGATCATTAAACCCCATCATCAAATAATATTTATTAAGCTGCTGCATGCTCATAGATCCAGAATGATTGCTATACCATTGCAGTTAAGGAAATAGCATACACACTTCTTAAAAAAAAAAAAGCTCTTCAGCCAAATAAATACTGTGTCTAATGAACACAGATATAGCATTTCTTCATCCTCCCATCCATTTGTCTCACTTCTCCCTGGCATTTCTAATTCTAAAAATCTATATAGAATTTTAAAGGTACTTTTGAATCATTAGCAAACATTAAAAAATATATTGCACATTAAATTTTGATGGTATACTTTAGATAAACTGCTTTCAGATTTACTTCAGTGTGAGGAAGATATGGAAATTAAAGTTCACATTTGTATTATTTTGACAGACTACAGGGGTAAGTTTTGGAAAGTAATTGATCTTTGAAAGGAAAGGGAATAAAATGGAAACAATAAGGCCAAATAGGAGAATATAAATAGTTGAAGAGATTATATGGTCAAATGTTAACTCCCACTCAGAATGACATATGATTATATTTGAGACTCATTTGACCCAATTCTTACCTAACAGTTTGGTTAACAAAAAGAGTATATTATTCTAGTCAATGCTTTTGTTGTTGTTATTGTTAAATCTGTTTTCCTCACAGGGTGTGTAATAGCTCTTTTGTTACCCATTAGTGGGGTCACCAAAAAAAGCAAATTTGGTGATACTAACTCAGTTTTGCTCATTTTTGGTTGTTAAATACGGTAAAGAACATTGAAACTAATGTCTAAATATAGCTATCCTTCATCATTTATCTAGCCATATTTATTCTGTCCTCCACAGAGAGCAAACAAAAGTTAAATACTTTTTTCTAAAGAATTCAGCAACTGAAAGTTAATTATTTACAGATCAGTCTTTAGTATCTTACTTTGAGGATACTTCTCAGATTGATTATTGAATACTTAATATATCCATAATAAAATAAATTTCTAATGAACTGTTATTCTTCAATTATGAAGATAGAGTTAACCTTACCTGTTTAATGGGATCTTATGTAATTTCATTTATTTCCACATTTGTCTCCAAATGCTTCTAAAGGTTTACTCTCTTTGCTTTAAACATCTTATTCTCTAAAAGATTGTTTATCTTTGTTGATATTCCCTGCACACCAAATCAAAGATGTCTGTCAAATCTTCTTCCTGAAAAAGTAAGAGAGAAGGAAAACTTGACCTTAGGGTGACCAGTTTATGGTTTCCATAACTGGGAATTACTTTGCGACTTTGTCTCCCAGTTTTACTCCATTTAAAGGTTCTTTGACATTTCAGTTGGCTGTTAAACTTAAATTATAGCTCATTGTCTGAAATTATTTCTTTCTAGGTAAACAGGATTATAAAAAAACCAAACCTATTTTACGAGCAACCAAATTAAAAGCAGAAGCAAAGAAAACAGCAATAGGCATAAAGGTACCTGTATTTGATAACTTTAAAATTTGATATATTGCATGCCATCTTATTTTCTAAAACTGGATTGCATAAATGTTGAATTCTAAATGTTTTATGACATTTCAAAATCTAAGTCAAATGCCAGGATTAACGGCTTTTAAAAGAGAATTTACTTAATGAGAAACATCCTTCCCATTCTAAGATTTTATTAGGTCTTAGAATAAGACCTAATGTCACTTAAGAGAAACAGTTACACTTAAAGTTGCAATTTACTTTTTCTCTAGCTACTGTATTTATTGTTCAAACACTTCAGCGATATATGTGGCCTGGATCAAAAACTTTTCTCACTTGCAATAAGTTTCATTTTATGGTTGTTTAACTTTTAATTATATATACTTAGATCGTTAATATATGTAATTTTACACATGTATTATTTTTGTTGTCAGTACTCTCTATGGTGAAATTCTAATAATGTTTCCCAAACTTGTTCTTTTAGAAAACCAGTGTTTTAACTGCTTAAGAGGGATAAAAGCAACTGAGAATGATGTTAGCAGATGTTAATCCAATGTGCTAGCACAATGAAGTTCAACAAAATTACATTTACATTATTACCCATGTCAACTCTGCCAAGTGTTTAGAGTAAAATTAAACTATAAATAGAAAAATTAATTTGACGGCTCTACTGTCAAATGTGCAAAAGTAAAGTGACTAGTACATATATTTTATTTAAATATTAAAATGTTAAAAGGAGATTTTGGGTTTTATCTGGCAGATGAAAAATCAATTTTTCTAAGTTATAGCTTATAGCAAATGCCAAGGTGTTACTACCAAGCTGTAACAGCTGTTGAACTGCCAGATGATATATTTGGTTGTCTTCCAGAATTTGCTATTATGATCACGAAACACTGCCTTCTTTTTACTCCTGATTACTGATTTTGATCAAGCATTGCTGTGTGCTGCGGTATGTTTTCACAGCACAATCTCCTCAGTTAGTGCTGTGTGTCAGTTTTTAACGGAAAAAAAAAAAGTGAATTGCCTTTTTGTTTGAAAGAGAGATGATTAATCTTTTGAAGTTTTCTTCTAATTTCATGTGAAATTTCATTCATCTTTAAAATTATTTCCATGACACAAACTTTCTAAAACCAGTGGTTAGTTTCTTATTTTGCAGTTAGTTACCTGATGATTGTCTCTTGTAATGAGAGCACTGTCTGTCATTTTCCAGGAAAGCAATATGTCACTTATTTTTATCTTTAACAATACAGGGCTTTGTTTTTGTCTTGTTAGAAGAATATTGGGGTAGCACAATCCACTTGTGGCACAGTATAATGAGCAGCTGCAAATTAGAATTTGAAAAATAGTGCAGCCATGCATTTATTGATATATACCACTTTCCTGTATATATCCTCTATTTCGTTTGCTCTTATCATTTTGCTATGGTTTTAACTTGAGGAAATAACCATATTCCTAGTATAAGTCTACTTTATACTGCAATCTAATGTCTTTTTAAAAACAATATAGAATTTGTTTATCTTTTATGAGAAAAAAATTGTTCTTAGATTTCATTTGTGATTTAAAGTATGTACAGAAAAGTTTCTGACATCAAAAACAGCTCCTTTTTAATAAACTAGCATATCATTTTGATTTGTAAACCTGTGAAAAACAAAAACCTTATCTTTAAACACTGTTTACTTTGCTTGAAAATTTATGTAAAGAGCCCATTAAAATAATAGGAAACTTTTTAGAATCAGAACCATGGAGGTGTTTTACATTTCAAATCTGGCATACTAATTAGTTTGCCCTGTCAAACTTTGATTGCCTTGTCATTTTAGCATAGTATTTTAAATAACGAAGTTTCTTTCAGCAATTGCCATTTAATGCTATTTAATTTCCCCAGTGAGTGATTTTATCCATGTTGATAATGTCAGAGAAGCAAGTAAGGATTAATGAACATCAAACATGTTTGACTCTTATCCAGTTAATACAGGATGACCATAATGTTGTAATATTTTATCACTTTACTACTTATTTTTTAGAATGACTCATTGCTATGCTTTTTAAATAATTTAAATCTACAGAAAATATGAACAGCTGCAAGGAATAGAAAAATAACAGCAATGATAAAACTGAACACGAAAGAGGCCTAGAATCACATGACTCCTCTTACTGTTACAGTGATCTAGCTGAGTCTAAACTGGAACATTTGTAAAATGGATTTTATGCCATTTACCTCACAGTATAGTCAGAAGAGTTAAATAATACACTTAACATAAATATTTCTTTGAATTAGCTATTACTGGTTTGCATAAATAAGACTGTCCTTGGATGTTTGTCATTGGCCTAAAGATCCCCTACTTCAACTAAGTCTGCTTTGTGTGACTATACTACATATTACAAAATGTTTTTAGTTTTGCTGTGAAGATAGTATTATGGATATTATTTCTGTAAAGTTTTCAAAACATTACATAATTTTAATATACCTGTACATGAATTATATAAATCTGACTCAATCCTTCATTCATTTAGAAATTGCTATGAGCATTACAATGTTGTAGAACCTGTGGAAAAAAAGATGAATAAGACACAATTGTCTTGGAGGAATTGCTACAAGAAATCACATGATTGAGAAATCATGGATTAGAGATATAAAAATTACACAATAGGGTACTTACCCTCAGGGATTTCTAGTGCTTTTTTTATAAATGTATGTTTAGTGATAGAAAATTTCAGGGAACAGTAATGATTCAGAATAAGATATGAATATCACTTCTTCAAAATGTGGAATTATTTCTATTGAGAAGCTACTTTTAGTTTGTGTCTTTTACCAATATAAACAAAATGTCATAATTTATGACCCAGTAATGAGTACCACCTAAAAAATATTTGCACAACTACTATTTGCTATTTGGTTGCTGTTCAATTTGAAGATTATTTTTCAAGAGTTGTAACATCAGGGAAAAATTTTTTAGAATGCAAATAACCTGTGTTTCCTAGTATTTAGAAGGAAAAAGATAATCTATATTTGTTTATTAAGTAGTTTATTTGAAACAAATAATTATAATAAAAAATAAGGATCAGAAATTTGATTTATCTGTTACATAAATAAAATATTCAAATAGCAACCAGATCCTGCTAACGACCCCTTGGGATGAGCTAGCTGGAAGCATTATTTTTGTTCTCTTTGTTATTCCTGATCTAAAACTAAAAATGGCCAAGGGTGGGGAGAGTCATAAATGCCTGTAGGTCTCTAAGTTATGGTTAGTGTGACCAGAATTCTGAAAGCAGTATTTTCAAATTTTACCATAGTTTTAACCCTCCAAGCATGCAGTCCCCACAATACTTATCTCCTTAACAGAATAGGGACATTCTGAAACAAATGATTTGCTGTACCTCCTCGTCCAATACTTCAGAAGCCTCACCCCCCACACCATAGTATGTTGAATAGACTTAATTGAATTAATGTATCTTCTGAAGTTGTATTCTATGAATGTTCTCTGCTTCCTACCCTTAAACCCCTTTTTCATGCCTCTGGATATTCTGAAAATGTACAATTAACATGATACAGAGTTGTTTGAAAGGATAAGAAGGAGTTGAAAAACAGCAATTAGAGGTGATTATCAATGAGATGAGAATCACAGACTCTAATCAAGAGTAAAAACTTTAGTCTTGTGTTAAGCTTATGGGAATGGTGACTGCTGTTGAACAGTTTTTTGTCCACTGTACAGAACAGATGGAGTTTGCAGTTG
Source organism: Mesoplodon bidens (assembly GCF_964165515.1). Lineage (NCBI taxonomy): Eukaryota > Metazoa > Chordata > Mammalia > Artiodactyla > Ziphiidae > Mesoplodon > Mesoplodon bidens. Next base: position 36,441,094 of record NC_138173.1, on the reverse strand, counting down.
TGTGTCACTTGTTTATTACATCCTCTTAAAATTAGTAGCTGTGTAACCAGATGGGTCTGGGAGCACAGCTGTGGATACAAGAAAATAAATGAAACCTGTCTGATGCTGCCATGCCCTTTTGAGATGCCAAAGTATTCCAACTGCAACAGAGAAAAATTCACTTTAATTTAACATTATATTGATAGAGTAGATTGAGAAATCAAATCTTACAAAAATAGTTGACACTAAATCTTTCAACCCCATGTTTTTTTATTAATATTTATTTTTATAGTTTGCAAATCTAAAAATATATAATTATAAAGCTAAAAATCTGCATAAAATGTCCATTTGTTATTTCAACATCCAGGTAAAAATTACATGTTGATTATAAAACAAACTTATTTTAATGTTTTTAAAGTTTATTAGGTGGCATAGGTTGAATTATTAATTTTGCATTCTTTTGAAATGTAAACTACATTTGTGTAAGTGCAAATAAATTGCTTCTCCATAAAATAATGTCAGGAAGGGGTGTGATATGCAAGTGAGAATTACAAGGGAATATTTAAGCCCTTTAGGGTACTGTACTGGCATTATTTATTCTTCTTTCTGTTTAGCCAAATAATATGTTAATATTGAGAAAATTCCTTCATGGTGTGTGTGTGTGTGTGTGTTTGTGTGTGTATATATATATATATATATATGTATATATATATATATATATATATAAGTTTATAGACTTTTTGAAAAATAATATGATTTTTGCCATTGTATATGTGGTAATTTTTGGGCTATTATTTCAACATAATTGATTAATATAATCCATATCAAATCATCAAATGAAGTATCCAGGACCATCTTTCATAGTTGTGTTAATTATATCATGTCATGCTTCATGAGCCAAGAGTACTTAGTTTTGTTCTGCCACATTGTAAACTATAGAATTTAGAATTTAAAAATGAGTTTTAAAAAATAATATTTAATAAGGATGTTTACAGAGACATAATCAGAAAATGGTTATAATAGTTTCTTCCTATTAGAAAAGGAATGGTAATTTAAAAAAGAATCTGTGTCCAAATGCTGTAGCTAATAATAAACGTATTGAAGCAAGAAATAATGTTATTTCTTTCTCAAATGTTGTTTCTTTCTCAAATAGAGAAAGATAAACTGTGTAGGCACAAACTACATTGCTTTCATCCAACAGTTTGATATCCAAACTATGAAAATATATTATTTTAATATATTATAAATGCTAATTTTACTATTAGAAAAATACAAATTTAAATAAAATTAATAATACACATCTATCATTAAACCCACTGATGTACCTGCCATTATATTAGGAATTGTCAAGCACAAAAGTTTCTTTGCTTAATGACAGAAAGTGTTAAACAAAAAGAATGTGATTATTAATTCTAGACTGTGTTTTTTTTTATCTCGTGAAGCTGATAACGTTAACCACGCTCATTTCATGAATTTCAAGTCTACTTTTTTTTTCCTTCCTCAGGAAGTTGGCCTTCTACTTGCAGCTATATTGGCCCTCCTACTGGCTTTCTATGCTTTCTTTTATCTCAGACTGTCCACAGATGTTGACCCTGATCTGGAACCAGATGAAGATTAGTCGAGCAGCAATCAATGCATGAAAAGGATATAATTTTATAAAAGCACCTCTAGGGACCAATACTTTCTGAAGTACTGAGACAGCAAGATCTTGAATTTTTTCTGCTGGTATTTTCAGTTTGAAGAAATATCTTTTAAAATGTTGCATATGATATCAAGAAAAGAACCTTACCTAGTAATGTAGTATGTGTGCTACCAGATACTTTTATAAATCTTTCTACTTTGACAGGCAACCTATTCATGGTGCATTTAGATAAAGTGAAAAACAGATCCTAAATTCTTCAGATGTCTTAGGCAATTTATGTGTATAACTCCATCACTTACAGATTACTAAATCTATTTTTGTTCCATATACATTCTAAGTAAAAGTATATATCCTCATTTATAGAAACATTCTCTAGTCACATTCAGAGCCTAAGAAGGAATGAAAAGTCATGGGAAATTTTTCATTTTACAGAGAAGCCCTGCTTTCTTTCCAGACGTAGTTTATATCATTAGAGAGACAATCTGCACATACATCTACAGTAATCTTTTTCCTTCTTTGCCAACTGTTCAGTGCACATGTGCTCCATCAGAAATGGCACCTGGATGACAGAAGCTCAAAGAGTCACATATGTCTCTAAAATAGAGTTGCTTTCCTCTTGGGCTGTCTGAACTGGTGTAAATAGAAAGTTCAGTTGATCTTGATTTTAATTAACTTATTACTCTATTAATATAAGCTTGGAATTCTATTTTAATTATGTTGTCCTGGCTGCTTGCAGTATCAGTTTGCCCCTCTTGTTAAGGAGATATGTAGCAACCTGTTGTCTAATTGTGCAGTCTTTTTCACACAACGGTAATAGCAGAAGTCCTACCTACTCAGAGTCATTTTCTTGGGTTGTCTCTTATATCTGAACAATACAAACTGTTTTACAAAATTGTATTTTGTCTCTTGGGAATTAAATCAATTAGAACCCTTTCATGAAAATAATAGAAGAAAATATATGTCTTATATTACTCACATATGGAGTTTTTTGTTTATATGATTTTTCAAGGTATTTTACATTTGTTGGAGTATAATGACTAATGTATTCAGTATTTTTTACTGGTATGGAATTTTTAAATAATTTTATAACACATGAATACGTAAAGATTAGAAAATGGAAAACTATGTGTCCACAGCAGAGTTGTTAGTTACTACCTTACATAAATATGTATAGAAAATGAATAGCTTGCAACATATGCATAAGGTGTTTCATAGTAAATACGTTGTATTTATAAAGAGTAAATAAAATGTTAAGATTGTTTCCATACTCTCCAAGAGAAGAAAGTATTGATAAATATCCTAGATAGTCTTTGAGACTTTTGCAGATAGTTGAATGTGGTTGTGTAGCATTATGTTCTGTAGAATTTTTTCAAGTAGCATAACTTATTTCATCAGTGTGAAAACAGCCAAAAGTTCCAGTATCCTCACAGATCATTTATGCCAAACATCTGAGGGCAAAATTTAGCCAGTGCTATTTCCTGGATTCTTCCCCTTGAAATCACAAACTTAAGAGACAGACCAAGAGTGCCTATACACTCACCACAGTGGACAAATCCAAGTGGCATTTTTAGGAAAGGTTGCAGCATTTAATGCCATGTGGTATGTCTGTTTGTGAAGTGGGTGGCAAGAGAATATCCAAGCTGGCATTTTGGATATGATGGGTCTTTTACTTTCCTGAGTGACATGCCACATGTCAAGAAATACTGCTTTCCCCCACTCCTATCACATTTATGTGAACAATCTTCATTTAGTTATTTCCCCTCCCATCTGGTGTTAAATACAGTCATATAAAATAAAGATTATTTCTAATTTCAGTGGTAATTTAAATGCAAGGATATGTAATAATTGTCTATTAGATACCTATCCAAGTGAGATATAACAGAATTTACAGTATTTAAAAAAGATGATTATACTCTTGGAAATGTTTGAAAATTCATTACCCTGAAAAAAAAAGAAAAAAACAACTTTACTATCCTGTTCTACTCTTGAGGTATTCTTTGGAGGAAAAATGTTGTTTCTGATAGTAATGAATATTAACCTAAACACAGCATAACTAACTTAACTGATTAACTTATGGTAAGTTCCAAAGGCTAAACTCTGATTTTAATAAATAGCAGGTAAGGTGAGACAATATATGTTTACAAAATAATGTTTTCGTGAAATGCACATTTTTCAAACTCACATTAACTGGGAAGCAGCCAATCCTCTGTAGAGAAATCCCAAGTTGAAGTCTGGTTTAAATCTTTGAAGACAGAGAGGTAATATCTGGCCTGCAGTTTCAGGGGACTACACTTTTAAATAGTGAGTGGTATTTTGCATAAATCTGAGACTGCACCATACAAATTTTAGGCATGGGTTTTTCCTCTCCAATAATTCACTGCTCAGAGTAATTCAGAAGACAAAATCAAAAAAAATTAATGACTTTTCAGAATGTTAGAATCTATCTGTTAACATACTCTTTCTGCAGAAGAAATTTCAACTAATGCAGCTGGACTTAACATACAGCCTATAGAACACTTTGAATGAAGCTTGAATGGTTGCTGTTTCTTATATTGCATGAAAAATACAGAATATGTAAATTCATTTGAGAGGCGATGTTGTAGAACTATAACCTCATCTAGAATTTCTTTTAAAACAAATGTGCTAAAAGCCTATTTTAGTACCAGAATGAGGTTTCTTGTTGTTTTAAGGTGACAAAATACTTGAAGATTTTCCAATCTTTTTCAATTTTTTGTAAATGTAAGTGAAATACTCCCACTCCAACCAAGGATTACAAAATCCTGAGAATATGTTCTTACTCATTTCTGTAATTCCAGTAGTGTAGTGGTCTGCACATTTTTAATAAATGCATGTTAGAATTTAAGTTAATCTCTTTCAGTCCTCTCAGATCCTGGCACAGTTCTTGCATGTAACAGATGATCAAAAATTATTTGCATTTAATAAATAAAACTTAAAAATCACAATATTGATCAACTCAGCATTTAGCATTTATGGTCTTTGGTTGTATTGGGACACATATACATTTAATCCTGGTTCTCTTTAAGATCAAGACAACTAGCATTAAATTTGCTACAGAACAGAAACGTTGCTCTTTTCTAGGAAATCAAATATGCTATTTTCACCTTAGTATTATTAAAAATCATACTCATTGTTTTAAATTTAACTTAGTCTAAATCTTCACTCCCATTAAAAATAAAACTAAATTTTCATTATAATGCTTATATTTATGTGAAAACTAAAGTGTTATATTTTCCAGATTCTAAAATTATATGGTCATTGATAATTCAGTAGATAAGTTATGCTTTAGATAAGCTTCAGAAATAAACTTCTAGAAATTAAACTTAAATTTTAATGTATTTCATCCATAACATAAAGTTATTAAGCCAGAGACTATCTAAGATAAACTTTTATTTTTTTCTTACCAACAATTAGGTTTCTTTACACTTACCTGAGGCTTCTCTGGGGAGATTCTCACCACTTTTCCCTTAACAGCACTGCCTTCTTTTATTAGAATTGCTCCAATGCAGCCTGGATAGAATGTTTTCTAGATTTTGTTCAACTGACACCATATCTAAAATCAGTGCAACCTACAGTAAAAATTATAGCAGATGAATTCACTGCCTACAGAAACACTTTACTATTTTGTATAGGTTTTAGCTATACAGGTAAGTATAGAGGGAACTGGGAGAGTCACTTCAAGAACTATATCAGTGTGGAAATATCTATAGTGGGTCAGTAAATGTATTTAAAACAATTGAACTGCTGTCGCATTCAGCATTGTGCCTCTTTGTTAAACAATTTTTTTTTTAGCCCTAGCAACAGACATGAGATCCTTATTTCAAGAAAAATAAGATACTTTACATGCCAGAAGATTTTTTGATGACAGTACCCCCTCCTATTCTTCATTTTTTAAAACAACAACCAAAATGGTGGGGAGGCAGCCAAAATTTGAGGTACCAATGCCTCTCGAACAGATGTCGCACCATTATTTTTTAGCTCGTTTAGATGAATAAACATGTTAAACTGTGAAGTATTACATTTTAGATTTTTTCATTAAAAAAAGAGACAATCTGTTTACTGTCCTAATTGAGACAACAATCCTTGTGGTTGCCAGTTTTGGCAGTCATAACAATGAACTATAAATATTTGGACCAACCAAGTAAATGATGGCTATAAAGGCTATAGCATGTGTAAAGTTCTGTTTTCACGGGCACCCATCTTAGTATGGCATTTTTTTCTGACTTCTTCAAATACAATTGTTTGTGTAAATCTGAAGTTTCATGGTGAGCCTAAAAGAAATTGATTTCAATATCTAATTTTGTTCTAGTTTATCATCCTTTTCAGTGTTCAACTATCCATCTGCTTGTAACAAATTGCTTCTGCAGTTGCTCTATTGAATGTGACAAGGCAGGTCTTATTGGATTGCCTTCTCTGTACATCCTAGGATAATACAAAATTCAGAGTTTTTTTGTCGTTGTTGTTCTCATATTTATAAAATGAGGTTAAAAACATTTTTTAAAGTCTCTTAAATTGCAGTTTTTTAAAAGAAGATTTTATAAATAAACATGGCCAAATGACTCTTGCTATAATGACCATGAGATGGAGGTCATAGTCTTAGCCCTTATTAGTATGCTTTACATAAAACAAGAGTGTGGGAGAAGTTGGTGGACCAAAGAGAAATAATCCAGACATTAAAAACTCATTTATTACACTAGTTCCTAAACATGTGTGATGCAGATAGTGAGTTCCCTTCTAGGCATCTTATTTGAGTTCTCTTGCTCACTTCTCCTACTCTTCACCTATGTGCCTCAATTCTAAATTCTCAGCAATCTCGAACATTCCTTCTCTGTTTGTGTGAACCTCACTTGTACTTTATAATACTTAACTTTGTGCTTACTATATTAACTGTCTCTATCTACTGTTTTACTTAGAATCATCATTGATCCTCACCTGTTTTTTCTACTGTCTCTTACTTCTTACCTGCTTTCTTTTTAATCTGTCACTAACCACAGGCATTACGCAAAACTAGAGAGAATAGTACAATGGACCTCAATCTACCCATCACCTAGTCTCAACAATTACCCATATTCTGCCACTGCTTTATATACTCCATGCATTTTCTGTAAACTGAGGTATTTTATAGCAAAACTCAAATATGCTTACATTTTACCTGTAAATATCTCATTTTGCATCCCTGGAGGAACTTTCATATTTGTTTGTTTGTTATTTGTTAGGTATTATTTTTTGAGTTACTAAGAAGCTACTATTACAGCTAATAGAATTAGTTATTTCCTGTTATCACTTAATACCAAGTCAATATTCAGATGTCCTTAATCGCCTCCAAGATACCTATTTAAGATAAGTTTTGAATCAAGATCTGTGCTGCATTTGGTTGTATGTCTCTTAAATTTCTTTTAAAGTTGACCCTTGAACAATGTGGGAATTAATCTCCTTATAACTCAGTGAGCCCTCCATATCCCTGGTCGCTCCACATCCACAGATGCAACCAACCACGATCATGTAGTAGTACTGTAGTATTTACTATCGAAAAATATCCACGTATAAGTGGACCCATGCAGTTCAAACCCATGTTGTTCAGGAGTCAACTGTATTCTGCAACAAACCTTTTGCTTTCATGCCATTGATTGTTGAAGAAACCAAGTTATTTGTCCTTTTGGATGTTCAACATTCTAGATTTGGCTTTTTCATTTTGTTATTCATTTTATTCCTCTAATTTTCCTATTTTCTGTAAACTAGGAGTTAACTTTTAAGTTAGATTAGATCCAGACAGTTTTGTTGTTGTCATTTGTTTGTTTTTAAGGCAAGAGTATTTCATAGTGAGACACAGGATATCTGGTTGTCTCACTTATGGTGATGCTGAAATTTAACAGTGGATTCATGTGCTAGTAACATGATTCCCTCCAAAATGAGGTTTTACATCAACATTTTACCTAAAGCTTTTAGCATCCATTCATAATTGTTTCCTCAGTTCATTATCTCATTAGGCATTTCAAACTGGTGATTTCCCATCATTCCTTTACCATATGTTAAGTGAAATTATTAAAAACAATTTTATCAACTATTTGGTTAGCTTACACAGCTCATAACAAGAAGGAAGCATAAATACTTGAAATCCAAATTTCAGAGTAATGGCTTAGCACTCTCTAACTGTGGCCAATGAAGATGTGTCATGGTTGTTCCTGTTGTTTCTTTTATTATCATTATAAAGGCATAGATTTTACCTATGTGGTGTGGCTCAATCCTTTGTAATCTTTGCTCTTTTCAGTACTGAAAGGAGAATTCCATTATCATGCTTTACATTTTTAAAATCATGAAAGTTTTATGCTTTTACACTATTTTAAGTTATTCTGAAAGTGACAGCCAGTCCAATCAGATTTTAAAAACAAAAGGAATAAGTAGTAAATATGGGAAAAAGTATAATATTTTTCATATTATATGATCGACTAGAAAACTAAGAAAATAGTAAGTTTTATATAACATGCTCTTTTAGCAAAATATCTGTGAAAATCATTATCTATCTACCTATACAATAATTAGGTAAATATCATAACAAAAATATTTTTACAATTACAATCAAAACTATAGAATTATGTAGAAAAAAATCAGCAAGAAATATGAAGAGTCTTCATTGGAAAAATAACTTTACAGGGGAACATAATAAAACTTTAATAAAAAGGGACCAACTATATCCCTGAATGAGATCATTCAGTATTGTACAAATATAAATTTTCTTCTAATCTGGAAATAGAAAAGAGAACCTTTATCAGATATTAAAGTGTATTATAAAGTTATAATACATAAAATAATATCATTGTCAAGGAAAAGTAGACAAACAAATAGAAAAAGTGCAATGTCCAGAAATATATTCAAATGTAGATATTCATTTAATGTATACTGTAAGTCATGAAGATGGAAAGATGGGTTATTTATTAAATGTATTGAAACAATTGAGTGTCCATTTTGAAATTAAAAGATGCCTATCATGATGTAAAACAAGATTAATTTCTGATGGAATTTGATTTCTGTATGGAAATAAATGAAACCATAAAAAGTATTAGAAGAAATTGTAGACATTTTAAGAAAATTATAGTAGGGAAATTATTTCTAGGCATTGATTCATGAGTCAGAAACCATAAAGGAAATACTGTTGGTTTATAACACATTAAATTAAAATCTAACACATAACCCGGTACCCAGTGTTAATTAAAGATGTGAGAAAACAGTCTCTTTCATATACTGCTTGGGGGAATGGTAATCTTACACACTTTGTGGAAGGGAGTTTTGCAGTGTACTTTAAAAGTCTTAAATTTCTTATGTACTTTAGAAATTTATCTCAAGATAATAATGCCTATAGTGTGTAAATACACAAAGTTAATCACAGCATTCTTCGTAACATCAAAACAAACAAGCAAGCAAACAAAATGAAAGCAATGTAAATGCCCAATGTAGGAGTCTTTTTAAATGAGTCATGTTACATCTATAACATAAAATGTGATGTATTTATAAAAATAACATATTTATACTTAACTGACATGGAGAGAGGTGAAAAAGCAGTCATAAAGGATTACATGTAATACAGTTCTCTTTTGTTCGAATGTATATACACGTCTGTGTGTTGTATATGTGTGTGTTTATATGAGTCTGTTGGAAGAATATTTAGCAAGAACTAAAGAGTATTTATCTTTGGATATTAAGTTATAAGTGATTTTTACTTCTCTATATTGAGAGAATTCTTCAGTCTCTGCTCTTCAGGAAAGACTAGAAGGGAAACGTTTTACTGAGCTACATCATGGGTCCAGACACCTGGCAGATGTATCTGTTTGGGTTTTTTTTTTTCTTCCCATTATGTTATTCTATTTTTCATTCATTTAATCAACATTAAGCACCTATTAGGTATTATAATAAGTCATCTTTTACATTTACCCATCTATATGCAATGTAAGAAGTATGGGAAAAGGCAGTTCTGGGTTTTTTGTTTGTTTTACAGTGAGAAATTTAAGAATGCTTCAGAAGAGAACTGATATTGTAATAGGGAAGAAGTTTTGTATCCTATTACAAGCTAATAACTCAAGGCATGTTGCCTATGAGCTTAAATTATACATAATGGCTCATCTCTGGGAACCCTGCCTCCCAGGTAATGAGCATTGTTTAGCTCACAGGAAACATCCTGACCAGGCCCACCTGTGAATGACTGCGGGGAGGAAGAAATTAATACATCCCCTCTGGAGGCTGATGGGAATCAGAAAATGCTTGACTTTACTCCTTCCCTTTTTAGTATAAAAGAAGCCTGAATTCTTACCCAGGCAATATGGTTCTTTGGGGCATGCCCACCATCTTCTTGGTTTGCCGGCTTTCTAAATAAAGTCATTATTCCTTGTGCCAACAACTCGTCTCTCGATTATTGGCCTGTCACGTGGCGAGTGGTACGAGCTTAGACTCAGTAACAGTATTTGGGTTTATTTATTTGTTCATTCAAAAATAACTTAATTGAACATTTGCTACATGCCAGAACTATTTTTGTGCTTGCAACATATCCATGAACATTAAAAAACAAACAAACAAAAAAACAATACTCTTGCTCTCATGACATATGATCTTGAGAGATGGAGATGGTGATGGTTTCATCAAACAGAAAGAAAGCGTGGAAAGGGTATTCTGAAGTGAGAGAAAACCAATAAAAGAGTACAAATACATATTAGTGCTTGAGTGCTTGGCCTGTTGCAGCCAAGAGTGGCTGGAACACAGAGTGTATGTGGTAAAGTGGAGTGAGAAGGTTGTTTGTTAATGTCCCTTTGTACTTATCGTCACCTTTATTTCCTTTGCCTAAAATCATTTCCTTATATCTAATCTGGAAAATGCCTACATATCTATCCTTTAAGACCCATCTGTTCCCAGATTTTCCTGGACTTCCCCTGCTCCAGCCACCAACACCTCCAACCCAAGGCTAGAATTTATTTCATGACAATTATTCATTTATATAATTCTTCAACTGGACTCTGAGGTCCTTCAGGAAGGAACTCTGGGTTTCATTGCTGTATCTCAAATGTCAAGCACTCCTCTAGACCCATGGCATTTGCCACAGTAAATATTTTGAGTGAATAAATACTACACCTCATTCCCTAGAACAGGGTTTCTCAACATTGGCACTATTGACATCTTGGACTAGATAATTCTGTTGTGGGTCCCTATCCTGTGCATTGGAGGATGCTTAGCAGCATACTTAGATGCTAGTATGCAACTAGCTGCCAGTAGAACCTCCTCCTGCCCCAGTTATTGTTGGAGGATGTCATCAAGAGGATGTGAAAACTGGTTGACCCATGAGTTGGACCAGGGCAATGGGAGGTTCCTTGCCCCTTCCCTGGGATGTATATTCTTCCCACTCTTTCCACAGTGAGAACCATTTTCAAGGACACAACCTTTGGAGGGCAATGTGTTGTGGAAATCATTTGGACTGTGCACGTGACTGTTAAGGACTCTATATAAATGTTATGATTCTGACAGCAGGTGCAGAGATGTACTCATCTCTTACTTTCTAATTTTTCATTCATTTGACTTGCCTTTTACTGAGATTGGTGTGTTAAAGTCTTGTATTAGTAATTTTTTTTTCTCATATCTTCTGTGGTTTTTGCATTTTGAACATGGCTGCTTTGTTATCTGGTATCTTGTTATTTGGTGTATTGATATTCATAGTTATTATATCTTGATTATAAGTTTTGGATTTTAGCATTATAGAGTGCCCTTGATGCTTTTAGGACTGGATTCTACCTTTTTTATATCAATATCACAATTCCTGCTGTCTTATAGTTTCACTTTTTTGATATGTCCTTTCCCATACCTATGATTTCAACATTTTGAAACACTGTATGTTAGGTGTGTCCCTTACCTAGAATCACAGAGTTCAGATTTGCTTTATGAGCCAATTTGGATTTTTTTTGTAATAGATGAGTTAAGCCCATTCACATTTTCCAATGTGGCTGATATATTGGTATCAACTCTGCATATAATTTTATAATTTTATTTTACAGTCACTAAATATATTTAGTTATATATACTATGTTACCTATAAAACAGTCAATAATCTTAGTCTGCTTTCTCCTTTGTCTTTCCCTTCTTCCATTTCTAGTTGTTTTCTTTCTACTTTTCTAGAGTATATTCTTCTACTTATGCCACTACCCTTCTTTTAGGTATTTAACTCTTAAAATACTCAAAAATTAAACTTAAATTTAACTCAAAAATTAAAAATATATAAAATGCTTATCATCATTTATTTTGCCAAAATTTTCCAGATTATCTCCTAGTTGAATGAAGGTCATCCAACCTAGGAAGGGCTCATGTGTAAACTATTGCCTTGATTCATGAACCTTTAAAATAGTTTTTCTATTGTCTTGACACTTGAGGGACAGTTGGGTGATTACAGAACACTTGACTTGCAATTTTTTTTCCTCAAATTTCTTCAAAATGTTGTTCCACCATTGCTTTTTTTGTTTGTGTGTTGCCTTTGAAAATCTTGATGCCAGTCTTTCCTAGACCCCCTCTATGCATAAGCAACATGATGTTATTGCCGGTATACCCTGAATTCTAATTGTTTTTCTAGAACATGCCTCTGAGTTGATTATTTTTGAGTTTTCTAGGCACACAGTGGGCCCTTTGAATATGTTAAAAAAGGTTTTTCTTACTTCTGAAAAGTTTTCTTTGATTATACATTTACATATCAGTTATAGCACGTTTTGTTTTCCTTCTTCAGAGACTTCAATTATATGTATTTTGGATTTTCTTTTCATGTCTTCAATTTCAACCATTTTCTCTTTGACCCTTTTACTTAATACTTTATCTCATTTTATCCTTTTATCCTGCTTTTCTTCAAAGTTCCTTAGTAAATTTCACTAGAATCTATTATACCTTGGGTACCTCTCAATTTATTCTTTATTTCTGAGATGGGCTAGTTTTTTTCTACAGTTTCTTTGCTGAGATCAATCAACTCTTACTCCATCACTCCCCTTTTATTTTCCCATTGTGGCCTTCATTTTAAATTTTCTGTTTCTAGTTTATATCTGTATCCATATCTGTGTCTCTACATATCTATATCTAATTTTCAAATGCTCATTTGAGGATTTTTAATTCAGTTAAAAATTGTGTAAGCATATTCTTCTGGTTTGTGGTTTTTGTTTTTGTTTGTTTTTGTTGTAGCTTTTTGGTACAGACCATTTCATCAGCTGAAGTATTTTGATTTGAATTTTCTGTTTTCTTCTTCCATTAACTTTGTATGTAGCTGATTTCATTTTTTTTCTATTCTTAGTTATTTTGGGGGTTGAGTCTCTAGTTCAGGATTACTTCCTTATAACAGCCTAGTGAAGCCAGTTTATTTAATGAATGCTTTCAGTGGTAGGGGAGACAAAAAATATTGCATGCCTTGTCTCTTTCATTTCTGAAAGATCCTCAGTTTTTCCCTTACCTTTTTTTCTCATTTCTGCTACATTCTCAAGAACATAATCTTTTCTCTACTTTTATGATTCTCACTAAGAAGCAATGCTCTTTGAGGCTGCTGACTTCCTCAGTATTAATCATTTTCAAACATTTTTCCTATAGCTGGTACTGTGAAGTGCCAAATACCAGACCTCAAATTTTGCCACTTAGTATTGGACTTCCTTTTTCTGGGGTCTTTGACTTGTTGATGTGTTCCACCTTTTAATGGTGTGTCTTAAGTGTCCCCTTTCCTAATTTTGGCACCTACAGGCTTAAGATGTTTGTTGAAATGTGGTGTTTATATCTCTATTTACAGTAACTTGATTTTGGTGTTTTCTACTTCCTAATAAGGCTAAACACTTGAGCCATTTGTGATTATATTTGCATTCTTATTTTGATATTATCATTGGGTGGAGGACTTTAGAGACTCAGGTTCAGGAGGATATCATTATCTCCAGTCCCACAGTTTTTAAATAGATTTTGAAATTGCTTATTTTCTAGGTTAAATGTATAAAGCTGCTTTGGATTTGTCTTCTATAGACCTTATTATATTTTGAAATTTAAAATGTTTTTGTGTCTTTAATCTGTATATCCCTAAATGGACACCACACTTTGAGGGGAGAGATCTTGTAATTTTCATATTCACCATAGTACCTGGTATACTAACATACACAGAATAGTTTCTCAATACATATTAATTATTTAGTTATTAAAACTTTTTATATAAGAAATTGTAAGCAAAATATTTGGGTTATTTATATATCTTTTTAAAAAGATTTCATACTTAGATAAATATTGAGAAGTATCTCCTAAAACCATTAAAATGTAGTTCAGTTTCTTAAAAAGAATCCACGTTTTAAGAGAAGCACCAATATGAGAACATGTTCTCATTATAAAACTGGAAATAATAGACTAAGTAGTTTCTCCAATTCATATTTTTCTCAATAATTTCTCTGCAAAAAAAAAAAAAAGGAAACCCATAAACTTTGTTCATTTTAACATGTATAAAAATTAAATCAGCAAACAATAAGAAAATATAACACATTATTGTAATCTCTGCTATTTATTAATTCATTTAATTTAAATGCAAATTGTATGTTTTAATCATAAATTGCTTGGTACCAGGTTGTTCCTAGTAATGAGCAGTTCAAGAGATGGCACTTTTTTGAAATTCTAATAAAGCATTCCACAGAGCCCTCATCCTTTGTGAGCATGGTTGCCCCTTGAAACATCCTGAAATACAGAGCTAAAATGATTTAAAACCTCAGAAGAAGGTTTCTAAGGTTGGAATAGGAAGCTACTCTTGGCTTCATGGCTAGATCTGAACACCAAAGTTAAGAAGTAATTTCAAATCAATCTGTAGAAAGATTTTACCTCTGATCATGAACGAACAGAAGCCCTCTCTCCAGAAGGTGTCAGGAGTCATATGATGGACACTAATGATGTCTGCTGCCTTTTATCATCTGTCAGGGACGAGTCACATTTATTTCCACACAGACAGTGAGAACATTTAATGAAACAAAACAGCATTATCGAGCTCCAGGTTTCCCAATTCTCTTTGGTCCTAGAAATGAAGCTCCAGGTTCATTAAATTGTAGCTTTTGGAGTTATACTACAATTATAGTCCATTGAACCAAAAATTATAATAAGATCCCAAAGTGAAGCTTTAATATACACAGACCTCCTCTCTCTATTTCAAAAGTTCAAGTTAATTCAGCAAATACCACAGCTTTAGGATATATATATAGAGAGAAAAAAATTATAGAAAAAAACAAAAATGAATTTAAAATAACCAAAATCATTTTATCCAGAAATACTCCTTAATAATATTTATACATTCATTATTTTACTTTTAGCCTCCTAGACTTTATACTTTCATGTTATTATAAAAATATGCAATTTATTTGTTCCCAGGCCTCAATAGCCTGTGACTACGGTAATACCCAAATATTTGCTGTCTTTAATCACAAAATGCACAAATGTAGGCGCATATATAGGCCTACCATATTGTCATATTCTTATTTATTTATTCACTCAACAAATATTTACTGCATTTCTGCTAGAAGCAAGGCACTTTTTAGCAACAAGAAATATAGCAGTGAACCAAAAATAATGAAATCTGTCCACACAGAGCTCGTACTCTTCCAGAATAGGTGAGCAGAGATATAAAATAAACAAATGAAAAAATACATACAAATATATAAACATAATATGCCAGGTGATGAGAAGTGCTATGGAGAAAAAGAAGGTAAGGGAGGTGGAAAATGAATGTCTCTTCACCCCACTTGCTCTACCAGACAATTCAGACTATTTTTTTAAATTAATTAATTAATTAATTAATGGCTGTGTTGGGTCTTCGTTACTGCACATGGACTTTCTCTAATTGTGGTGAGTGGGGGATACTCTTCATTGTGGTGTGTGGGTCTCTTGTTACAGAGCACGGGCTCTAGGTGCCTGGGCTTCAGTAATTGTGGCACACGGGCTCATTAGTTGTGGCACTCAGGCTTAGTTGCTCCCCATGTGGGATCTTCATGGACCAGGGCTTGAACCTGTGTCTCCTGCATTGGCAGGCAGATTCTTAACCACTGTGCCACCAGGGAAGTCCCAGACTGTTCTTGATTTGACCAGACATGGTTTGACCTGAGGGCCTTTGCACTGACTGTTTCTTCTATTGGACTCACTCTTTCTAATCTTTGCTCAAATGACACCTTCTTAATGAGGCCAACCCTATCTAGTCTACTTAAAATTGCAACCTGATGCCATCTGCCCTACCAGCACTCCTAAGCCATCATCGTATTTTGTCACTACCTAAGACTTATCACTTTTGAACATTCTGCATAGTTTACTTAGTTATTATGCATATTGTCTATTTTCAGTCTCTCTCCACTGGAATGGAAGGTCCATAACAGCAGAGATTTTTGCCTGATCACTAATGTATTCCAACTGCTGAAACTAGCATCTGGTACAAAATAAATATTCAAAAAATATTTGTTGGATGATTAAAGTGGAGATGTTGAATAAGCAGTTGAATATCTAAGACTCAAGTCTGGGGAGAGAAATCCAGGCTAGAAATACAAATTTGGGAGTCATATAGGGTGACATTTTAAGTCATAAAATTGGATGAGACCTCCTAGGGAGTAAGTAACAACAGAGAAGAGGCCCTTAGAAATGTTAAGGAATCAACAAGATGGGGGCACTCCAGGGAGGAAGGCTAAGAAAAGAGGGTAGTAAAGCAGGGGGAAAACCAATTGTGCTTGGCCTCCTGTCATATGAGGGAAGAAAATGCTTCAATAAAGAAAAGGTCAACAAATTTAGAATATTTATCTTTTTGTTAAAGATAAATATGCAACATATCTTAATTTTTACCACTCTTTTAACTACTACATTGCAAGATAAGCTCTGTATTTCTGAGTAGTAAAAACAATTTTTTGTGACTCCAATTTCATTACAAAGTATTATAAATATTCTAGTTTTTATAAAATTAGCTGCTGGCAACACGTGCACATAAACTGCAGGGTGGCCCAGTAAATGAACAGCAAGTATCCTGAATCTCTTAAGATGCACGGGCTTCCCTTTAGAAATCCATTCATCTGCAAAATAAGACTCCAAGGGACCTAAGGTTGAGCTTATTCAAATGAGACTCATCACCTGCTTTCTCAATTACCTTCCTCCTCTAATGATTTCTTCTCCCATATGTGGCACATCTTTCTGTAAAAGCTTCACTATTCTATATGATTCCTCTTCCCTCCCTTCCAGCCAAGGGACCAGCTGTGTTGGTTTTGTATCCTGCCTATGTTGCCTCTGTTGCTCTCACTGCATCCTGTTTGCTCCTTCCTTACTAAGGGCATCTTCTTTCAGGCCCTTAATACTACAGTGTCTGTCTTCTCTTCATAACTTCATAACCAAGTGTCATCAAAGCTGTCTCTCTCTCTCTCTTTTTTTTTTTTTTTTTTTTTTTAGCGGTACGCAGGCCTTTCACTGCTGTGGCCTCTCCCGTTGTGGAGCACAGGCTCTGGACACGCAGGCTCAGCGGCCATGGCTCACGGGCCCAGCCGCTCCGCAGCATGTGGGATCTTCCCAGACCGGGGCACGAACCCACGTCCCCTGAATCGGCAGGCGGACTCCCAACCACTGCGCCACCAGGGAAGCTCAAAGCTATCTCTCTTAAGGTTCATCTGCATTCACTAACTCCCCTTGTCACCCCCTTTCATTCCTCATCTACTGTATTTTAACTGTACTGTTCTCACATCTCTGTCACATCTGCTTCAGCTAGGATTACTAATAACCACCTAACTATCCACTTAAGTGGACATTTTCAGTTCTTACTTTGCCTATTTGTGGCACTGGACATTGTTGGAAGCTTTCTTCCACTTGACACATTTTCTTCTCATGGCTTCTGTCATACCACATTATATCCTACTTTTTCACTTCTCCTGATTCTTTGCAGCCTCCTCTGCAGCCTCCCTTTTCTCTCTCTAGCCTTAAAATGTCAGTGTTCCTCAGAGGTCAATCTGTGGTCCTCTCAGCACACCTCTGTCTTTAATCTACATGAGTCCCTTGTTCCGATCTAATTAAATTGAACTAAATTCATTCATTCCCCAATGCTCACCTACGTTTTTCTTCTCTGCTCTTTGGTCACACTGTCCCTACTTTCTAGATTCTCCTTCCTACTTTCACCATCAACCCACTATCAGATCTGTAGTACTGGTCTTTCACGACTCAACTGAAATAGCCTTGTCCTTTCCTCCCCAGAGCACCTCAGCTGTACCTTTAATAAGGTGCTTTCCACAGCCCATAAGCATTAGCATTATTCATGTATCCTATCATCCCCCTGCAGGCTGGCCACATGTCTATTTCATCCTTTCCTACATTGGCCTTAGACAGCTGAAACTCAATAAATGGGCTGATATTACAATGACATGATAATGGCATCTAGAAAAGGGTCATTTAGTTAACAACTTCCTGAATTACCCAGCGCACTCTGAATTAAGAAGTGAACAAACTAATTCCTGTCCTGTTGAAAATACTGTGCTTGACAAAGCATCTCAATGAACGGTGGGTTTGGCAGAGATTCACTGAGAAGTAGATAACTTTTTCATAGTTCTGAATAACTGGACATTAAAATATAGAAACACATTTACAAATATGAAAATTACAGTGGTTATCTTTTCTTCAGTTACTTCCAGTGAATCAGTTATATGTACATCAATACTGTTATTTCACGTTTTTATAATGTTTTAAACATTTATTATGTATGACTTCACAGTTCTCTGAGTACCTTGGCAGAGCTCACTCTGAAATAAAATTAACATTAATGATTATTAATAACAATTTAATGGGGCATTATATTAACAAGTACAAAGATTAGGGCTTATTACACTTATTAATATTCCTCATATGATAATTTCTTTAACAGTTTTAAAATTTGTCATGTCATTATATTGGCCCCTTTTCCTTAAGCATTGCTTGGACTTATAACTACCAGAACTATGACATTTTATTAGCCAGTAATAATAATAACAACAAAAGCTACCATTTACTGAGCACTGTGCCAGTGTAGGCCTACTGGTAAGCCTTTATGTGCATCATTATCTTTGATACTTATGGAACCTCAGGAGGGAAACCGTATTGTTATCCCCATTTTACATCGAAACTGAAGCTTAGGAAAGTGAAGTGACTTTTTCTAGGTCATAATCTGGAAGTAATGGATCTAAGTTTTCATAATAAAAATGTCTGATTTAAGAGCCAGTCTTTAACCCAAGCTTATTTAGCTTCTAAATCTCTTTGCTCTCGGTAAGACATATATTTGTATAAACAACACCACTTCTACTGAGTTTGCCAGTTTTCATATTCAACATCTGTAAGGTCATGCTGTACTTTGCTCTAGGAAAAACCAAATGTTCCCAGATAGGGAACTTATTAAACACATTATGGTATGAAGTATGGTTACTGCATTTCCATATTTTTTTGAGAAACATTAACTTAAAAGAAAATGAACCTGAAATTGGTTCTTATTGTACAATGTTGGCTTCACTTTAAGTGCTCATAAAATGTATTTTTAAACAACCCATTCTAGACTCTTGACTAGAGTCAAGTTCTCTGACCTGCTTTGGAAGAGCAGAGCTAAGTTTACCCACTCCAGCCTCCCAAAATTTCAAATCTTCATGATTCCTTAGGACATCCAATTAGATTGATGAAATGATACTGTTTCCTTAATGTTCTAAATAAGTGATGTTTGAAAGCTAAGAGACAAATGTAGTTGAGACAGAAATTCTTCCAGTCTTCTTATGGATTTCAGGCTTCAATTTCCTCTTACCAGCATTTGTCCTAGCTTTCCTATCTGAGGATCACTCTCCTTTGACAACCAAGGCAGAAAAATCATCAGCCCTTACCAGATCTGTTCTCTACCTGTCATCTGTCAGTACTATACAATTAGACCTAAGCAGTAGGCAACCTGGACCTTCCCTGCCCTTATTTGGAATATAAGTAAGTGAAACTTTTTTTGTATTTGTCCTTATCAGTTTTCTCTCACTTCAATTCACTTAGGGGCTAAGACTTCCTGATGGAATTCTTTAAAATCTCTGCTACAGTTTTGATATTTGTTCTTCTTTAATACACCTTTTCTACATTGAAATCCATTAGAAAGCTCCCTTTAGGGGTATATATAACTTCTAAAGTTGATGGTTCTAGACAATTTGACTGAACAAGCTTTGGGAATCTGATGAAAGCTCGGGGCACCCCTCCCCTGAATAATGCACCTACAGATTCAAATTTCTTATAAGTTCAGGGAATTTGTAAACCAATGGCTTTCATCCATAGACCCTTATAGAAAAAATTCTGATTAGAAGCACCATTATTAAAGACTTTCTCATTCTTACCTTCATTAGTATTATCACAGTTGTATTGAGGCAATTAAAATTTTAATATAAATAATTTAATTTATTTCTTTTTTCACTTTTTTCCTTCTAATTGACATACAGCACTGTATAAGTTTAAGGTGGATAGCATAATGATTTAACTTACATACATCATGAAATAATTATCACAATAAGTTTAGTGAACACATATCATCCCAGATAGATACAAAATTAAAGAAAAAGAAAAAAAAAATTTTTCTCGTGATGAGAGCCCAGGGTTTTCTCTCTTAACAACTTTCACATATAAATACAGCAGTGTTAATTATATTAATCATGTTGTACATTACACCTCTAGTACTTATTTATCTTATAACTAGAAGTTTGTACCTTTTGACCATCTTATTCCAATTCCCCCTTCCCCCACCCCACCTCCAGCTACCCCAAATCTGATCTTTTTTTTTATAAGAGTTTGTTTGATTTTGAAATATAATTGGCCTACAACACTATGTTAGTTCCTGGTACATAACATAGTGATTCAATATTTCTATACACTACAAATGATAACCATGTTAAGTCTAGTTACCATCTGTTACCATACAAAGATATTACTTTATTATTGGCTATATTTCCCACACTGTATATTTCCTACCCCTGACTTATTTATTTTGTAACTGGAAGTTTGTACCTCTTAATCTCCCTCACCTATTTCTCTCATCTCCTTCAGCCCCTCCCCACCTGGCAACCACCTGTTCTCTGTATCCAGGGGTTTGTTCATTTGTTTTATTTTTTAGATCCCACATATAAGTGAAATTATTCAGTATTTGTCTTTCTCTGTGTGACTTACTTTACTTAGCATAACATCCTCTAGGTCTATGCATGTTGTCACAAATAGCAAGATTTCATTATTTTTTTATGCCTGAGCAATATTCCATTGTGTCTCTGTGTGTGTGTGTGTGTGTATATATATATATATATATATATATATGCCACATCTTCTTTAACCATTTATCTATCGATTGGCAGTTTGGTTGCTTCCATATCTTGGCTATTGTAAATAGTGGTGCTATAAACATAGGGGTGCATGTATCTTTTCAAGTTAGTGTTTTTGTTTTATTCAGATAAATGCCCAGGAGTAGAATTGATGAATCATATAGTAGTTCTATTTTTAATTTTCTGAAGAATCTCCATAGTGTTTTCCATAGTGGCTGCACCAGTTTTTATACCCACCAAGAGTGCACCAGTGTCCCCTTTTCTTCACATCCTCACCAACAGTTGCTATTTATTGTCTTTTTGATAATAGCCCTTCTGATAGGTGTGAGGTGATATCTTATGGTGGTTTTGATTTGCGATGTTGAGCATCTTTTCCTGTGCCTGTTGGCCATCTGTATGTCTTCAGGGAAGATGTCTATTCAGGCCCTCTGCCCATTTTTTGATCAGGTTGTTTGTTTGATATTGAATTGTACACATGCTTTGTATAACTGGATATTAACCCTTTATCAGATAAATCATTTACGTATATATTTCCCCATTCAGTAGATGGCCTTTTGGTGTTGTCAGTAGTTTCCTTTGCTCTTCAGAATATTTTTAGTTTGATGTAGTCTCATTTGTTTATTTTTGCTTTTATTTCTCTTGACTGAGGAGACAGATACAAAAATAATATTGCTGAAGAAATGTCAAAGAGCATACAGCCTGTGTTTTCTTCTAGGAGTTTTAAAGTTTCAGGACTTACATTTGAGTTTTTCATCCACTTTAATTTTATTTTTGTACATGGTGTGAAAAAGTAATCCAGTTTTATTCTTTTGCATGTAGCTGTCCAGTTTTCCCAACACCATTTATTGAAGGGACTGTCTTCTCCCCAGTGTATATTTTTGCCTCCTTTGTTGTAGGTTAATTGACCATAAAATTTTAGATTTTCTTCTGGGCTCTCTATTCTGTTCCATTGATCTGTCTATTTTTGGGCTAGTGCCATAATGTTTTGACTACTGTAGCTTTGTAGTATAGTTTGAAATCAGGGCACATGATACATCCAGCTTTATCCTTCTTACTAAAGATTGTTTTGGCTGTTGAGGGTCTTTTGTGTTTCCATACAAGTTTTAGAATTATTTGTTCAAGTTCTGTGGAAAATGGCCTTGGTATTTTGATAGAGATTACATTGACTCTGTAGATTGCCTTGGGGAATATGGTCATTCAAACATTAATTCTTCCAATTCATGAGCAGGGTATACTGTTCTATTTGTTTGTGTCATCTTCAACATCTTTCATCAGTGTCTTAATAGTTTTCCAAATACATGTCTCCTCCTCCTCAGTTAAATTTATTCCTGTGTATTTTATTCTTTTTAATGCATTGTAAATAGAATTATTTTCTTAATTTCTCTTTCTTTTTGTTGCCAGTGTATAGAAATGCAACAGATTTATGTATATAAATTTTGCATCCTGCAACTTTTTCTGAATTCATTGATGAGTTCTAACAGTTTTTGACAGCTTCATTAGAATTTTCTATATAAAGTATCATATCACCTGCAAACAATGACAGCTTTACTTCTTCCTTTCCAATTTGGATTTCTTTTGTTGACTGAAAAAAAAAATGCACAATATAATAGTTGTGAGTTAAATTTTATTTGGGGCAAAATGAGGACTATAACCCAGGAGACAGCATTCCAGATAACTCTGAGAGACTGCTCCAAAGAGGGAGGTGGGAAGGTCAGTATATATGTGATTTTGGTGAAGGGGGAGTACATGCAATCAGGTACATACTTTTTGCAGAAGGTTTCTGCTAGTCTTGTGAAGGTTACTGCTAGTCACAGAGAGCAGATGTCACCATGAAAGTTTTTAGTTCTTTTCTAGATATGAGAATATGCAAGAATTGGGCTCATAAAATCTTCTCCTAAAAATATCTAACTATCTGAAGGCCTGTTCTGCTAGTTTTTTTCAGAGCACAGAGTGCCTCATTCCTGATCTCCACCCTGGACTCCTTTCAGGGTGTGTTGAAGGCCAGTGGTCACAGCAGCTTGTGATTTGATCTTTAGATGGTAGATGGCAAGTGCCAATTTGTAGTTGACACTTTTATTTCTTTTATTTGTCTGCTTGTTGTTGCTAGGTCTTCCAATACTTTGTTAAATAAAAATGGCAAGAGTAGGCATCCTTGTCTTGTTCCTGATCTTAAAGGAAATTCTTTCAGCTTTTTGCCATTGAGTATGATGTTAACTGTGGGTCTGTCATATATGGCCTTTATTATGTTGAGGTATGTTCCCTCTATACCCATTTAGTTGAGAGTTTTTATCACAAATAGATGTTGAATTTTGTCAAAAGCTTTTTCCAAATCTATTGAGATACTCATATAATTTTTATTCTTCACTTTTTTAATGAGGTGTATCACATTGATTGATTTGCAGATATTGAACCATCCTTGCATCCTTGGGATAAATACTACTTGTTTATGGTGTATGATCCTTTTAATGTATTGCTGAATTCAGTCTGCTAATGTTTTCTTGAGGATTTTTGCATCTATGTTCATCAGTGATGTTGGCCTATAATTTTCTTTTTTTGTAATATCTTTGTCTGATTTGGGTATGAGGGTGATGCTGGTCTTGTAGAATGAATTAGGAAGTGTTCCTTCCTCTTCAATTTTTTGGTACAGTTTGAGAAGGATAGATTTTAACTCTTCTCTAAATATTTGGTAGAATTCACCTGTGAAACTGTCTGGTCCTGGACTTCTGTTTGTTGGGAGTTTTAAAAATTATTGATTCAGGCTTCCCTGGTGGTGCAGTGGTTGGGAGTCTGCCTGCCGATGCAGGGGATGTGGGTTCGTGCCCCAGTCCGGGATGATCCCACATGCCATGGAGCGGCTGGGCCTGTGAGCCATGGCCACTGGGCCTGTGTGTCCAGAGCCTGTGCTCCACAATGGGAGAGGCCACAGCAGTGAGATGCCCGTGTACCACACACACACACACACAAATATATATATATATATATATATATATATATATATATATATATATATATATATATATATATTCAATTTCATTACTGGTAATCGGTCTGTTCATATTTTTTATTTCTTCCTGATTCAGTCTTAAAGAGATTGTACATATCTAGGAATCA
This sequence comes from Mesoplodon bidens, assembly GCF_964165515.1. Taxonomy (NCBI): domain Eukaryota; kingdom Metazoa; phylum Chordata; class Mammalia; order Artiodactyla; family Ziphiidae; genus Mesoplodon; species Mesoplodon bidens. The sequence goes on along the minus strand of NC_138173.1, from coordinate 36,417,031 downwards.
GTCATTTTTCCTAGGTTGTCTGTTCTATTGGTATATAACTGTTCATATTAGTCTCATATGGTCCTTTGTATTTCTGTGGTGTCAGTTGTAACTTGTCCTTTTTAGATAATTTAATTATAAAAATATCTATTTTAGGGTCTCAAACCACAGGTTTATACATGTCTTTACTCTGAATATTTTGAAGACTGTCTTCATAAGATTTGCTTACCACCTTCATTTTCTACCACAGCTATTTTGTATTATTGATTCAACTAAGGCAGTGTGTATAATAGAAAAATACAAGGCTTTGATATATAACATTAATCAAGGTATTTAATATCTCTAAGTTACAGTATTTCCCTGTGCTAAATATGATTATGATTTATTTCATTGATTGTTTGCTTTTTAATGGATGAGAATTAGATGGAGATGTCAGCTCCCCAACAGAAGAAATGTCATTGGTTTTGTTAATTGTGGTTCCTCAGCACTGGTCCAGAGCAGCACCTGGCACATAGTTGTTGCTTAATGAATATTTATTGAAAGAATCAATAAAGTATATAATATTTGACTTGCCTGATGATGATTTCATTCTGAAATTAAAAAATCATTACTAAGGATATACCACCTGCTAAGAATGTAAGAGAAAGGGAAACAATGAAAATACAAGAGACAAAGAAAATAAGAAATTAATGAGAGAATGAGAGAGACTGAAGCTAAAAGAGAGACTAGTTAATGGAAAAGACTTGTCTCTATACTATTTTCCAAGAGGATGAACAAATAATAAAAAATTACTCTCCTATTGAGTTGGCAGCAAGAAGCTTCCTGCAGAAGCAATATATCTGAAGTAGATTTTTGCACCTGCTGCTTAGCATTGAACGAATATATAATAAATTTTATTCAATTTCTTAGATTTTCTTAGAGACCCTAAGTATGTCTTCAAATTATTTATTGATAGAATTTAACCAACAGTTACATCTTAAATATCCAGTATCCTGGAGTTTCTATAGAATTTTCTCTGGTTGTTCTCAGCATCTATTTGCATGACATCATTATACACTCCTTGTGAAGAACGCCAAGGAATGACCACAGGTGTCTGGCACATTCTGACTATGTCCAAGAGACCCATATCATTAAGATAATGACCACAAGTCATCCTGCTTGGCTATGCATCTGAAATCAAAATGTGAGACAAAACCAACATAAGTACAGTTAATTTAAGACACTTCTATTTATTAAAGCTAATTTCAAGTCTGGTTTACAATTAACAATTGCCCAAAGGATTAAAATGCCCATGTCATGTGACATAATAGAGTGTCTGTGGCACTGACCCCTGAACTTAATATTTCCAGGAATGGATTTCATTGCTTGTGACCTTACTGCTGGAAGGAGTCTTACTGTAAAATAAATATCAACTATGTCTTGGCAATGCCAAAGCAATTTATGATTTTATGACAGTCTATACTGGTGTCTACTATTAAAGCAATACTGCTGGAGGCTAATTAATGGGTACAGGTAGGACATTCCATCCTGCAAGAGGGAGATTGCCTGTTCCCTCACTGGCTGTTGGCTGCAGCTCTCATACTGATAGCATGTTGTTGCCAGTGTTGCCACCTCATTAGAAAATTAGCTTTTAATTAATTTTGGAAGCTGTTGCATGGGTTTCAATAGGAGGTACACATTTGTACACATCTCGTGGCAGAATTCAACCACACCTCCATGTTTCTAATGGGCCTCTCCTGCCTCGCAGAAAAGCAGCAGTCCAGCCGCTTGCAGGCAGCAGCTCCATGGGTAGCAGTGGCCACACAGCTCCAGCCTGCTCCCAATTACAAAGAGATGTCCTTTAGTGCCCTCGTGTGCAGCCCCTTACTCCAAGGCCACTTGAGACATTAAGCAGCAACAGAGAGGACCACAATCCCAGATGCTCCCCTTTCATTCTTCTGACCCCCCAACCTAGCTTTAATGGCACATAGTCTGGCAAGAATGTGCCTTACCTCATTTTTATATTTAAACATCTCTGCCTGAGCACAGTGGTGATAAACCTACAGACAAGATAAATAGCTAGATTATCACTCTTCTCCCCAGGGGAAAGTCATGCTGTCAATTAGGCTAATGGGGGTTCCGGGTTCAGCTTTGGCATGCCCTAACATTAGGGAAGGCTTTTTGCCCTGCATAGCTGTAAAGCCCAAAGATGGATTTGAAAAGTAGCTATGACCCTAGGGTGGCCAGGCAGCAAAGAGGGAAGTCAAGAACCTGATGATTAATCATCTGCCACAACAATGGGAGGGGAAAGAAGATGAGGCCCATGAGACCAGATCTTTTGAGCTCTATTATAATTATACATTGCTTTTTTCGATTCAGTCTGGTGGCTTAAAAGGAGATATGGGTGTTTTCTGCTGAAGAAGTGAGGCTCCACCCTTTACTAAAAATAAGTGTTCTTTTGTCATACGTTTTCAAAGCACTTATTCTGGCATCTCATTTGATCTTATTACCAATCTCTGATGGACTTAGGGCAGGTGGCATTTTTCTCATTTTGCAGCTGATGGAATTGTGTGACACAGCAGAGTTTAGCAATTTCCCTGTGACCACACAGCCAGCTGTGATGGCACCAGGATGACAACCCAAATAATCTAGCTATCCTAAATTTTTATAATGGTTCTCCATTGCATCATACCTCACTCTACAGTCACAGCAATTAACTTATGAACTGCTGACAAATGATTTTTGTAATTTTATCTGTTACATATGCATAGGAGTCAAACCTAAAAGGTAACTCCTCCTGGCAAATACAGTCTGCTAAACAATGAAATAATTTATTTAATCCGAAATTGGAAAGCATAGTGTTAACCCTGATTTATTCTACAATTGGGAAGATATAGGGATCATAATTTTTTTAGATACCAGCAGAAAATGACTGTGCAGTATTGGGGTTTTCCATTCCAAAGACAGGCTCTTTGTAGTATGAATATTGGATTATAAGCAGGGTGACCACGTAGTCTCTGGATTTACCTGAGCAGATCCCAGTTTTCAGCTGCTGTCTAGGCATTCGATTAGTTTTAGCATTTGTCCTGGACAAAAATGGCCCAGCTTGACAGTAAATTTTATGGCACCCCAATTTTAAGTCAAAGATTTATCTTCTAGTTATATTGTCCCATTGAGGAACAAATACTTCCACAGCTTAGCTGTTGGAAGTTTACAGGAAACGTTTTATTAGTCGTATACTTCCCGTGCTTTCCCAGGAGCAGATAATAGTTGTCAAGAAGGCACTTGAGCACTTGCTCTGTGCCAGGTGCTATGTTTTGTACTTTACTTGCATTATTATTTCCTTTAATCATCCCCAAGCCCTCTGAGGTGGTTACCACCATTACCCATATTTTACATAGGAAGAAACTGAGGTTCACAGCGACCAAGTCACCAGCTCAAGATGCAACAGTAAGTAAGGGGCAAAGCCCGGATTTGAGTTCAAGTCTTTCTGGCTTCAAAGCCCAGACTCTGAACAGCTATGATCTTTCAGAGTAGTCAAAGTCTCAATCCAGGTCTGTTCACCAGTGTGCTTGACTCCTACAAAAGGGAAAGCCCATAACACTGTCTCAGGCCTCCCAGGTCATTTTCACTAGCTTCACCTAAATAATTGCTTCTTGTGCTTTAACAGGAACAAGAATCACATGAGGTGCTTTATTGAAATGCATATTCCTGGACCTTTTTGCAAAGATTGACTTGGTAGACTATAGGAATTTCCCTTTCCAACAAGATCCCCAGGTAATTCTGGTACTCAGGGATTTTTTTCAACCACACTTTGGAAAACATTGATTTAGATATTTCTAACTATTAGAAAGTTTGGATCTGAGGAGAGATTACCAAGTAGCCTGGGAGAAGCAGAGGTAGACCATCTATTTCACTGAAAATCCCTGGAATGGAGAACAACAATAATGGCGATATTGGTCACTGGCTTAGCACCAGACACTTTGACATGTTTTACTGCATATAATCTTTGTAACAATCCTGATGTGTATGTGTGTGTGTGTGTACACATTTTACCAATAAGAAAATTGAGACTACTTAAAGTGAAATGTTTATTACTAAGTTATGCATCTTGGTGGTGGTGTCAGGATACAAACTTAGATGGTTAACACAACTCAAATACTTTATTTATATGGACTGAAATACATCAAAATTTTAATAATATCTACTATAGTTATGTTCTGACAGTTTTTGTCTTTTTCTTTGTACCTCATATTTTCCAAATTACCTTCAGTGGGTGTTATTTTTACCATCAATAAACAGTAACAATATAAAAATATTCTTATTTTTCAATGGTTGGCTCTCCCAGCAGTAAACTTTAAATAAGGATTTGAGCACAAGTAGTTTATTTGGGAGGTAACCACTGGAAGCACTAGTAGGGAAGGCAGAAAGGAGACAGGAAAGAGACTGGTGCCCACAAAGGGTGTTCATGAACAGATTACCATTGTGGGCAACTGGGACTCAATCCTCCTGGGGACAGTTAGAAAACTACACAGAGCACTCCTCAGGGCTATCCCACCCAAGGGCTGAGAAAGTGGGGTTATTCATCCTCCAACTGCTGTCCATTATCATTACCCAGCACATCCAACCTGCCCTGCCCATGATATGAGAATTCTCCTGTGGTCAAAGAAAGCCCTAGGGCAAGGAGATGCAGGTGTTTGCAGTAAAAGGACATCAGGCCGCAGGGAAGCTGACAGAGTTGGCTACATTATGGAAGCAAAGCTGGTGAACCTCCAGTAGCAAAACTAACTAGTGTGTCTTTGGCAAGTTATAGTTTGGCTTCTTCAGGATGTTTCCGAAGTTTACAGCCTCCTGATCAGTCACTTTTCCTATTTAAAAATATGTAGATGATATAAACTTAAACTTTGATTTCTATCTAGATTATAGCCTACACATAGGTTTATTTTTCTGTTAGTAAGATTTTTATTTTCACTGTCTTGTTAAAAAGATATACCAATTTTTAAGGAAGGAATCAGCTTATATTCATTGTGTTGGCTTTCTACTTTCAGTGTGCAGAATAAACTTACATTTGGATTCCCAGATCTCTGAGGACCATGAAAAAATGAAACAAGGAAATCTGGAATTTGGATGTGATGTTTCTTCTTCATAGAAAAGGATGGAAGATCCATGCTACACCCACTGTCTTGGATACTCCAAAGGAGAGCTCAGTCTTATTGATACAATGAACTGACAGTTAGAACCTGACAGTCCCCATCAGTCATAACCTAAATCAGCTGAAATGGTGCCATTGCTCTTGGGGGAGCAGCAGCCCAGCAGAGAGAATCACCTTTGCTAATTGAACCTCTTCCGGGGGAATTGCCAAGTTTGTGCTAAAAGCAGCTGTCCCTGTTCCTCATTCCAGAAAAGGACAAGAGGGATGGATCAGAGGACCAGTAGATACTGGGTTACCATCACTTCCCTAGATGTATTTACTGCCTGCACAAATTCATATCAAAGTAAACTCTGGGCTGTATAATGAGAACAAGAGACAACTCTATCTCTTCATTCTTCTATTTCTAGCAATAGAAATTCAAAGATAAGCAAATATTGAAAACTAACACCTTTTATTAAAAACTTGTTAGATATGAAGTGGTGAAGATAGTACCAAAAGAATGTGATGTAGGTCTCCTCAAAAAGCGTATATTATCTTGAGCTGTGCAACAGGAAGTGTCTACTTCTCTTCCTTCATTCTGTTTTTTGGTCAAAGGGATTACTGTAAAAGACTATCCTTCTTTGATCATGTCATCCACATCCTTTGCTTGAGATTCCTGAGATTGTTAACTAAAACATTTTCCTCTTGCAATTCATTCTCTTTTTTCTAAATCTCTCAGTTGATCTGCTATAAAGAAGAGGCATGGGTTCTAAACACTAGGTCCTCAAGACAATATAGATACAACTGGTTCTAGATACGAAGATTACATATAAATACTTAACAAATAATAAATAGGTGTGAAGGCAAAGTCCAAAGGGAGAGGAAGATAGAGAAGGAGATCAGAACTTCACATTTGGCCTTGAAGTCCAAGATTCTCAGTTCTCTTTTCTGAGCTGGGCTCCCCAGCAGTATCACTACTGCTCTTGGTAGAGGACCAAGTGATTTTTCAGAGACAAGTCTCTTCTGTTGGCCACATATTTAACTCTCCCCATGAGGATTTTTGTCATTGTTCTTTTTTGTAGTTGTTTTTTAATTTTTATTGGAGTATAGTTGATTTACAATGTTGTGTTACTTTCAGGTGTACAGCAAAGTGAATCAGTTATATATAAACATATGTCCACTCTTTTTTAGATTCTTTTTCCTTATAGGCCATTACAGAGTATTGAGTAGAGTTCCCTGTGCTATACAGTAGGTCCTTATTAATTATCTACTTTATACATAGTAATGTGTATATGTCAATCCCAATCTTCCAATTTATCCCTCCCCGCCCCCTTACCTCCTAGTAACCATAAGTTTGATTCCTACATCTGTAACTCTATTTCTGTTTTGTAGATTAGTTCATTTGTACCCTTTTTTTTTAGATTCCACATATAAATGATATCATATGATATTTGTCTTTCTCTGTCTGACTTACTTCACTCAGTATGACAATCGCTAGGCACATATGTGTTGCTGCAAATGGCATTTTCATTCTTTTTTATGGCTGAGTAATATTCCATTGTATATATGTACCACATCTTCTTTAGCTATTCCTCTGTTGATAGACATTTAGGTTGCTTCCATATCCCAGCTATTGTAAATAGTGCTTCAATGAATATTGGGGTGCATGCATATGTTCAAATTATGGTTTTCTCCAGATATATGCCCAGGAGTGGGATTGCTGGATCATATGGTAGCTCTATTTTTAGCTTTTCAAGGAACCTCCATACTGTTCTCCATAGGGGCTGTACCAGTTGGTGCTGGTACAGTTGGTACCACCAACACTGTTGGAGGGTTCCTTTTTCTACACACCCTCTCCAGCATTTATTGTTTGTAGATTTTTTGATGATGACCATTCTGACCAGTGTGAGGTTATACCTCATTGTAGTTATGATTTACATTTCTCTAATAATTAGTGATGTTGGGCATCATTTCATGGACTTTTTAGCCATCTGTATGTATTCTTTGGAGAAATGTCTATTTAGATCTTCTGCCCATTTTTTGATTGGGTTTTTTGTTTTTTTGATATTGAGCTGCATGAGCTGTTTGTATATTTTGGAGATTAAGCCCTTGTTTCTTGCTTAAAGACTGGTACTCAGAAAACTATAAAATACTGATAAAAAAATCAAAGATGACACAAACAGATGGAGAGATATACCATGTTCTTGGTTGGGATATTGTCAAAATGACTATACTACCCAAAGCAATCTAAAGATTCAATGCAATCCCTATCAAATACCGATGACATTTTTCACAGAATTAGAATAAAAAATTTTACATTTTGTATGGAGACATAAAAGACTATGAATAGCTAAAGCAATCTTGAGAAAGAAAAACAGAGCTGGAGGAATCAGGCTCCCTGACTTCAGACTATACTACAAAGTTACAGTAATCAAAACAGTATGGCACTGGCACAAAAACAGAAATATAGCTCAATGGATCAGGATAGAAATTCCAGAGATAAACCCATGCACCTATGGTCACCTAATCTATGAAATAGGAAGCAAGAATATACAATGGAGAAAAGGCATCTCTTCAATAAGTGGTGCTGGGAAAACTGGACAGCTACATGTAAAAGAATGAAATTAGAACACTCCCTAACATCATACACAAAAATAAACTTAAAATGGATTAAAGACCTAAATGTAAGACCGGATACTATAAAACTCTTAGAGGAAAACATAGTCAGAACACTCTTTGACATAAATCACAGCAAGATCTTTTTTGATCCACCTTCTAGAGTAATGAAAATAAAAACAAAAATAAACAAATGGGACCTAATGAAACTTGAAAGCTTTTACACTGCAAAGGAAACCATAAACAAAGCAAAAAGACAACCCTCAGAATGGGAAAATATATTTATCATTCTTGTTTTGTTTGTTTTCAGTGTAAGAAAAGTTACTTCCAACATTGCACCCTGGAAGCCTTCTCACTCTGCACTGGACCTACCACCACTCTCTACATGACCACGCCCCCCCCCCAAACCCAGCCAATGATAAATTTTTCCTCATGACATCAGCTACAGCCAAAACTGTTTACTTTGCAATCCACCCCTTACCATTTTCATTTTCTCCAAACAATATTTTTGCATTGTTAAATCTTGAATTTTCTGTTTTTTTTTTTTTTTTTTTTTTTGTGGTATGTGGGCCTCACGCTGTTGTGGCCTCTCCCGTTGCAGAGCACAGGCTCTGGACGCGCAGGCTCAACGGCCATGGCTCATGGGCCCAGCTGCTCCGCGGCATGTGGGATCTTCCCGGACTGGGGCACGAACCCGTGTCCCCTGCATCGGCAGGCGGGCTCTCAACCACTGCGCCACCAGGGAAGCCCTGTTGTTTATTTTTTAAAAATATGTAAGGTGCTATTTCCTTAAAACTTTCATTTGAATAATTATACAAGTGAAGAAATCTAGAATTTCACATCTAATAACTCAGTAAATTGGGTGATACACTCTCTTCAGTTCCTCTAGTGTGTATTTCACATCCTCTCATCCTTATTGCTTCTTCCTCTCATCAGACCTTCCTCCACTCTTATTAGTTTCTTGTCTCCTTGACCTCAAGTGTAGCCCTGGTTCATCACTTATTCTTCACACAGTTTTGATGTTATCTTTTTAAAGCACAGAAGTAACCATTATATTGCCTTGCTTCAAAAACTTTCCTAAAAATAAAAAGGATAGGAACATATTAGTGAAAAGCAAAAAAGACCTTGTGCAACTTCTGTGAACATAGCTGAGGGGTCATTGGAGCCTGGAGTGTGATAACACCAAGTAAAGGGGTTGGATTGGGACAGATAGAACAACAGAAGCTCACAGCTGAAGGCAAGACTTGATGTCCAAAGGCATGTGAGTAGTACGATGCAGACACCAGTCAGATATGGGATTCTCAGAGTAGGTAGTGGAGCCCATTCAGCTGGATAGAGGTAGGTAGAGAATAATTATCTAGCAGCTCTGTCCAGCTACCAGTTTACTATTAGTATCAGTTAGGGATCTGGACTGAAAGTAATAAACATTCATATTAACTTGGGCAACAAGAACAATTTATTTCCTCACAAAATTGAGGGATGATTAGGGATATAGTTAAATCTCCGGGGAAAAATTGGATCCTTGAGCTCCAACCTCACCATTTTTCTCTTCTCGTTTCTCTCTTCTCCTTCTCCTTCACCTTCTCCTCCTCTTCCTTCCTTCTCTCTCTTTCTCTCATCTGCTTTTCTCATTATCTTAGTTTTCTGACTGCTTCCATTCACATATATAAAATAATTTGATCATCAACAAATCCATTCTCCATATTTCACGGATTTACACAGAAAGTGCTTACACCTCTTTCTACATTTCATTTCAAAAAGTCCAACATAAATTCTGATTGGTCTAACCTCACAATCCAATTGGAACTTAAATTGCCTAGGGGAGGAGATGGAAGAATAATATGACTGGCAACTCGCACTAAGGCATGTGGTTACAGCTGTTAGGGGAGCAGCTCCCCAAAGGAAGGGAGTGCTGATTCTGTAAGAAGGAGAGCCAGATATCCAAACTACAGGGATGTTGTTCTATTAAAATAAAGATAAGGCAGAAGCAAACATCTGATGTTAAATTTATTTAACTGGGCAGGTGAAATAGCTGTGTTTCCCAAGGCATGGGTGTGATCACCAGGACACTGAGACCTCTATGGATGGCCATGAAGAAAACTTAGTTGATAAAACAGCAGTGTGATGTCTATATTCTGGCATGCATACAAAGATCTAAGAGGTAAACTTAACATCAAGTCCTTTAGGTAGCAATTGGTATGGTCTTGTAAAGCCTATTTTATATCCAACTTGGATTTGGTCTGACCTTGGAAGAAAAAGTGAAGGAAGTGGTAATATGTCATTTTTAGTACTCAACCTTCATTCATTCATTTCTTCAGTAAATATTAAGTGGTTTATATAGGCTAAGCTGGGTTTAGGGCAGTGAGTACATTGCAGTGAATAGGACAGATGTTTCTACTGCCAACAGATGCTTAGAAGAGAGTTCCTACCATATTTTATTTCCCTAACCTCCACTCTTGCAATGCAATGTGAAGTGAGCAGGACACTGCTGTAAAAACCCTCCTTTCCTACACAGATGCTCATTTCAGCAGTAGCCTGACTCCTAACATAGTGTCACATGTGTTGAATCTTTATAGATACATCTCCAACAACTGAAATTTCAGTCTGTAGTATATGGATGATGAATAAGTTTAAAACTGCTCCTTGACAAGTCATTCCTTTAATTAGAAAAATGGGAATGACTTTTGTTTGCTTATAAATTATATTGTTTTATTAGTCACAGTAACTTCTTTGAGTATACCTGTTGTCAACAGGTATCCTTCTTCTTATTTGTATCCTTTTAAAGGCAACTGCATCATTTTCTTTATTAAGAAAAGAAAATCTCTCTTCATTGGTCTTGATATATAAGAAGAAACCCAGAAGTTTTCTCTTTCTTTCTATACTATCTCTGAAATTCAGCTGGCTTTTTAAGGTTTTGGTTGCATAGCCCATGAGGTTGGGATTCTGCTATGAAATTAACCAGGCAAAACGTTGTACATAACACATGATTAAGTCATTTTCCCTATAAAATTGATTTCAATTAAAATAGCAACATAAATCATTGAACTATTTAGTATAAGATGTATCTGAGAAAATGATACCTATTTTACTATAATTTTAAAGACATAAACATCTGCTATCATGTTTAATTTAAATGGTATATGTGGTCATGATGAGTTTGTGTTCTGAAATTAGCCAGCTTTTGATAGGCTTTCTTCATGATTCTAATCTTTCAGGTAAGGTTTTGTGATGAAAAAACCCCACAAAACTCTAGTTAAAATATGTTTATTTCATTAAGGTTCATACTCTGTAGTAACAAATCAAATACTGCCTGACATTGGAACTGAGTTTTACAGAAGCTTAGAAATTCATTTTAAGTAAAGAAAACACTTTCTGAACCAATCTTTTAAAAACTCTTTAAGGTCTCAATTACTAATTTACAAATAGAGGCTTATAATATCTTTCCTCCTCCCAAAAAATTTTTGGAAAAAATTAAGAGAATGTACATGAAAGTACTCTGCAATCACTTCTATCATAATAGGTGAGACTGTTCTGTACTTATAAGCACTGCAAACTTTTCATTATAAAGACTATGGGTCAGTGGCTCCATGTGTCTCCCTATGGTATGTGACATATGTTCAGTTTTCACGTCAATGCACCATCACAGTAATGGTCAGTAGAATTAGTACTTTGTGTGTGTGTGTGTGTGTGTGTGTGTGTATTTTTATATTCACTAGATATATATAGATGTTAGGTACATTAGCTACATTCACACATATATGCACACACATAAAAAGATGCATTTTATGTGTATTATTTTATGAGGCATAAACATCCATAAATATCTCAATCACAGAAGTTCTTATCTTGTAACAACAACTGCAACTCTAACTTAAGCAGAGTAGACTTTAACACACATTTGTAACATCAATAGACATATCACAGTAAATAGAAATACTAAGGGATATTAAAATATATTAGCTCTAAAAAGTCAGAGATAACTAAATGCTTCCAAAACACAGTATAAATGGAAGTATGGAATCAAAATGCACAAAAGATAAAATATGTATTATATTTCCTCCAAATTTGAAATATTCTCAGAGGGCAAACTAACAGAGACCATAAAAATAGATGACTTTTAAAACTTTAAGTACACATAAAAGAGACGATTTAAGTAATGAGAAAAATTGCATTCAAATATGACAAAAGAGTATGCATAGCTCTAAAATAATCAAATATAGCTTTTATGAAAACTTCCCTGGTGGTCCAGTGGTTAAGAATCCGTCTTGCATTGCAGGGGATGTCAGTTTGATCCTTGGTAGGGGAACTAAGATCCCACATGCTGCGGGGCAACTAAGCCCACGCGCCACAAGTAGAGAGCCTGTGTGCTGCAACTAGAGAGCCCACATGCCACAACTATAGAGCCCACACACTCTGGAGCCTGCACGCCACAACTAGAGAGAAGCCTACGCACCACAAAGAAGAACCTGTGTGCTGCAACTAAGACCCGACACAGCCAATAAACACATTAATAAATAAATAAATGAATAAATAAACATTAAAGTCAACAATTAAAATAACAGAGTCATATCATTCAAGTTAGTAGAGTGTAAAACCAGGAATAAAGAAAACCCAATCAATATAGGAAAAAGCAGAGAAAGAGAAAAAATTAAGCATAGTAAAACCATGGTAAATATTAAAAGAAAATAATTATGATAAATGTAAATAGATTTAATTTGTCTTTTGAAAGGCAGATCCTTATGTTGGGTAAGGAACTAAATTTCATTTAAATGCTATTTATGAAAAACACACCTAATGCACAAGGATCTTGAAAGTTTGGAAGAAAAATGGGAGAAAAGTATATACTAGGTATCTTCTAAGCAAAATAGAGTTGCCTGATGAAAAAAATACAAGATGACCAGTTAAATTTTGATTTCAGATAAACAATGAATATTTTTTATTATGACAAGTATGTCCCAATATCGCATGGGCAAACTTATACCAAGGTGAAAAAAGTTCATTGTTTATCTGGACGTCAAATTTAATGGTGTGTCCTATAATTTAATTTACTAAATCTGGCAAACCTAAACGAAAAGAATGTTAATCTAGCCATATTAATATCAGATAAAATACACTTTAGTTCCAAAAGAATTTCTTCAATAAAGCACAAACTGCATAAACAATAAAGTGCTAGATACATCAACTACATTAAAATGTTTAAACTTCAGATCAAATAAGACACTACAAACAAAGTGAAGACAATGCATAGATTGGGAGAAGATATTCATGATTCATATAATATGCAAAAAATTAAAACTGAGAACTTATAAATTACTTCTACAAATTATGAAGGAAGGAAGGAAGGCAGGGAGGGAAAAAAGAAGGGAGGGAGGAAGGAAAGAAGGAAGGAAGGAAGGAAAGAAGGGAAGAAGGGGTAGAGACAGAAAGAGAGAGGGAGAAAGAAAAGCAACTCAATAGAAAAATGATCAAAGTACATGAACAGGATACTTCAAAATGGAAATTCAAATGTTTAATATTATAAGATGATAAATGGCACTAATAAGCAGGAAAATTAATAGTAAACTAATCAAGAGCTACCATTATTATTTATCTGACTACTCCAATTTAAAATTTTGACAATTTAACTGTTGAAAATCTAATAAGGATATACATAGGATTGGTAGGTTTTGAACCAGATGTTCTATTCTGACATGTACATCTAGACCCGTGCTGTGCAATATAGTAGCCACTAACCACATGCAGCTATTTAAGTTTAAATTTAAATTAAGTTAAATAAAATGTAAAATTCTCTTCTTGTACTAGCCACATTTCAAGGGCTAGTGGCAAGTGTCTATCATATCATGGCAGCAAGTAGCTAACATATTGGACAGAGCAGATACAGAACATTTCATCATTGCAGAAACTTCTATGGGACAGTGACCCTAAGACTATCTTTAACAATAATTTCTACACGGAAATATTGCTTTTCTTTCTGGCTCCCCCATTACACCCTAGTCTTGAAGAACTGCCTCTACCTTACTAACAGCCATTGATCTAAGATGATTTGTCTCAAAGACAAATCATCTGGTTTAGCTTAAGCACTTTAAAAACATTAGAGAAATAACTTAATCATGTCTGAGTATATAAATAAATGAACATAAATATTGAATTTTAGGAAAGGAGCTGAAAATAGCCCATCTGCCTAAAACAAATTTACCAAACTGGAGACATGTGAGCCTACAGATATATTTTGTTTGGCCTGTAGTTTGCTTTTGTTTTTGTGTTTTTAATTGTACTAGTGTCCAACATTTAAAAATAAAGAGATTATCTTTTTAAAAAAATTGTCTGGATTCTCTTAAAAAATAGAAAAATCTAGAACACTGAGCCAACCCTTTTGGCAGAAAACATTCACTAGTGCTGAGTAGTGGGGACTTCCTTAAGGTGGGCACAGGTTCCCCTGGAGGTTCAGTTTCTTCACAACTTCAGGCATTTCTGTCATCTGCCTGGTCTCTGTAGGCTTTTTTTTTTTTTTTTTTTGAATTTTATTTTATTTATTTTTTTATACAGCAGCTTCTAATTAGTCATCAATTTTATACACATCAGTGTATACATGTCAATCCCAGTCGCCCAATTCATCATAGCACCACCCCCACCTCCCTATGGCTTTCCCCCCTTGGTGTCCATACGTTTGTTCTCTACATCTGTGTGTCAATTTCTGCCCTGCAAACCAGTTCATCTGTACCATTTTTCTAGGTTCCACATATATGCATTAATATACGATATTTGTTTTTCTCTTTCTGACTTACTTCACTCTGTATGACAGTCTCTAGATCCATCCACATCTCAACAAATGACCCAATTTCATTCCTTTTTATGGCTGAGTAATGTTCCATTGTATATATGTACCACATCTTCTTTATCCATTCATCTGTCGATGGACGACATTTAGGTTGCTGTAAGCTTTTGAGTTTGTGACTCCTGTTCCAAATCTAGACAAATGATTTTACGTCTTTCTAGCATACCTTAACACTCAAGGGCTCCCAGCAATGTTGTAGTTGCATGTGGATGACCACACCAACCTGCATCAGAATGAATCTTTGATCATCACTTGAACTTGAAAAGACTAAAACATCAGTTGATTGAGTGGTGTTAAGATATTTTAGTTTGAGCATATGATTCTCTGCATATGTTTATTTCTGAGGTTTTATTTATATAGTCATGCCTGTATGTATGCATCTGACAATTGAGGAAATAAAGTAGAGGTGAAGGTCCAGCCATCCTCAGCTGTTAGAAGCTAATATTGTGTTAACAGATGCACCAGAAAAGGCTAGCACTTTATCAGTTTGTTTACACCTGAATTGGGGTGGTAGAGGAGGAAACACAATGTAAATAAACATAATGTTTCCAAGGACATTAATGTTAAAACCAAGTGGCTTATTGTTTTTAGGGAAGAATACCTGACTTTTCTTCATATCTGACCTGAATTCCTTCTCTTAATTAATTAGGCAACAAAAGTATTAACATAACTATTCAGACAGAGGTTTAATGGCTATTCTTCAGGGATATTGTAAAAAGAATTGCTGCTTTGTTGAGTTTTGACTCGATTTTGTTTAATAATTTGGTTTCTTGACATCTTGGAGGTAAGTCAAACTCAACATGTTTAAATGGTTGGGTAGTTGGGTATAGGGCTGGAAATAAGGGTTGATTTTAGTGGCAAAACTCCAACTACTAGGACACACTTAAAACTTCCTCTGGAAAAAATGTGGAAGACTAGAAAGTTGGGGGCGGGGAAGAGAAACGTCTCTCAAAGATGGTGGAGGAATAAGAACCCCTTAAGACACAACCTCTTCTTTTTTTAAAAAAAAAAATTTATTTAAGCCTGTTTTTGTTTTTACTGGAGGCTCAGGTGGCACATGACGGTTCATAAAATGGCTTCAGAGGTAGGGGGTAGTGGGGAAACAAAAAATAAACTGGGAGGGGAAAGAAAAACAACCAGGAGGAGGTAAGAGCTGGCTGGTTCCTTCTCAGCCTGATTTAGGGGAGGGAGTTGGTACCTCTGAATTATAAGGATGGATCCCTTCCTTTAACCCTTGGTCAGGGAGAGAGAGAGAGAAAAAAAAAAAGGCAAAGGCTGTTGCTTTGGTTCTCCTAAGTCTCCAGGAAAAAGGGGAAAAGCTGGTGTTTTGATGTCATGAATTGTGGGAAAGTGGGGAGGGAGGTGCTGGGTAGGATCCAGGTCAGCTGGAAAAACTGGCAGATACCAGATGGTGGCTCTGGGTGTCCTTTGAGTTGGAATCACTCCAGTATGGCGGTTGGGGGGTCCCCACTGTTGATGGGGGCTGAGGTCTCCGGCGCTGTGGGCCGCCCGGGTCCAGGGGGCTGCTGCCGTCTCTGCTGGAAGTAGGGGCGGTTTCGTGGGCGCGGGGGCTCAGGCCGGGAACCGTCAGTGGGGCCTTGGCTGGGCTTGGTCTCGCCATCCCCACCTTCTGTGGTGGGCTGCTGGGGTGGCCTGGGGTGGAAAGGCCTTCGGTACCTGGGCCGGAATCTGGGTGGGGGTACCCGCTCATCTCCCTGCTGTTGGTCCTCCTCCAACGGGGCTCTCTCTTTGGGTTTTGTACCATCAGTGCCCTCTATGGGCTGCTGCTGCTTGGGGGGCCGAGGGCCTCGCACAAAGCACTGTCGGTAGAAGAAGGGTGGTGGGCGCCGTCGTCTGGGCCGCTGCCCGGAGTCTTCAGCATGCTCCCCTTCGCTGTCTGGTTCTGTCCAGCCCGACGGAGCCTCTGCCACCATGGGTGGCGGGGCAGCTGGACGGGGCCGGGGGATGAATCGGCGGAACCTTCGTCGGTTGGGGGCATAGCGGCTGCCGTTCACTGGCACCCCTCCGGGCCCAGTTACATTAGCAGCTTCTGCGCCCTTCTCTCCTTCCACGACATCGAACTCCACAGTCTCCCCATCTCCAACGCTGCGCAGAAACTTCCTCGGGTTGTTTCTTTTAATAGCTGTTTGGTGAACAAAGACATCCTCCTTGGTATCATTCCTGTTGATGAATCCGTAACCATTCCGCACGTTGAACCATTTGACAATGCCCAGGACTTGGATTGCCAGCACCGGCTTGTCCGCCTGACTCCGGGCCGGGGGCGTGGGGGTCCCCGAGGCCGCCGTCGCTGGGTTGCCAGGGGTGCGGGAGCCCGGTGCCGAGGGGGTCCCAGCAGCGGGGCCCGAGGAGGCTGCGGCTCCGACTCCGCCACCGCCCGCCCCGTTGCCTGCTTTCTGTGACTCCTCTGCAGGCACCGGAACCACAACCGCTACCACCCCTGCCGCGGTCGCGGGCACCGCGGTCGCCACCACTGCCGCCTCCGCCTCGCTCATCCCGCCGGGCCCAGTACCGGCCTCCACCCCCTCCCCCTCCCCCTCCCCTCCCCTCCCCTCCCCCTCCCCTCCCCTCCCCCTCCCCCCTCCCCATCCCCCTCCCCCCTCCCCTCCCCCTCCCCCCTCCTCCTCCTCCTCCTCCTCTGCCGCCGCCGCCGGCCCGGCCCCTCCCCCTGGCTCACGAACCCACCGCCCGGCTTGGTCCTCGCGCCCCGAGCCTCGCCTGCACGCCGGCAGCGGGCCCTGAGCCGAGGCCAATCGGAGCCCGCAGTCGCTGCGTGCGCAGGCCCCACCTCCCGGCCACAGGCCAGTCCTAGCGAAGCTACCCCACCCCCACCCCCCACCCCCCACCCCCCACCCCCACCCCCTACCCCCACCCCGGGCCAGCACGCCGGCCCCGCCTCCTGGACTTCGCGCCGGACACAACCTCTTTAGACCAGTGTGTTCCAAACTTCATAATCCATTTGTAAGTCTTGAACTAATATCAAGAGATAACTTTTAAACAATATTTAATCTTTCTGTGTGATATGCTCTCTAATACTTCTTGGTGGTTATTCTTTATTTTTATTCTGTTTAAAGAAAGGCTTCCCCACTTTCTTCCTTAGTCTTTCTCTTTTCACTTTCTCTTTCACACACAGGGCAAAGAGATGAGGCACTCCAGTAAACAAACTATAAGGATACACATTTTCCTGAATTGTAATGCCTAAAGTCTAAAATATTAATGAATATTAAGGTGTAAATGATGCGGGCTGATTCACAAATTCCACTAACCCATTGTATTCGCATGGGTATCAATAAGAATTATCTAACAGAGCACCAATCCACTACACTTTCTTTAAGCAGGGAGGGACTTTCTACAGGAAATTAGATGGGTTAAAAAGTCATCCTGAGAGTTTAGGAAATGTACTCTTGGTAGAGCTCTCAAGAATGACTGAAAAGCCACACCGCAGAACTAGGTCACTGAAGAAACTGCTACCCATAAGCAAAATAAATGATAGAAATTTAGTCTTTCTTGATATCCCTATGCCTAGTCCAGAGGCTGGCAAGGTTATGGTTATGGACTGGACCCTAGGTCTGTCTCATTCCTTCTGTGTCTGTGTTATCACCATTCTGTGTTCAAGAGAGCTGGACTACTGTCTTTCTCTATGTTCTCGGGCAACTGACATGTCCTCTGTGAGATTTTAATTCCTCATCCATAAAATGGACCTACTATATCCTCCCATAAAGTTCTTTTAGGATCACAAAAGCAAATTCCTGCAAAAGACCTGGCACAATGAATGTTAATTCCCTTTCTTCATTAAAAAGCTTATATCAGCATGCAACACCTCATGTAGGAGTGTTTTCTTCTGAAGCAGTCAAATTGATGGATTGGAAAAATGGAAGAACTGTTGCCTTTTTGAATCACAGAGGTATTTATGATCATAAACACACACATGCCTTTGAGTCAGTGTGATTGAACTGAAATTAGTGTGGTCCCTCCCTACAGAAATAGTGCTCATAGGTGGCAGTGGACTAGAATCTAAATAGCTTAGATTTTCTGTACAAATGAAACACAAATGATCAGTTTGATGAGTGTAGCTTTTTTCTTACATGATAACAGTTTAGTGGAAGGAGCATAGACTTTGAGTTGGCTTGAATCTCTGCTGCATGATCTATGAGCTACATGATCTTGCTAATGTCCTTAACCTCTCAGACCTTTGGTTTCTTCATTTGCAAAAACACTTGGGTGAATCTGTAAAGCACCTGACACATAAAAGGTACTCAGTAAATAATGGGTGTTATTACTGTTCTTGATTGTATTTTTATCTTAATTTACTTTCTACTATTTTTAGCTGGCATAGTACCTAGGTAAGCAAATGCTAGCACAGTTTGATGGAGAGAGTACAACTCTGAAATGTATGTTCTTCCTTTCAGAAAGCCTTGTTTCTTTGCTCAGGATCTGACCTTTGGTCAATAGATCCTTGACTGCTGCAGTCTCCTCCAGAAAATAGTCTCTTTTTGCCATCTCCAAGTTCCCAACTACTAAACATCATTGCATTCTTCCAACTAAAAGCAAAAAAAAAGTGCTTGTCTTTGGCTATTTCTGAGAGAAAAATTGGTATGTTACATAGCCCTAGGAAATAAGAATATTGCTGTTGACTTTTAATATTGTATTTCAAGACCTGAACTATCAGAATTCCTCAAAGAAAGGAATATTTAAACAGTCTGTAGGCAAAACATTAACTTTTGAAACGAATGAGGAAGTCAGAATCCATTTGTTCTAAGTAGGTGTAGGAGAACTGGATTATTTGCACTTGATTGTTTTGACAGTAAATTTAATAAAAGGCAAAGAAAGAAGAAAGAAAGAAACAAGAGTCTTTAAATTGGCCATCGGCTGGAAATAAAACAGATCCTGGCAAGCCATTTTACTGTGTAAAATAGATTATGTTATATCATATTCACTGCCGATAGATATTCTAGGTACTTCACACATACTAAATAATAACTTCTTACAGTATATAACAATTATAGAATTAGACTTGGATTGCTTTTCAATGGTAAAAATGCCTTTCAAAATATAAGTATTGTGACAAAATCTGTGGGTGTAGTAAACCCTTGGGTATCAGTGAGTCTGAACTATCAAGAGAATAAAAGACACACAGCCTATATTTTCCCATGGAGTGAACAGTGCCAAACATAAATATTGCAGTATTTAACATAAAACACCCTATGTAAAAATATAGACCTTGTTTGTTTGCTTCCCCTAATGCTTTAAAAAAGCTTACATCAAGGGTACTATAAGTACTATATTTAAGAATCTAATTCAATTTAAGGGGTTCTACACTGCCTATAAATTTTTCTATCAAATTACTGTGTATTTTCACTTCAAGGCAATGCATAGTTCTATGCCAACAAAGCTTGTTAGGTGCTTAATAATAGCAATAATCTACAAGGAGTGACTAAAATGCTTGTGGAAAAATTAGTCATTAGTAATAACTGGCAACTTCTTCCTGTTGGAGTTCAGACATATAGTTCAAGGACTGTTCTTTTTAAACTAATTTTATGGACTATCTACTATATATATAATCATGTTAAGGAGCTTTTCACGTATGTTTCCTTTAATCATTTTACCAGTCCTGCCAGGTAGGTTTTTCAGGGAGGAATCTTTCTCCTCCATCTTTATATTTCCATAGAAGGGGCCTTTGGGGGGAATTTTAAAGGGAGCATTTCTGGCTTTATTCTCTCTCCTCTATACCTGCTCCTCCCAGGACTGTGGAGAGCCTAACAGCCAGTGCATCGCATCCCACGTACCTCACACACTGTGCCCCTCAGTAGTGGAGAGGGACTCCTTCTCGGTTCTCATGAGCTGTTCGTTTAAATAAGAAAGCTGGGGCTCTCCCTCCACTCCCTCTGCCCTTGAACTCACGACTCAGGGCATGTTCCAGAACTCACCGCACTCTTCTGAGTCCTCTGGGGCTCCCCCTTAGGCTGCAGTTAGTGGGCGTCACTGCCCGTCCCTGGGAGGCAGATTCTCCAAGCAGCAGACACGAATAGGTGTTCTGAGGCTGTTAGCGGACCCTACTATTTCCCACAGCTGGCTGGTGAGGTCTAGATTTGGGCGTGGGGCTCAGGGGTGGGAGTGAGGGTGGGGGTGAGGAGAGGGTAGGAGACGGCCAAGTTGACCTCAGTTATCAGTCATGTCCTCCATATACCTTTGTTATGAATCATTATACTTTTGGAGTAACCGACATCCCTAAATAGGCTGCGGCTTTGATTTTCAATAATCTCCTTGTTCTACTCCTTACCCTTAGGCCTTGATGGAGGTGAAGACTATATAGTTTGGACCCCAAACTACAATAGGAGTGACTATTTTAACTGGGAGATGACTGAGATGCAGGGAGGTGAATAAGTTGCCCTAATTGACCATATAAATAGGTATGATTTAGAGTAGTGCTCATCAAAGTGGGGTGTAAGATGATTCATTGGGTTTGCAAAATATATATATATATAAGCTATATTTATATTATTTTTATATTAAAATGATCAAGATATTAAACTTTACTAATATTTAACATGGCGCTCAAAAATGACACCTGTGTTGGGTGTACTGTATATCAGGCATTCATTTATCCATAAATATACAGGGCTTATCTACAACGCTGAGAGGCTTGCAGCCTCACCCTCACTTTCTCATTTGCATTCAGGGTATTGCAATGTATTGAGCTGCTGTGTGCCATTAAATGGATTTAAAGATTATATTGTCTTGTTCTAAGTAAATGAACATGGCCACAAAATAGATAAGTGGCTTATAAAGACTCCTATAAAGAAATAAAATTTAAAGATAATACTAGTAACATAAATACAAGTGAACAACAAGAAAATGGCAAATCTGAGATTACTTACATACTAGGACAGGCCTTTGTTGATCATATTCAAGAGGATAATAATGATAATCTAATCAGATCCCCAAAGAAGTTGAAAAATATTTAGAAAATATTATGGACAGTATTTAATATATAGATTTCATCCACCATATTTAACTAATAAACCTCATCTTTCCTTGAGATGTTAATGATAAAAAAAGTAATAATTAGCAAGGCATTTAAAATCCAGGCATCTAAACCATGAAGCAAGGCTCTTTTTTTTTCTTAACATTTAAAGTTATTTGAAACTTATTATACAAAATTTTATACAATATTATACAAAACATTATACAAAATTTCATTAAAGTTGATGATAAATATTTAAAAGCATTTTTGAGTTCCTTAATGTAATAATACTATAGAAATGCATGTGATATATATATATATACACATATATACACACATATAATACTTTCAGTTCTTCAATTGTTTTTTGTTTTGGGTTTTTTTTTTGTTTGTTTTTGTTTTTTTTTTTGCGGTACGCGGGCCTCTCACTGTTGTGGCCTCTCCTGCTGCGGAGCACAGGCTCCGGACGCACAGGCCTAGCGGCCACGGCTCATGGGCCCAGCCACTCCGTGGCATGTTGGACCCTCCCGGACCGGGGCACAGACCCGCGTCCCCTGCATCGGCAGGCAGACCCTCGACCACTGCGCCACCAGGGAAGCCCCTTCAATTGTTTTTTTTTATATGGTGGTCAGAATTCAAAAATATTTGGAGACTCCTGGACCAGAGGATTAGTGCAAGCCTAAAGGGACATTTTAGGTGGCATACTAGAAAATGAGTTGGATAGCATATTCTGCAAATGTATAAGCAACACGAATCTGAAAGGCATCTAATTAAGATACTGGGTTAAAAGAGGTGACTGAAGCAATGGATTCAGTACAACTAGAATACATTTAAAAATATAAAGTTCAAGTGCTACACTTTGAACTTTATTTTTTTAATGTATATTTGATAGTGAAAATTTCCACTCTTCAACTGCAGGATGAGTAAACAGCAATGTAAGAAAAGAAACAACTTAGAAGTTTGTCAAGACAGAATGTGATGCATGTGCCATAAAAGACAATTCAGTCTGTGGCAGCATAAACAGAAGTACTTCTTTATCTAGAATGTAGAAGAGTCCAGTCAGACACCTGGGACATGGTGTGTGGTCAGAGTATCCTATTTTTTTTAAAGTAACTTCTTTGTTTAAAATTTTATTGGGATATAGTAACAATTGATTAACAATGTTGTGTTAGTTGTGTTTCAGGGGTACAGCAAAGTGAATCAGTTACACATATACATATATCCTTTTAAAATAGACTAGAAGTATCAATAAATAGAAGAACAACCAAAGGAGAGGCAGACAAAAGGATTCAGTCTTAGGAATTGAGGATATTAACTTTAAAAATCTTCAAAAATGTCATGAGCCTACTAATATTTAAAGGATGACTATGTGAAAGGAGAATCACAATTTTGCATGATCTTAAGGCAGCTCTGTGCCATTCAACTCCATAGCACAGCAGCTGCTCCCACCATGCCAAGCTCTGTGAGCTGGCTGGAGTCTCGGTTGAAGCCTGGGGTCTGATGGCCCTTATACCCCACAGGTGGGGCCTGCCCTTGAGGACTCACCCCTCTACTTTAGGATTCAGAAGTAGGGCTTGGAATCTGGCTCCCCAAGTCACCATTTGAGGGCCAACTACTGCAATCTGAAGACAGAGGAGAGTTAGAATAGGTCATTCTTGACCTGTACAAAAGTGGTGTGAGGAAGCTTGGCAGATAATTCCCCTTCCTTTATCCCTTGTGTGAGCTACCCATTTTGAGTGAAGGCACTATTCTGCTGTGTCTCCTTCTAGCTCATTGTGAAGTGGCAGCCAACACATCTTACCTGTGTCTGCTTCATGTCCTCTTTCATGTCCTCTGGGCTTGTACCAGCTAAATGCATAACCTCCACTCCACTTTACCCTTGCCTCAGGCTTTGCTTTTTAGAGGACCTAGGCAAAGACAGCTAGTTCCCAGAATGTTAACACATGATGTGATGATAATAAAAATAGGGAAATATTTTGTGGTCAAGTATATTTGGAGAACTTTGTATTAAATAACAATAGATTCACTTACTGCAGAACTTCTTAAATGAGGTAGATCCTATGCAGTGTTTTTCATATTTCTTAGAAACCTCTTTCCAGGGAGCAAGTATAATATCAGCATAATATAGAATGAATTTGAAGGAGGCTGTTTTAATTGGCAAAATGAGGAGCTACTCTTCAGCTCAACTTGAAGCACAATTGTTTTATCATCAGAACTGTTCGAAGGTAGAATAAAGGAGGCCCAGGAGATTATTAGTTCTGATCATTACTGAGTCTGAGTATGCACTGGGAATACCTGGATGGTAAAGAGATGAAGAGGCGTCAACTCATCAGATGATCTCTAAGGCCCATTCTAGTATTTGGAGTCTACTGTTTCACTTTATTATCTAACATTTTTACTTTAAAGCCTGGGCTATCTTTGCCATTATTTATAGCAGATGATATGGACACTCCATTCACAATAATATGTTTAAGTATTTCTTTGAAAGATTTGTTCACCTCCTTTACCCTGAGCTAGCCCACTTCAGTATACTACATAACAGTTGCACACCAAAAAGAGCTAGCACAATTTATGATACATAATTGGTGTCAAATAAATGATAGTTTTCACTGTCATTATTTTTCAGGAGAAGAAAATTTGACCAAATTTGGTAAATAATTCAAAACAGTGGATTTAGAGAGGATCAGCTAAATAGACTTCAAGGATTTAATTCTAGGAGACCAGTGCCTTGCACTTCACAACCAGAAATACTGAGTTGTTTGTAATTCATGCCAGGTTCTTGCATACTCTGCTCCTTTGTAGGTCCAGTCTCCCCTCTCTGTAATACTCCCTTCCTGCCATAATGTCTAGAAAATAACTACTTATCTTTTAGGTGTCAATGCAAACATATACTTCTCCTCTAACTTCCCCAGACAGAGCTAACAACCTTCTCTTGTGCTTCTACAAGGCAGCGTCTTGACAGAACGCGCTCCAGCTGGTTCACATAAAGAAACTATTTACAGAGGAACAAGCAAATGCATTCAGAGACTAGAAATGATGAAAAGCTGTTACAAACTCTAGGGATGAAGGGGCAAGAGGAGAAACGAGGATTACTAGGGCCAGTGAGAGTGGAGCTGTGGAGGAGGAGAGCTTGTATTCTGGTGGAGCTCTGCTACTGCCAAAGACGTGCACCTAAGCAACCTCTCATTGGCCAAAACTAACTGCAAGTCAGGTGACAAGGGAGTCTGAGGGATGTATTCTCAGAGGTATGCCCACCTTCTGTGGCACAGGGAGAAAAATGAATGTAAGAGGAAGGGAAGATAAATGAAGAATAACCTTCTTATTCTATCTAACTTATCACACTAGATTTACTTTATGTGTCTATCTTCCCTCTCTTTGGACAAAGAGATAAGTGTGTTTTGTTTTGTTGTGTTGTGTCGTGCCTATATCCTTAGTATGTAATAATGCAGAGATAAGTATAAGTTGGAAGGAAGAAGGAAGGAAGGGAGAAGTGATTTGTGTTATATGTTAAGCATGTTTAATATAAAGTAGCAGTGTGATCCCAGTGAGACATTCTAAGAGGCAGAAAGAATTTAAAGTCTAGAAGCAAGAGGCTCCAAGTAGTGACTCAGGAACCAAACAGCACAGCATTTGCACCGTGCACTCCCAAATAAGCAACTGCCTTTTGGCTTTGCACTGCCCTGGCTTTTATCTTTGTGTGTTAGCTTTAAACTTTATGTCATAACTGTCCTTCATACAAGGTCATTATTTTGGAAGTGTCACAACCTTATCACCATATTACAATAAATTAGAGGTATTTTTTATTTATTTTTTTTTTCTTTTTGCGGTATGCGGGCCTCTCACTCTTGTGGCCTCTCCCGTTGCGGAGCACAGGCTCCGGATGCGCAGGCCCAGCGGCCATGGCTCACGGGCCCAGCCGCTCCGCGGCATATGGGATCCTCCCAGACCGGGGCACGAACCCGTATCCCCTGCATCGGCAGGCGGACTCTCAACCACTGCGCCACCAGGGAGACCTAGAGGTATTTTTGAAATAAATTTCTTTGAACTGAGGTTACTTGATACTTTATGTACTGGTCTTATTATCTCAATATCCTGATTTGGACATTTTAAGCATTTTAAAGCATTCACTTTTCTGTTCATTATCAAATTCTCCTACTCCCTGGTGACCAGCTACTACTTTAAAAGATTTTATAATTTTTTTCCTGGAGACATAAAGATGGAGATAAGGCTTCTGGAAATATCTATATGATGATGCTTAAATATTAAGTGCTCCTGAAAGGGTTGCAGTATTCAGTGCAAATACTGAAAATTTATGTAAGTGGTTTAAAAAATAGTTTTACAGTGCTTAGAAAATACCCTTAAGCTATAAGGAGGGAAAAGAGGATGTAGAGGAAGGGGAGGGTAGATGGGAGAGGCATATATTCTAAGATATTTTTTAGTTTGTACTTTGCCTCAAGTATTTTTGAAATATTGAAATCATGAGAATTTTTTCTTTTTTTTTTGCGGTATGTGGGCCTCTCACTGTTGTGGCCTCTCCCGTTGTGGAGCACAGGCTCCGGATGCACAGGCCCAGCGGCCATGGCTCACGGGCCCAGCCGCTCCGCGGCATGTGGGATCTTCCCAGACCAGGGCACGAACCCGTTTCCCCTGCATCGGCAGGCGGACTCTCAACCACTGCGCCACCAGGGAAGCCCATGAGAAATTTTTACGATAACCAAATTTATACTTTTTTGAAAGGAAAAATGTGCAAAATTGTTTTGTGAAATTTGATCTTCTGTACTCAGTGATGTTCAATTACTAGGTATTTATTCTGATTTAAGTGTAGATGCTGTTGGTAACTTTCTATTTCTAATCTGACCCTTTCCCTATTAACCCAACTTTACTTCCCACTACTCCCTATTAGTTATTCTTGGTTTCTATTACTAATATTTTCTTATCAGCATACCTCAATGTCTTACATATGTTATTTAGTCTCATAAATATTTATCACCTTATGTAGTGGGTAGGAAATACCAATATAAATATGAATAATAGGGCCCTGTCATGTAAGAGCACATAATTTTTCTTATTGGTGGAAAGGACATGACAATAAATAATTACTATACAGCCCTGTGAGTGCTAAAGTGGAGCTATTTACAAAATGCTAGGGGAACAGCAGAAGGTAGGATTGACATCTGTTTGGAAGAGTTGTAAGAAAATAAAAACCCATTTCATCTGAGTCTTGAAGGATTAAATAAATCATTGCCAAAAGTACTACCAGGAAGTGGGAACAAAAACGTAAGAGTCATTGGTACAATTAATAATCCTGAAAAGAGTTTTCCAGAATGTTTTATGAAGTCCAATTTGTCACATATATTGAGGCCCACTCTACACTTATTTCTCAGGGGAACTTCCTAAAACATAAAAGCATTTTAGGGAGAAACCAGTTATTCCCAATACCAGACACCTGGTGACTTAGGCACCTTCTAAAATCTCCATATACTAGCTATAAAAACTTATAAAAATATTTCATAAACTTCTCCCCAAGTAATCAGTTTTTTAAAAATTTTCTAAAGGAAATTAGTATCATTTCATGTAGATACAGCCATTGATTCAATTTTTCAGAAAGCTAGAAAAGTGCATTTTCTTCCCAAGAAGGAAAAAATAAATATGTTGAGACAGAAACCAAACAATAGACATTTAAAACTAATGTATTTTAAAATGTTAGTATTTAGATAACTTAATTTCTTCACTGGGGAAGAGCAAAATTTAATTTAAATATTATTATGTAGATTATGACTGGGGTAACGAAGTTTAGATTTACCATACTGACTCATACAACCCAAAAAAGTCAAAATATAGGTAACAGTGGTTTTAAGATATTGGATATCATGCAACAAAGGCAGTATTCCTGATGAGAAACAGGTGAAATAAGCTCTATAACTGCCCCAGCTCACTGCCTTGAGAAAGCTTCCAGGCCACAGTAAAGGGAAAGGAAATCCAAACAAAACTTTACAGATTCCTTGAGTTGAGGAGAAAGAACTGAGATTCCCAAGAGACCAAAGCATCCAGAATTTTCAGGACAGAGTACCATAGAGGAAAGAACTTCACATAGAGAGAACTCCAGGGAATTTCAGACTCCCCCTCAAGTATTCAGCTGAGTACTGATAGTGCATCCATGTGAGAGAAGTACTCACAGCTGGGGAAAGACACTCGAAAGTATTAGAGGGAACAGTGCAAGGAGCTCACACAAGCCAGGGAACAGTCCTTATTCCCAGTAGTCGGAGCAGAAAAACTCCTAATCACAGGTCAGTGACTAGAGTTCCAATAGGCCTAGATTAAAAACTGCTTTGGTTCCAATCTACAAATCTTAAAATCAAGACCCAGCATAATCATAGTTTCCAAGTAACTCCACCTGTTCCAGAACAGCTCAAGTATATTTGTAGCAATATATAATTATCCAACAAGACATCCAATAAAAAATTACCAGACATGCAAAGAAGCAGGAAAATACAACCCATAATGAGGAAGAAAATCAGTCAAAATTGACTGAAACAGATGTTAGAATTGGCAGAAAAATTATAACTGTATTCCATATTTTCAAAAAGTTAGAGGTAAGATTGAACATGTTAAGCTGAGACATGGAATATATAAAAAGGACACAAATCCTTCTTCTACAGGTTAAAATTGTAATGTGTGAGATGATAAAATAAAGTTACAAATAAAAATCAAGGACTAGATTAGATACTTGATGAGGAAAAAATGAGTGAACTTGAAGACAACAATAGAAACTACTCAAAATAAAACATAGTAAAAGAAACTAAAATAAATGAATATGGTATCAGGAAGCTTTGGGAAAATTTCAAATAGCCTAACAATAAACATATTGTTTATTAAGGAATGTCTAAGGGAGGGACAGAAGAACGAGTTCAAGAAATAAGGGCCAACAATCTTCAAATGTTGTGACAACTATAAACCCACAGATCTAAGAAGCTCAACAAACTCTGAGCACAAGAAATGAAGAAAGCTATACCACCACCCATCATAATCAAATTGCTTAAAACTACTAATGAAGAGAAAAGTCTTAAAAGAAGTCAGAGGTAAAAAAAAAAAAAAGATAGTAACAGTGCTCTCATTGGAAAGTAGGCAGGTGAGAAGACAATGGGTCACCATCCTTAACAAACAAAAAGGAAAAAATAACCTGTCAAATTAAATTTTCTAGCCAGTGAAAATATCTTTTTAAATGAAGGCAAAATAAAGATTTTCAGACCTACAAGTGCTAAAAGAATTCATCACCAGCAAACCCAGACTGTGAAAAGTGTTAAAGGAAGCCATTTAGGCAGAGGGAAATGGTACCAAAAGTAAATGTGGATGCACACAAGGGAATGGAAAGTGTGGGAAATGGTGGCTACATTGGGTTAATGCACAAGGTTATTTTCTTATTTTTTAAACCTCTTTTTAAAAAGTTGACTAAGTAAAATTAAAACAGTGTAGAATGAGGCTTATAACACATGAGAACTAAAATGTATGGCAACAATAGCACAAAGACAAGGAAGGAAGAAATAGAAGCACATTGTTGTAAGGTTCTTATACTATAGGTGAAGCGTTATAGTACCACTTGAAGATGGAATGATAAGGTAAAGATGTATACTATAAACACTAAAGCAACCACTAAAATAGCAAAACAGAGTTACAGCTATTAAACCAACAAAGGAGCTAAAATGGAATCATAAAAATAGTCTAAAATTAATGTATTTTAAAAGGCAACAGCATTTTTACTACCACATATGAAAGCAAAAGGCTTTATATACATTATAGAGATATTTTCATCAAGGGAAATTAATGTCACTTATATTGTTTTCCTCTGATGTCTTAGCCTGATAAAGGTGTAGATACAGACTCAGAGAATAACACAGTAAATATATTTTGTAGGCCAGAAATCCTTTACCACTTTTTGCCACAATGCACAGAAAGGGTGCTTTTAACAAGTGTGATGCATTTGCACTGCTGGAGAAATGCATATGTAGGTGCATTGCTAAAACACCTTGCCTTTCTCTGCCATATAAGAAGGAGTTTAAAAACATGTGTGAGTGAGAGTATTGACCTCCAGTCATCTTTAATTTATATTAAAATTATATTGATATATTCCAGTTATTTCTTACTAGTAGTAAATTACCAATGATACATCTCACAGCTTATGAAGAACCCAGCCTGTCTGTCTAGTTAAGAACAGATGGCTTGAATCTATTTCCCAGACTCAAACCTAAGTCTAACAAGAACACTCTTGTTGCATAATGGTTGTTTCTCTTCAGTCCCTTCCTCAGTAACTTGGTTGCTTCTCTCCTTATTCCCCTTATTCCTTAAATCATTGTGTCCATTGTAAAAATTTTGAAAGTTTGCAAAGCTATGGAATAATTCAAGTTAGAAAACATTGCCTTAGGCACTGTTTTTCAAATACATTTTTTTAGCTGTATTTTTGATGGGAACTGGATAGCAGCCAAAACAAGATAAAATGAACTAATGGGACTAAAGCACAGGTACTTAGTGTTCTTGATTGAAAAGAGATCTACATTTCAGGTTCTCATTAGTCCAGTACCAATGGAGGACCAACTTTCTATGAAGGGGTATAAGTATTCAGTCATTCCACGAAGGCATTGAATGATTGCTCATACCATGCACTGAGCTCAACACTGGTGATATTATGGTGAGCTAGATAAACAGCAAACTCTGGTTGAGGTGAAATCCCAGTGGGGGAAGACAGCAGTGAGCAAATGTGTGAGTGATAAAAAGCCATGTCATGGGACTCTCTAGAAGTAGTTGTGGGAAGAGGATACACAAATGTTCCCTTTTATACTACTCTAATTTCTGAATTTTCAGACCATGAATTACTGTTGTAAAAAAATTGTGTATTCTGAAATTGCTATTTTTGTTTCTCCTTTTTTTTTGTTTTTCTGCCTGTGTTACTCTGATATTTTGTGATTATTACTTTAGTTCTAATTTTAGGCCGTTGGTATTTGAAAGATCTTTTCCAAAAGGGTAGATTTTTTTGACCCAAAATAAGAAAGATTTTGGGAATATACTCAATAACTATGTCATATCTTTGTATGGTGACATATTGTAACTAAGCTTATCATGATTATTTAAAAATGTCTAGAAATATTGAATCATTATGTTTTGCAGCAGGAATGAACATAGTGTTGTAGGTCAATTATACTTCAGAAAAAACAAACAGACAAACTCATAGAAAAAGAGATTAGATTTGTGTTTACATGCAGTGGGAGGTGAGGGGAGGAAAAATTGGATGAAGAATGTCAAAAAGCACAAACTACCAGATATAAGATAAATAAGTTCTAAGGATGTAAAGTACAACATGATAAATATAATTAATACTGCTGTATGTTATATATGAAAGTTGTTAGTAAATTCTGAGTTCCCATAAAAAGAAAAATTTTTCAATTTCTTTAATTTTTTATCTATATGAGATAATAGATGTTCACTAAACCTGTTCTGATAATCATTTAATGCTGTATGGAACTCAAATCATTATATTGTACACCTTACACTTATACAGTGCAGTATGTCAATTATATCTCAATAAAACTGGAAGAAAAAATACTGTGTGTGTGTGTGCATACATGGTGTGTGGGCATGCTTCTGTGTGTGTTGGTAGCAGAGGAGATGAAATTGTCATACTTCTTATAGTCAACAGCCTCAGTAGAATTAAAATGGTGCTTACATTTATGGGGCAGTGATAGGATTGATTGTGATTCTTTAGCATAATTTTCTGTTTTTTTCAAAGATGATGTCTTTCAATTGGATGCTCAGGGCAAACCACTGATTTTATGAAGCTCAGTGTTTCATGTTTAGAACCAGGTCTCTAAACTCAGAAAGACTGGCTGGGAGCCAGCTGACAGGTGGATCCCACCATGTTACCATGACAGTCGTACCCTGAGCCTGGCCTGTCACCTGAGAGGTGGAATCTGTTGATGAATTTGGGATCTTTTTAGCAGCACACCCCACTTTTTCAGCCAAGCAGTCAGCCTCACAACCTTCAGGTGTGGCTCTAAAGTGCCATGGAATAAGCCATTTCTAAAGGTCCCCACTGAAAGCAAAGCAGTTCTCAGAAACACCACACGCAAGCTAATAAACAAACAGCCATAACTTCATTTTGTATTTCATAATTCCAGACATTCTCCTGAACAAGATATCACATTTCCTGGAGTGGAGCAGTGTAAAAAGATCGACTGTGACAGCTGACAGGTGAGGTAGGTCCTTTTGCAGTGCAAGCAAGCTTTCTGATCTTGGGCCAGTGGGTCTCACCTGTGAGCAACTGCTGACAGCACAGGGCTTGCTGCCAATAGCAGGAGCCCTGTGACTTTGACATGGCAGATGGGAGTCAAATACAATAGTTGACAAGTGAGATGGGCAACCCAGGGAACGTGCTCCTGCATTTTCCAGGGTCAGAGTCTACACAGAAGATCCGTGGCACTGCCCAACTTGCCCAGGGGCTAGACCATTTTCTGTGGTCCCAAGGAAAATGTGGAGACTGAATATCTCAAGTAAATAATCAGTAAATAATCAGAAGTTACTGCAGATATTTACAAATATTTTCTCTGTCTTCAGAACAACCCTCCAAGGGAATGGTCACTGTTTTGCAGATGAGAAACTGAGGGTCAGTTGGATGAGCATCTCAGGGCCACATAGATAGGCATGAGAAAACCTGGGATCAGCCATAGATGTGCCCAAGTTCCCAAGCTGGGCTGTTTCCAAAATTCTGTTGCTGGCTTCCCAGCAATTTTCTGTTTCTACAGCTCAGTCAACCATTTTTATTTTACCCATTTTTATTTTACTTTTGTAATGAAAGAGAGGAATGAATAATAATAGGAAGAAAGTATAAGTGAAAAAATAAATTAGAAAGAATATGATATGTTCATTTTTGCTGTGGACAATAATTGGCTTATTACAAAGTTAATATTTTTTTCCTAAACTTAACTTATCCCAGGAAACTGGCACAACATTTTCAAGTACCAGACCTAAACATGTACAGGAATACGTTTAGGAATCCCCTTAGAAGTGTGATATGTAATTCATATGTAATATGAATAGAGTTAGACAAGAAAGAAAGTGGAAGATACCACTGTTTTTTAAAACTGCAGCATTTTTTACATTCTAGGGACTAGCAGAATATATTATAGGAAGAAAAACTGCTCTTTTGTTTGGTAAAACATCTTACTTTTGAATACACCAAGATAGCGTCAAGAGTCTGTAAGGAATGGGGAAGTTAAGAAAAAATACTTAAATTGTATGATTAAAAAATATATAGGCTCCTTAAGGGTGGGCAAGGCACAAGGTGTGGGGCTTGGGGATAGGAACAGAGAGGACTAAGGAATGGGGTTTGGGAGCAGCCAGCAGAGAACAATGTCTGTTACTCTAGCTCAGGAGGCAAGAGGGTCCAGATGACTCAGTTGAGTTCATATACTTTGGAAGTGTTGATAGTGGATACTGATTTTTGTTTACTTTCTCTGTAACATAATTTCCTTGTCATGAGTGCTGGTGTTTGTCAATCCTCTTAACACACAACCACTGTGTGTTACCAATGCCTCTGGCTCAAAGAATGAAGAAAGGAGCTTGTATACATGCTCAGGAAAAGCCAGTAAAGGGAGGGGCAACACAACTCACACTGAGACTAGCATGATGTCAGTAGCATCTGTGCAAGAAAGCAGTGGAAACTTTTGTGAGTTACAGGAAGTGACCAGCTATCAAGATCGCCAACCTCCAGGGTGGAGCTGAGATCTAAGTTATTATGGGGAAGCAAGACATCTTGCTGCTGCATCTTCTCTTCTCTTTGTAAATTACTCCCTTGATGCTCTCATCGTATCTCGTGACTTTAAACATCACCCTTGTGCTGATGATATTTAAAGCTAATGTTTACCTCCAACCTCTCCCCTGGCCTCTCCACTTGGGCATCTAGTAGACATCTCAAACTTGACGAGTCCAATACTAACCTTAGATTTACTAATTCTGACCTAACCTATCCCTCTTTTCATGTTCCTCATCTCAGTAAATGACATTACCATTCATCCTCAGACCAGCCAAAACACCCTATTATCATCCTTGACTCTTTACTAGAATATGGATCCCACTTCTAAGATATAAATCAAATGTGACTACTTCTCAAAATCTTCATGTAAAATGCTCTAGCTGAGCCACTGACCTAACTCCTAACACAGTGACCACTGATAGGATTCTCTGACCTCACTCTTGCCTCCTGTCCTGGACACGTTCCTTGTGCTTCCCAGTCTATTTTCCACAGAGCAGTGAGAATGATCCTTTTACAGCCTAACTCAGAGCAGTCTTCCTGTACTCATTACTCTTCGATAACCTTCTTGAAGAGGTATGGTCGGTTCTTGTCTTTTATCTCAGTGGCTAGCACAGTGCCTAGCATAGAGTAAGTGTTTAAGAATGTCTGTTTGTTCACTGACTGGAGAAATATAATATTCTTCTACCCAAATAGGAAGGCAGTGGGAATTGGTGAGGTGTGTACTACTGAAGAAGGTGCTATGTACTCTTCAGCAGCTTTCTTTTCAAGGCTAATTTCACAGCAAACATGGGATTATGTTTTAACAGTTTCTGAGAAATGATAGCAAATGGCAGGAAATCTGTACATTAGCAACATAGACAACTTCATGGCTCAGTAAATGAGAAAATGCAAAATTGTGATAGCATAAATAGGGGTTTTCTGTATATATAGCTTCCTCTTAGCCCAATCTTGTGTTCATTGAATATTCATTGGGGTATGTTAGAACAGTGAACAATATTTTATGAGCTTGGCAAAGGGATAAATTGCTGAATGGCTTACATTTTGTTACCAAGAAAGCCCCACACAATGGGCCCAAAGTGGATCTTCAGCATATACCAGTCAAAGGTGATTGAAAAGTAAATTTATTTCATTGCTCCTATCACTTGAGCCTCCTCTATTTGCTAAATCCTCTTATTTTGTACTCCTCAATGGATATCAGCATCATTTTTATAAAGGTTTGTCCCTTTATATATGTCCTCAATCTCTTTCTTTACATAGGTCCCCTGATCTCTTCTAATAACTGCATTTCCCTCTTCAACATTGTTTTCAACTATTTTTTTCCTGGGAAAATTTGCACTGATAGTCCCAGTTATTTCAGAATATTGTGGGAAAGGTCTCAATCTCTTTATTACTGTACATATTTCTGAGCAGTATTCTCCTGACCTTCTTACACTTCCTTCTGAACTAAAACCTGAGGGACTCTTCTTGATATCCTTAATCTAGTGGAATTTATTTGCTATACTAAATGTCAAAGTTACTATTTCTATCTATTAGCTATTTGTTGAAGGGTTTTTAAAGATATGATAACAGCCCTTGTGAAAAGAGTGAAACAAAGTGTCTGACACATAGTAGGCACATAACAAATTTCTTTAGAATGAACAAAATCACTGTGAAAGTAAATGAGTGATTATGTGATTTAGTAGCATTTAGACTTGACATATTAGTTCGTAGGCAGATGTGAAATTTGAATGCAATTTGAATATGATGTTTTAAGTAGCCAATAATTTTAATATTATAATACATTTCAGAATGGTTTATGATGCAGGCCATAATCCTGTCACAAAACATATGATCATCACCTAATGTAGTGTTTGAAATCTTGCCAGCTAAAGTTATCAATAAGAAGTAATTTTTATCCTAGTTAAAAGCTAACTTTGTTTCATAACCATTGTGTTATAATTGCCTTTAAATAGATGTTAACAGATTTAATCATTTATCTAAAAATATTATTCTACATCTCTGAAAGGAATACAATTCAAGAGAGTAATATTTTAAATTTGCAAAAAAAAAATAGTATATTTTTCTCAGTTAACTGAATAGCTGAATGTCATGATTAACTTATGCTCAAATTAGTTTGCCAAGAATTTTCTTGTTTTCTCTTTCTCCTCTGTCAGTCCTCACCTCTGGCTTTTAAAACTTCTTTCCAAAAGACTTCCACTTTTGTTTCCTCACCTTTTACTTTATTTCATGTGTCTTTCTTTTCCTCTAATATAGTCTGTTGTTTCTTCCATCAGTCAGTATAACACTCCTGTTATTATTCTATTTTTGCTTCTTTTTAGCAACAACCATGAGCCATATGGTGACTTAAAGGCATGATATAAATGTGTGTACCTCCCTGTGGCTGATTTTGTTATTGGCCCAGAAGCTTCACTCTTCCCTGTATCCACCTCTAGGACCAGCTACATCATTTTCAGGACCTTGGGCAAATTGAAAATGTACAGCTCCTTGTTAAAAAATGATTAAGAATTTCAAGATAGCAACAACAGAGCCTTATACCAACCATGGATCCTTCTAAGCATGGGACTCTGTGTCTGGAAAAAATAACACCCCATGAAGGCAGCTCTGTCCCCAACCTTTGCCATGTGACCTTGCAGTTCCTTCCTCTAGAGTAACTATATCCCCATCCTGTTGATATTGGGTGCAATGGTCTGAATATTTGTGTCCCCCATGAAGTTCGTGTGCTGACATCTTAACCCCCAAGATGATGGTATTAGGAGTTGGAGCCTTTGGGAGATGGTTAAGTCACAAGGGTGGATCCCTCATGAATGGGATTAGTGCCCTTATAAAACAGTCTCCTAAAAGCTCCTTTGCTCCTTCTACCATGTGAGGTAACAGTGAGAAGATTGTCTTTAATGAGGAAACAGGCTCTCATCATATATCAAATCTGGTGATGCCATAATCTTGCACTTCTTAACCTCTAGAACTATGTGAAATACATTTTTGTTGTTTATAAGCCACCTGGTTTATTGTATTTTTGTGATAGCAGCTTAAATGGACTGACACTGGGCTTGATCAGGAGATTTGCTTTGGCCAATGGAATGTGGGCAGGAATGACATGTGCCAGGTCTACCATGGCCCTCAAAGTCATCAGGTGTCTCTGCTTGTCTCTCTGTTTTTTGGTAAGAGATGCATGAAGGATATGTCTCAACTAACACATCAGGATATGGGAGACTCACTTGTAGCATAAAGTTAAGCCCACGTGAGTCCAATCCACATCAGTCAACCTCAGCCAACCTTCAGACCTATCATTGAGAATAAATGATCGTTGTTTTGATCTCCTGAATCTTGGAATGTTTTGTTACACAGCAAAAACCAACTAATACACTAAATGAAAACAGTTTATCTAAGAGGCCCTAGCAAGCAAAATTGTTTTTAGCTGTTGATCCTCATCTCCTTCTCTCTAATACCTCACTGACCCAGTTCAGATTGTGGCCCAGTTAGTTGCCATATCAAGACCCTGACTATGGTTTTTGCTCCAAACCAACCCCTTTAACCACATTCTAAACTCTACACAAACTGCCTCTCCAGCTCCACTCTTGGTCCTACCAGAGCTTAGCGCCCCCTCCTGCTAGGGATGCCATATCACACATGCAGAAAGCACCATTAACTCAAGGTATTCGTTGTAATTGTGCATGTTATCTGGTTTCTCTACCTTCACTTTTGACGATTTTTGGACTATCTTCCATCCTGCAGTCACAGTGACCTTTGAAAAGCAAAAATTAGCTCACATCATCCCATGCTTACACCCTCTTTGGCAACATTTGCTATTGAAGTAAAATCTAAACTTCTTACACTGCCTACATCTTTGACCTCACTTCCCTCCATTCTTCTGTTGCATGGTATCTTCCAACTACAATGGCCTTCCTGAAAAATGCCATACGTATTTCCATCACAGAGCCTTTGATCATTCTGATAAAAATACCCTCCCTACCTCATCTTCAAGTCTTCCCTAAATGCAAAGTGCTCCTACGAGTCTATTCTCATTACTGTCCTATTATATTCTGGAAGATGTCATGTCTGGAGAGATACTGAAAATCAAGTGAAAAGGGGATAGCATGACATACAACTTACAAAAATTAACAATAGTGGAGAAAAGAGATCACTGACCATATTTGGGTCCATTACATGCTCTGAGCTTTGAACCAAGGAAACAGAAAGTGTGACAGTTCCTTCCTCCACTCTCTCAAATAGAAGGATCCTAAGAGGCACTTCCATTGTCTTCCACTTTTTTTAATGAGATCAAACCTGAGATGTCTATTAAGAACTTTTTATATTCCTGCTGCCTCATATTTGTATGTGATGAAATACTTTTTGATTCTGGCCAAGGGCTCTCCATATATCTTAATTTTGGGTAATAGTGCTAATTATAAAAAAAAATTGTATCTTCATAGTATTTTAAAGGCGATTTTAGGGAGACTTTATCAGAGGCTATTAAGCAGACACTTTTAAAATGGAATTTGACCACATTCTTTGTCACTTCATTAACTTTATCTTTCCATAATTGACCTCATGTCCCCGTTTCTCTTTCACAAATTAACCTATGTGAAAACAAATTCTTATAAAATTTTCTGTTAATATTTTTTTTATTCTTCACCAAGGAAGAATAATGATAAACATTAATTGTTGTTTTCAAAAGAACAGCCAGTAATATTATTGCTTACTGTGATTATGAAAATTGTAGGAATTTGTAAAGGATAAAGAAATGTTATGCTAAACAATTATCATAAGGGACTTATATACAAAGCATTAGAGCCACAACTAAAGTCAACAGGAATAATGATTAGGGCTGTGAATTTACCAAAACAAGGGACTGCCACGTGAAACGCACTAAAGCTTTGTCAAGCTCAGGGAAGGAGCATAATAGATAGAGAAGATGGATAGAGTGAAGCAGAAACGGGTCCCATCCATTGATGGACAGGGATGAGACTGAAAGATTCCATATGCAATTATAAGCAGTTGGGCAGAATTGAGCCATCCATTCATCATATGATATTTGAGGAAAAAATGTTTCCTCCAATAGAGGTGGGAGGTAGAAGCATGGCAGAAGCTAGTCCAACATGTGTCTCGATAGGATTAGAGCACTGGGAATATTCCCCCCCCCAAAATGGAGAACAAGCCAGAAAACACAGGGGAGAAAAGAACATTGTAACTTGAAAGTATCTTGTTGCTCAGATGAGGCTGGGATATAGCTGGGGGGCAATGCTACTTTCAAGGATAAAGCTGGAATGCATTCTTTGCTGTGGTTTATATTCATCTAAAAAGTACATTGTATTAACCCTCCTAATAAAAGATATTAACATTTAATACAGAAACATATAGTATAAGTTTATAATAAATTTATCCATTTATTATTACATCATGTGTATTTTTCTTAAATAGGCAAAATATTTCATTTATAGAAAATTTGGGAAATAAAAGGAAAGGAAAGAAGAGAAAAAAGATGACATGTGATTCCCCCAAACTGAGTTCTCATGTATAACTCTTCTTTGTGTAATCTGGAATTCTGATCCTATCATTGGTGAATTTTACTATAAATTATATCTTCTCTAGCAAAATTTTTGGTTAATGACTTTGCTTTATATTTTATAACCACATTTATCATAAATTTTTTACATATAAAGCTTAAAATATTTCTTTTGAAGCTAACTCATCCTTATTTTTGAATTCTATATTTTAGCACATCTCTTGGTTGGGTAAATGACATATTTGAGTAATTTTTTCAGGACAATATTTTTAGTAGTAAACTTTATGAACCATTAATTATTTGAGATTATCTCTCATGACAATTTGGCTGGATATAAAATCCTTCAGTTATATCTTTTGCCCTTAAGTACTCTAAAAAAGTTGTTTCATTATCTCCTGACTTTAAACATCATGGAGAAGTTGGAACTCTGTATGATTTTTCTTTTCTTACATGCGACCTATTTTTTCTTCCTGGATGCTTGCCGGAGTCTTTATTCTTAAAATTTATCTTTCATCACGCTATATCTTGATTTTGTCACATTAATCTACCTTTATACATGTCAACCTAGTTATTTAAAGCCTTATTTTAAATCTTTTGCTTATAAGACTCAGTTACCATATGTGTAATTCTATGGACTATTTCTTTCTCAGGAAAATTAGTATATTTGACATATTATGTATATCATTTTACCTGTCATAAGAACAAGAGAGATTCCAACTAATGCCCATGTTTTCTGCTACTTAAGCTTTTATTTTATTTTATTTTATTTTTGCGGTACACGGGCCTCTCACTGTTGTGGCCTCTCCCATTGCGGAGCACAGGCTCCGGACGTGCAGGCTCAGCGGCCATGGCTCACGGGCCTAGCCACTCCGCGGCATATGGGATCTTCCTGGACTGGGGCAAGAACCCGTGTCCCCTGCATCGGCAGGCGGACTCTCAACCACTGCACCACCAGGGAAGCCCTACTTAAGCTTTTAATTCAATAAAACTTTACTTAGCACAAATTTGGTGTCAGGTACTGTGCTAGGTGAAGGAAAGAGAGGAAGAATAAAGCATGTTCCCTGTCCTCAGTAAATTTATAAATATTTTTTATGTTGGAATCTTGATAATCAAGCAGCTAGTCCATGAATGTAGAAAAAGGACTCGAATTTGTCCTTTAAGCAGAGAAATCCTGCGCTGCTCCTTGAGTAAAAATCCCATCAAGTCCTGTTGTATGCTACACATAAATCTGTTTGTAGCAGTTTATAAGTATATTCATATAAACAGATGCTTTACAGTAATAGCTTCTATGTTTATTATTTGGCACATGCTGTACTAAACCCTTTTTTAGATCATCTGACCTAATCTTCACAATAACTCCATCAGTTATATTTTATCTCTGTTTTAGAGATGAGGAAATGAAACTGATTTGAGTTCCAAGATCAGACAATCCTTAGAAAAAATTTGACACTCAATCAAAATTTACCGAACGAGAGAATTAAATGGGGCTTAAGGCCAAGACAATGTGAATACAATACCCTTGTCTTAACCACTATACTAAACAACTCATCAAGGGGAAAAAAAAACAAAAATAACAACACAAGTAAAAACAAAACAATTCTGGCTAATGTTTAGGTGTAAGAAGACAACTTAAACTAATCATGAATTATGATTCTGTAATAGAGATCAATTTCTTGTACTTTCCATTTTTAAGTGAAACCTTAACCTTAATTAGACATAAAATGAACATGAAATGTTGATAAAACTTGACTTAGGTGTGAAAGTCCAAATTTGAACTCCTCTAAGATTTCGATACCCAATAACCAGTAATAGAATTAATAAAGGCTAGATGAGAGTTTTAAATCACAATTAGGTCTGTAAATTTATATTTAAATATAAAAGGAATTTATGGGCTTTTAAAATGTATTGTGGAAGATTATCCAATATTTGGATTGATGCAATTTCTCTTAATTTATACATGGAAAAACAAAACATGACAGCAGGAAAAAAATAACCATCTAAGTAGCCTCTATACATAATGAGCCAGGCACAGTGATGGGTGATAGCTTTCAGTACAAAAAGAGGCTTCTTATGAAACTAGTTTATATAAAGTAATTATTTTTCAGTTTTGGAATGTTAATCAAATGTATTTACCTTTAAATGTATTTAAATAATATAAATATACTTTATACCATAAATTTATATAATAAATATATAATATAAATAATTTTTTCTTTGCTAATAATATAATAAATACTTGTGTACAATTTCAAAATAAAAAATACAAGAAGAACATCAATGTCACTCATTATCCCATTTCACCTTAGATAACAACTGTTGACATTTTTATGATATCTTCATTTGTTAAACACCTAGCACTCAGTGGTGGATGCTGGCACAAGGTCATTAGTAATGTAGCTGGGCAATTTGATTGCTACACTGACTACTTTCCATGAAGAAAAATAAATTGAAGTTTAAGTTACACAATCTGTTTCAATCAGCTTTTTTCTTAGTGTTCTCTGTACTTGAAATATAATAAGTAGTATTATGGAATATAATTTACAAAAATTCTACAAAATATAGGGAGTAAAGAAAAAATTAAGTTAGAAGGAAAATAAGAAGCCAGTACAACCACTGTAACATAAAGGATCAGTAGTATTTTTTAAGCTACTGAATAACAGTAGGTAAAATAGAATATGCTACACATTTAGACCAATACAGAAATTCCCACACTTCTTACTTCAGACAATTCATTATATGGGCCTCTAAGGAGCTTTAGTGTAAAAACAAAGATCTAATTGTTTGCTTTAAAAACTGGTTACACAGTTTACCTAGCTTAATAATCTTGAACAACAAAGGAAGGATTTTTCAGGGTGAGTGGGGGTTGGGAGTTGGTTGATGATCCATGGCTTAAGGCATGGGAAAGAAGAGTCCAGTTAGGAAAGTATTGCATTTATGGCAGGAGTAGATTACTGAGTGGGTAATTAATGGTGGCAAAGATAGGAGATCTTCCCTTCCTCCCTGAGCTCAGTCTCAGACTGAGGTTATAGCCCTGAGCAAGGTTTTTGACTTTAAAGACCATTCTTTCTGAAACTTTTGGTCTTTCCGAGGTTTATTGAGCTACTGTCTAGGGTTCAAGGAGGGTCAAAACAGAAGATATCTTCTCCAAGGCATTAAATAGACATTAAAGGAACAAAGTCTGAAGAGTTTTCACAGGATCTTCTTCAAAGATTTAATCTACAAAGGAGCTTTTTTCCCCCCCACATAAGACATTTACTTAATGACTTTGAGTCTTAGTTTATATCTTGTTCCCTTTTAGTGAAAGATTAAAACTGATCAAATGTGAGCACATAAATTAATATTAACAGTGTAGATAACCCTAAAGACTAAATCAAAAGTTTGAAGGTAGGAGACTGTGATAGATTTGTGTCTTGATTCCTCCCACATATTGGAATTTTTTAGATGTATTAATAAACCCTGTATAAACATATAATAAGAGTATGTACAATGTTTCCAAATTTGAATGACTTGTATATTACATACATATGCAAACATGTAAATTTTATTCTTAGATTATTTAAAATAACATCACATCATTTTAGTAAGTCTTTTGGTGTACAGGCAGCAAAAAACAAAGCACACATGATTTATCAAAGCTTTTTTATTGATGTCATTGCCATAAATATATAAAGCCAGATAAAGAATAGGTAACATTAACAGTAAATGTATATTGATAAATATCTATCAATATAGTCAATAAGCTACGATTGTAATAGTACAATGATAACTATCATGGTATGTTCTTATAGTCACACCTATCACATGAATAAAAACAGCCTTCATACCATTTGAGCACTATGAAGTCTTGTAGTTTTGAATCATAATATAAATAATTACAGAAGAATACCTTTTTAAATGTCCTATTTTTACTGCATGTGTGTGTATGTTCACACATGCACATAGATCATGTGTCTTCATTTAAAAGTCGTGGCTTCTATAAAATTTAATTACATCTCTCTGCAGCTCTAAATTGTGAGTGGCTTTAAATCAAGTGTGT
This sequence comes from Mesoplodon bidens, assembly GCF_964165515.1. Taxonomy (NCBI): domain Eukaryota; kingdom Metazoa; phylum Chordata; class Mammalia; order Artiodactyla; family Ziphiidae; genus Mesoplodon; species Mesoplodon bidens. The sequence continues at coordinate 36,374,170 of NC_138173.1, read as the reverse complement.
CTTCAAACCGGGGGTAGCCCCTATTAAATTTAATTATGTTTCTCTGCATATTGTACAGTTGAGGTGTTGATGCTAAATGAGAGCATCTTCTATTAAAATGGCACAGGGAAGATGTAGGTGCAAGTGGGATGGCCCTCATTCCTCTTTGAAATGGATGCAAATGCTGCTGTCTTGCCATAGTCAAAACTCTCTGGGACCAGCTTTGCTAATATAAAACAAAGCCAAGAAGATTGAATTTTTTATACTATTTTCACGTGTGATATGTACATTTTTGGAAATGTTCCATGTATGTTAATTTTTCAATACGTTAAATATGAATTCAGATGATTGAAATGTAGAAAGTCTTTTGCATTATATTTGAATTTCAGAACCCTATGCATCACTAATTTCCCATACAAAAGGGATGAAAGAGGCAAAGCAGCTTTGAAGGCAAAGAAATTATACTTTCTTTTGTTAAAAAACAAACAAAAAGAATACTTGGGATGTTTGTCTGTTATCTCCAAAGATGAAAAGATTTTTCTATTTAAAATTTTAAAAAAGTCGTGATTAGCTATCTCTTAATAATTGCTCAAGTATATGACTAATTTTTATGAGGGTTGATATTTGATCATATATATGTTAAATATTGAAAGACTGGTAAAAACAGAGAACTTATGAATGATTCACCTGTCAAATGATATTGACTCAGAATACCTGCTTTACTAAGTACTTATTGACTGATATTATAAATCATGGTTATATACATTGCAAACATAAAGTCTTTACAGGTGCAGGCTAAGTAAAAGGGGTAATTAACTCTATACGTGTTTCACAACATCTAATGATATACTTTTATACAATTTATTATGCTACTATTACTGTTGTAAAATTTCTTCTGGGAGGGTGGCAGGAAGTTGATGATCTCAATATTCTTCTCCCTCAAGGACATAGAATTTTAAAGCAGGTTACCCTTTGGGGAGCGTAATACTTAGAGAAGGAGGCCTAATTAAACTAAACATTACAGTAGGTCATGTTCCCAAACTCCGTATAATGGTCTTTTCATTTTTTGCTTTTCCTTCTTCTATAAGCTGGGGTCCTTTCCTAGAATAGAAGCAAAAATAGCCTTTTACTCTTGAGCAAAGTAAAATCCTGGCCAAACATTTTCCTAACTCGTCAAGAAATAAAATTAACCCACTCAGTTAGCATTTCTTTTGACTTGCAGACCTGTGTAGTGTTTCGTTCTGGTCTTGAGAATGACTATGCACTGGGGCAGACATGTTTACATGTGAAATAAGCACAACCTGTGATAATACAGGGAGTACCCTTGTAACTTGCCTGTTTTCTAAGCTGTCTAGAGATGTATTGGAGACAAACACTACAGGTGAATTTACCTTAAAGTCATACATGTAACCTTTTAACTCAGTTTAAAATAACAGCTTCAGAAATCTTCCCAGGTGTTGAATGTATGCCTGCCCTAACCATATAGAACTGAAACTTTGAAATGAACGTCTTCTAATTTAGGTGGAAATTTCTAAACGTAAGGGAATCATTCTTTAAGCATTAAATTTTTATTATATATATAGTCTATCTCCATCTGCTGAAAAGAAGAATGGGATTTTCAACTCTAGAGGTTCTATTTTCCACTTTAGCTCAGGCTGAGAATTCTCGGATAATTAATCAGTTGATTTTGTATTATTCAGAATGCATGTTTATTAGGGCCCCCACGTGCCATTATATATTCTGTTAAATTTATCAACACATCACAACTTAATAGGCGTAGCCTGTAAAAATGATTTGTAGATTATTGTTTAAATTATGGTCATTGAGCTGATTGGCTCACTGTTCTAGAGTAAATGTGCCCAAATAAATTACAAACCGAGATGTTCATTAGTAAATTGGGGGCATGAGGGTAGAAGAAGTAAAACCATCTGGGTGCAAAGAGTTTAGCAGTATGAGTGTACTCAGGTACCAACATCTGTTACCTACGTGCCAGTGTTTAATGAGTATCTTTTTTCACTAAATCACAGTAGAAAAAGTTCCATCTTTACGGCGTGTAAGAGTATGCTATGTACATAGTGCTATATATATGCATTAAATTGCAAAGCTTTCCTCTTTCCATTTCCACTATTTCTGAATACTGTATAAAATAAAATGATTAAAATGTCACTGGATTCACATACATTCCATTTTTGCAATAAGCATTTCTTTCTACAAAAGAGGGATACTGTTTAATTTCAATGTGATTGTGAATTTTGTAAAATGAGGATGTAATAGCATTTTACTTAAACTTATAGCATCTTCTACTCATATTGTATTTCAGAATAGTTCCTTCATAATTAAAGTGTCAAAAACACATTTGTAACAAGAATGATGAAATTCATTCTGAATAATCCATCAGCAAATAATAACTTGCATTTCTTGCTCTCAAACAAAATCATTTAATACCTTTCAATCATTTGGTTCTTCCCTGCTTTTTCTTTTTTCTTGTTACTCTTAGAAAATAACTTCCTATAACAGCTTAAAAACTATTTTATGGGCTTAATGGAGGTTTTTCTTTAGCAGGAATGTTATATGGTTAGCAAATGTTTCCATAAATATATAAAATGCTTTTCCCTGAGTTCCCACTGGATGCCACCCAACTAGAGCATTTCCAAAACAAGGCAAAAAAAGAATGCTTCAAATTAATCATAACTTCTCATTTCCTCCCAAACATTGTCCACCTATTTTCTTATTTTATTGATAAAAACAGAAACCATATTAAGTGGAGGATTCCCTCTCTTGTTGGGATGAAGTCAGATTGACAATTAGATGCTACAGCATATTATGTTTCTGGAATATTGAAGGGGCAGGTCAGATTATTCAAGTGGAATCTCTCCATCTAAGTCTTTAAAAAATAGTGTTGCCTTTAAAAAATTACATTCATTTTACATTTACAACTCTTAAAATTTTAAATTAAAAAACATATTATTTAGTATTGTTATATGTATGTATACCTGCCAGTGATTGTAATCAAATGCAAATATGAATAAACAATATCTATGTAAATAATTTAGCTTATATCTTGAGAATCAGTATTTTGGTTGGCTTAGTATTTTCATACTTAATATTTCATACTTACTATTTTCTTACTACCTATGCTTAAAACTTAGCTTTTGGAGAATTATTGGATTAGACAGTATGGTAAACATATTTATATAGTCCAGACATCCTGAAGTTTCACATTTCTCTCCTTTGCATGAAATTTAGGACAGTATTCAGACTGTGAAGGTCATGGAACTGTAAATTATTTTATAGCATATCTTAAGATTTTACCCCACCACAGGTCAAGCATAATTGTAAGAGGGAAAAAGAAAATCTCTTTAAATAATTTATTCTTTTAAAAATGCCTGTATTATCCACTGCAGCTGCAGAACCATAATGCTTTCATTAAGGATCACATCTGGGCTGAATTAAAACAGGAGCCTTTCCCAGCCCTGGAGTGCTTGTCAGGTTGAAAGTTTTTCTCATAGCTCCTGAAGCTTTTCCAAAAGTCGAGGGCTAAGACAGAGAACAGACCTTGTCACGAGCTGGTACCAGGCTTTAAGTACATTCCTGCTCTGTTATTCACCGTCTGGCTCTAATTTGGAGGTACATCTCCCTTGTGTTCACTTTATTAACTTACATATGACTAGCTCTTTTCTTTTATATGGAAATAAAGAAAACAGGCTTTGTTGAAGAATAGTGCTGTAGACTGAGACTTTTATTTTTCCACACATTGGCTTTTTTTCTATATGTTTACTCTTTAAGGCAATTTCCCCATACATTTAAATATACTTGCATAATAAAAAAGGTAGATAATATAGCAAACTCATAATAGACCTTGTTTTCCCCTCCATTTTATGAAAAGGGAAGGGGAAAATACTACACAGTTTTAAATACATTGCATTTTTTCATGTTGACCATCAATATTACTTAAAACAACAAGGAAAAAAATTCTGTGTTATCCAAGACATAATTATATGAAAGTAAATTTTTCTAAATTTTGGAGAAATTATTTCAGCAATATATTGTAAAGTTGAATAGAATATCAGCTAAATGTTGAGATGTCATGACATTAAATAAAGAATAGAGATATTTTCAAAACTTTCAAAAATCCTAAGGCATATTAGGATGAAATAAACCACGAACCAAAGAGAAAGGGAGCTTTAAAAAATTATTGGAAATGTTTTTCTGGTGACTGGAATATGTTAATATTCCAGAATATCAGTATATGGTAACTTATCAACTGTACAGCACACACATCCTTACTAAAATCCCAAATCTTGGGTCAAAAGGAATCACAAACTCTGGGAAGTTTAATATCAAAATGGAAACAGGTGAAGAAATAATTATAATAAAACATGATATATATTAGAATACAGGTAAATGCATAGCAGTGGAAGTGATTAACTGTGTCTGAGAGGTCACCTTTGAGCTGGTCTTTGAAGGATGAATAGAAGTTCACCAGACCTTAGAATATTCATAGATATTAGCAAATCTTTAAAATTGACCCTTTACCTGAAATTGCCAATTGATATCCTTTGGGGATAAAGAATGCACTTCAGTATTGCATTAATTTATTTTCTACATTTATTATTAATTCCAAAACTAACATTATTCTGACAGATCTTTTTTTCTAAGTGCCTTAATAGTACTATAAATTATAAATGTGCCTTTTCTCCCCCTATGAAAGTAGAGCTTACTTTCAGCACATATAACAGGAGAAAATCTGTAAGAGTGAAGTTGACCCAGATGATATGTGAAAATGAAAATTTAATTTCTCTGAACCTTACCTTTCTCATTAAAAAAGATGGGAATAATACCTATCTTATGGAATGATGAGGATATAGTGAGATGATGGATTTTGTGAGCTAGGACAACAGCTAGTTCATATAAACTAACATTCAGTAAATGATAATTCTCTTCTGTAAACTTATATCTCCAAATAAGATAGACAAGGCTTGGCTCAAACTTATTCTCTTTTCTAGTTTGCTAATACTATAACATGAACATTAATATTCACATTCTTGAAAAAATGAATGAAAATTGTTTGACAGTTAGCTTGGTATAAAGTAGGTTAATGGAAGAACACAAAAAATAAAGACTCCTCTAATTTCACTACCTATGTATTTAGAGCTGATTTCTTGATGGACAAAATGATTTGTGCATTCTCATGGTATAGTCCTTCCAGTGAAAAATCTTTTAAACTTTCCCAAGAACAAGAACAAGGATTACCTTTTCCATTGTTTTCACAGACACTCTCTTAGTACCTAGTAAAATATTTCATCCAAGCCTTGGATTTCAATTGGTGTTCATTGCTTTACTGCCTCTTGTTCTTAAAACTCAGACATAGGATTTCCCAGAGAGCATTAGCACAGTTTTCTCCAGTATGAAAGACAAGACCAGAACTTCTAAGTCAGGTCAAGTCACCTGTGTCTATATGTGAAAATGTTATGGTTTATAAAATGTTAAACCAACAAACAAAAATTTTCAAATGCAAAGAAAATTAAATGCTATAGTACCACTGAGTGTATCTATGAAATGATAAGATCCGCCTCCTAGCTACATGAAATATAAATATTTAAGAAGATGTAGGTTGGAAAACAGGTTCCTTCTTTCTCATTCACTGTTCTTTACTTCTACCTTTTTATTAGACTGTGAAGGCAAATGGACCTGTTTTACTTAACAAAGCTGGCTAGCTCTTTTTATGGAAATTCTTTTTCAGTTTATAACTCACGCGAATGTCAATGTCAAAATAACAACAGTACCACTGGGATGAAATGGATAAAAGACTCATGGTCAGATGAAGTTCTCTTTCCATTAAGATTTAACCTTCACATTTCTCCATTAAGCCATATTGTCAGCTCAGCTTTTTTTCTTCATTGAGAGTGGCCAGTTGATGGATGCTTATGTATAGTGTAGCACAAGACAGAAAAATACTTCTACTTCTATGTGCTTTAAAAATCTTTGTATGGAAAACAAAATTTGACTGTTTCTAAGTGACATTGGTTTACATGTGAATTGTGAAAATATTTCATATATTAATCATAATTTTTGATGATATATCTGTATGTGTGTGTACACACACAATAACATTTTAATTTTTCTAATCTTTCAACTTGCTTTTTTAAGTTTTATGCTTTATTCAAGTTTACCTTGTGTGAATTTTTTGGTGTATTAGACTGGACATATTTCATCAACTCATAAACCCAGGTTTAGAAAGTACACCTTTAAGGTGGGATTTGAAAGTTAAAGCTATAAGTACAAAATTTAGCACAATTCATTCACATGTATACTTCAAAAATTTTTTCAGCCTGTGATTGTTACTTAAAATGAACTATCAAAAATGATTAAAAGTCATGTTCTTCAAAATTAATTTACCTTTGACATGAAGATAATGGTACTGCAGTTCCTATCTTCAGTACTAATAATCAAGTTTAGAACATGGCTTCTAGGGATAAAATTTTACTATAATTGAAGTTATAAGAAAATTTTAATTTCATTTCTTAGGCATTAGATTTTTCCTTTTAACAAGGAAAATCTTAAATACCCTCTCTGATTGTGCTTGATAGCTTTTTGGCCTCAAAAATTTGTCAAATGATGTTTAAAATGGTTCTCCATGGACAGGTTGGAGATATCATCAGGAGCTATACATTTGAAAATTAAGAAATATAACAATCACATATTAGTTTTTACAATATGTGTAATCCTATGGTAGATCCACAAGTATTAAATACACTTGTGAAATCATCTCAATGCACTTAAATAACAAAGTCAAGGGAGCATATATTTCCTACCTTTAAGATTTTAGAAAAACAGTTACCAAGAAAATATTATTTTCTCCTTTCTTTCTTCCTTCCTCCCTCCCTCCCTCCCTTTCTTCCTCCCTTCATTCCTTTCCTTCTTCTTCAAATTGTCTCCAGGATAAGTTACATACTTAGAATAAACTGTCTTTAACCCTAAAAGGAAGACGATTAAAGAAATTAGCACATCAAATTAAGGAATATTGTCAGGAAGATTGTAGTAAACTTGCCATGACAAGGTGGCATTTGGAAAAACAGAGGGTCCTATCTAAGAAATATCTTGAAGTAAAGAAATCAATAAACTTTGTGATGTATTAGATTTGAGAACCTAAAGAGTCAGTATAACAGCAATGCTTGTAGCACTGGGAACTTGGGAAACACTGATGGTTATAGAGAGCATATTCATTGCATGTGTATTAGGTGCCAATTATTCAATTTCTCCATGTTTAGTCAGTCACCAAGCCAGGCTGATTTAAACACCAACATATTTCTCAAATCATGCCCTAACTTTCCACCCTTACAAGCACCACCTGAAATGGCCTTTGAACTAGTCTTCCCACTTCTAGACTGGCTCAAGGCTAAGTACCACCCTATTGTTGGAGATATTCCAATTTAGAAAATATAGACGTATCATGTAACTTCAGTAGCTTCGCATGACTGTCTGGACAAAGTCAATTTCTTTTCCCAGACCAGACCAACAAACAAACAAACAAACTATATATATATATATATATATATATATATATATATATATATATATATATATATATATCCTTCAGGGTCTCTGCTTCTTGCTTCTCTAACTGCTTGCCCTTCTCCAAATGCCTAAGGTGATTTCACTTCTCTGTCCGTTTCCATATGCTGCTACCTCTTAACACTCCCTCCCTAGTCTTCTCCTAGTCAATTCCTACATATCTTTTGAGTTTGGTTCCCACATTCAAGCCTCACCTTTTCTGGGAGTCCTTCACTTGGGCTGGTTTAGAGACCTTCCTCTGTGTTTCTCTATTACCACTGACACTGTACTAAATACAGATAAGGATTCTAAGGATTTTCAAAACAATGAGCTTCTTGAAAGGAAGAACTATCTTCTGCATTTTGTAAACCCATGCAGCATCAATCCCAAGATTTGGCCAATAATGAGTGTTCAAATATTTATTTAATGCACTAATTAATGAATGAGTGAATTCATAATAAATTATAAGAAGTGATGTGTTTAATACTTTTGATTTTCTTCACAGGGCCTTTAGGCAGTGCTGAAAACAGTGTCCAGTATTCAGTGCCATGGATAAGAGGTGTATTTTGGAGACACCAGTTAGGTCTATTTATGTGGTATTTTCATTTTGAAAGTTTGAATTCCATCTAAGAAAAAAGATGTTGCCCATTAGTGCTGTGACTAGCCCTTTCATTCATTATGTTGTTCTAAGAAGGATACTTAATTGTATTTTATATTTTCTTTCTTAAGAAAGTGTGTTTTTAATTCCAGATCTCTATTTCCTTAAAAGAGTGAATAACAAATTATGCACTCTGGTTTTCTGAAAAAAAGAAAAAGAAAAAAATCATTATGTATGTATATATGTGTATCTATGTATACAGATATATAGATATACTACATATTTACATAGAATTAAACAGCTAAGAAATAGTTTTTTTTTCCTGTCATGCACCTAATATTTCAGAATTTCAGTCAACGTTGATTGCCTTCCAAGGTTTTTTTTTTTTTTTTTGGCCACGCAGCATGGCAGCATGTGGCCGACCAGGGATAGAACCCACACCCCCTGCATTGGAAGCACAGAGTCTTAACTACTGGACCACCAGGGAAGTCCCCCTAGCCCAATAGAAAGCAATGCCATAACCAAGTTGAAAAAAACAACAACAACAAAAACAGGATTTTTATTCCTTTTTCTTCATCATTTGGTATATTTATTTGCCAAGTCTTATCCGTCCCATATTCTAAATCATGCCCATTACCAGCTCTTACCCCAGGCCACCATTGGTTCTCAGCCAGACTGTTGCAATAGGCTTCTAAGTGATTCCCATGTCCCCAGTCATGCTCTTTTCCAAAATAATCTTGAAACTGTAATCATGATGATTTTCCAATGCTCACATCGTACGTTGCTCTTCTACAAACATTGAATGGGACCAGTGACTTCTGATTTCTAAGTAGATAAATCTCTAACTTTCCAGGTCTAAGCCTTACCTTTGACATCTCCTTACCTTGTGCTCTACACTTTTACTATACAAAACTTCTTTTTGTTCCTTCAACTTTCCGCTCTCTCTGGAGAGTGGATATGGGAAGTTTTTGCTTCTTTATCCTGATGTTGTCTTCCCCTGTTTCTTCATTAGGCTAAATTTTACTCATCCTTTCGTTCGGAATTTAAATTTTAATTCTTCCATGGGGTCTTCCTGGTTCCTGGACCTTTAGCCACCCAATCACAGGAAACATCATACTCTCATTTTTAACATTGTAGCACAGTTCATTGTAATTTCTTGTTTGATGTCTCTCTTTCCAGATAGACAAAAATGTCCATAAGAGCAATGCTCTTTGCCTTGTGCCTGGCAAAATTCCTGACACACAGGATGTGCCCAGTAAATATTTGTGGACTATAGTAAATTAACTCCATATATACATGACATTCTTTCTCTGCATTTAATAAGTCACTCTAAGCAATTTTTTCCCATAATATTGTTTACTTGAAGTGTAAGGAAAATGAAACTTTTATTTAATTAAATCTCTGAAAAAGTCATTGTTGTTTAGGATTTTAAATAAAGAAAAATGGTGTTGAAGAAAACTAAAAATAAATCTACAAATGTTACTTTCTTTGAAAGTAACCTAGCCCTCATAAAATTTAGAAGATCAGTATGTAATATATAAAAGCATTTAACCCTCTAACCTTAAAAGTAGGCTTCCCTGGTAGTGCAGTGGTTGAGAATCTGCCTGCCAATGCAGGGGACATGGGTTCGAGCCCTGGTCTGGGAAGATCCCACATGCCGCGGAGCAACTAGGTCCGTGAGCCACAACTACTGAGCCTGCGCATCTGGAGCCTGTGCTCTGCAACAAGAGAGGCCACTATAGTGAGAGGCCCGCACACCGCGATGAAGAGTGGCCCCCGCTTGCTGCAAGTAGAGAAAGCCCTTGCACAGAAAGGAAGACCCAACACAGCCAAAAAAAAAAAAAAAAAAAGTAGCTTATACTTTCTTACTGACTTTTTAATCTCAGTGCAGTGAACTTGTTTCCTTTCTCTAACTTAGTGCTTCTTAAGGTGAACTGAAATGTCAAATTATGGTACGATGCTTGAATACTTTCCACTAGTCTCCTTAAAATCCCTTCTTACTTGGTTTCAATTTTGTGCCATCCCTTTGACTGGAGTGACTGCAAATTACAGTTTGAAAATGACTGACCTCTTCCTCTCTGCTAATATTGTTAGAATGAAGCTACAATGGCACCTATCAGGATAACCAAATTAGAGCAGTTCACATAAGGCAGACACGCATACAAATGTACTTATGTACCAGATGTACCCCTCAACAGGAAAATGACAGACATTCAGATAAAATGCTTTTATTATTTACTTTCAACAAGTATCTATAGCTGTGGCATGACTATCGTTGAATCATTCCAATAATCTTGTTATAGGGCTGGTAATAAAAGAAAAAGCACTTCAGCAGAGGGAAATGACCTGCCTCCTGACATCTTCAGAGGTACCGGATGACAATGATATGTAGATTACTTTTCTGTTCAAACAAACAGGAGCATTGCCAGACCTTTTTTAGCCTAGTTTATTTCCTCAAAGCACTGATGTAGGCCTGACAGGAAAGACAGGAGGCGACCCTTGCAATTTCACCACTGCCAGTAGGTGTAGCAGTTGGTGTAGTTTGACAAGTGAAGTAGAAAATGGAGGCATCCTTGGAAAAAGCTTTATAGTTACCAAAAGATGTAATGACTTCTGCAAAAACTAACTTCTACACATAAGCAAGCACTGATGAATAATGATGCCTGGAAACATAAAAGAATTTTGACCTTATTAAATTAAGCAGGGGCAGATATCTCACAATTTACGTGTATGCTTTGCCTTTCAAAGCCCAAAATGTAGGTAATATATAAGTATTTTGTCCTGTGGTAATAGCTAGAACACAGATATTTCTTTGAAATTAATATCCATTCATACACGATGAGGAAGTTTTAAGAAAATTAGCAAATTTTAACATTTACAAAGTTTACCATATTCCCCTCCTCTCCATTGTATCTATACCTTATCAGTTAATCTTGATATTATAAAAAGGAGAGAAGCATTTCATTCCCATTTTGTCTCACCTTTTCCAGTAATATTACAGTGCTCTATCTGACACATGAAATATTATCACCCTGAAAACTTTGCAGTCAAGGACGAGCAAAGATAAAACCAGTGTATCAGGGGAAAAAAAGGAACCAGTGATTTTAAGTTGCATAAAAATATGGTTTATTTCTTTATCTTTAGAACATAATGGGTGCCAACTCAACAACAGCATCTTGAATCTAAAACTTCCAGTTGAATTAGCCCTTTCAGTATACATGCTACATAACATGCTCTATTCTCCCTTTAGTACACAAGAAGAAAAAAGTTAATAGTTGGCAAAGTAACTGGAATCTCCCAAGGCCCTTCTTCACTGAATGTAGGTCTGGCTAAAAGATCAACTAGCTGAATGAAAATATCCTTTTTTTAAGGCTAAGTTTATGGAAAAGGCTTGTCCATAAAGGAAAGGCACCTGTCAGCATAGGTACTGGGAAGCAGAATTAGTCCAACAAAAAAGTCAAGGGTCATCCCGAGAGCTCCTACCATCTATTAGTGATTTCTCACTTTCTATATTATTATAATGCATTAATATTTTGTAATGAATATAATTTAATTCTACCTAGTAGAGCAATGATTCCTAAGACAATCCATCTCTCCAGATATGAGATTTTGAGTAATGTTATCAGGCCTTAAGAAACTGGATCACAGGATCACCCTACTTTAAGTCAGAAGACTTGGGTTCAATTCCAAAATGTTCTGTTAACTGACCATATGGTCTGAGGCAGGTCCCTCACGCTCTCTGAGTCTCAATACATTTTCAATGGTAAGATGAAGACAACAGTTTTTGATAAGGATTAAATGCTATTATTTAGTCAGTTATATAGGGTAATGCAGAAGGTGTTTTTTATTATTATTCTCACCAAGTGACTGTGGGAATTTTAATACTAATTACATTGATAAGGCTTACTGCCAACCAGTCTCCCTCAGTGGTTCCTGATTCCAGGAACAAGGAGAAGAGATTAAAATTTACTGAGTATCTCCCTGTTACACAGAACTGTGGTAGTTGCTTCAGTTCCCATGTATTTCTCACAACACCTCCCTGAGGGAGATTTTTTTCTCCTTTATTTATAGGAGAACAAAACAAGACCTGGAGTATTCAGTTGCTTTCCAGTAATTGATAAGTAATTGGCAGAGTTAGATTTGGGCCTCTTTCAAGCTATCTTTATTGTACTATTCTAGATAATAGCCATTCAAATAGTTGATATAACGTAAAATGAACTAATGTGGGCTTAAGGCGAACAAGCACATGGATAGTCTTTATTGTGATAGCAACAAACCTACCAAAAGATACACCAGATCCTTGACAAATCAAATACATAGTGGAGAATTGATAGCCTTACATTACAAAATGCTGTTCTAAAATATAATATTATAAATGATTGGCTTATCTTATATGTGAGCTATTTTATAGCATGAAATAGAACATCTTGCCTCAATTATATTAACATCTATTTAAAAACTAAAATATTCAATGCATCTTATGTAGTTTATTATTTATACATGCTACTGATAGGTGTTAACAGTTTATTATAGTTAGGTTATATTAAAGTTAAGACAAGAGATACTTATCATTTCTTTCAGTTATTTCTGAAGCCTTGAAATGACCTCATGATGAAGCTGGATAATATATATGGGGAGCAAAAAATCTTATTTGATTTGAAACATACTGGGGGGATGATTTGTGGAGGAACTGGATCTTGGAGGATATTGCGAGGCTCATGGCAATTTTCTTAGAAGGTGCTGTGGTCTTTCAATTGAACAGCAAGAAAATTGATCAAATTCCTATCCTGACCTCATCAGTCTTTCTCTAGGGAGATGACATCTCATAGGAACTGTAGCAGAGAGAGCACTCTCATCTCCACAGAGTAAACAAATTACAGCACTAGGGCTAACAATTATCCAGGCAGCTCCCAGGAGGTGGGGAATCAAAAGGCAAAAGAGCTTCCCCCAGTGGCCAGCCTTTATGACTTGGGGTGCTGTGAGGTGACTCAAAACCCTCTAGTCCTAGGGCTTGAGCTTTATCAGTGACATTGCCATTTGGAAGCTGTCCATCCCATCCTATACCTGAGGTTTTGCAGCCTTTCCTGACTCACCTCTATGACCCATGACTACAACTTGCCTTTTTAGCCACACCTGGCTGTATTATTTGAGTTTTCCAGCCTTGGCTTCAGTGACCAGATTCTGAAATGAAATAATAGCTCCTGGCTTCAACCCTTGGTACCCACACTCATTGCCTGCTTACACTTGGCTTTGTTTCTGAACTGTCTTCTCTTGAATCAGGCATCCCCTGCAGCCTTATAGAACAGGTGGCTCTGCCTCAGCTAGGGTTACTGCTTAGTAATTTCTCACCTGGTCCCATCAGGTAAAAAATGAGGTAGTATAGAAGCAACATTTGAATGGAAATTACCAGTATACACTATACATCTCTCTTCACATGAACCCAGTCTTAAAAACAGTAATAATTATATTTTTATATTATTAACATTTATTGTGCACGTAATTAATATGTTTCAGTTATTATGTTGAATGCTTTATCTACATTAATTTCTTTCATCCTTCTATAGTCCTATGATATGGGTGTTATTATTAGAAAAAAATATTAAATTACTAATATTTGACCATTTTTTATTTTAAAAATTGCCAGTTTTCATATGGCCGATGCAAATGATGCTAGCCCCATTTGACAGATGAGAAATCTGAGGCATGAAGAAATTAACTTTCTGTAGGTCACAGCTGTAACTGTCAGAACCACAAAATGAAGTGTACAACAATTATAGCCCTTTCTTTCCTGTCTGCTCCATAGTTTTGTAGCACATCAGCTTCTCAATCTTGTGATGGATTCCCTGCCCCCCCCAATTTGAAATTACTTTTTTGATCAACTGCTTGGAGCCAACAACCAGTTGTCAAACACATAATTCCTTTAGCCTAAGAAACTTTTACATTGATTGGAATAACTTATGTGAGAAAGAACCACGTAAAATGTCGAGTGGGGCAGTTTAATCAACTCAACTATAAACAAGCCATAGTGCCACATATATTAGTTCAAAGTATTTCAACTATTCAACACATGGGCCATAAATATAGCACTTATCCAAAAATTAGGAAAAGCATCTATATAATTTAAACACAGTATAGATTAACTAAGTTAGACCATCCCTAATGAATGAAATGAAACAACACTCAGCTATCTGCACATGTTTATAGCAGACTGTAAAATAATTTCCTCTTTGTTGAGAACTTTGAGCACGCATTTTCCTGTCAGACTTCCTGACTGTACAAGTTAGAAGTGGAGTCCGACTGAGAATTCTGCAGGTGATGCAATTAGACTGGGGGCACTGTGGGATCTTTGCAGAACCGTCAATTAGCACTTAAAAAAATTATTTGCTTTGGTAAAAAGACAAAAGGATAGACAATAAATTTGGAAAAGCTGTTGTTACATTTGTGAACTTCATATTTTTAGGACAAATGGGGATATTTTCAGACTCTCAGTGCTGATCCTACTAAGTCATTGATTTAATCAAGTCCATGACATACCTTTGGATGGAACTCATTTGATACAAGGTGTGTTTTTGTTTATGGATTATTTTAAAAACTCTTTACCTGAGCTAACTATCATTTTCACCCTTTATACACAATGAGATAGAGACTGTGATCACTTAAAAACATCACAGATATCTCTTCTGATGTAAAAATAAACAATTCTGGCCCCTTTTATTACACTTTACCTTTTGGTTACATAATACTTTACCTCTTTCCAAGAAAGCACTACACAGTAAGCCATTCTTACTCCTAAAACTCTGATATCCATGATCAATCCAAATATAAAAAAGAAGCTATCATCATCCTTCACTAATCTGGATCAACCAGTGACTGAAGTACAGATCTAAAATTCAGGCTATGTGTACTGTATCATCTTTTGTTCTTCAGAAAGGATTTTGAATTCTTCATATAAGAGTCAGGCTCTGACCTCCCCTCCTAGGGGAAGGAATACACTGTAGTTTTAACCATTGGTTGGAAAATGTGCTAATGAGATTAGAGTCATTGACTGGATCTCACATAAGTGAGTGCAAGTATGCTTTGCTCTAGCTCTAGGCTTCTGACAGCCTTGGTAACCAAAGTCCACCATTTGTAAATGTGTGCAGCTGGTTGTAAAGGAAATGTGGAAAGAATTCACATTTATCAGAAAACACTGTCAATACTAAAATAAAAATCATTCAAAGAACAAGTCTTACTGGTGGTGGGTCAATGATATCATCTTTACTTCTGAAGCATGCACAGCTCATAAACGTCCAAAAATTGCCCTTTATTAAAAAAATAATTAAGATCTTTTAAAACTTATGGGAATGCAGTGCAGTTAAGCCAAATGAAGAAGTTATAAACTTTAAAAAGCTTTTTGAGTAATCTGTTAAATAATTATATTTGAAGAATCCATTCATTTATTTTTACCCCAGTGTGTATACACACACACACACACACACACACACACACACACACATTCCATCATTGCTCCCATTTACAATGTATTTTGGAAAAAAAATACACAAAACTTTCCTTCTTCAATCTCAAAGAACCTATATTTCAAGTCAACCGTGTTTTAAATTTTCAATTGAAATAAATTCAAGAAAATGCTTTACATTTCATGTTTTTTAAAAATTATCAAATAATTGCATTGAAATGTGAATACTGTATGCTTGTGAGTGAGAAGCTCTTCCTGAAAGACTGATATGTCTCAAGAGATTGATTCCAAATTTGCATCCCAAAAGTTTGACAAAGCAAGCCAGTCAGAATTATATCAAATGTAGCCTAATATATGTTAAATGTCAGAGTATAGGCCAACACTTTAAGATAGTTATTTGTATTTGTAATAAATAACACGCCTTTCTTTGGTTGAAACCCAAGTGTTTCTGAAATCTATTGTAGTTAATTGTGCAGCCAAGATATCTAAGGATTCTAGAGAATTGGATTTCTAATCAAGTGACTGCTTTATCAAATAAAAACTGCCGTGGTCTGAATGTTTGCATCCCCACAAAATCCATATGTTGAAACCTAACCCCCAAGGTGATGGTATTAGGAAGTGGGACAATTGAGAGGTGATTATGTCATGAGGAGAGAGCCCTCATAAAGGGGATTAGTGCTCTTATAAAAGAGGCTCAAGAAAGCTTCCTTCCCCCTTCTGCCAGGTGAGGACACAGCAAAACAGGCAGCCATGAACCAAGAAGCTCTTACCAGAAACTGAATCTGCCACCATCAGATGTCGGACTTCCAAGCCTTCAAAACAATGAGAAATGTTTTTGTT
The DNA here is from genome assembly GCF_964165515.1 of Mesoplodon bidens. Classification (NCBI taxonomy): domain Eukaryota; kingdom Metazoa; phylum Chordata; class Mammalia; order Artiodactyla; family Ziphiidae; genus Mesoplodon; species Mesoplodon bidens. Next base: position 36,357,743 of record NC_138173.1, on the reverse strand, counting down.
GTTTTTAAGGTACCTTTTCTGTGGTAGTTTTGTTATTGCAGCCCCAAAGAACTAAGGCACAAACCACTTCTCATTTTCTATAGTTTAAATTTAACTCAATATTTACTTCAAAAATGTAGTGTGTAATTTATACTAGCCAATAGCAATGCTTGTTATTGTTTTGTCCAATTTTCTTCAAACCCTACCATGTAATGGGAAGCATTTTTCTTGCTAGATATTGAAGCAGGCATTTTACTTACATATGTCCTCTCACGATTTGATTCTGTCGGAGAGGTATCATTACGCACATTATAAAGATGAGCAGACATCAGACAGGCAAACACCGGTCAAGCTTGGATCTGAATGTAGCTTCCCCAGCCCCACACCCATTTCTCTTCCACTGCATTGCCCTTCCTCTTTGATTGGTCTGGAAGTTTGTCCAGAACTAGGCAAAGCCTTGGCCCTATCCAGTTCCTATCAACAGGCTTCCCACTGGGCCTGGATCCTGCTGCCCTTTTCAACAGTCCTGGACTAGGGGTGATAAAGCAGAGTCAGAACTTATGGCACAGATGTGAAAAACCTAAACTAGGAGTCGGACACATTTGAGTTTGAATCCTATGTTATCCACTTACCTGTTTGATCTTAGACAATTTATATAATCTCCATTATTTCAGATTTCTCATGTATAAAATGGGAAAAATGAAACATACCTGATAGGTTGGTGTTAGTTAAAAACCTCTTGAACTGTGAGTTCCTGATTAATATTTTTTCCTATTAATATTTGTAATTAAATAATCACAGTTAATACTGATGGCTCCCTGATGTCAGTTTTTTTCCTGCCATGTGAATTATTACTACTGTTTCCTTCTCACTATTTTCAGCTACCTCAAGTATCAGTGCTTGCTTGGATCACATCTAGTTTGCTGTTCTTCTATGTATGAAACAACCTCTGAGGCCAAGATGCTTTCCTGTAGCTGTTGTAACAAATTATCACAATCTGGATGGTTTAACAAAACAGAAATATACTCTCTCACAGTCCTGTATGCCAGAAGTCTGAAATCAAGGTATCAGTGGGGCTGCAATCTCCCCAGAGACTCTGGAGGAGAATTGGTTCCTTGCCTTTTCTTGTTTCTGACATACCTTGGCATTCCTTGGTTTGTGGCTACTCTAGACTACCTCTGTGATCATATTCCCTCCTTGTCCTTTGTGTATTTGTCTCAAAACCCCTTCTGCCTCACTATAAGGACACAGGTGGTTGTATTTAGGGCATATGGGATAATCCAGGGTAAGCTCTTTCTAAACTTAACTTAATCACATATTTTACCATATAAGGTAATATTCACTCTTGCCATATAGGGTAATATTCATAGGTTCTAGTGATTAGGGCACTGATATATCTTTTGGGGGAGCCATTGTTCAACCCACTACAGCCAGGCTCAAAAAGTGCAAATACCCACAATTCAGTTCAATAAATAGTTACAGAACACCTACTAAGCTCCATCACACATAGCACATAAATTCCCTCACATACCCAAATAAGAAAATTCAAAGCACATACATACACATTTGTACTCATTTCTCACAACCACATGGGAGAATGTAGTAGAATAAAAGGAGAGTACGTCAGAGACTGAGAGAGAGAGAGGGACAGACAAAGGGAGAGAAACAAAACCTGTTCTGTGTCCCTTAGTTTGACACTTATTTATTACAAACACTGGACGTGTATTATCTCAGTTATTGGAGTGATGCATACTTGAAAACTGTTTTGGTTTAAAAAATGGACACACTATTAATCCATGAGGACAGCATATGTACATGTGGCAAGCCTGTGGATTTGGGAGTAGAACCCCCTTAACACATTAAATACTGTAGCCCTGATCATTCATTAAATACGTTTTTGACAACTGATTGTAAATCAAAGCAAGGAATTATAATTGTGGAAGTTGATGCTGTATCAGAAGACTCTGGCAAGTGAAAAAAGTTTTATTCATTCTGCCTATAAGAACTATGTAAAGAAAAACAACGCTTCCCCCCCGCCCCCCGCAAATGAGAGAACACAGAGAACTGGCAAAGAAACAACAGTGTAATGGAGACGATTTCTAGGCCACCCAGCTGCCTAATTACTGGCAGCATCTCCGGATTTTATAGCATGCCTCTGTGACACCACCCTTTGAAAAGTAATAATCCGGCATTGTAACAAAAACAAACAAAAAATATATACTCCATCACAAAAAAGCAACCCTAAACCTTCTAAATAGAATAATTCAGCAAAGGATTTCATGTCATGAAAGACAAAGCAAAAGAATAAATAATTACTTTGCAATTTCCCCCTCTACTGTAGTGTTTTGGAAAGCCTATCCCTTGTGTTAAGTTGAAACACCACTTTTTAAATTTTAAACTTATTACAATTTAATCTAGCAAGATTAAAGCTTTGAACATCCAATTTCTTTCGACATTTTATTTGGAAGGACAACAGTGGTGTTATTCACATTGTTTCATGCAAAACAAAAAACAAAACACAATGAAAAAGCAGTGGTCTTACACAGCCTAGCACTGAAGATGTTTACAAAACTACTATGAAATTATTTGTCAGTTCCTTTAAGTGTTCTCAGCAATTTCTTATAACGGATTCTTAAACAATATTATTGAAACTTGAGAGGAGGTAAACGGGCTATAGCTGTGTGCCTGAGGAAGCGTCACTGAAAAGACAAAGCAACAGTATATGTAGCTCAGGGACAGATAGGATGTATTAGGCTGGCTTCTTCCAAGTTGCAGAGCCTGCTGTTTATTGGACAGCAATGCTCTTCAATAGGGCTTACACATTTCTGCAACAAGTGAAACAGATGTGTTCCATTAAGAAAGCATCTTTAAAAAATGTTTTCTTTTTAGAATTGCTGGACATTGTCTTATCTCTTCTCTGGGGGATGACAATCCTTGAACTGTTGATTGGAGGAAACATTGATTCATGTTTTCTTTTAAGCATTCATCAAATGTTTGAGTTCCTTCCATAGTGGACCCCGTGAAGATACTGGAGATATAAAGGTAAATCTTCTTATGCTTCCTGTACCTAAGGAGCCCACAACCCAGAGAAAAAAAAAATAAAAGCAAGTTATTGTCACCCATTGTGATCAGTGTACTAATAGCGGTAGGGGAAAAAGTGCTCAGGAAGAGCAAAAGAAGGATTAATCAATTTACCAGGAGGGTAAGGAGAAAGTTTGACAGAGTTTGGGAAAATCTACAAGTAAGTTTGTCTTAGTCTGGTCAGGCTGCTATAACAAAAGTACCATAGACTGGGTGGCTTAAACAACAAAAATTTATTTCTCACAGTTCTGGAGGCTGGAAGTTCAACATCATAATGCCAACAGATTCAGTGTCTGATAAGAACTCACTTCCTGTTCATCGATGGCCGCCTTCTCCTGTGCCCTCACATGGCAGAAGGGGAAAGAAAGCTCTCCTTTATAAGGGAACTAATCCTATTCATGAGGGCTCCATCCTCATCTCTCAAAGCCCCACTTCCTAATGCCAACACACTGGGGGCTAGAATTTCAACATGTGACTTTTGGGAGCACACAAATGTTCAGTCCATAACAAAGTTGTTCTAAACAAAAAGAAAATGTCTTTTCTTTAGTAACATATTGTGCTTAGTAACAACTAGACAAACATAGCAGGAAGTTATCTTTTGTATCCCTCCAAAGCGTCAAAACTGTATTATATCTGGTCTTTGAAAAAGTAAAGTTACTCAATGACTAATTTTAGATACCACATACAGTCTGGTACTGAATATATACTGTTTGAGAAAAAAAGGTATAAATGGTAGTCTCCTTAGGATAAGCATGCTGTTTAAAGAGAGAGACCCTGAAAGAAGACTGCCTTGGTTTGAATACTTACTAGCTGTGTGCCCTTGGGGAAGTTACTTAACATCTCTGTGTCTCTGTTTTCTTTAATCTATAAAATAAGGTGGTAATTATATTTTTCCATGATAGAGGTGTTATGACTAATGCTTGGCAGACACATAATAGGCTTTTAATAAGCTTTAGCTCTTATTATTGTAAATATTATGAAAAATTTTCCATTTTGCTAATTATTCAGTGGGACTATTATAGCTGAGAGAAAATTCTACAGTCTTTTTCACTGGGATATTAATGGTATATTAGATCTGGTAGATTTAAGTAAATTAAAAGAGAGATTTTCTTTTCTGAAGAACTAACTTTAAGTAGCAAACACATTTAATCATCTGGTACAGTATTTTATATTTCTAACATGAAAGGGCTAAGAAATTCTCAGCTGGTAAACGTGAAAAGAACCCTACATGCTTATTTCTTTAGGGGTAAAATTTTAGTGAACACTTCTGATCCATGGGCACATTAAACTTATCACCATCTTCTTTCACTAGTAAATTAAAAGAATACTGTTCTTGTTTCCAGAAGTCCTTTCATTCACCAGAATGCATATTGCTGTCACATGTGGTTTATTGTTGCCTTTGGAAATGCAAAATTCTACTGGGTCATACATCTTAGTACTGACCTTAAGTAAAATCCTGATGGAGGTGATACTTTCCTCTGCCTTCAGGCATCTTCATTGTGTTTTCTCATTCCTCTCTACCTTCCCTATCATAACCTACTTTTGAAGGCTTCATTTACACTAAAGTATAAAATAACTGATACTAACTTTTACACTAATAGATTCTCCATGGATTATTTGACTCTCTGATAAAGTTTCATGCCTTAGATCAGTGGTCCACAAACAATAGCCCTTGGACAAAATCAGGTCTACAGCCTGTTCTTGTAAATAAAGTTTGATTGTAGCACAGTCACACTCATTTGTTTACATATTGCCTGTGTCTGCTTTTATACTACAAAGACAGAGTCAAGTAGTTGAGACAGAAACCTTATGGTCCACAAAGCTTAGGCTATTTATTAACTGGCCTTTTACTAAAAAAGTTTTCCGATCCCCATCATAAGTTCTAGAGTTACTCTTCTGAGGAAACAATCAACAAATTGGACATTGCCTTTCCTATCTGTCCTTAAAAGATTTCTCTTTCTCCCTCTCTTTCCTTACACACACACACACACACACACACACACACACACACACACACACACACATACACACACTCCAGATACATTTATTTTACCTAATCATAAACTGTAAACCTTGGGGCTAACTAAAGGGTTGTCATCAGCCAACTAGCCAACTGAATGTCCTTGATAATCATCCTATTTATTGTTATAAAGAATGACTACAAATAGGTTGATCCCATTTTGACTTTTTATTTTAGCACAAAATTAAATCTTATCTTTTATATTTTACACTAACTCTGTATCCTTTAGTCTTATTCCTCTAGGCTGAGTAGGGGCCATTTTGTCTTCATCTTTGAATCCAGAGCACCCAAAAGGCAGGAATAGAATAGACGTAATGAGAAAATGCATGAGAGAAAAAATGAATATAAGGTTTATAATTTTCTCTGGCTTCTTTAAAAAGTCTGAAAATGGGAAAACACTAAGCATAGGTATAGATGTGAACCAAAAGGGATCCTCATTCACTATTGATGGAGTGTAAATTGTTATGAGCACTTTAGGCATAATCTAGTAAATCTAAGATACTCATACTGCATGACAAAGGAATTCTACTCCTAAATATGTACCATAAGAGGACACGTGTCCATGTGCAATAGGAAACATAAACTATTCATTGCACCATTTTTTTATAACAGCCAAAACCTAGAAAAAAATCAAAATGTCCATAAACAATAGAAAAGGTGTACAACTTGTGTTATATCCCCAAGTATTTGCAAAATGACAGGTTTTGTTTTTACAATTTCTTCACTTATCTACTGGAAAAATCTATAGAATTTTATCACTATTATGATGAACATCAGTGGCAGAAATCCTCTTCTATCTGAATAGATTCAGTTTTCAGATAATCTGGAAAGATCTGGCTTCCCTTGAAAATTTGAAAAGTAGAATTTTATAATGCACTCTCTTTACAACTGAAAATTCAGAGCAATCTGAGCTCTGAGTAATATTCATCTCTCTAGAGAAGACAACATATATATGTTGTTACACTTGAGTTGAACAAGCTCAAATTCTAATCATCATAGATAGGCAGTTTCAATGACATCAATATTCTTTAATTGTTTCAGTTGAATCTTCTCTCTAGGATCACATATGTTTTTCATATTTTGAAGACTTAATCTTGTTAGAATTTTAAACCATATATTTGGATGACCACCTTGAAACAAGATGGAGTAAGGGACTGAGATTACTCTCCTGACTGAAACAATTAAAAGAAAACAAAAAAAATTATATAAAGAAATGTTTTACAAGATATTGGGTATCGAGCTTCTAAGAATTGTGAACCTTGAGAGATAGGAAACAAGCAAGGTGACGTTATGATCATCCAGATTATAGTCTTTAGAGAATTTCCTAGCTGTGGCATGAGAGAGGGAGCCCAGACTGAACCTGATAGACTCCCTTAGTTGAAGAGAGGAAACTGAGACTTTAGTGTGACCAGAGCATGTTTAGTACTTAGAACAGGATAAAGAGAGAGCTACATAGAGAGAAAAACCTGAAATTTACATAGGGTTTGCCTTCTGTATTCAGCAGAGAGTACTGATCAGCACATGTCCATGAAGAAACTAACAAAGATTAGGAGAAGAACCAAATGAAATGGTTAGAAGGAAAAGTACAGGAAGCTCAAACAAGGCAAGAAACAATGCCAGTTTCCACTAACCAAACTGGAAAAACTAATAATTTACTGGACACTGTGAAGAGTATTTAGAAGGGCAATACCTCAGCAATAGGAAATAATTAACCATAGACTAAACACTGCTTTGATCCCACTTAATGAATATTAAAAGCAAGGATGAAAATGTTTCCAAGTAATTTAACTGCATAATAGAAGCAAAACTCAAGATATTTATAGAAATACAAAAATACTGTGTTCTCAACAATGCAAAATTCACAATGTCTGGCCTTCAGTCAAAAATTACAGGTATGCAAAGGAGTAGGAAAATGCAACCCATAATGAGGAGAAAAAGCAATCAATTAAAACCAACCCCAAACTAACACAGATGTTAGAATTGGCAAATAAGAACCTTGAAATAATTATTGTAACAGTTTTTCAAATATTCAGGAAGCTCTAAGAAAAATTTTGCAGGTTAAGTAAAGACATGTTATATATATATATATATATATATATATATATATATATATATATACCAGATCAAACTACAATGTTTGAGATAAAAAAATTAACTGGATGAGATTAATGACAAATTAGACATTGTAGAAGAAACGATTAGTAAACCTGAAGACATAGCAATTGAAAGTATCCAAATTAAACACAGAGAGAAAAAAGAGAGAGAGAGAGAGCTCTGGCACAAATTCACACAGTCTAAAACACACATGATTTGCATCCCTGAAAGAGTGTGTAGGGGGGAAATACATTCAAAGAAATAATAGCTTAAAATTTTCCAAATTTAATGAAAACTATAAACATAGAGTTTTAAGCATCTCAATGATATCCAAGCATCAGAAGTATGAAGAAAACTACAGAAAAGCACATCATAATCAAGTTGCTTGAAACCAGCAACAAAGAGAAAATCTTAAGCAGCTAGAGAAAAAGACACATTATGTACAGAGGGAAAGAGATAAACATAACAACACAATTTTTATTGAAAGCAATGCAAACAAAAGACAGTGGATCAACGTTTTTAAATTACTGAGAGGAGAAAAACAAAGCCCACTGAAAATATATTTCAAAAATGAAAGTGATAGGAAGACTTTTTTCAAACCTATAAAATCTGAAAGAATTCATTACCAATAGTTCCACACTCTAAGAAATGTTAAAGGTAATCTCTCAGCCAGAAGGAAAATAATACCAGATGAAAATGTGGTTCTATACAATGGAATGAATGAAAAGTTCTGGAAACGTTAAATATGTGAGTAAATATGTAAGTTATTTTATGATTATTTAAAACCTATTAAAAGACAATTGACTAAGTAAAAATAGTAATCATATAGTGCAAGTTTTTATCCCATATAGAAATAAAATGTATGGCAACATGGCTAGAGGAGAAGAAATGAAAGTGTACTATTGTAAATTTCACTCAAAGGCAGACTGTAATAAATTTAAAAGATATTATAAACCCTAAAGAAACATTAAAATAATAAAACAGAATTATAGCTAAAAATTCAATTAGATAAAATAGAATAATAAAATATACTCAATCCAGAAGAAAGCAAAAAAAAAAAAAAAGAGAGAGAAACAAAGAACAAGTGGAACAAGCAGTAAACAAATTTAAAAATCATATAGTTAAGGCTGACTGTATCAATAATCAAAATTAATGGTGTGGTAAGCAAAATGGTGATTATCTAGTTGGGTCTAATCTAATCACTGAACCCTTAAAAAGCATAGGGATTCCTATGCAGGGAGCAGAAGGAGAAGTCAGAGATATTCCAAGCGTAAAAAAATTCAGCGTGCCATTGGTGTCTTGACAACTGTGGAGGCTACATAATGGGGACCCTGGACAGACTCTAGAATTTGAAGGGAGTCCTTGGCTGACAGCCAGCAAGAAAATGGGGCCTCAGTCTTACAATCACAAGTAACTGAATTCTGCCAACAATTTGAATGAGTTGGAAGCAAATTGTTTCATAGAATCTCCAGATAAGAGCCCACCATGGCAAGCACTTTGATTTTGGTCTTGTTAGACTAAGCAGAGAACCTATCCGAGTCCACCTGAACTTCTGACCTTCAGATCTGTGAGATAATGAATGGGTGTTGTTTTAATCTGCTAAATTTCTGGTAATTTATTATGCAGTGATAGAAAACTAAGACAAATGTAGTGGTATAAACACCCTAATTAAAAGAGATTTTTAGATTGGATGAAAAAACAAGACCTACTATATGATTCCTACAAGAAGCTCACTTTAAATGTAAAGGCAAAAACATATTAAAAGTAAAGGTTGAAAAAGATATGCTATACTAACACTAATCAAAGGAAATCCGGGGACTTCCCTGGTGGTCCAGTGGTAAAGAATCTGCCTTACAATTCAGGGGATGTGGGTTCAATCCCTGGTCAGGGAACTAAGATCCCACATGCCATGGAGCAACTAAGCCTGTGCACCACAACTACTGAGCTCATGAGCTTAAACTAGAGCCTGTGTACTACAAGCTATAGAGACCACATGCTCTGGAATCTGTGCACCACAACTATAAAGGCCATGTACCCTGGACCCTGTGTGCCACAACTAGAGAAGAGAAAACCCACATACCACAACTAGAGAGAAGCCTGCTCACCACAACGAAGAACACTCATGCTTCAAGGAAAGATCCCCACATGCCTCAACGAAGAACCCGTGTGCCGCAACTAAGATCTGATGCAGCCAAAAATAAATAAATAAATAAGTAACAAATAAATCTTAAAAAAAAAAAAAAAGAAATCTCTAGTGGCTGTATTAATAACAAAGTAGATTTCAGAATAAAGAACATTATTAGGGATAAAGAAGTTCATCTCATAAGGAAAAAGAGGTCAACTCATCCAGAAAACATAATAATTCTAAACATTTATATAGCTAATATCAGAGCTTCAAAATAAAAAAAGAAATTGAAAGGGAAATTTGAAGGGGTTTTGAACTGAATGAATATACAGCATATAAATTTGTGAAATTCCACTAAAGCAGGATTTGGAGAAAAATTTATAGCACTAAACACAAAAATTAACTCAAAATCTATCACAGATCTAAGTGCAAGACCTAACACTATAAAACTGCTGGAAGAAACAGAAGAACAAATTTTCACCTTGAGTTTGGTAAAGATTCCTTAGACAACACCAAAAGCATAATCCATAAAGGAAAAAGTGATAATTTGAATTTTATCAGAATTAAAAATTTCTGTTCTTTGAAACTATTAAAACAATGAAAGGAAAAGCAACATATTGGTACAAAATATATACAAACCACATAACTGACAGAGGACTTGTATCTAAAATATATAAAGAGTTCTCAAAATTCAATAATAAGAAAATAACCCAGTTTTTAAAAAATAGGCAAAATATTTGAACAATTTATCAAAGAAGATATATTTATGACAAATAAACACATAAAAATGTGTTCAACATCATTAGTCACTAGGGAAATACAAACTAAGACAAAAATGATATACAAGTACATTACCTATTAGAATAGATAAAATGAAGAAGACTGATCATAATAAATGCTGACAAGGATGGGAACTGGAATTCTTATCACTACTAGTGGGAATATAAAATAGAACAAATTCTTTAGAAGAAAAATAGTTTGTTAAAAATTAACATATGCCTACCATATTATCTGGTCACTCATTCCTATGTAATTACCCAAGTCAAATGAAAACATATGTTCATATAAAGGCTGTACATGAATGTTCACAATCACTTTGTTGTCTGTAACAGTTCCAAACTTGATACAGCACAAATGTCCATCAACAAGTGAATGGATAAAGAAGCTGTGGTCTTTATGTACAATGGAACACTGCTCAGAAATAAAAGAGAATGAAAAGTTGATACAAACTAAAACATGGATAAATCTCAAAATAACCATACTGAGCAACAGAATCTGAACAACAAATAGTACATATTGTATGATTTCATTTACTGAAGTTCCTAGAAAATGTAAACTAATTTGATAACAGAAAGCAGACCAGTAGTTCTCTGGGGATGTTGGGGGGATGACTGGGGAGGGGAGAGAGTGAAGGATTACAAAGGATATGAGAAAACATTTGGGGTGATGGATATGTTCCCTACCTTGATATGATGTTTTCACAGTGTATCCATGTGTCAAATTTACCAAATTTTACACTTTAAAAATATGCAGTTTATTATATGTTAATTATGTCTCAATTAAACTACTATATAAATTTGAAAAAAATAAAAATGCTTACTTGAAATGGGTTTGAACTTTAATTTTAATAACCTGTAAAATCAATAAATAGAGTACATACATATATACTTGCTTTAGCACATTTTCTGTCAAAAATGGACTCTTGCTGGTGTAACTGGGAACAGAGTAGATTTAGGGAATAAATCTATCTTGCAACCTGGTACATTTCCTTAAAAAATATATCTGTAACGTAAAAATAGCTGTAGGATCAGATGATATGGTAGTTGCTATGGAAACTGCACATCTGAGGTATAATCACAGTGTGTAAAAGTTGTAAGCTATAAACACCTTACAGGAGCTGCTGGCCTATAGTTCCTGTCACTCATCCTCCTGCTTTGGGAGGGAAAAATCATTTCTTAATGAACTTAAGAATCTTTAAAAAATATTTTTCCAAAACATTCTTATCTGCTAACTGTATCCATTACTAGAATTTAACACCCCTGTGGTACATAAGTAAAAGGTGACATTTTAAGTGACAGGGAATGAAGATTTTGCGATCAAGAATCATTTACAAGGAACTAATGTGGAAAACTGCAGGCAACAAGTAAAAGATGATATGATAGGTCAATTTATCCTAGTGAATGTAAAGGAAATGGGAAGTCATTTGAGGGCTTCCGTAAGTTTTCCTGTTATATTTAATACTGGACTTGATTATATTCAGCACATGATTAAGAACTAGTTTTCCTCTGGATATTTCACAGGATAAATGTAGGAGGGTACATAGGATTGAACAACTTAAGGACCCAGTGAAAAACCTGCTTGCATTCTTAGCCCTTGTAAAACAGGTGGTAACTTTCTGACCCACAAGAAGCAATCATTATATTTCTGCTCTATCCACATTTCAGCTGATATATTTCTTTCAGACTCTAGAGTCACAGTCTCTCTGGCTGAACATCAAATGTAGCCTCCATCAGAGATATTTTTTTACCACTGGGTTCACTTGCTTTAATTATACCAGGTGTCTGGGATATTTCATTTTATTGAATCAACTAGATTTTCTGAAACCAACATAAAGAGACAATAAAATTGAGCTTAAACATGAGCTTATTTCTAACTTTAATAGTTTGAAATTGTCTCTTTTTCTAGTTAGGTTTGTTTCATTTTTAGGGGGGAAATCAAATTAGAATTGTGTTTAGAGTACTTTTTATTTCTCGTGGTTGAGGCAACATGAATTAATATCTTTATCTTTCCTCTAAGGAAATTTCAGCCTTATACTTTCAGTGTTCAATTCATCCTCTGGAAAAAAATTTCATGCTGTGTACTTCCTTTCTCAGACCCCATTCCCTCTAAAAGATGGTAATTTAACAGAGCTGCTTCAAACTCCCTGCTGGCTTTCTCATCCCTTATAGGATAAAGTCCAACCAGATGCAGCCTTCCATGGCCCTGTGACCCTTGTCTACTTTTCTAGTGTCACCAATAGCCAGTCCCCTCATGGCCCTCTACCCTAAAGACAAACAGAATTACTTCTATTTCCCAAAATTCACCTTGTTGTTTAATCTTTCTGTGATTTTGCCCATGATTTCTTTGAGAACATTTGCCTCCTTTTCTAAATCTAGAGAACTGCTGAGTGTTTCTTCCTCTAAAGCTTTTTCTGACTTCATCAAGAAGAGCTGACCACCCCCTCCTACCTCTCTATCTAGGCACGTATCTCTATTAAAACACTTACTATAGTGTATTACATATAACCATTCCCTTTATGAGACTGCTCACCATCTGAGAGCAGGGCTGCCCTACTCAGTTTAGTATTCTCTACATCTAGAATAGCACCCAGCCCCAGGTCATCTGCCATTCCGAGTCTGGTGCCTCTGGCGGACACTGGTGTGTATTAGGAATATAATTGTCATTCTTCTACTTTATGATGGTGTTTCGATCAAAGCCATGGAAATGCTAGAATCTTGTCATATCGATTTCCCAAGTCATTCTGTGTAATGCAGAAATAGGTGCAGAATGTGAATCAGAGAACTTTAATCGCTATGCAAGCAACTGATTCTCAAAAGAAGAATTCTGGTCCTCCGCTACATTGGAACGCATGGCTTAGATTCAAAGTATAAATGAGATCTCCTTCTTCCACTCTGACTATTCAATTGGAGGAAGGCAGTTTAAGAGAGTGGATGCTGAAAATTCAAAGCACGTCTCCCCATCTAGTTTTATGGAATAGTTGAGAGCCCTATAGAGTAAATGTGGTTTAGTCTTGTGTGGACTCTGACCAATCAGGTCTTTCCTTGCAAAAAATAGAAGGGTCTAGGCAGAAAAGGCAGAGAGACAGGCTATAAAACTGACTCCCCCTACTGTGTATGCCTTATAAGGTGGCTGCTGTAGTTAACAATACCTTCCAGCTAGATGGTACTGTCTTCCCAAGTCATACTACTCTAATGCTCTGCATTACATTAAAGTTGTTTGTGGTGAATTTGTTGATCGATAAGGACAGCAAAAACACAATAAAAATAAGTTTCAGCTGTAAATAATAGCTAATATTTGTTTAGGACTTCTTATGTGCCAGGCACTAATTTTGCACACTTGGTAAAGATTAACTCATTTAATTCTCAATAATTCCATAAAGCAGGAACAGTTATACCCACAGTCTGGATATCAAGATGCTCAGTAACTTGTCTAAAGTTACATAGAACCAGGACTTTAACCCATGCAATTTGCTTTGACAACTTAGCCTTTAACCATTATACTACCTTGTACCTATTAGAACAGCTCCTATGTACCAGTTACTGTGCCAAGTTGTGGAGATACAATGGAAAACAACATAGACATAACACTTACTCTCACAAAGCCCATAGTCTAATGAGGACAAGGCATTACTGTACAGTGTGATGGGAGTACCTATGAGGATCCCAAAACCATACTTTGGAGAACAAGTTAAGTTTGTGAAATAATTAAAGATTGATAGTCAGATTAGGTCAGGCAGAATGGGTCAGGAAGGGGTTGAGGTACTGGCATTAGCAAAAACCCTGGGATGAGAGAAATCATGGCATATTCAGGAATTTAAGGTTGGAAACAAGAATACTAGTTTCATAAGACTTTTTAAGCATTTGGACTTTATTCTGACATGCTTAGTTTGAGGTATCCATGGGACCCCCAAGTAGAGATCTGTGTCTGTAACTTCAGAAAGAGATTTGGGCTGGAAATGGTTATTTGGGAGTCATTAGAATAGAAGTGGAAATGGAAACCGTAGGGTAGATAAGAATGTATGAGAAGATAAGAAGACATAAATCAGTCTAAATAGGGGCTTCCCTGGTGGTGCAGTGGTTGAGAGTCCGCCTGCCGATGCAGGGGACACGGGTTCGTGCCCCGGTCTGGGAAGATCCCACATGCCGTGGAGCGGCTGGGCCCTTGAACCATGGCCGCTGAACCTGCGCGTCCGAAGCCTGTGCTCCACAACGGGAGAGGCCACAACAGTGAGAGGCCCGCGTACCGAAAAAAAAAAAAAAAATTAGTCTAAATGGCACTAAAAATTAGGGGATATCAGGAGATGAGAAGCTCAGAGGATGAGGACACAAAGGAACCATTGAAAGAAAGGAAGAGAGGATGAAAATCATGGTATTATTGGGGTTTAGGGTTCTGGAGCATTCCAAGGAAAAGCAAATTGTCAATAATAGCCAAAACTGCAAGGATAAGGATTTAGCAACAAGGTGGTCTAACTAAGTGTGAACAGCTTCAAAGAAGTAATGGAGGTGGAAGACACTGTACCATGGGTTGGAAATGAATGGGGAATGCAGAGTAGAGACTGTGAGTAGAGACAACTCCTTCAAGAGGTTTGGCTACACATGTGGACTGAGTAGATAAGCATAGACTTGTGTGGTCCTGTGAGGTTCTCATGCTTCAGTGGTCTATCCCCTGAACTAGATTACAAGCTTATTAAAAGCAAAGATTATATCTTCTATTTCTTTCACCCATAGCACTCAGATAGTAACTTCAAACTTGAAGATGGATTGGTGATGGAAGTAGTTTGTTTTACTAAAAAGCAATATCTCTCGTATATGACAGAGCTTTTGTACTACAGATTCATACCAATTTTCTATACATTGTGTGTGTACATAACCATAGTACATAGTACACAGTACTACATAATTATAGTAGTTAATATTGATGACATTCCTATGTCAAGAAAAGAAACAGAGACTTCATGAAGAATAAGATATAAGCTGTATTTGGGTTAAGAATTATACTGCATTATTTTATTTCAAATGATAGTTTGTACATAACATGTAATCCAAGTAATTGGCATATCCAATAAAACAGAATATTTAATTTCCTATTCTTTCTTAAGGAAGGAGAATTTAACTCATATGTAAGATTTTATATTTTGAGGAATCAGCAATGGTAAATTTTAGTCAATATAACATAGTATATGTGTGACTTTAGAAATTACAATGTGTAAGAAGAATCCAACTCATAATATATACATCTAAACTTAATCTTGAAATTCAGAGATTTGAACATTTTATTTACACAACATTGTTTTTGTTGGAAACATTTGACAGATCTTTATAGATATAATGGAATCACCTTTATCTATAATGATGGTCAAATAGGTAGGTTTAATAGAGGTTCTATGACTTCAAATTGAGTTTTTTTTGTCAGTTTTCCCACATATTACTATTTTATTCATTTATATTTTACTCCATTCCTTTTAAAATTAAAAAGAAATAAAAAGCAAAGATATGGCTCTACAATTTTTGAGGATATTATGTTATGACTTACTAAATTAGGGAATTGCATTTCAGGCAACTATCTGCTTATTGGAAATTATCCAATAGAAACAATAGCTCTGATTTGAAAGCCACACATTGTGTTGTCTAGTATGATGATATGCTTGTAATTACATTGAGTCAGTTGTATATGATTTTCTGGATCACAGAGTAACTTGTAAAATGTTACCAGCTAATTAGTTATATCTTTTAATAGAATATTTTGATCATATATAGGGAGTGTTGATTTTCAGAGAATAAAAGTAGTTAAAGCAAAAAGAGAAATTTATTGGAACATTACAGAGGTTCTAAGGAAATATTATAGCAAATATTCACTGTGTGCTTTCTATGTGCACTCCCCTAATTAAAGTATTTCTATAATAGCCAGCTTTTGCTAGGTTCTGCTGTGATAACAAATAACTCCAAATCTCAGTAGCTTACAACATCAAAGATTTACTTCTTGCTCCTGCTACATGTTGGATATATGTCTTTTTATTTAGGGAACCAACTCTGTTTTAGGTTCAAGGCAGAGGAAAAAAGAGAAATAGCCAAACCATGCAATGGCCCCTACAGCTTCCACTAGGTCACTTTACAGTAAACAAAATAAGTACCATGGCCAAGCTTAACAGTCAGTGGAGTGGGGAAACAAGCTCTTCCCATGGCGGCACTATAATCAGATGTCAACATTCCTCCTCATCATAATATTTGCTTCTCTGTTTTTTGATATTTTTCTCCCATCTTGGCATCCAGTGTTGCACCTCTTGCTTCAGAAATGTCTCTTCTCTTAATCACACACAATCTGAGTTTATCAGGCTTCTGTAGTAAGCCACAACCTTAGTTAGACTCTTTATCCTGAGCTATTTTATTTGAAAGAATTTACTGGGTGTCATCTTGATTGATTCAGAAGCTCTAATGAAAAGGTTTGTTAACTAGACCACTATTTTATTTCTTGCCATGGGTTGTCTTAAATTCTGTCATTGAGAATATTTTTCAGTGTTATCTTTTATCTATTTTGATGAGGTATATTTCCATTTTGTAACCCCACAAATTCTGGAATTTTTGAGCTTTCTACATCCTCTTTCAAACTCTACTTGCAAACTGGTATTATATTTTAGAGCCTTTGTACTTGCAATGTTTTTTGAGCTTACATATTTCTATTCTTATTTTGTCCAAAACACTCCAAAAGCTCTAACTGACACTATCAACATCCTAACATTCTATATATTTTTTTAAAAAATATTTTATTTATTTATTTATTTGGCTGCATTTGGCCTTTGTTGCTGTGTGTGGGCTTTTTCAAGTTGTGGTGAGTGGGGGCTACTCTTTGTTGCAGTGCGCGAGCTTCTCATTGCAGTGGCTTCTCTTGCTGTGGAACATGGGCTCTAGGTGCGCGGGCTTCAGTACTTGTGGCTCTTGGGCTCTAGAGTGCAGGCTCAGTAGTTGTGGTGCATGAGCTTAGTTGCTCTGCGGCATGTGGGATCTTTCCGGAGCAAGGCTCGAACCCGTGTCCCCTGCATTGGCAGGTGGATTCCTAACCACTGCACCACCAGGGAAGTCTCCACATTTTTATCTAAAGTTAAAGTTCTTGCTCTTTTATCTGTCTTTCAAACAATACATTGCCAAATGTTAAATGTTTGCACTGCATACATTTCACCATTCTTCCAGCTATTACTATTTCCAGCCAATAACCATTTCCTTGCCCCTCACTAGCTAGCCCCGAAGGTAACGCCACATTGCTTAGGGTTTGTTTATAGCACATTCCTACCACTAGGTACCAACTTCTGTATGGTTCACCTTTGCTAGATTTTTCTGTGGTATCAAACAATTCCTAATTTCTAGTGATTTACCACATCAATGATTTTTTTCTTGCTTATTTTACCTGTCAACTGAGGTCAGCATTGTCTCCACTCTGTGCCATCGTCCAAAATGTCTTCTTTATTTGAGGATCAAGGTTTCAGGGGCAGGGAGATTAGAAGCAATAACTAAACAATATTTCTTAGAGCTTCTGCTCAGCTCTACCATTTGTCACTCTTGCTCATATTCCACTGGTCAGAACAAGTCACAGGACTAAGTCTAACAGTACAGTGGCATACTACTGGTCACACATCAGCGGACATAAATGTATAATCCTCTTACTGGGAAGACAACAAATAACTGGAAACAATCTACCACACTCACAATAACCTCATTTTACACATGAGAAAACTGGAGCAAGTTAGTTTAAATAGCTTGGCAAGATCACCTTGCTGGTAGGGCCAGATTTTAAGTCTGGTTTTAGGGCTAACTGTTTTAACCATGAAAGTGAAGTAAATAGAGCTGGGCCTCAGAAGGGACTTTACAAGTCATTAGGCACTACTTCTTTCTGTGACCAAATGGTCTCCTATCACTGAAGCATACTTACATCTTTTGAGAACATAAAGGAAAATAAATTCATAAATATCTGTCCTTGCCCTTCATAAACTCATGATCTCAGCACTCAACTTTAACCTGTTCAGGGTTCTTCTTTCCCAGTTTCAAATTTCCAGGAAAAAAATGATGTCAGTACCTTAGTTATGGGGATAGGTCTAATGAGTTTCAGCCAGAGACCCAGTTTTTTTTTTTTTTTTTTTTTTGCTTGTTTTTGTTTGTTTGCTTTTTGCCTGGCCATGAAGAGGGCCTTTAACTTTGCTACAGAATATAGCTTGTAGAGCTCAAACTTAGCTGCTGAAGCCAGAGAGGGTGGGCCCTTGGCATTTGAGTGCGTAGACCACATTCATGGCCATGACCATTTTATGCTTGGCGTCTCAGTGTAGGTGATGGCAACCGTTCCAGATCACATTCTCCAGGAACAGCTTCAGCACCCCGCTGGTCTCCTTGTAGATGAGACCACTCTTTGCTTTATAATGGATTATGTTTTAAAAGAGTCTCACCTGCTTTACTTGGAAATATAAATTGTGGACTGATCTAGTCGTGTTCATATTTTCTCTTTTGGCAATGACTTTTGCCGAGAATGGGAAACTCAGTTTCTAGTTAGGTTTAAGAAACTGAAAGTAATAAATAATCAGTAATGAAGTCTTCAATTATTAATACATGTACACACAGTTAAATAAACAAATAATGGTGAAAGGATGAAACAAAAAAGAGCAGTACCCATTACATTCGCAAGAATGGCAGATTGGAGACCCTGGATGACTCTTCTACTGAAAAATGACTATTCTACTTCTGTAAGTGAATCAACAATCCTGTTAGAAGGTAAAGAACTTTCAGAGGGCAAACTGAAAGGTAAATTAAAGTGGCAACCTGACCTGGTAAGTAGGCCCATATCCTGAAGGTGCTGCCAAACCAAATCCAATTTTCACAGCTTCTTAGCGGCCGTATTGGGGGAACGGCAGAAGAAAGAGCTGAGCCTCATCTAGAGTGTGGGATGTCATAGGAGAGATCAGCACAGGGGGTTATACTTTCAAAGCTGGAAGGAACTAGATTAAAACTGCCCTTCTCTCTGCGCCTGAAAAGTGAAGAAGGAGAGGTGCTTGTTTTGAAATTTATCTAAATGGAGAACAAATATTCCCTGAGAACTGGTAGTACAAACCAACTTTATCAAGTTTGCAGATAGAATTTGCGGTGACTGGGTTGACTGAAGACCTCTTACTTCTCATGCTCCAATCTGCTCTTTTGCTCTCTAGTTCTAGGACTTGTCTTCAGTACTCTACCCTACAGCTCCTGGGTCGTAGATCTCATGACTTCATCTTTCTTGGTTTACTTATTTTGCATGTCTTCTAGTAGTTTTCTAAAACAATGAGCATTTTAAGTATATTTTGGAGACTGTATGGCCAAAACTGCTAGTTGTTCACCAAAGTCCATTTCTTCTTTCTTGGCCTATGATTAGACTACAGTCTATCTCCCATGAAACTAAATTATAACCATTGGAATATGAGAATGATATTTGTCACTTCCAGGTCTTGCTTGTAAAAATCTCCCATGTGTGGCCCTCCAAGTTCTTCCCCATTCTGTGTAACTGGGAAGGAGACAACCATGGTGACCTACGAAGCTACTCATTGAAGGTAGCAGGTCCTCCTTATCCTGAGTTCCCTGAATGATCACATGGAGAGGTGTGCTTAGTAGCACTGATACCTACTATCATTCCTTAAAAGAACAAAAAATAATATTTAATTATATTTGGGTATACATATGCTATATATTTTATATGTATATATATTATTATTCTGTCTTATTTGATCAAGTTCTATTATTCTAACAGATTACCTAATGGAGTACATTCTGTGTGTTTGCAATTATCTTTATTTTGCCTTCACATGAGTAATACTGTATATAGAATTTTAGGTTAAAAATTATTTTTTTCCTGTAGAATGAAGATATGACTGCATTGGCTTTTAAGATCCATGTTGCTGTTGAGGATCTGATGTTCCTTTTAGGAGGGTTCTGTCTTTTCTCTAGGAGTTTTTCTTTTTAGTCCCTGCATTCTGAAGTTTCAAGGTAGTGTGTTTTGGGTTCCATCTGCTCACTTTTTTGGGCACTTAGTGAACAATTTCAATCTGGGTATTTGTGTCTTTCACTTTTAAAATTATTTCTTCTATTTTATATATGATAATTCTCTACCCATTATTTTCTCTGATCTCCTTATAGATGTATTATTAGAAAGATGTTGGAAAATTATTACCCTTTATTTTATATTTTTTCATGATTTGTCTTTTTTGACCTATGTTCTAGAGATTTCTTTGATTTTTATTCAAATATAATTTTATATATCCATTTCCATATTGTCTAATTTTTTAAAAGTCATTAGTTTTCCCTATTCCTATTTCAAAGCATCCTTCTCTGTTGTGTCTCCTCTTATTGTCCTTGTAGGTTAATTCCATTTTAAACACATTTACTGTTCTTTCAGCTGAATTTTTATAGAGAGAAGAAAAAAATGCATAATCAATCTGACATTTTGCGTAATGGAGTCTTTATGAGCAAAGTTTAAGGTAAAATACAACTAGAAATGATTCATAGCTGAAGCCTGGTGACAGGTTATGTTTACATCTAGGTAATTTCAGCTTTTATATTGCTTAGTGCCATTCAGCCAGACAGCTCCAGGGCTATGGAAGAGTTGCAGGAAAGCTTGGATATTTTCTCTTTGTGTGAGCTAGGATATCTGGTCTCACACCCTCTTGGAAAACATTAGGTATATACAAATAAGATATATCAACTTAAGGGAAGCCAGAGTCAGTATACAGTGACATTTAAAAATACAGACTTTACAAATGAAACAACTGACAAAGGATTAATATCCAAAATTTACAAGCAGCTCATGCAGCTCAATATCAAATAAACAAACAACCCAATCCAAAAATGGCCAGAAGACCTAAATAGACATTTCTCCAAAGAAGATATACAGATAGCCAACAAACACAGGAAAAAATGCTCAACATCACTAATCACTAGAGAAGTGCAAATCAAAACTACAATGAGGTATCACCTCACACCATTCGGAATGGCCATCATCAAAAAATCTACCAACAGGGCTTCCCTGGTGGCGCAGTGGTTGAGAGTCTGCCTGCCGATGCAGGGGACATGGGTTTGTGCCCTGGTCTGGGAAGATCCCACATGCCCTGGAGCGGCTGGGCCTGTGAGCCATGGCCGCTGAGCCTGCTTGTCCGGAGCCTGTGCTCCACAACGGGAGAGGCCACAACAGTGAGAGGCCCGTGTACTGCAAAAAAAAAGAAAAAAAAATCTCCCAACAGTAAATGCTGGAGAGGATGTGGAGAAAAGGGAACCCTCTTGCACTGTTGGTGGGAATGTAAATTGATAGAGCCACTATGGAGAACAGTTTGGAGGCTCCTTAAAAAACTAAAAATAGAACAACCATATGAACCAGCAATCCCACTCCTGGGCATATACCCTGAGAAAACCATAATTCAGAAAGAGTCATGTACCACAATGTTCATTGCAGCTCTATTTACAACAGCCAGGACATGGAAGCAACCTAAGTGTCCATCGACAGATGAATGGATAAAGAAGATGTGGCACATATACACAATGGAATATTACTCAGCCATAAAAAGAAATGAAATTGAGTTATTTGTAGTGAGGTGGATGGACCTAGAGTCTGTCATAGAGAGTGAAATAAGTTAGAAACAGAAAAACAAATACCGTATGCTAACACATATACATGGAATCTAAAAAAAAAAAAAAAAAGGTTCTGAAGAACCTAGGGCCAGGACAGGAATAAAGATGCAGATGTAGAGAATGGACTTGAGGACACAAGGAGGGGGAAGGGTAAGCTGGGATGAAATTAGAGAGTGGCATGGACTAATATATACTACCAAATATAAATTAGATAGCTAGTGGGAAGCAGTCGCATAGCACAGGGAGACCAGCTTGGTGCTTTGTGATCACCTAGAGGGGTGGGATAGGGAGGGTGGGAGGGAGACGCAAGAGGGAGGAGATATGGGGATATATGTATATGTATAGCTGATTCACTTTGTTATAAAGCAGAAACTAACACACCATTTTAAAGCAATTATACTCCAATAAAGATGGTAAAAAAAAATACAGGCTTTAAAGTTGTGAAGAACTTAGTTCAAACCCTGCTCCAGTATTTATTAACAGTGATACTTTGGTTATATTTCTTAATTTCTCTAAGTTACTCAATTCTCATCTGTAAAACGGGAATTAATTATTATCCTTCCTTCATAGGCTTGTTGTGAGGATTAATTGAGATAATGTAGGCAATATATTTAGCACAGCATCAGGTATAGGAGGTACTGAATGAGTGACAGCTGTTATTATTTTAATGGCACATAATTACACGTTAACAAAAGCTGTAACACTCCACGTATGGGGATTGTCTAGAATGAATCCAGGCAAACACATGCTCCTGAAATGAATAAATATAATAAGTATCTAAAATATTACTAGCTTACAATGAGTATTTAATTTGTAGTGAAAGAATTCATCAGAAAAAAAGAGCAGTGAAAAATTTGTTTAAATTTATAGTCGTGCCAAGGGTCCTGGAGAGAAGCCAAAAGGCCTTTTACTGATATATTTATATCATATAAAGGCTTAAACCTATTGTAAATAAATAATAAGATTTTGTAAATAATTTTTCTTTGATTTCCTCTTATTTTAATTTCTATTTTCTTTTTTTGTCATTCACAAAATTAAGCAATGTTTCCCTCCAATTTAGATTCTTTAAAAACAAAAGTTGCAAATGAATGTAGCTTTCATCTATTACAAAACAAATGGTAATTTGTTATCTTAAGGTTCTCAGTATACAAAAATAGAAAGATTTAATAAATTATAATTGTGCTTTAATAACTTTCTTCCTCACTTTAATCTTACATTAAGATAAATGAAACATGTTCAAACCATTGTTTTAAGCATTAAGAAGAGAAAATGTAGAATTTGGTTTATTACGGAGTTTATGTTCTCAATGTTGAGACCACCACGGGGATGAATATTTTTAAACATTTTGCTAGAACGTGAATAAGTAAGCTATTCTGGAACCTTGAGAGCTGTGTAGATATCCAGACAATATAAAAAAATACAACAGGTTAAGCCGTTTTTATAAATGTGTGAGAGCATATATGTATACATATAATGTTTATCCTTATAATTCCTGAGTAATATTTCATTGTCTGACTATAACACATATTGTTGATTCTTTCACCAATTGATAGATATTTGTATTGTTTACAGTCTTTGGGTATTATGAATGTTGACTATGAACATTCATGTGCAATTCCTTGTGTAGAAGTATGTTTTTCATTTCCCTTGGGTAAATATGTAGAAGTGTAAATGCTGGATGATGCAGTTGGTGTATATTTAACTTAATAAGAAACCGCCAAACTGTTTTCTAATGTTACTGTTCTATTTGCACCCTTACAGGAATGTATGAGATTTGCAGGTCTACCACATCCTCCTTAGCATTTGGTGTTGTCAGATTTTTTATTTTAGCCATTCTAATGGATGAGAAGTGGAATCTCACTTTGGTTTTGTTTGGATTTCCATCATTACTAATTATGCTGAGTGCCTTTTCATGTGTTTATTAACCATTGATACATCATATATATATATATATATATATATATATATATATATATATATATATATATTTAGTTAGTTAGTTAGTTAGTTAGTTAGTTAGTTAGTTTTGGCTGCGCTCAGGCTTTCTCTAGTTGCGGCGAACAGGGGCTCTTCTTTGTTGCAGTGTGTGGGCTTCTCATTGTGGTGGCTTCTCTCGTTGTGAAGCACAGGCTGTAGGCATGCAGGTTTCAGTAGTTGTGGCTCGTGGGCTCTAGAGCACAGGCTCAGTAGTTGTGGCACACAGGCTTAGTTGTTCTGCAGCATGTGGGATCTTCCCAGACCAGGGATCAAACCCGTGTCCCCTGCATTGGTAGGTGGATTCTTAACCACTGCTCCACTGGGGAAGTCCCCATCTTTTTTTTTATAACAATTTTTAGGTCCATTTTTTATTGATCATTAGTATTTTTGTTATTAATTTAAGAATTCTTTACTTATATGTAAAATATAAGTAACTATATGATAAATATTAAAATAAAATAAATATAAGTAAAATATATATATATGATTTGAAAATACTTTATCCCAGTGTATGTATGGTTTGCTCTTTTTTTCCTCATGGAGTGATTTTTAGGTGACTTTTTTATTTTGATGAGGTTCAATTTGTCCATTTTTCTTTTATATTAATACTTTGTGTGTCTTCTTTAAGAAACCTTTGGGAAATTCAAGATTATTAAATTGTTCTCATGTTTTCTTCTAGAAGTTTTATAATTTTAGCTCTTATATTTAGATCTATGATCCATTTCAAGGTAGTATTTGTTTATGATGTCATATAAGAGCTGAGGTTCATTTTTGTGTGTATGATATGACTATCCAGTTATTCCAATAAAGTTTCTTAAAACAGCTCTCTTTTCCCCATTGAATTTAACTTAAACCTTTGTCAAAACTTAACTGACCATATATATTTGGGCCTATTCCATGGATTTGTCTATACTTATGTGGATACCATATTATTTTGATTACTATAGCTATAAAAGTAACTGGAAAAATCAGGAAATTTGCGTCTTCCAAATTTGTTCATTTTCAAGATTGTTATGATTATTCTAGGTCTTTTGATTTATAATAGAAATTATTTTTTAATTATTTTATTTATTTATTTTTGGCTGCATTGGGTCTTCGTTACTGCACTCAGGTTTTCTCTAGTTGCGGCAAGTGGGGGTTACTCTTCACTGTGGTGCAGTGGCTTCTCTTGTTGTGGAACACAGGCTGTAGGTGTGTGCGCTTCAGTAGTTGTGGCACACAGGCTCAGTAGTTGTGGCTCATGTGCTCTAGAGCACAGGATCAGAAGCTGTGGCACACGGGCTTAGTTGCTCCATGGCATGTGAGATCTTCCTGGACCAGGGCTCAAAGCCATGTACCCTGCACTGGCAGGTGAATTCTTAACCACTGTGCCACCAGGGAAGACCTTGATTTATAATAGAAATTTTATAATTATTTGGTCAATTTCTACCAAAATAATTTTCCATTGAGATTTGGATTGTGATTGCACTGAATCTAAGAAACTATTTAGGGAGAATTGATGTGTTAACACCATTGAATCTTCCAATCCTTGAACATGGCCTAACTCTATTATTTAGGTCTCCTTTAATTTCTCTCAGCAAGGATTCATGTTTTTTCTTTCTTTTTTTTCTTTTTTAAAAGACAGCCTATGAGAGTCACTTTTTTTTTTTTTTGGCTGTGTTGGGTCTTCGTTTCTGTGCGAGGGCTTTCTCTAGTTGTGGCAAATGGGGGCCACTCTTCATCATGGTGCGCAGGCCTCTCACTATCGCGGCCTCTCTTGTTGCAGAGCACAGGCTCCAGATGCACAGGCTCAGTAATTGTGGCTCACGGGCCCAGTTGCTCCCCGGCATGTGGGATCCTCCTGGACCAGTGCTTGAACCCGTGTCCCCTGCATTGGCAGTCAGATTCTCAACCACTGCACCACCAGAGAAGCCCAGGATTCATGTTTTTAATTGTAGAGTTCTTCCACATCTTTCTCAGTATTTTATGGGTTTTGATGTTATTGTAAGTAAATTTTTTTTATAAATTTTGTTTTGCAATTGTCTTTTCTACTAATGTGTAAAATAAAAGTTAAGTTTTTAAAACAATGTATTTTTTTATTTTGAGATATTTCTAAATTTATTTATTAGCTCTCCTTAGTAGTTGTGTTGAGAATTCCTTAGGATAATCTGTATTGTCTGTGAATAGAGGCAGTTTACTTCTTTGTTGCCATTCTTTACACCTTATTTTTCTTTTTCTTGCCTTATTGCACTGTCTAGGATGTCAGTGGAAGAGCAAACCATATCATTTCCATTCTCAAAGCACTTATGTGTTATTTTTTTTAGGAGATTAAAATTTTATTATGGAAAATATCAAAAATATACTGAAGTAGACCAAAAAGCAAAGTGAATCCCACTTCTCCTCATGAAGATCAACTAATTATGAACTAATGACTAGTCTTGACTAGTCTTGCTTCATCTGTGTTTCTATTCACTTCTCCCTTATTTGAAGCAAATTCTAGATATCATATAAGTTTATCCAAAAACATTTCAGCTCATTTCTCTGTAAGATGTAAACTGTTTTTTTTTAAAAACAACCACAATATTTTCATTACATCTCAAAAAAAATAGCAATAAGTCATATATCCAAGCAATTGTTCAAAATATCAGTTGTCTCCCAAATGTCCAAATGTTCTTTTGTTTTTGTTTGTTGTTTTCACCTTGTGTTTGTTTGAAATGGGAATCAACTAAATTCAAGCATCACATTGGTGGTAGTGTCTCTTACTTTCTTTGAATCTACAAATTCTCCCTTTATCTTTTTTTCCAGTCTGGATTTTGCTGACATGCTGATATGGCATCCTTTTAATGCAGTTTAACACATTTCTCTGTAGCAGAATCCTTTCTGTGAGGAATCTAGGCATATGTAGTTTTTTTTAAGGTGCTTGGGTGAATTTGAGCCACAGTCAGGCATGGAAAGCACTTGGAAAAAGCTCAATGCCTGCACCCAGATTTATTTATTTCTTAAAATTTTTTATTGGAGTCTAGTTAATTTACAATGTAGTGTTAGTTTCAGGTGTACAGCAAAGTGAATAAGTTAAGCATATACATATGTCCACTCTATTTTAGAATTTTTTCCCATATAGGTCATTATAGAGTATTGAGTAGAGAGTTACCTGTGCTATACAGTAGGTCCTTATTAGTTATCTATTTTATATACAGTAGTCTGTATATGTCAATCTCTACCTCCCAGTTTATCTCTCCCTCCCACCCACACTTCCCCCCATTAATCATGTTTGTTTTCTCTATCTATGATTATATTTCTGTTTTGTAAATAAGTTCATTTGTATGTTTTTTTTTAGATTCCACATATAAGTGATATCATATGATATTTGTCTTTTTCTGTCTGAGTTACTTCACTCAGTATGACAATCTCTAGGTCCATCCATGTTGCTGCAAATGACATTATTTTGTTCTTTTTTATTGCTGAGTAATATTCCATTGTGTATATGTACCACATCTTCTCTATCCATTCCTCTGTGGATGGACATTTAGGTTACCTCCATGTCCTAGCTATTGTAAATAGTACTGCAAGGAATATTGGGGTGCATGTACCTGTTTGAATTATGGTTTTCTCTGGTTATACCCAGGAGTGGGATTGCTAGATCATATGGTAACTCTACTTTCAATTTTTTAAGGAAGCTCCGTACCATTCTCCATTATGGTTGCACCAATTTACATTCCCACCAACAGTGTAGGAGGGTTCCCTTTTCTCCACACCCTCTTCCTCATTTGTTTGCAGATTTTTTGATGATGGCCATTCTGACCAGTGTGAACTGATACTTCATTGTAGTTTTAATTTGCATTTCTCTAATAATTAGTGATGTTGAGCAACTTCTCATATGCTTTTTGGCCATCTGTATTTCTTCTTTGGAGAAATGTCTATTTAAATATTCTGCCCATTTTCTGATTTTATTTTTTGATATTAAGCTGCATGAGCTGTTTGTATATTTTGGAAATTAATCCTTTCTTGGTTGCTTCATTTGCAAATATTTTCTCCCATTCTGAGAGTTGTCTTTTTGTTTTGTTTAGGGATTCCTTTGTTGTACAAAAGCTTTTAAGTTTAATTAAGTCCCATTTGTTTATTTTTGTTTTTATTTTCATTACTCTGGGAGACAGAAGAAAAAGTTATTGCTGTGACTTATGTCAGAGGGTGTTCTGCCTATGTTCTCCTCTAAGAGCTTTATAGTATCCAGCCTTACATTTAGGTCTTTAATCTATTTTGAGTTTATTTTTGGGTATGGTATTAAGGAGTGTTCTAATTTTCTTCTTTTACATGTAGCTGTCCAGTTTTCCCAGCAGCATTTATTGAAGGGACTGTCTTTTCTCCATTGTTTATTGCTGCCTCCTTTGTCATAGATTAGGTGACCATAGATGCATGGTTTATTTCTGGACTTTCTATCCTGTTCCATTAATCGATATTTCTGTTTTTGTGCCAGTACAATACTGTTTCAATGACTGTAGCTTTGTATTATTGTCTGAAGTCATGGAGCCTGATTCCTCCAGCTCCATTTTTCTTTCTCAAGATTGCTTTGGCTATTCGTGGTCTTTTGTGTTTCCATACAAATCATAAAATTTTCTGTTTTGGGCTTCCCTGGTGATGCAGTGGTTGGGAGTCCGCCTGCCGATGCAGGGGGCGCAGGTTGGTGCCCTGGTCCGGGAAGATCCCATGTGCCACGGAGTGGCTGGGGCCATGAGCCGTGGCCACTGGGCCTGCATATCCGGAGCCTGTGCTCTGCAACGGGAGAGGACACAATGGTGAGAGGCCCATGTACCGCAAAAAAAACAAAACAAAAAATTTCTGTTCTATTTCTGTGAAAAATGCAATTAGTAATTTGATAAGTATTGCACTGAATCTGTAGATTGCTTTGAGTACTACAGTCATTTTCACAGTATTGTTTCTTCCAGTCCAAGAACATGGTATCTGTGCCATGTTTTACTTCTTTCATCAATGTATTATAGTTTTCTGAGTACAGGTCTTTTGCCTCATTATGTAGGTTTATTCCTAAGTATTTTATTGTTTTTGATGTGATGGTAAATTGGAATGTTTTCTTAATTTCTCTTTCTGATCTTTTGTTGTCAGTGTATAGGAATGCAAGATATTTCTGTGCATTAATTTTGTATCTTGTAACTTTACCAAATTCACTGATGAACTCTAGTAGTTTTCTGATAGCATCTTTAGGATTTTCTATGTATAGTATCATGTCATCTGCCAAGAATGACAGTCTTACTTCTTCTTTTACAATTCAGATTCCTTTTATTTCTTTTTCATCTCTGATTGCTGTGGCTAGGACTTCCAAATCTATGTTGAATAAAAGTGGTGAGAGTGGACATTCTTGTCTTATTCCTGACCTTAGAGGAAATGTTTTCAGTTTTTCACAGTTGAGAATGATATTTGCTATGGATTTGTCATATATGGCCTTTATTATGTTGAGGTAGGTTCCCTCTATGCCCACTTTTTGGAGAGGTTTTATAATAAATGGATGTTGAACTTTGTCAAAATATTTTTCTGCATCTATTGAGACTATAATATGGTTTTTATTTTTCAGTTTGTTAATGTGGTATATTACATTGATTGATTCATGTATATTGAAGAATCCTTGCATTCCTAGGATAAACCCCACTTAATCATGGTGTATGATGCTTTTACTGTGTTGTTGGATTCAGTTTGCTAGTATTTTGTTGAGGATTTTTGCATCTATGTTCATCAGTGACATTGGCCTGTAATTTTCTTTTTGTGTGATATATTTTCTTGTTTTGGTATTATAGGGATTGTGGTCTTGTAGAATGAGCTTGGGATTATTCCTTCCTCTGAAATTTTTTGGAAGAGTTTCAGATGCATAGGTGTTAACTCTTCTCTAATTGTTTGATAGAATTTTCCTGTGAAGCCATCTGGTCCTGGACTTTTGTTTGTTGGAAGTTTTTAAATCACAGTTTCAATTTCAGTACTTGTGATTGGTCTATTCATATTTTCTATTTATTCTTGGTTCAGTCTTGGAAGGTTGTATCTTTCTAAGAATTTGTCCATTTCTTCTAGGTTGTCCATTTTATTGGCATATAGTTGCTTGTAGTAGTCTCTTATGATCCTTTGTATTTCTGTGGAGTCTTTTATAACTTATTTTTCATTTCTAATTTCATTGATTTGAGTCCTCTCCCTTTTTTTTCTTGATGAGTCTGTTTAAGATTTATCAAATTTTTTTATCTTCTCCAAGAACCAGCTTTTAGTTTCATTGATCTTTGCTATTGTTTCCCTCATCTCTATTTATTTCATTTATTTCTGCTGTGATTTTGATGATATTTTCCTTCTATCAACTTTGAGTTTTGTTTGTTCTTCTTTCTCTAGTTGCTTTTGGTGTAAGGTTAGGTTGCTTATTTGAGACTTTTCTGGTTTCTTGAGGTAAGATTTTATTGCTATAAACTTCCCACTTAAAACTTCTTTTGCTGTGTCCCATAGTTTTTGGATAATTGTGTTTTCATTGTCATTTGCCTCTAGGTGTTTTCTGATTTCCTCTTTGATTTCTTCAGTGATCCATTGGTTGTTTAGCAACATATTGTTTAGCCTCCATGTGTTTGTGTTTTTTACAGTTTTTTCACGTAATTGATTTTTAATCTCATAGTGTTTTGGGCAGAAAAGATGCTTGATCTGATTTCAATTTTCTTAGATTTATTAAGGCTTGATTTGTGGCCCAAGATGTGATCTACCTGGGAGAATGTCCCATGTGTACTTGAGAAGAAAGTGTATGCTGCTGATTTTGGATGGAATGGCCTATAAATATCAGTTAATTCTATCCAGTCTAATGTGTCATTTAAAGCTTATGTTTCCTTATTGATTTTCTGTCTGGATTATTTGTCCATTGGTGTAAGTGGGGGTGTTAAGGTCCCCCATTATTATTATGTTGATCTCCCCTTTTATGGCTGTTAGCATTTGCCTTATATATTGATGTGCTCCTATGGTGGGTTCATATATATTTATAATTGTTATATCTTCTTTTTAGATTGATCCTTTGATTATTATGTAGTGTCCTTCTTTGTCTTTTGTAACAGTCTTTATTTTAAAGTCCCTCCAAGAGTGGGTTTTCTGTTTCCTCCAGCCCTGTGGAGCTCCTGCACTCAAGCCCCTCTGGCCTTCAAGGCTAAATGCTCTGGGGGTTCTTCCTCCAAATGTCAGACCCTCAGACTATCTTGCAGGGCTATTTTTATGTGGGAACACACCTGTGTAGCCTGTGCGGGTTCCATATATATATTTATACATATATATATGTATATATATAATATGTATATATATGTATATATCTATCTATATATATATATATATATTTTTTTTTTTGGTGCAAGGATTGTTTTTTGTATGGATGACTGCCACCTGTTTCCTCAGTGTATGCTGGCCATTATCCCCTTGACGGGGGGTTTTTACTGGTGCTGTGGTGACCAGAGCCTGCCCTGGATATTGAGTGGGGCCTCTCCTTTGATCTATGGTTGACACTGCCCTGTCAGAGGTGGGGTCTGCTCCCTAGATTTTGGAGTAAAGTCCCCCAGATTTGTTTCTTAGCTGTGTTTCTGATCTGTGGAGTGAGGTAGGTAGGATTGGAGCGCTCCCACTGGGAGAGAAGCCCCTGAATATTCCTCCTCTGGAACTGTTCACCTGTGAGCATGCTCTGTTGTGTCACCTTTCCCCATTATGCAGGCTCACAAAGTACACTGCTGTTGGCACTGCTCTCAGTCCCACCTTAACCATGAGTATGCTGGCAATTGTCCCTGATGACTCTCAGGCATTGTCTTCTCTTGGATACCAGTGCAGATCCACTGAGGTCACATCCCAGGACTGCAGTAGTCGTGCACCTGGACCTGCTGTGAGAGCTATGGAGACAGCTCAGATTCTGGTCTGGCCCAACCCCCACGTGTACGTTCCCACAAAGCCCATAGCTGTTAAAGCCAGACCCGTCACTCTTGCTGTCTATTCGGATGTTCCACAGGTGCTGAATTTACGAAGCCGTCAGTGGATGTGTAAATCCATGGTTCATACAGCTGTGAGGAGAGATTTCAGCTCTTCTTCCTTAGTCACACGACCTCTGGGGCGCAGCTGTGGTTTCAGCCCCACCTCTGCATGTGGGCTACCCACTGGCATCTGCTCCCGAGGCTGCAAGAACACAGAAGTCCACCCAGGCGGGAGGGACCTGAAGCGTGATCAAGGCACGAGTGCCTGTTCAGGTAGGAGATAGCAATCAGGGCGAGCAGGCCCCCCAGGGGGAAGGGTGCTGTGGTGGCAATCGGGATCTGCGAGCCCATCAGGTAGGAGGGGGCTGAGGTGGCAATTGGGGTGAGTGAGCCATGCCCAGGTGTGGAGTTGGTGAAGAAGGTAGCGGCCAGGAGGCACGAGGCTGCTCCTGTGCGAGCCCTCCTAGTGCTCAGGGAGGCACGGGCTGGTGCACGAGGAGAGAGGCCCCGCCCTTTGAGTGTCACTCAATAATGGCGCTTCACTTTTGTGGCGGTCTGCGTTTCCTTCACAAGCATGTCTGGTTGTGGATTTCCTCACTCCTGTCCCCTCAGGTTGTCTCTTCACAACCAACAGCAGTCCCTCCACTAAATCTGTTCTCCCAAACCTATGTTCCAACACCCGAACTGTGTGTGCACCAGCAGACACGTCTCAGGCTGGGGGGTGCAGGGCTGTGGCATGAACCATCTGTGTAGGTCTCACTCTGTCCTACCTGCCACAGAAGTTTGCTGCTCTCTCCTCCAAGCCTTTAAAGCTCCCCTTCTGTCCCAGATGACCTCCCCCCTTGTAAGGGGGCTCCCCTGGGTGTGGGAACCTCTCCTCATCTTCAGCTCCCCACAGGGTCGCAGGTCCCATCCCACTTCCTCTCCTCTTCCTTTTCCCTTCTTCTTTCTTTCATCCTGCCTGGTTATGTGGTGATCTTTCTTTTCCTTTTAGGTGTCCGAGGTCCTATACTAGTGTTCAGCAGGTGCTCTGTGCGAATTGTTCCATTTGTAGATGTTTTTTTTTTTTTTTTTCGGTATGCAGGCCTCTCACTGCTGTGGCCTCTCCCGTTGCGGAGCACAGGCTCAGTGGCCATGGCTCACGACCCCAGCTACTCTGTGGCATGTGGGATCTTCTTGGACCGGGGCACGAACCCATGTCCCCTGCATCGGCAGGTGGACTCTCAACCACTGCGCCAACAGGGAAGCCCTGTAGATGTATTCTTGATGCATTTGAGGGGAGAGATGAACTCCGCAACCTCCTACTCCTCCACCATCGTGACTCTTCTCAAAGCCCTTAAATGGACCTTCACACAACTTAGAAAAAAATCCAAAGTCATTGCCTTAGCCCATATGAGTTGGCTCTTGCTACCCTTTCTAACATATCTGATGCCACCACAAGGTATCTTACAGTCAGTTTGGCCTTTGGGATCTGGAAGGAGCCATGCCTTCCATTTATGCAGGGCCTTTACTGAGGCTTTTCCTCTGCTTCCAACTCTTGGGATGCCTGGTACTCTCTCACCTCCTCAGAGATGCTCAGATATGCTCCCCCTGGTCAGCCTGTCTCAAGTAGTACCCATTGTTATTTACCTAACCTAGCACCATGCTTACTTTCTACAGAACATGTGTCTCAATCTGTAATTATAAATATATTTACTTTCTTATGTAATTGATACACTAAACAAGCAGAAAGCATCTTTGTATCATGCTGTCTCTTTGGGTTGTTCATTTTGTTAGTTATTTCCTTGCCACTGCATGAAAACTTTGAGGACAACCATAATTCAAAAATCAAAAGGACCTATGATCATGCTAAGGCATAAAACATGGACTCAACTTTGCATTGTTAGCACTTCTTAAACACAGCACTCACTCATCTCCTTCACTTACTAGCTGCAGTTTTTGATCCTAACAGGAATGGGAGATGATGGATGTATTAGGAAAGGAGGAAGGATGAAACAAGGGAGCATCCCACTCTCACCTTCCGGTACTAGGATAGGAGAGCATCATTCTTTCTGGTCCTGGCTGATGTTTAAAGCTGACAGTTTCCTGAGTACCTTTTTGGGTCTTCAGAAGCCCTCCCTGAGAACATGCTTGCAAGGTCAGGATTAGATTGAGACAAATGAGTCAGGGATATATAAGTGCAGGATTGGATCTTCTCCACTTTAAAAAAAATGTTTGACATTTTGTTCATCATGGATTCTTTTGCATTAATTCTGATAATTTTAAAATATTGCATTAAATATTATTTATTTAGATTACTGAGTTTTTGTTTTTTGGCACTCCCTTAAGTTATGTGTCTGACTTCACTACTTTACTCACATCACCTTGTTCTAACCCTGATTCTCTACTTCTTGTGATATAGGAAATGTGTTTTTCTCTTTCTGGTCACATACCTCTTAGCACCTTTCTTTCTTTCTTTTTTAGGTTATTCCACATAAAATTTATCTTTGGGTCCTGTCACCCTCCTATATTTCCCTCCAAAGTAGAATTTAGTACAATTCCAGGCCAGCTTTTTCTTCTCTGACCCACATCTGATGAAGAGAACAGTCTTATGTTTCCTTTACAGGACAAATTCTGGGCAAGGAAGCCAATCCCTATAGACCATCAATTCTTCTTTGTTTTGTTACAGAATCAGCTGGCCAGCCTGTTTCTGCAATTTGGCTTTCTAGGTTGCAGTTAAACATCAGTCTACTGTGCTTGAAGGGGTGAGGTAAGGGACACTCGACATGCCCCCACTTTGTGTCTGGGGGACTCATAGCACAATCTATTTTAAAGAAACCTTTCCAACAAATCTTTCCCCTGTCTCGGACGTCATGGTTTCCACTGTGGATGAAGGGTTTCAAGGGTGAGAGAGATTTAGTTGAATCTTGTATTAATTCAGCCTGTGGTCTAATACATGGGTATTATTGTTGAAACTCCCAGTCAGCTACCCAGTTATTCTCTGTCTCCCCTGTGAACCATAAACTTCATGAAGGCAGGAATCATTTCTGTTTTGATCACTCTTACATCCTTTGCTTTCAACACAGTGCCTGGGAAATTTCAAATGCTCCATAAAATTTTGTTGATATAATATAGTGAATGAATTCTTTTTTCAATGCTGTTCTAAACCATATGTAAAAATAACAAACATCTTGATATATTTTATTATTTGTCAGTAAAATATATATTCTTCCTTTGTAATACTGATGAAGAGCTGTGAATGCAGAGTCGATCATGAAAGATGTAAAAAAGTAAAATGAAATGGGATTCAGCAAAGATTAGTAAGAAAGTTTAATGAGGAAGTGAAGGTTTGCTTATATTTTCAGAGTCAGAATAAGAGACTCTTTAGAAAACAGCGTGAAAGTGGCTAGCGGCAGGTTTTCGCTATACCCTGTAATAGCCTCTGCACCTCTCTATCCTGAAACGATAAACCTTATTCTCTGTGGATTTAGCTGGATGAAAACCAATCAGGCAACTGTACAAATACTACAAACACCTGCACATTGGAAAAATTTAACAGTGCCAGCACCAAATAGTTATTTTAGTTTATCTCAAAGAATGTTCGCAGCTAATCCTCTCTTGGGGACGTAGATAAACACTCTGAAGCTAATACAGTCTTAACATAAATTAAAAATAATGCAGAAAAGACATTTTAGAGCATATAATATTTTGCTACCTTTGGATTTCTATTTGCCTTTTGTAAGTCTCATTGTTGAAAAGAAAACATGTTCATATTATTGTTCTGAAGAGACCAGTAACCTCAGCACTGCATGCTGGTAGATTGTTTTCTCTTTCCCTCCCTTGGTAACAGTTTAGAAAACCTAGATGCTAAGCTATGGAAGAGGTTCCCACAAAGCACCTGGTTTCTTGGCACATACCTCAGGTGGCTGGGCTGGTAGCTGCTTTTCCATCTGAATTTTTCAAAGTTGGTTTTAGATCCAAGATTTACTTCTAAATTTAAACAACCTAGCTTCTTGTCATATTGCCATTTTTAAATTGAAATTATAGTAAAACTTTATCCAAGTAAAAGTTATACATTATATATAAAAGTATATGTTTGTTATTTTATAATATATAATATAAATTATAATGCATAATATAAATAATGTGCTATTGGATTTTAATATAATTTTATTCTGTAGGTAACGTATCATAATGATAAAAGCATAATTCCATGATTATATTTCCAGTAAATCTTTTTCTTCCTAATATATGTACCCTTATCTAACAGTTTCCCTTTGCTTCTAAAAAACTGACCTAATCAATAAAGCCTCATAATAGGAGACCACTTATTTCAAAATATATCTTAATTAGCTCTTTCTTATATACTACCTTGTCTATAAATGATTCTAGATAAGATAAATTTACAAATTTCTTTTGTGTGTATATCTGTCTCTCAATGTGGGAACAATTTTTATTTATCTTTTCTATGATTTCTAAAGTCCCTACTCATTTCTAAAATTCTGTATCAAAGCTATTTGGAAAGCTTTTTATTAATAATTCCATTTACTTCTAAAATACGTTGACATTTTTAGTCACTCTTTTTATAATAACTCTGCCAATGTTTCCTTTATATCTCATCTATGTCTAAATTTTGATTTTATTTTTTCCTCTGTCATTTCATATGAACTATATTTTTGTAGTTCTTGGTTCCCATCTGAGTTCAGTAATACTATGTTCTAAAACCATGCTTAATCGTCTAATGAGTGTTTAGGTCTATGCTTTATATTAATAAAGCCATGCAAATTAAAATTGCTGTATGCTTGTTAGAGCCTAAATGGTGTATTCCTAACATACTTCTGTAGTTTTGTATTTCAGAGATTGCAATTCAAGAGGGTCTCAATAACATAAACATATTTGGTTAGATGCAATAAAATAAGCTGTCTAATCACAACAAACTGGAATCTTACCATCTATAAAGTAAGAAAGAATTAATTTGTATGGTTATACAACTTCACCAGTGAGTTTGCCTCTTCCTGTTGTTTATTTGTTATGTAAATGTTTGCCACTTATTCTTATCATTAAACATAAACACATATTTATTATTATTTGACATAGGATATAAGGTGGTTAACAACAACAACAACAAAAAAACATCCTCTGGCAATAAATGAAGCAAGATATGAATAGTCCCAAAACTGGTCAAGCCGCATCTGGGAACAGTGGATCCCAAGAGTAGAAGAAACAGGAAGAAGCACTAACAGGAGTAACAATGCAGATACCAAAGGATTGGATTCACTCTACATCTGAAAACTTCCCAAAATGAAGCTCTTGGGTCATGTAACCACTACCCACATCAAAATCAGCAGTTCTTCAGAGTGTGGAGCACACAAAATGCTTCAAACTAGTACACACCATTATTGGATTGATTTGTTGCTGTTTTCAAATGCTCGTTTAATTTTACTTTAAATATTTAATCTTAATTTATTTTATTTCCTTGCCTAAAATGCATTCTGAAGCTCCAAACACTGAAGAGTGACTACAGTTGTGAGGTTTCGCCTTGGACAACAGAAACTCTTAGCTGTCATTTGGTTTCTTTGACTCTAATTGAATTGGGTGGCCTTCCCTGTCTGCTTTCCCCCAAATGCACTTCAGCTTTTTTCAGTCACATAATAACTTTGTGTAGATTATAAGCTAAGAAGTCAATCCAAGGTTAAGCTGTTGCTTGACAGAGAAGAAATAAGTAATTCGATATGAATGTTGTGGGTGACATGGGCATGTGATTTTGACAAAAGTGACTGGGGATATGTGATACAGATCTATTCTTATTCCAGAATCTTTGGGCAGTCTAAAAGGCTACCTGAAGCTGATCGTGAGAATGGACTGTCTGTAACTCTGCTTTTTTGGTTTTAGAGATCAGTGTGTATGCTTGTGGTGGGCCTTGCTGTAATCAGGTATTGGCATTGACTGTTAAAGTACATTATTTGTTTTAGAGAATCACAGACAAACAAGAGAATCTTGAATAAAAATTAAACAATAAAATATGGATAAATCTAAACTTTGAGAATACATATAAATTAGCTACCGTTTCTCAAGTATTCCTGGGTTAGGTGGGTTCTGTGAATCTATAGATACATAATATGATTTGGAGATTGGGTATGTTATTTAGATTTGTTTCACAAATATTTTGTGAATATGAGCATTAATGGTTCTTTCAGAAAAAATTATATAAAAGAAAATGAGAAATTATGCCACAATAATTCAATTTGGAAGGGAGCATTGTCTTACCCTGGCCCTCATCAAACAATAACAGGCACAGAGTTTGAGTCCTAAGATAGAACTCATTATTTTCCTCTTAGACCTTTTTCTAATTTTATTTCATCGTTTTCTTCTTTTCAAATCCCTTCATTTCCTTCCCTGAACCTTACCTCTGTCTCTTCATTATATTTCTATGATCTTCTATTTTCTCCTTTTCTCATTGCCTTCTTTAAACTCACCAGGGAACTCTCATATCTTTCCATGTATCTTATTATTATTGCACTAATAATAAAAATGATTCTTAGTTCAGTTTACTTAAATATAAATGATATTATAATTCATTTAAAATTATTCATATAATTTTAGTAAAAAATTCCAATTGATTAACACTGTTTAATAATGAGTATTCTCTTTGCATCCTATATCCTTCATAATGTTTGCCTCTTTCCCTAAGCATCACTTTCCTAAGCCAGATTTTCAACTTCCATTTTTTTTTGCCTGGAGCACAGGCTCTGATGCACAGGCTCAGCGACCATGGCCCACGGGCCCAGCCGCTCCGCAGCATGCGGGATCCTCCGGACTGAGGCACGAACCCGTGTCCCCTGCATCGGCAGGCAGACCCTCAACCACTGCACCACCAGGGAAGCCTTCAACTTCCATTTTTTTTTACAACTTTATCAAGACACATTTCATAAAATTCACCAAGTTAGAGTATACAGCTCAAAGCTTTTTTATTATATTCAGACTTGTACAAATATCTCCACAGTCTAATTTTAGAGTAGTTCAAACCCCTAAAAGAAACACAATATCCATTAGCCATCATTCCTCATTCTGCTCCCTGCCCCACCCCAGCTCAGCACTAGGCAACTCCTTATCTTTCTGTCTCCATAGATTTGCCTATTTTGGACATGTTTTATGAATGGAATCATGCAATATGTGGTATTTTATGACTGGCTTCTTTCACTTAGCATATTTTCAATTTTCATTCATGTTATAAAATGTATCAATATTTCATATCTTTTATAACGATGATAGTAATTTTGTTAATAATAATTTTACATTTTAAAAATGTATAAGTATTTTCTTTTCTTACAATGCTGTTCTACATCAATTCTGTCTCAGTCACATAATAAAGTTCAACATGACTTAAATAATATCTTCACTTTTAATAATGAAACAAAGTATATTAACATGTGTTTCCTAATTCCAAATATTATTATCTTACTCTCTCAATGGGCAATTGTAGAAAGAGAGTAGTGTTCACTTCCACCAACTAACAGCTTTCTGCTTTTCATCTGCCAAGTTTCCTTAACTAATACTCTCCTCAAACTTGTCTTATTAGTAAGACTTCCCAGATAATATATATTTTTATGAACAGAATAGATGATATACATTTTTCCCACTGTTTCTCTCCATAGCAAAAATTAGTCTGTTGGTGGGGAGAAATAGAAAAGCATACATAATCTATTTCTGTCGGGATGAATTAGAAGGCAGAGAGATTTCTGCTATTAATTTGTTGTAGCACATAATTCAAATATCAATTGATTAAATCCAGCATTCAGTTACTCAATGAGCATTTATCCATTCTGATGCTCTCATGGAATTAGTTTTGTATGAAATTAACTTTGTGTTGGATGATAAAATGCAAGCTTAAAAATAAACTGTAACAAAGACTTGTTATAAAATACCAGATGCTCTTTTCAGTTTTGGTTCTGAAATGAATACATGTCAGTCAAGGCCAAGAGAAATTTTCTCCAGCTATATCAGATTTGTCCAGCTGCATCCCAATAGATGCTTCTTCCCTAATGTTTTTCCATGTGTATGTAATAGTTTTCTGGTTTTTCTCTACAATGTGGAATTGTAAAAACGTATCAGCCTTGCTATCTTTCCCAGGTTTAATGTGTACTTGATAATCAATGTGTTAAGAGCAACACCTGCTCTGAAACCTGGAATACCACACTAAGAATAGAAAAATGTATAAATATTTTCTATAGAGTGGAATACTGACTGCATTAATGACCAAATCTATCACACCTTTCTGGATCTACACCCATTGCTGTGTAAGTGTTGTGTCTCCTCACTCTGACTTTGGGCTTGGCCTTGTGACTTGGTTTGGCCAATGGGATGTGATCCAAGAAGACTCTATAAAAAACACTTAAGCACTTCTTCTCAGTCTTCCTTGTGCCATCACCATGAGAAATGACTACATGACCAGGCAGTTTGCTGGCGGTGAGGGACATGTGGGGAAAGCCGAGTAGCTATAAAATCCACCCAGGTAAGACTGCACATGATTGCTCATTACTAGTTATGAGTGAACTTATTCAATATCAGAAGTTCGCAGACAAGCTCAGCCTAACTTTCTGACCCACAGGCCCATAGGCTTCATTAACATTTATTGTCATTTGATATTTAGTTGTTGTGGTCACTTATAATGTAACATTATTGTGGCAATGGACAACTGATACATAAATGGATTCTCAAAAAATGATCAGTAATATTTATTAATAATACTATCACCAGAATATCTTCTAGTCTAATTGAAGCTTACCACTTAAAAAAGAAAAAACATATTTATTAGCTTAACTATTTACTAACAAACCTTGTATGTAATAGCTGGGATCCAAAATTCATATGGTGAAACCTAATCCCAATGTAATGGTATTTTGAGGTGAGACCATTGAGAGGTGATTAGGTCATGAGGGTGAACGCTCATGAATGCAATTAGTACCCTTATAAAAGACACTACAGAGAGCCCCTTGCCCCTTCCGTTATGTGAGGATACAGTGCAAAAATGACCATCTATGAACCAAGAAACAGGGTCTCGGCAGACACCAAACCTACTGGTACCAATATCTTGGCCTTCCCAGGCTCCAGAACTGTAACTTGCTGTTTATAAGCCACCCAGTTTATGATAGTTTGTTAAAGCAGCCCAGACTAAGACAGAGGTCTTTCCAAAATAAGTATGCAAAATCTTAAAAATGTGCTTGTCATTTGAGCCAGCAATCCCCTCTTCTAGTGCTTTATACCAAGTGTTTATATTCATGTGTTATACTAAGAAAATAATCATGAATATAGAGGGAAAGGTTTGTTTTCAAGGATGCTTATTAAATAATGTTA
This sequence comes from Mesoplodon bidens, assembly GCF_964165515.1. Classification (NCBI taxonomy): domain Eukaryota; kingdom Metazoa; phylum Chordata; class Mammalia; order Artiodactyla; family Ziphiidae; genus Mesoplodon; species Mesoplodon bidens. The sequence continues at coordinate 36,316,778 of NC_138173.1, read as the reverse complement.
ATAATAATAATTAGAAAAAAGCTAGGCCAAATAAATCATGGTGAATCTTTATAGTGGTGTACCACAGTTATTAAAAAACATACAGAAGAAATAATAACAAGGGGAAAATTAGGGATGCATTAATTGAAAAAAATGTGTTAAAAGATGATATGTAGTATATATATATATACATTACATATACAGCATGATACCAATATTATTTTTCTAAATTTGCATTCAGTTGCCTAGAAAGACCAGGAGACTCTATAGTATACTATAAACAGTATTCCATATGACAGGATTATGGTTATTTGTAAAATCTTTATTGCTCTTTCAAAGCTTTCTACTTGCATGATTTAAAATAAGAGTAAATGGGTATTGAATGAGGGTTTAGGGTAGTCACCTAAGAATAAAGTGTATGAATTCTATTGCATGGATTTTATGCCATATATCTAGGTATATATTGAGGTTGACAGATAAAATACCATCAAATAAGCTCTACTATTACTCTTGGGTGATTGTACATTGAGTAGCTCTTTTTATGTTTTCCATTGCTTCTCTGTATTTCAATAGATGTTCCAGTTAAAATATGAGCTTCATTACTATTCATCATTTGATAAGCTGAGTATTTGAGATATGAGATTTATTAATGTCTCAAACTTAATGTCCTCAGGGGCCAGGGAGGTTATGCAAAATAAATAAAGCAGATTAGCCAATGGCCATCTGCAAAGGGAACAGCTACTAACCATCAACTGATTATTGCCAAAAAGCAACGTGAGCCTTGTGGTGCCAGCTCTGATGATTTTTTAAGAAAACTAGATACCCAATTTTTAAAGCTATCTCTCTATTTTTATATCCTGGCTATTAATTCAAACATTTTAAAAGTTTACTGGTTGCAGAACTATGACTGCAAGTTGCTTTTGTCCTGTGAACAGCCAATTTGTGATTTCAGATATGTCAACATGTCAAATTTGAGGCACCTACAAATAAAAAATTCTAATATAAAGACCAATAATTTTGCCATAAGTAATCAATTCACTTATAAGTGGGCATCTAGTCATAATGACTGCAGGTTGTGAAGGTGAATAATTGACAAACAAGTAAGCCAGTAGTTTTCACTTTTATACCCAGGATCTTTAAGTGTATCCTTTTAGTTTGTATAAGAGCAATGTCAAAATTTACAAACTTCAATATCTATAATTTTTTACTTCCAAAATATGTGGGCATTCTAAAGGCCTCTGCGAAAGGAAACATCACAGAAATCAGAGCAAAGTATAGCATGATTTAAGATTACTAGGTGTGAGGCTATGTGTAATGTGAATCTGTGTTCCAAAACAGGAATATTTGTCCCTTGTAACTTCTAAGGTTGAGAGTAAGTGTGACAGAGACACACAAACTACTTGGACAGCAGAAATATTGGTTATTTATAGAAGTTGTCTAGTAGTGGAAGATGACCAATACCTTGGAAATTTGAAGCTTTTGGGAAATTACAGCTCCTCTTGTAGGGAGATAAAAACCCACCGAATCTGAGGAAAGCTGCGTTTGGGTGCTACCTCTATGTTAGAGATGGTAGGGTTGGGGACCAATCTCATTTAGATTCCTCTAGAAGAGGGGGCTTGATTTCAGTATTCAAGCAGCTCAACCAGAGCTTCCAGGGTCACTAGGGAACAATTCTCGGCATCACAGTCATACACATTTTTGCAGATGCAGTGGGACTAGAATCTATTACAACTTGAGGAAAATGAAAGGCAAACTATCATTGAGGGTGGATACTATGTCTGTCAAGCAATTTTAGCCAGCATTCAGTTGATTCTGTTACTGGAAGAAGTCATAGTCCATACTTTGAGAAACCTTAGTGTGTGTGTGTACATGTGTGTGTGTGTGTGTGTGTGTGTGTGTGTGTGTGTGTGTGTGTGTATATATATATATATATATATATATACACACATACAATAGACTGACATTCAGTGGATTCAAACATCTCTATCTACATATTCATCTCTGTATATATCTACCTATGACTGATTGTATTTTCCAAAGAACCCATAATAACACCACATGCTGTTCTAGAACCTTGCCATTTTCTTAGAAAAATGTAGAGCCTAATTCCCCTCTTGTTGATTCTGAGTGGGATTGTGACTTGCTCATAACCAATAGAATGTGGTGGAAGTGACTGCATGAATTCTGATGCTTGGTAATAAAAGGTGATAGGGCTTTGGCCTTGGGAGCCCAAACCCCAGTGCTGGTGCACAGCTCCAGGTAAGCAGTGCTGCTGCCCTGAGGCTGTCATGCTGTGAAAATCCAAAGGGATTCATGTGGAAAGACCAGGTGGAGAATCTCTGTGGCTGAATGAAGAGAGAGAAGCTTTGCCAGACCACGGCTGCTCCAGCTCCAGCTACCTTCTGACCACGTCTGCATGAGTCCCTCATTTAGGAGGAACCAGCCAAACAAGTCTTTCCCAAATTTCTGACCCAGAGAAACTGAGAAAAGATAAAATTCTTGTTGTTTGTGTAAGCCACTTTTTTGTGGAGTGATTTTTTTATCCAATGATATAACAGAAATCCCTCTGTCTGTCAGTCTTTTTTTTTTTTTAACATCTTTAATGGAGTATAATTGCTTTACAATGCTGTGTTAGTTTCTGCTGTGTAACAAAGGGAATCAGCTATATACATACATATATCCCCGTATCCCCTACCTTTTGTGCCTCCCTCCCTCACACTCTCCCTATCCTAACCATCTAGCTGGTCACAAAGCATTGAGCTGATCTCCCTGTGCTATGCAGCTTCTTCCCACTAGCTATCTATTTTACATTTGGTAGTGTATATATGTCAATGCTACTCTCTCACTTCATCCCAGCTTACCCTTCCCCCTCCCCGTGTCCTCAAGTCCATTCTCTACATCTGCGTCTTTATTCCTGTCCTGCCCCTAGATTCATTAGACCCTTTTTTTTTTTTAGATTCCATATATATGTGTTAGTATATGGTATTTGTTTTTCTCTTTCTGACTTACTTCACTCTGTATGACAGACTGTAAGTCCATCCACCTCACTACAAATAACTCAATTTCATTTCTTTTTATAGCTGAGTAATATTCCATTGTATATATGTGCCACATCTACTTTATCCATTCATCTGTCAATGGTCACTTATGTTGCTTCCATGTCCTGGCTATTGTAAATAGTGCCACAATGAATTTTGGGGTACAAGATTCTTTCTGAATTATGGTTTTCTCAGGGTATATGCCCAGTAGTGGAATTGCTGGGTCATATGGTAGTTCTATTTTTAGTTTTTTAAGGGATCTCCATACTGTTCTCCACAGTGGCTATATCAATTTACAATCCCACCAACAGTACAAGAGGGTTCGCTTTTCTTCACACCCTCTCCAGTATTTATTGTTTCTAGATTTTTTGATGATGGCCATTCTGACTGGGGTGAGGTGATACCTCATTGTGCTTTTGATTTTCATTTCTCTAATGGTTAGTGATGTTGAGTATATTTTTATGTGTTTGTTGGCCACCTGTATGTCTTCTGGGAGAAACGTCTATTTAGGTCTTCTGGCCATTTATGGATTGGGTTGCTTGTTTTTTAGATATAGAACTGCATGAGCTGCTTGTATATTTTGGAGATTAATCCTTTTTCAGTTGCAAATATTTTCTCACATTTTGAGGGTTGTCTTTTCATCTTGTGTATGGTTTCCTTTGTTGTGCACAAGCTTTTAAGTTTCATTAGGTCCGATTTGTTTACTTTTGTTTTTATTTCCATTTTTCTAGGAGGTGGGTCAAAAAGAATTTTGGTTCAAAAAGGATTTATGTCAAAGAGTGTTCTGCCTATGTTTTCCGCTAAGAGTTTTATAGTGTATGATCTTACATTTAGGTCTTTAATTCATTTTGAGTTTATTTTTGTGTATGGTGTTAAGGAGTGTTCTAATTTCATTCTTTTACATGTAGCTGTCCAGTTTCCCCAGCGCCACTTATTGAAGAAGCTGTCTTTTCTCCATTGTATATTCTTGCCTCCTTTATCAAAGATAAGGTGACCATATGTGCATAGGTTTATCTCTGGGCTTTCTATCCTGTTCCATTGGTCTCTATTTCTGTTTTTGTGCCAGTGCCTTACTGTCTTGATTACTGTAGCTTTGTAATATAGTTGGAGGTTAAGGAGTTTGATTCCTCCAGCTCCGTTTTTCTTTCTCAAGATTGCTTTGGCTATTCAGTGACTTTAGTGTTTCCATACAAATTGTGAAAATTTTGTTATAGTTCTGTGAAAAATGCCATTGGTAGTTTGATATGGGTTGCAATAAAGCTGTAGATTGCTTTTTCATGATGTTGATTTTTCCAATCCAAGAACATGGTATATCCCTCCATTAGTTGGTGTCATCTTTAATTTCTTTTTTCAATGTCTTATTGTTTTCTGCATACAGGTCATTTGTCTCCGTAAGTAGGTTTATTCTTAGATATTTTATTCTTTCTGTTGCCATGGTAAATGAGAGTGTTTCCTTAATTTCTCTTTCAAATTTTTCATCATTAGTGTATAGGAATGCAAGAGATTTCTGTGCATTAATTTTGCATCCTGATACTTTAACATATTCATTGATTAGCTCTAGAAGTTTTCTGGTAGCATCTTTAGGACTTTCCATGTATAGCATCATGGCATCTGCAGACAGTTACAACTTTCCTTCTTTTTTTCAGTTTGGATTCCTTTTAGTTCCTTTTATTCTGTGATTACCAAGGCTAAAACTTACAAAACTATGTTGAATAATTGTGGTGAGAGTGGGCATCCTTGTCTTCTTCCTGATCTTAGAGGAAATGCTTTCAGTGTTTCACCATTAAGAACGATGTTGGCTTTCGGTATGTCATATATGACCTTTATTATGTTTAGGTAACTTCCTTCCATGCCTACTTCCTGAAGAGTTTTCATCATAAATGGGTGTTGAATTTTGTCAAAAGCTTTTTCTGCATCTATTGAGATGATCTTATAGGGGTTTTTTTTGTTGTTGTTTTGGGTATTTTTTTTTTTTTTTTTTTTTTTTTGCTGAACGTGGACCTCTCACTGCTGTGGCCTCTCCCTTTGTGGAGCACAGGCTCCGGACATGCAGGCTCAGTGGCCATGACTCACAGGCCCAGCCACCCTGTGGCATGTGGGATCCACCTGGACTGGGGCACGAAACTGTGTCCCCTGCATCGGCAGGCGGACTCTCAACCACTGTTCCACCAGGGAAGACCGATCATATAGTTTTATCCTCCAATTTGTTAATATGGTGTATCACATTGTTTGATTTGCATATATTGAGGAATCCTTGCATTCTTGGGATAAACCCCACTTGATCAAAATGTATGATACCTTTAATGTGCTGTTGGATTCTGTTTGCTAGTATTTTATTGACGTTTTTTGCATCTATGTTAATCAGTGATATTGGCCTGTAATTTTCTTGCCTTGTGACATCCTTGTCTGGATTTGGTATCAAGGTGATGGTGGCTTCATAGAATGAGTTTGGGAGTGCTCTTCCCTCTGCTATATTTTGGAAGAGTTTGAGAAGGATAGGTGTTAGCGTTAGCTCTTCTCTAAATGTTTGATAGAATTCACCTGCGAAGCCATCTGGTCCTGGGCTTTTGTTTGTTGGAAGGTTTTTAATCACAGTTTCAATTTCAATGCTTGTGATTGATCTGTTTATATTTTCTATTTCTTCCTGCTTCAGTCTTGGAAGGTTGTGCTTTTCTAAGAATTTTTTCAGTTTCTTTCACATAGTCCATTTTATTGGCATATAGTTGCTTATAGTAATCTCTCATGAGCCTTGTATTTCTGCAGTGTCAGTTGTTACTTCTTTTTCATTTCTAATTCTGTTGATTTGAGACTTCTGCCAGTTTTTCTTGATGAGTCTGGCTAATGATTTATCACTTTTGTTTATCTTCTCAAAGAACCAGCTTTTAGTTTTATTGATCTTTGCTATTGTTTCCCTCATTTATTTTTCATTTATTTTTGAGCTGATATTTATGACTTCTTTCCTTCTGCTAACTTTGTTTTTTGTTGTTGTTGTTCTTCTTCTTTCTCTAATTGCTTTAGGTGTAATTTTAGGTTGTTTATTTGAGATTTTTTCTTGTTTCTTGAGGTAGGGTTGTATTGCTATAATCTTCCCTCTTAGAACTGCTTTTGCTGCATCCCACAGTTTTTGAGTCATCGTGTTTTCTTTGTCTCTAGGTAATTTTTGATTTCCTCTTTCGTTTCCTCAGTAATCCCTTGGTTATTTAGTAGCGTATTGTTTAGCTTCCATCTGTTTGTATTTTTAATAGGTTTTTTCCTGTAATTGCTATCTAGTCTCATAGCACTGTGTTCAGAAAAGATACTTGATATGATTTCAATTTTCTTAAATTTACTAAGGCTTGATTTGTGACCCATGATATGATCTATCCTGAAAAATGTTCCATGAGCATTTGAGAAAAAGGAGATTCTGTTGTTTTTGGATGGAATGTGCTATAAATATCAATTAAGCCCATTTTGTCTAATGTGTCATTTAAAGCTTGTGTTTCCTTATTTATTTTCATTTTGGATGATCTGTCCATTGGTGATACTGGGCTGTTAAAGTCCCCTACTATTATTGTGTTACTGTCAATTTCCCTTTTATGGCTGTTAGCATTTGCCTTATGTATTGAGGTGATCCTATGTTGGGTTTATAAATATTTACAATTGTTATATCATCTTCTTGGATTGATCCTTTGATCATTATGTAGTGTCCTTCTTTGTCTCTTCTAATAGTCTTCATTTTAAAGTCTATTTTGCCTGATATGACAATTGCTACTCCAGCTTTCTTTTGATTTCCATTTGCATGGAATATCTTTGTCCATCCCCTCACTTTCAGTCTGTATGTGTCCCTACGTCTGAAGTGGGTCTCTTGTAGACTGCATATATATGGACCTTGTTTTTATATCCATTCAGCCAGTCTATGTCTTTTGGTTGGAGCATTTAGTCCATTTACATTTAAGGTAATTATCGATATGCATGTTCCTATTACTATTTTCTTAATTGTTTTGGGTTTGTTATTGTAGGTGTTTTCCTTCTCTTGTGTTTCCTGTCTAGAGTAGTTCCTTTAGCATTTGTTGTAATGCTGGTTTGGTGGTGCTGATTTCTCTCAGCTTTTGCTTGTCTGTAAAGTTTTTTATTTCTCCATCGAATCTGAATTAGATCCTTGCTGGGTAGAGTAATCTTGGTTGTAGGTTTTTCCCTTCCATCACTTTAAATATGTCCTGCCACTCCCTTCTGGCTTGCAGTGTTTCTGCTGAAAGATCAGCTGTTAATCTTATGGAGATTACCTTGTATGCTATTTGTTGCTTTTCCCTTGCTGTTTTAAATATTTTTCTTTGTATTTAATTTTTGATTGTTTTATCTGTATGTCTTGTCATGTTTCTCCTTGGATTTATCCTGTATGGGATTCTCTGCACTTCCTGGACTTGATTGACTATTTCCTCTCCCATTTCAGGGAAGTTTTCAACTATAATCTTTTCAAATATTTTCTCAGTCCGTTTTTTTTTTTTTTTTCCCTCTTCTTCTTCTGGGACCCCTATAATTTGAATGTTGCTGTGTTTAATGTGTCCCAGAGGTCTCTGACAGTGTCCTCAATTCTTTTCATTCTTTTTTCTTTATTCTGTTCTGTGACAGTTATTTCCACTATTTTATATTCCAGGTCACTTATCTGTTTTTCTGCTTCAGTTATTCTGCTATTGATTCCTTCTAGAGAATTTTTAATTTCATTTTTTGTGTTGTTCATCCTTGTTTGTTTGCTCTTTAGTTCTTCTATGTCCTTGTTAAACATTTCTAGTATTTTCTCCATTCTATTTCCAAGATTTTGGGTCATCCTTACTATCATTATTCTGAATTCTTTTTCAGGTAGATGACCTATTTGCTGTTCATTTATTTGGTCTGGTGGGTTTTTACCTTGCTCCTTCATCTTCTGCATATTTCTCTGTCTTCTCATTTTGTTTAATTTACTGTGTTTGGGACTTCCTTTTCAGAGACTGCAAGTTTGTAGTTCCCGTTGTTTATGGTGTCTGCCCCAGTGCGTGAGGTTGGTTCAGTGGCTCAGGTAGGCTTCCTCTTGGAAGGGACTGGTGTCTGTGTTCTTGTGGGTGGGACTGGATCTTGTTTTTCTGGTAGGCAAGGCATCATCCGATGGTGTGTATTGGGGTGTTTGTGAGCTTAGTATGATTTTAGGCAGCCTCTCTTGTAATTGGTGGGTTTTTCTTCCTGTCTTGTTAGCTGTTGGGCATTGGCATCCAGCACTGCAGCTTTTGGCCATTGGGAGGAGCTTGGTCTTAGTGCTGCGATGGAGATCTCCAGGATAACTCTCACTGATTGATATTACATGGGGCTGAGAAGTCCCTGGATTTCAATGTCCTGGATTCCACTCTCCCACTTCAGAGGCTCAGGCCTGACACCCAGCTGGAGCACCAAGACCCTGTCAGCCACATGGCTCAGAAGAAAAGGAAGGAAAAAAAGGAAGAAAAGAAGTAATAAAATAAAAATTTAAGAAAAAATTTTAAGTAAAATAAAATAAAATAAAACAACTTTAAAAATAAAAAAAAAATGAAGAGAGGGCTTCCCTTGTGGCACAGTGGTTGAGAGTCTGCCTGCCAATGCAGGGGACACGGGTTCGTGCCCTGGTCCAGGAAGATCCTACATGCCGCAGAGCAGCTGGGTCCGTGAGCCATGGCCTCTGAGCCTGCACATCCAGAGCCTGTGCTCCGCAGCAGGAGAGGCCACAGCAGTGAGAGGCCTGTGTACTGCAAAAAAAAAAAAAAAAAAAAAAAAAAGAAGAGAGCAACCAAATCATTAAGCAAATCCACCAATGATAACAAGCATTAAAAACTAAACTAAGATAAACATAAAAATCAGAAACAAGTTAGTTGCAGACAGTAACCCCCAAGTCTACAATTGCTCCCAAAGTCCACAACCTCAATTGTGGGAATATTTGTTGTCTATTCAGGTATTCCACAGATGCAGCATTCATCAAGTTGATTGCGGGGATTTAATCCGCTGCTCCTGAGGCTACACAGATAAATTTCCCTTTTCTTCTTTGCTCGCACAGCTCCTGGAGTTCATCTTTGGTTTTGGCCATGCCTCTGCATGTAGGTCGCCCTCAGGCTTCTGTCCCAAGCCCAGACAAGAATGGGTTAAAGCAGCGGCTGATTTGGACTCTCTTGCTCTCTCAGTCTGGGGAGAGGGAGGGGTATGGTGGTCATAATTGGAATGCGGGGCAAGCCTGCAGTGGCAGAGGCCGGCGTGACATTGCAACAGCCTGAGGAGTGCCATGTGTTTTCCCGGGAAAGTTGTCCCTGAATCTTGGGACCCTGGCAGTGGTGTACTGCACAGGCTCCTGAGGGGCGTGTGGGTAGTGACCTGTGCTTGCACACAGGACTCTTTTTGGCAGTGGCAGCAACCTGAGCGTTTCATGCCCATCTCTGGGGTCTGAGCTGACTTGTGCCCTGGGATCTGACCTCCGAAGCCCAAGCCTCAGCTCCCAGCCCCCACCCACCCCAGATGGTGAGCAAACAAGACTCTCGGGCTGGTAAGGGCTGGTCAGCACCAATCCTCTATGCAGGAATCTCTCCACTTTGCCCTCTGCACCCCTGTTGCTGCGCTCTCCCCCATGGCTCTGAAGCTTCCGCCTCACCCACCCCCTGCCTCTACCAGTGAAGGGACTTCCTAGTGTGTGGAAACTTTTCTTCCATCACAGCTCCCTCCCAGAGGTGCAGGTCCTGTCCCTATTCTTTTGTCTCTGTTTTTTCTTTTGCTTTTGCCCTACCCAGGTATGTAGGGAGTTTCTTGCCTTTTGGGAAGTCTGAGGTCTTCTGTCAGTGCTCAGTAGGTGTTCTGTAGGAGTTGTTCCACATGTAGATGTATTTTTGATATATTTGTGGGGAGGAAGGTGATTTCCATGTCTTACTCCTCTGCCATGTTGAAGGTCCCTCTGTCTCTCAGTCCTTTCTTCAAAGAGCATCTTTAAAAGGGGAGAAGCTCTAATTTAAATAAGATGGTGGTCTCAGGATCATCTTCTTCTCCCCTATATTGCACCCAAGGCATTTCAATGGACCATGAAGACTATATGGAGTACTCTATAGTCAAAATGATGTTTTTGAAGACAAGCAAAGGAGAATCTTGAATCTACAACCCTCTATAAACAAGCCCCAAAGAGAGAAGAAGTAGATGTAGGGAAAATGTGTGCTCAACTGTGTGTTCATTCAGCAGGTTGAAAAGCAATTGATTTTCCTCCTGAATAACATACAGAGTCACTAATCTGACAGAAATACTGATATGAAAAGCTAACAAATTCAGACTACTATACCACAGTTTGGATAGTGAGAATTAGGGGTAAACTTTGGTCTTTGGTGGTCATGGCTTTCCCAGTCCTTGAAAAACATTTCAGTTCATGGGGAAACTGAACCACATGGATAAATTAAAAGTATGTTTGGGGAAAAAAATCAATATTTGCAGAGCTTACTTCCATGCATCACAGAAATTTACCTTATCACATGCAGTGCTTTAACATTTAAAAAAATAACTATATTATTTCTAGAGTTCAGGTGAGAAAATTGAAGCTCCATCAAATTAAATATTGTATTGTCACCCAGATAATAAAGAGCAGATGCTTGAACTCAGGTTTGCCTCCTACCAGAGTCTGGGTGTCTTTCACTTTATTGTTCTCTGTAATATGCCTCAGGGCTTGAAATTAACTTAGCAAAGAACAAAGAGAGATTCTTCTAACTCTGCCATTCATTATACTGAATAATGTGTGATTGTTAAGTAACAGTTTTCTCCAGTCCACAGACAGGACACATTTATTTCTGCACCTTAAATCTCGATGACAAATCTTGCCTTTCAGACTCCCTGGGCTTGAAAGCTAAGTGCAGCTCAGTGGAGATAACAGCATTCCCCTAACCTCACATTGGCTGGAATGAGTATCTTGCCAGCGACTCTACTGTCCTTTTGTTACTGTACCTCCCAAATCCATCATAATTCCATGTCTCTAGAGAAGGAACGTGGCCTGCATCCCAGTCCCCTTCGTCCCAAGGAGTTTTCAATTTGCAACGTGGGAACAAGATAATCATTAAGAAAGACACTCTGAAGTCACTCTGCCTGGATTGAAATGTCATCCTCATTACTTTCCGGTCATGTGATCTTGGATGTGTTTAATGAAGCTCCCCGTTGAGTACGGTTAATCAAAATGTGTCAGTTCCAGGACTCTGAAAAGCAGATGCAAGACAGATTTAGATGTGCAAGTACTGGGGAGAAGCATCTACAAAGCATAAAAGGGAGAGAGCAAGAACAGGCATAGAGAAACTTCTGACCAGTGCAGGTCTAACACCCATGAAAAGAGAGTGGGAGAAAGAATCATGTTGGAAGAGCCTCACACTGCAGTGCAGTTCTGAGAAAGTCTTGGTCAGTCTGATGGGTAGTCCCCAAGCAAATATTGCCCATTAAAGTTATCCTAAGTTGAGCACAGATATCTTGGCTTTAGTACCACCACTGTCCTCAGTCATTGGCTGGGAGCAGCCCAGAGACAGGGTGGTCTTAGAGTGAAAGCTGTGATAGATTTCCAAATATATGGCAGCTGGATAGTCGCCAATAACTATAGCTCCTCACAGCCCATTCACTCTTGAAGGGAGATCTGAACAGGTTATGCTGTTATACAAAGTTACTATGTAGCAGGGCTATTGAAATGCTGAAATGGTTTAATCCATGGAATGCATTTAGAACAATGTTCCACACATAAAAGTGTTCAAAAGAGTATAACAGTTACAATCACCTATAAGGAAGCACAAGGATGCATTTAAACATCTGGGTTACACATGTTATTCAACTTAATTGGGCAGCCTCAAATCCTCATTTACAAACAGACACCTGGAAAGTGGAGTGGGTCATGAGTTCACGAGTCAAAATCCTGAAAAATGTCTGTTTATTAATGCTGGAAATTGGAACTAGAATTTGCTCAGTCTCAGTGGTCATTCATTATCTTCTTTGAGCACTACCTCGAAGCACAACTTCTTAAAATGACAACTTCTTTAATTCCTTTGTCGGGGCCTATTTTCTCCCTCTTTCTCTCTCTCTCTCTCCCTCCCTCCCTCCCTCCCTCTCTCTCCCTGTCACCCTCAATCTTGGGTGTCACTGTTGCAATAACTGGTTTGGCACAAATGTCTTATATGCTTAAAATCAGCATCTTTCATTTCAACATGGCTTAGCAATCTTTCAACACCTGACCTGGAGGAATTCAGCATTCAGTGAGGTACATTCTCAACAGGTGACCCATATTCCTTTCTGTCATAATTTTATTCTTTTCTCTTTTCCCTGCCTTTACTTCACCTTCATCTAGCACTGGTCCTATAAGAGCTTTGTCTCTTGGTAACATCATGGTGGAATTATCACTTTCTTCTATCATTTTATTTACCACCAGGTAGAGATAAAGACTATAGAAAGAGTTCATTCAAACTACTATTGATAGTTAGTAATCTACCTGAGGGCAGAAGTGAGGCAATGAAAAGTAAGGAAACAGCCCAATTAATTTATAGGCTTTCAGGCCTGAAGGCAATATATTTCAGACCTGAATTACTATATTGGTTACAAGTATCATTGTGCCTAGTATAGTGCCCTGCTCAGGATAGCATACAATGAGTATGTATTAAGTGAATGAGAAGAAGCATTTTAAATCATGTTTATCTAAATGACAGTATCACACATATTTTTTGTTTGGGGAATCATTCTCAACCCTAGTTTAGGAGCTTTTAAAATATACTGGTGCCTGGGCACACTCTAGATCAATTAAATCAAAATCTTTGTTGGTAGAGCCTATATATGTTTTTTGTTTGTTTGTTTTTGCGGTACGCGGGCCTCTCACTGTTGTGGCCTCTCCCGTTGCGGAGCACAGGCTCTGGACGCGCAGGCTCAGCGGCCATGGCTCACGGACCCAGCCGCTCCACGGCATATGGGATCTTCCCAGATCGGGGCACGAACCCTTGTCCCCTGCATCAGCAGGTGGACTCTCAACCACTGCACCACCAGGGAAGCCCTATATGGGTATTTTTTTAAAAAACATTCCTGACGATGCTAATATGTAGGCAGATTTGAGAACAACTGGTTTCTAGAGGAAGTTATTAGAGGTGTGTCAGGGCCTCTGGTATTCACGGTTTGCTTTCCCTCACTGGGCTACTCCCATGACAAGCCACAACGTGCTTGCAATTACTTGAATTCTTACATTTTCAAAATTTAAAATTAATGTTCTCATAGCGTTCTACTCCATAACAGATCCAATTTGTTTTAATATGAAACTTTTTTTTTCACACACACACACAATCTATAAGTAAGGGAGCTGTGATAACTCCAGGGCTTCTTGCCCTCCCAGCACACCACCTGTGCCCCTGTCTGCCCAGCTCTAGCACTGGGTCAAGAACTCAGACATCGACATCAGATATACCCAGGTTTGGAGTCCATCTCTACCACTTATATCTGTGTATCCTAAGCAAAACTCTTCACCTCCCCAAGCCTTAGTTTTCTCATCTATCAAAAGAGGTTGGTGCAAGAATTAAATACAATAAAGTGCTTAGATAACAGGTCTGGTACACAAGTTTTCAGCTATGTTCGTGTTACAATGTTTTGATGTATAAGCATGTGCTTTTATTCTGTGTTGCTCCTGGGCAGAGCTGGTGCCATAACATGCCTAGTTTTATGAAGAGACAAAAGAATTGAGAAGAGGAGTCACTGGAAGGTCAAGGAAGGCACAGATAATGCAACCAAGGCTGGAGGAAAGAGGAGAGCAGGATCTTGTTAGTTTCTTCTTCTGTACTCTTGTGTATAAAGCCTGCATGGTCTCTAGTTGGGAGACAGGGCTGGAGTGAGAAGGGATTTGACCATACCTTCAGTCCTACCATCTTAGGAAGCTTCCCTGTGGTGATGTTTAACCTCCTCCAATGATTCTCAGTCAAGGGGATTTTTCACTGAGGTTTAAACTCTGAACAGATTCCAAGTTGCAAGACTACCTGAATGCAAATGAGGACAGTGGTCACTGAGAACCAAAATGTGCTGATTTAGGTTTATGAAGCTCAAGTCAGTTGACCTGGAAGCTCTGGTGTGAGATGAGGTGGAACTTAAATGTGCAAAGTGGTCATTTTCCAGGCATCTGCCATTTGGAGTCAGACGTTCTTCATGATGAGAGTCTTGCTCATCTCTTTTCTGTTGACAAAAGTGTTTGGGCCATGGTTGGAAATAAGGAAGAATAATAATGCTTATAAAAAGTCACCTTACATTTATGTCACATGCTACATTGAACAACACGGTGTCATATCCATTATCGTATTTGATCCTTGAAGCAATTCAGTGAACTAGAAAAATTACTGCAGCCTGAGATTAGGCATATTCTTAAAAGATCCATGGTTGCTAGCATTCATTTAGAGTGTGTATTCCTAAGCTTGTATATACAACGACCTCCCTTCTGTTTGCACTGTATATAAATTTTTACTTTTTTAAAATCCATTTGCCTTTTTAAAACCTCTATATCCTTTGACACTTTACATCTTGTTCTACTGTCTCTATAACATTAGTAAAACTAATTATTGAGAAGAAATACATATTTGAGACTGAACTCTTGGCTGAATTTCTGCTAGAAATGCTCCCTGTAACAGGTGTTAAATAAGTTCATTTGTCCTTCTTTCCTTCCTTTTGTTGTTGCTAGGAAAAAACTGTGTGTGTGGTGTATGTGCATGACCTGAAGAAAGGCAGGGGTGAATGGTAAAGAAGATGATGGGTTGAATTAATCAAAGTGAAGAAAATCATAAAATTTCAAAAGAGGTCCTTTAGAGGTTAAAGGCAGTTATCTAAAGAGATATGAATTTATAGTAACTCTGATTTTGTGGAATGTATTTCTTTTGGTAAAACAATGTTATTAGGCTCTGCTTGTGCTGCTTAAACTGTTTCACTGTATAGAGTGACACGTAAAATCAGTGATAACTAATAATTTTTTTCAGTAATTTTATGTTTAGGAAAAGTATTCTTTTCCTACTTTTGTTAATGTTTATCATGATCCTTTCTCTAAATGATTCAGCCTTATATTTCAAGATCTTCATTTTGCCAGATGGTACTGAGATCACTAATACAGCAATCAGGAGTTCCCATACATGCAGAAATGTAACCATAGGAGATGTGTGTTAACAGAGTGAGAATTATATTTTTTATACTTGAGAATTTTACAATTCTTAGTGAGATTAATCTGTTTATATATTATGTTTACATATTATAGGATATGAATGACTTTTAAACAATTAAAAGGCCATATACATACTTGCCCCAAATTATTAACATAATAATAATAATAATAGTTTAATAGATAAGAAATTTTTGAAATAATCCTAACATATGGTAGAAACATAAACCTATTTGTCTGACACTGTTTTTCATTTGATTTAGGCTGAATTTACCAAATATTTTGATAGAGGAGAGGCCATTTAATATTGTGATTAAAAGCTTAGACTGAAGTCAGATAGAGCTGCATTTGATTTTTGATTCTGATGCTTACTAGCTAAATTTCCCAGACCCAGTTTTCTCATCTGTACAATGGGGACCAAATTTGTAACTAAAAGAGTTTCTAAAATAATAAAATAAGATAAAGAATGTGAATTTCTTGGCACAGTGTGTATTATAAAGTCAGTGTTCAGTAATTAGTACTACTGGTATATTGTTACTTACTAATAGTCATTAATTCAGTTGTATTAGCCAATATTTGCCAAATCTTATGTATTCTGTAATATATGTATTTTTCTCTTAGACTGTCTAAAAGCAGAATATTATGTGTTTATAAATATATTTATTTATTAACTACTTATTGAATGACTGCTATGTGCTGGATAACTTGCTAGAAGTCAGGTTTAGAATGGTAAGCTAAGCAAAGCCCCTTCTTACATGGAAATTTTAGTCGGTATGAGCAATAGATAATTAACGATCAAACTTTAAAAATCCATATTTATTTGTTTATTTAGCAACAGCGGGCTGATCAGGGATTCTTGCATAAGTCCTCTGAGAGCCAGGCTCAGAGCAATTGTCCTGGGATATGGAACACAGTGAGGAATTATTGGTAGGCATGATCCTAGAAACTTCACTGTTTCACTTGGGAGCCCTGGGCTCTAACATAATTCACTGTACACATGCAACTTCTGCATTCCCCGCCATTCCACGGAGCAGAATGGATGTGTACATTTCCTTCAAATCACCTTTTCAGTGTTCAGCAAATTATATAAAATGAATAAATAGGTTAAGGGCCATTCTTTATAAAGACCCGTCAGTCAAGATGTTCAGCAACTCTAAGACATGCTGAATGCAGACAGTGATAAAGTAAATCTGTTTTCCCACCTTCATTCATTCCCTGGTTAAACAAGATATGCCTGCCCACCTCCCTTAGTATTCAAAGTCTTAATGGAAACAGGAAAGAATTCTTAAAAGATAGACTTCCAGAGTGTTGGTGCATGAATGGAGGAGGACTTTATATTCTAATGATGGAGGCTTCTGTAGTAGCTACACGAGGGGAACATATCTGGGTGTGACATCCATAGAGGTTTCTTCCCAGAGTTCTTGGCATCTGAGCTAAAGTCAAGCCTCTTCTAATGCTTTGAGGGGTTACTTCAAAAGACCCTAATGAAAGCACTCAGAAGGAAGGAAAAAAGTTTCCTCCTGGCTCTCCAGAGTGAATTACAAACTGGCATTCTCTCCTCCCATTCTTAAAACTCGAAGGGTAGTACAGGCAGCGATGCTGACAGTGTGCATTCGCAGATGCCACCATATGGGTCTCGAAAAACTAGTTGCACTGATGATTCCCTGCACATGTAGGAGACAGTTTGCATTGTTGGCATCGTCCCTGCACAGAAACAAGCACAGCTTAGCAAGGCTGAGCAGATGGCACTAGATCTGGTGCCAGGGAAGCAGTGAATTAAAGGTTATACCCACCAGGTTTGATGTGGTGCCAGTTTGAATTGGTACAGAAGCTTCAGCCCACCTGCTTATTGGCCTCACGACATCTGGCATCTTTTTATTTTACTTTTTAAAAATAATTTGGACTGAATTGAAGGCAGCAAGGAAAAATGTCATTTTAAAAGCCAGTTACAAGTCAATGGATTTAAACTCTTAACAAAAAAAGGCCTACAGTCCCTCTACATTAATGTTTTATATTAATGATTTTTATAAAACCTTGGGGAAATTACACATGGATGTGCTGATTGTGCTGCAATTTGTAGCATCATATAATAGAGAGGGTGGACTGCTAAAAACTGGCCCAAAGTTGTTAAATAGTGACAACAGAAAAAGGCTATTATCTGTAGCCTGTATATTGTAATTAGGAATCAGGGAGGAAAATAAACTTGTTTCTATTTATTCTAACGATTTTCACATTGTAATAATGAGAAAACATTGTGGCATTTCACACAGAAGCATACTCTAAAAGGTGTTTTTCACCTTTGGTTTGCTCCCATACAGTTTTTCTATAGCAGCGTATTAGTTATGCTGTATTTCAGCTGTAATCCCCACTTGCTCTGCACACATTCATACACTGTGCACACAAATATGCAACATACCCAGCCCCAGGGTAGCAGTGTGTGCCTACTGAAACCAGTTTGTATGTCTCCTCCATTTGGGATTTTCATGTCTGCTCCCTGGGTGTGAAATGAAAGCATGCCATGGAGTTGAACTCCAAGGTGATTAGCTTGATAACTAAGCCTTTTGATTCAAAGTGTATATAAGGCCTGGCTTAGAGCATCCATGATTTATTGATTTTAAATTGACTTTTAATGATACTGTATCAAGTCCTGCATCAGCATTCTAGAGGTAAAAGAAATTATCGTTAAGCCAATGGATTAAATGTCTAAAATTGCATCAACTTTTCATCCCACAAATCTTCCTTGTATCATGGTCATACTGACTTTTTTTTTCTTCCTATTGGAATTGGACTGATTTTTTTCTTTTTCAGAGATTGTAACAACTTTGAAGTTTTGTGACAGTGTAGTCTTTTCTTTTCAGAAAAATACCTAGAGAAGAGACATTGATAAGGAAAAAAAAGAAGTAGGAAGTGCTTCTAAATTCTGCTCAAATAATTTGGAGGGAGAAAGAAGAAAAACTAGCAGCATACCTCTAGTTGTGAACAGAAAAAGGCTGGGAAGGCAATAATTTATTCCTGTTTTGAACTCTGTAGACAGTCAACAGGCAGAGACAGTGAAGAGGCTGCAATACCAATATAGTCCTCAGAATATGAGAAAGGTTTGGTGTCTGATTGGGAAGACTACATCCATTCCATTAGTTCTGGGTAAAATCTGGAAATCTACTGTCTGTTTTGAAGGCTTTAATTGAATATTGTAATGCTTTCTTAATATTAAAATTATTAATTATTAATGTTAAAATATTAAACAC
Source organism: Mesoplodon bidens (assembly GCF_964165515.1). Taxonomy (NCBI): domain Eukaryota; kingdom Metazoa; phylum Chordata; class Mammalia; order Artiodactyla; family Ziphiidae; genus Mesoplodon; species Mesoplodon bidens. The sequence goes on along the minus strand of NC_138173.1, from coordinate 36,298,380 downwards.
ATTAAAATTATTTTAAAATATTAAAATGCCATTAATTATTAAGATTAAATATTAATTAATTTCCAATTCTGAATTGCATGAACCACAACTATATTTTTTTTCAGTGTTAAATCCAGGTCAAAAAAAAAAACCAATTACTTCCCAAGGTCAAGAAATTACTAAGGGATAAATAAAGTTCAAAAAAATCTAAACAACAAGACTAGAAATGATGTTGGAGTTCTACAGACCCATTTGTTGTTATCAAAATCCTTAGGTTCATCTAAGTTTGTGGGCGGAACAAAATCTCAAGTTGATTTGATATAACTTAAAGGAAATATTAATCAGCATTTCAACAATAAAGATGGGAAAAAATAAAAGCAACCACATAGCAGAGCCTTCCTAACATTGGAGCCACTTAGAACTTCCTCCTGTTCATGTACCCAACTCATTTACATTTGATACTTCTTCAAAACTCTATTAGACTGGAATTTCTTTCACAGGCTTCTAAGATGTTCTTCTATAATAATGCTCTATCATTATTGCTATCCAAACACATCTTACTGTTGTCACAGTCAAAACTTATACATTATTTAGTGTTATAAATAATTCTTGTTATAGACCAGGTACTAAATTGCTACTTCATATTCATTGTAGCAAGATAATCTATTTCAAATGTCTCCAGATAAATAGGTAGCCCATATATTCCAAGGGAAATAAAAGAAGTATGTTCTGCTTCTTCAATTGAGCAGTTTTAATGAGGCACTGGTTAAAAAAAAAAAAAATCCCCAATGAGAAATGGCACTGAAAGTTGTAAAGTTGTAATCACAAGGAGATGATATCCAAGCATAATTTTATTTACAATGTATCTGATAACATTACCCTCTGGGCTATCTATAATATTTTGCTGAGTATGCTGTGTCAATACATTTAAAATCTATTCATTGTTAACAGACACAGGGTTAGTAAAAATGGGTATGAAAAGTAAATGAAGAGTTCTAAGGCAAGATCCTAGGAACTTTTCTTAAAGCAAAACAGATTGTGGATTTTATATTTATCTTTTTTCAGTATTAATTTTGAATATTTATGACCAAAAATTCAAAATGGGTGCTTTAAAAATAAATTCAGAAAATCAATAATTTGCCCTCATGTTAATGAAATACAAGATAAAATTCTTGAAGATTCAATTTACACGGACTCTGAAACTGAGAATAATGGTCACGTGGATTTAGCTCAGCCAAACCCTGCTCTCCAGCTATTATCATCATTAAAATATATTGTTGCTTTGCTTAAGATATGATTATATTGCAGAGTAAGATAGAATACAGTTCTTGGCACAAAATAGGAACTCAAAAGATTTGATGGATTTATGAACCAGGTAGTGAATCATTTATTCATGCTTCCTTTCATTCAGTATTATTGATGGAACAGGTATTCTGGAACTGGCTAAGATCTCACATTCTGGAGACAGATTGCCTATATTCAAGTTGGTTCTGCCTCGTGTCAGCTGCGTGATTTGGGACAAGTTACTTAGCATCTCAGTGCCTCAGTGTCCTCCTCTGTAAAATAGAGAAACTACAAATACTAATAATACTTACCTTATAAAGTTTTATGAAGAATGCATTATGTTTATTAAGAATTTAGAGCAATGTTGGGTACATTGTGTCATATAAGTATTTGATCAATAAATAGATACATAAAGATAGGTATATGATAAAATTCCCAGAACAGAGAACAGAACAAGGTCTCTATTCCCAATGTACTCAAAATACTCAGGTATTCTTCTGGCTCAGAAATGCCTACTGTACACACAAAAGACTTTTAATTTAAATGAAAGTTTAAGTTATGGGCTCAGAAAGATGGAATTTACCAAAAGATCACGTGATGATTAGTATCCCTTCAAATAGACATACCTTCTCTTTATTCTTGTAGGCAAAACGATGAAGTCATTGAGATATGCGTTCATCATTCCCAGAGTCTTCTTCCTTTGTAAAGCCTCTTCTCATTTAAAGGATAAATGATCTAATATCAGCTTACTACACTTTTTAGTTGATATTCTAATTAACTTTGTATGTTTGTGAATAATTTCCAGTGTCTCTTCAACCATGCATGTAAAGATTTTAAGCTTTTTTCCATAATGATAAAATAAAAGCATTTCATCCCTTTAAAAGATTTTTAGTTAGGGCTTGACCAGTAGAAAATTTGGGGGGATGAGCAAAGGGGCCCCAGAAAAATTAATATACTATAATCTATGTTCTCCACACCCTATCAGCCTCAAGCATCTATTGATTCCACACGATTTCTTTCTCTATCCTCAGCACCACTGCCTCAGTTCAGGTTTTCATCATTTACCACCAGAACTGCTGAAGTCTCTTTCTTTGCTTTCCAGCTTGCTTTTTCTTCCCCTATATCCTATTATCTGCACTACAGCCAGGATGAGCTTTCCAAATGACAGCCCTGATCATGCTACTCTCAAGTTCAAAAATCTTCTAACAGGATAGCATACCTCAGCAGAGGTTCTAAACTTGGTTGCCCATGAGACTCATCTGGCTGAGCTCCTTGTCTCTGAGGTTGTTGATTCAGTATGCTTTTGATTAGACCCAGGGATTTTGATGAAGCCACTCCATGACCAATGTTTGAGAGCCACCAGCCAGAAGCAAAAGGCAAGGTACACAAACCCTCTCAGGATTTGTCATTGTCAGTCTCTCTCCACTCCTGTACATCTGAGCCCCTCCAGCTGGAGTTCCTACCTCCCACCCTTCAAGTGCTTCATTCCTGGACCAGTAGTCACCTCCCCTTTGTGACCCCTGGTGACTGCTCTGCAACAGTTGGTAGCTCCTTCTCTAGTATTTTCCAGCTCCTTCTCTAGTATTTCCACTCTGCCTAGACTACATTGCACACTTCCTTACTTTTATCATTACGAGAATTTATATTGCATGTGGTGCTGGAATAATGGCATTTAAAAATGCACAGTTCAACTGGACAAAAATAATCAATGCAAAAAAATCCATTTTTCATTTACATCTGTTGGATAACATTAAAGACAGTTCCAATACATAGCACTCCTCCTCCCAATTTTTTCTCTCTTTCCAGTTTTCTCACACCCATCTACCATAGTACCTTTCTCTTCCAAACTCCCTGGAGATTCTCCCCCACACCCAGTCTTACTTGACTTTTATCCTTCTCATCCATCTTCTTTCCTCCTGATTTTGCAATTTGAAAGTTTCAGAGAAAAATAACACTTCCCTTAGAAGTCTGGAAATGCCAAAGAACCACAGCTGTAGTTGTATTTAGTGTATAGGAGTTGTTCCTAGTGGTTAGAGAGAAGGGAGATTTGGGAACAATCATACAAAATCCTGCCATTTCAGCTTGAGCTCCTTCAAAACAATGATGTCTTAGTGATTTTGATTTCTCTGTACAAACTCAGATCTCAAAATATATTATATTAGGTGACCAGTGTGTTTTTAGTATGTATTATACCTACCTACTTATCAGAATTGCCTTAAGGAAAATGTAATTTGTTTGCTTTAGGGTAATATAGTATCAATAATGTAGGAGGGTAATTTGTCTGTCACAATTTCCTCTTTTCCTGCCACCATCTAAAGAACAAGTCTCCTGTTTCTGTGTGTTCCAATCACCATAGTTATGTAACAAATTGCTACAAAGTTAGTGACATAAAAATTTTCTTTATTTTGCATGCAGATTCCTTAGGATAGGTATTCAGGGAGGACTTGACAGGGCAGCCTTCACTGGGGTTATGTGGTTGAAGTCAGAGGGCTGCTGTCACCTGAAGGCTTGACTGGGGATGAGGATCCACTTTGCTGGGGCTATTGGCTGAATGTGTAATGCATATGCACAGAGTTGCTTGGGTAGCCTCACGACATGGCATCTGGCTTCCTCCAGAGCAAGTGGCCCAAGAAGCTAAATTAGAAGCTGCAGTGCCTTTTATGATCTAGCTTCAGTCACACATTGTCACTTCTGCCCTGTTCTATTGATCACTCAGGACCAGTGTTGATTCATTTTGAGACAGGACTACACAAGATTATGGATATTGGAGATGTGCATCATTGGGTATCATCTTGGAGACTGGCTACTCTCTGAATGTCTATCTACTCTTTCCTGAAAGATAAATTGTGCACTAATTTAGTTGTTGTAACTGCTGTAAGAAATAGAAAGCATGAGGTATTGAAAAATGTAACATTTTGTAGCTTGAAAAGATCAAGAGGTTATAGTCTAATTCAAGTGTTCTTAAATCATAGATCTGGAAGGAGCATTAGGGATTAGCTAATTCAACTGCTTAGTTCATAGATAAGAAAATAGAGGCTCAGAAAGAACATTTGTGGCAGAGCTGAGACAAGTGGTCAGAACTGCTGTATCCCAGGCAAATAAATAATCAAATGAAGCAAACACAAACAAAACTCTCTGGGAAAATCTGAGAAAGAAAACTGCAAATGTGTTCTTTGATGTGTAAAAGTAATCTGAATTTGAGTAAACATTATAAATTGCATATTTTTCATGAAGTATCATGCAGTATATTTGTGGGGTTTTTTCTTGGTAAAATGCACTGCACACTAATTTGCGTGGGCTTTATTGGCTCACAACACTATATTCTATTACATGTTCCTAATTGTGCTAATTTACTGATCATACACTGTGGTCACTGGCTCAGAAATTAAAATTAAATGGGAGATTTTCCATTCATTTATCTCTTAACAATTATGGAAATATTAAAAGAGAACTTTAAACTAAGACATAGAGTAATGAAGATTTTTTAAATTAATTGCATAAGTTAATTAAAATCTTAGAAAGCACTTAATTAAAAGGCAAATAGTGCAAAATAGAATGTCCTGAATTTTGTTTTTCATTGCCTAGAAATTAAGTCCAGATAAATTTCACTAATAGTTTCTTTCAATATAAAGTTCTTTTACCTACTCTAATGAAGGTCACAGACAAATCTATTTTTAAACTACAGCTCTTCCTTCATTATTTTGACAACTTGAATTGAATATCACAAGTTACAGAGTGCAACTATTTTATAGACTTTCTTTGCAATTGGAATAAAAAACAAATAAAAGTAGACATAAAAAGGGTCATTTGATTTTGAAAGTTTTACTACTGCTACAGTTAGAGATTGACATACGTAGGGATAAAAATACTGGCCTTGCATTAGTTCTGCCATATATTTTGCTTTGGCTCCTTAAGAGAATAGGATGTGACAGGGGAGAAATATACATTTTCCATCTGTTTTTCCTTCGGAGAAAAATACACCTCATTTCTATGACTTAGGAGAACACTGTGCTGGGATAGGGTGATGTGTCAATGTGGAGGTGTAACTCTGTGCAGTGTTTGGGCTTAACACGGGGTGGAGGAGTCTGATAGTCTACTTACATTGTATCTACATTGCCAAGTATTTCTTCATGATGTCTTCATTTTTAATATTTGAGACTAAAATAGTTATAGCCAGCTAATTATTTAATCTATTTTTCTCCATTTAACATACACATAGGTGATTTTAAATATTATTTTCCTGTAGTTGCAGTCCTAATAATCAGCTATTTTTACTAGATATTCAGCTAAATGGTAAATGCAGCAGGAGCTATTCAGAGTCCAAATGCGAATAATAATTTAATTTTAGATTATTTACTATCCTTGTATTTTAAAATCATCCTACATATAATGTTAAAATTATACTTTACATATCTATTATTTAATGACCCACACTGCTATATCCTAGTCTCCTGTTATTATACCAGAAAACCATCCACCAAGTTTTCTCTGTGTAGCTGAAGGCCCACGCTCCTGAGACTATAACTGTGGACAAATATGAGTCTTTTTCAGGGCAAAGGAAATGACAATAGGGAGAGTTAGCAGTTTTAACTTAAACTGCATTTTAGTTGAGGCCTGTGCCTAAGACAGTTTTAGAATTGATGCTTTATAAAGTTCATAATGAACAAGGGTTAAAAAATGTATTAATAGACTGGTTATTTTATAGGTAAAATTTCTAATGGAAAAAATATACATCCAACAGAAAACCCAAAATTGTATAATATATGTCCTTTATGTCCCTGTAGTTTGAATGTAGACTTTATTTCTTGCCTCTGATTTAATGGTCTTTTTTGTCCCTGCTTTATTATTTTGTTATTGTGAACTGCTTTTCATCAATTCGATACCAGTTTGAAAAACTGTTGTCGTAAAGTATGTAATACTGGTACTAATTTTGTAAAATCTCCAAATGCCCTCTCCATCCCTCTTGTTTGTTCTTTATTTCTTTCCTCCCTTCCATGTTTGCTTTGGCTTACAAACTAGTGCCTGCCTAGTGAGTAAGTTAAAATGGCAACATTAATTTTTATGCGTGGAAGCACATCAGCTACACCGGGAGGGAAGGGGGTGGTAAGGAGGAAGGAGTCAGGTGGAACAAAACAACAGAGCATGTATATTGCACCAAGCTGTGCTGTCACAAGAAAATGCTCTGGCAATCATAAATCATAAATCATAATCATAACATAAGCTTTTTTTCAAAGATGCCAGTGAACAAAGGGTTGTAATAATTTTCATGAAAATCCTTTTCCTTGGCTTGAAATCTTCTTCTCACCACTAGGCCAATTAGAATGTTCACCTAACCTACAGTCTCCTTGTTCCTTGTTTAAAAGTTCCACTGTCAGGATAGGGATAGAGGGATATTTAATAATAAATAGACAACTAATATGTAAGAAAACAGACAAAATTAAAATTGAAAGAGTACCCTGTAGCACCTTTATGGTTCTTTACAGTTTCTGGGAGACAAAGTAACCTGTTCACCTTGGTCCTTCCAAAAGTTTTCCATGGTCATGCTATTCCAGAAGCGTTGTCTGTCCCACCTTTGCTGGTTGGCATTCCATCATGGTGAGATCCCCTGAGAGTTTGACAAGTAAGCAGGATTGGGTCCTGGGGACAGTGCATTCTTTGAAGTTAAAAATCTTGGGTGTAAGCCTGGTGTCAAAAGTTACTATGTGTGAGAATATGAACTAATCACTCTGATTCACAGTTTTTGATCTGTAAGTCACATTTTTAATCATAAAATTACCTTTCCAACCTCCCAACAGGATTTTGAAGGCTATCAATAATAATAATAATAACAATAATAGTAAGTTTGTTTACCGTGGCAATTTAGTCCTAAAGCACCAACCAGCACAAGCATGGTTCTTTGCATTACTCTAGCCAACATTGCCTAATGTCTCTGTGGCTTCACATATAGGGCTGGTAATACGCCTGCTAGAATAACAGCTCCTCTAAGGCAGGGACTGTATTTTACTAATCCTCAGTGCTGCTCATCTAGCTCATTGCCAGGCATTTAATAAATGATCAATAATGTTTGCTTAATAAACAGCTAAACAAATATGGTAGGTAACCATCTGAAAGGCAAGTTAATTTTGCATTTTATAATCTCTAGAGGTAAAATTATTCTAATGAAGGGATGTTATAGGAAGACAGATATAAGAAAGGTAAAAATTAAATCCAAAAATGGAATAGGATATCTTGCTACCTTTGAATTTTCTTAACAGAGGTTATTGTATTCATCAGGTAAAACGAGGTGATGCTGCAATAACAAACAATACCAAAGTTCAAGGGCTCCAAACAATATCATTCATGCTCTATATCCATCATGGGTTGGCATGGATGCTTTGACCATTTGAATCACCCAGGCTGATGGAACAACCATTATCTTGAATGTTGCTAGTCATCAGAGTTGAGGGAAAAGGAATGTCCTGCGGAGATTTTTGGGTGGATAATTAAATGCTGCAGCCTCTGAGCTTTTCCACTCACAACTCACTGGCCAAAATTAGACATCTGTACCCAAACATAAGGAGATCAGGAGATACAGTCCTAAACTGTACCCAGATAATAACAATATTAATGACCACTATACCCAATCATTTACTAAGATGTTGTAAAGAGAATTAAACAGAAGTACTACAAGGGAGACTGAACTATGAGAGGTCAATCTGTAATTGGATGATTCTGCAGATGCACTTATTTTCCCAACCCCTATGCAATGTCTGCAAGCTTTATTTTCATTTAAAAATTTAGTATTCATTGAACTTGTATTATGACTTCTTCTAGGCCAGTAAGTTCTAAATACACCTATGTCCAATGGCTTTTTATAATTATTAATTCTATTTTAATTGACTTGTATTTGTGTCTGTCACCCTTTTCTGGGTGGTTTGCTATAATTGTTATAGTCTACCATGTTTCCACAGCTTTCAGTATAGGAATGTCCACCAGTTCTTCCAAAATTTATTTTCTCTTTCAAAGAAGCACACTTTAGGGCAATTTCTCACTGTAAGATTACTTCTCAGTGACCATAATGAGAAATTTTTTTTGGAAGACTAGAATATACTTTTATGAGGGGTTCATATTATATGGACACTGACTATGAAGGAAAACTGAAATTCCAGACAACATCATGGGAAAGTACAGCCTTCTTCTAAGATGGTAACCTAGGGAGCCATTCTCCTAACAGATTGCTATTTCTGGTGCCATATCCTGACTTTCTAATATACCTTGCATCAGCATGGGTCTGTCTGTACACAGTGAGCAGAGACAGATTTCTGTGGCTTGAGTAGTTGTTTTCCAAAGACAAAGCTGAAGTAAAGAAACCTACTGCCTCAGGTAGAATAGAAATCTCATGATCAAGCATAGAATCTGGTGTTCTGGTAAATATGTAGCTCTTCTTCTGCACTGTTTTTGTTTGATGATTGTGTGTGTGTGTGTGTGTGTGTGTGTTGGGGGTGAATTGATTATGAAAAACGCATGAATAAAATCAGGCCTCAAACTCTTCTTTTGAAAATATTGTTAGATGTTATGGTGTTTTAAGGAAAAGCAGAGGACACAGTGGCACACAGTGGTAAATGCATTTTATAAGAATCCTCACAGATAACAAATATGGTCACAGTGACAGTTAAATCCCTCCTCCTAAGTGTATCTCAACATATAGTGACTCTCGTTGTGTTATTTTGTCTATAATGTTGTGGTTATCTGGGCTTGTGACAGTGGAGTAATTACAGGGTTCTACCCTCCCAGTTTTATTCACTGGTCTCTTAGTGAGAAAACTTAACAGTCATTTGTCTAGGCTACTGTGAATAAGAAGCAATTCTTCTCCTCTCTCTTGCTGAATGATAATGAGGCAATGATTGTGTTCCCCTTGGAAAGACATACTGACCTGTCCATGTTGGAAGTTTGATGTGTTTAACAGTCACTGTCATGAGACTGTGGAGAAAGTAGGGCAAGACAATATCTATAGAGTGACTAAAAATACACAAATGCCAAGGATGTACACTGGAATTTGGATAGTTCTCTTAAGTGACTGTCATGTGAGGAAGGAATGTGACATAACTGCCATCTCATCCTAAGCGAGGTGTGTCACAACTGATAGGTAAGGGCATCACATCACTGTTTAATGGTTCTGGTTTAAAAAGAGCAGTATATTCTAGAATTTTCAAAATGGGAAAAATTGGCTTAGTTTGAATCCAGTTTCTCTCAGTGTGTTCGTATCCATCAGCCTGAGAAAATAGAATTCTTATTTGAAATTTATCTTTGATGCAAATGAGACTCAGAAGAAACTAATGTGAAGTCCTTAATAGCTCAATTTATTCATCATGAATTCTTACTTTTGATGTGTGACTTCATTTTGCTGAATTGTGTGGTTGGGGAATTATAATATAATTGATAAATTCAGGCCAATTGTGACTGAGGAGAAAGCAGGATATGGCAGTAAAACTGTCACAAATACTCAATTCAGAATGTGGAGAGCCAGATATAAATGCCTAGCTGTGCAGTTTAACATACTTTATAGCCATACACAAATAACTTTGAAGGCTGAGCTTTCTTTTCATTTTATTTTTTTAAAGTCCTGCACATCCATTAAAACTGTTACTATAAAGATAACGTAAGTTATATAGTGTGAGCATATCCATGTGCACTTAGCTCATGATATAAAATGTGAGGGTTTTGTATAACTAAAATGTGCCATGCTTTTTCATATTTTATTTGGTAGTTTTGCCTTATGCCTTATTTGTTGGTTCCCCCAGAAAAGCCCCAAAGGTCCTAAAACATATTTGGAATTATCTTGGGTTTTATGTACTTAATGAATACTTTGATAACTGTGAAGATATAAAATTAACACAATAGACTATGTTTTCATATCTTTCAGAAAGTGGATTTTGAATCCGGAAGACAGTACTACTGGTAGAGGAGTAGGTCCTCTCAGAATTCAGATCCCTTTTAGTACAAGAATTATCGACCCACAAGATGTATACTGTTTCCTTAGTTTATTATATCCAGACCACTGCCACACAGGCATGCTTAGGCTTTGTGTGTTGGAGAGTTCAATACAGAACACTGATGTAAGCCCACTCCAAAGCCAAACGTAATCATTACATCACAGTTCTTGTTTCTCTATCTCCCCAGCACCCTTCAGAGTGTCCTGTTGTAATAATCCACATTGCACATACATATAATTGAATTCTGGTCACAATTCAAGCAAAAACTTCTCTGGAATACTAACTCACAAGCATCACTCTACAGGAGAGTATTCTGCACAGAGGATACAGAGATGCTGAGGTTCAGCCCGTGTGACATACAGTGCTTCTGAATACCAATGGTGTTTGCTAGTGAAAGACCTTCTTCAGATGGAAGCCCAACTTTTCATATATAAGAATCCTTACAATAAAACCAGAGGCTCAGAACTACAAATATGTTGATATGCAATTAATTCTAGTGGCATACATTTAGGAAATAAGGTTTCTTTGTGGTTCAGCAACATAATCACATGTGGGGCATTGCCTATAAATCACAGGCATTTCTTGTTCCTACTAATTGGTGAACTAACCTATTACCAAGTCTCTTAAATGTTACAGGATATAGATATGTGAGCAGAGGTATCAGTTATATTAGAAACTCCTGAAATTTTCATAAAAAGGACAGAGCAAAATATCTGCCTGGAGGTTGCTGTGCTGTATTACATTTCAAACAAAAAGGAGGCATTTGTTTTAGTAATCACTAGCTCCTGTCCATAACTGTAAAAGCCTTGAACTGTATAGGCTACAGGGTGTCATACTCAAGTGTTGTCAGCACTGAACAAAAGTCTTAAGCACAATAAATCAGAGCAACCAATACAGCAGTAAGTAGAGTATTAAACAACAGCTCATCAGTTGAGCAGGGCCTTTTGAGATACATATTTTGAAATAAAAAAAGGTTAAACTTTGTGAACATTGAATACAAAGTCTTTAAATGAATGTTATATGAATTTGAGAGACAAAGAAAAAAAACATTTGGGGAGGCTGATTAATTGAACCGTTCTTCATTGTGTGTGCCATCAATGTTGGAAATATATTTATCAATACACCTTTTAGTCACACAAAATAGACACCATCTAATCCAAAGAAGAGAATCAGGGATGCACAAAGGCACTGTTGAATGTCTTCTGACGATAGTTTGGTGAGTGAAATGTAAAGCCAGGATTTACAAATATTACACAAGTGAACACTGTTACTGCACTCAGGCTGAAAAATCCTGTTCAAATCCAATAAGTGGTTTAAGATGTGCAAATAGAGCCTTCTGCAGGGAGTCAGGCATTAGAAGCCACCTGGAGCATGTGCTAGAGATTGTATCCATCAATACAGCAGCTGGGCTGAAATTATAAAGAGAGCTGCTTTTCATCACGCTTGTTTTAATGCATACATTTCTCCTGTCACTGGCACCCCAGGAAAACTACTAAGCACAAAAATGAATGGTACCCATTACCTGATATTCATACTTGTGACAACAGAGGAAAGAATCACAACACAACAGTAAGCAAAAATTGATATCCAAATTATTTTTAAGTTGCTGCAGTAGGAGGAAATCTTGAAAACCAATGGGCAATATTTTAATATGAGAAGTGGTGAGGGAAGCACAGTCATTTCATATCTGATTACAAATTTCCTTATCCTGATATGATAGGGACAGAATCTATGATTATTTTCAAAGTAGGATCACATTTTAAAATATATTTTGTACTAAAAGAGGAAATGATGTCCTCTCTAATATGAGACTTATGTAAAATGTTGGTTAGGGAAAATATAAGGAGACTGTGGTTGGATCCAACACATTCCAATATTGGAGACAGAGACCACATTCCTGAATTGGGAAGAATGAATTGGGAAGAATGCATCAAGCCACACACTGTCTGATAGACCTACCGAAAGTTAATGAAAACACATCTCACTTTTCCTTTACGGCCCATTTTCTAGGATTTTCCCTTAAAATTCTGAAACTCCTTTTATATCAAAAAGATGAAAAAATAATGCATAAATCTAATTTTTTTTAGTCTTCCTAAACTACACTTTAAAGGTCTTTGAAACACTTTCAGGGGTTCTGTAACTGGGCTGATGGACTGAGATTCAGACATTTCTCGCATTTTATGTGGCTCAAAACTGAATGGCAAATGCCAGCTAATTGGGCTTTCATGATGATGGTACAATCCATATAACACATTATTATACTGATGCCTTTGGAACAACATGAAAACAGCCTCAATAAGAGCTAAGTGTTAAAAAGGCAAAAAACAAAAAAATATCTTTGGTAACAAAAAGGAGATCGATGGTTGCTTCACATCCGGAGTGAGGATGAATTTGACTGGAAAGAGGCATGAGGGAAGTTTTGGGGGTAAAGGAAATGGGCTCTATATTTGTTGTGACAGTGGTTACACACATGTACATATTTACCAAATCTCACTGGATTGTGCAATTAAAATGGATGTATTTCATGGTATGTAAATTATACCTCAATAAAGGTGATTTTTTAAAAAAAGCCTAGGTATCAGAAATATCATTTTAGTATGTTGCAGTCTGAAAACAGAAGTGATATTTTACATAAGCAACCTCAGTTTTCTCCTCTACTTTTAATTTGTTGAATATTTGCACATTCACACTTCCCTGTATAAGAGGAGTTATCAAATTTGTTGAGATTGTTGGCTTTTACTCAAGAGCCTATCAGAAGGAAACTTTCCACATGCGGGATGGGTTGAGGTGAGTTAATCAGGAGAACAGGTCCTGACTTTCTGCTTAAGACTCTAGGTTAAATTGATATGATTTTTTTTTTCCCCAGCACAAAGTAATGTATGGTTCACAGAGGAGGCTGGTGTAGCAGTTCACAGAAAAGCATACCTTTAAGTTCAATGGAATGAATACTGAGCTGGGAATATTAAGAGGCCTAAACATCTTCCTATACCACCTCTATTAATGTTTTCGACTCTGGGTCACTTAGCCTTCCAAAGCTTCAATGTCTTCATCTGTAACTTAAAAAGGCTGTGCCAAAGCTATAGTTTTCATGCTAATTTAATTTTAATAATCTTATTTTAAACAATATATTTTATAGAACCACGATAAATAAAATAGATGAGTAGAGTTATTCTGGGTGAATTGGGACTGGGGCCCTGCAACTTTGCACATTAGAGTTATACTACATTGAAAATTTTATGCATAAAACTTTGTACCTATATCATACAGATAAAATATATTTCACCAAGTTACTTTCCAAATAGTTCTACCCATTCATCTCCACTGCCAATAGATAACATTCTTTAGGTCACTAAGTGGTGAATGGGTATGCTACATATTTTGGTCATGCCTAGCCTTGGATCATCTTTAAATCTTATTTTTTTGAGCTTGGATTTCACTTTAGAAACCTTAGATTCATATTTCCTACATGTAGGTCAAATACTTCAGAGCCAAAAAAGGTCTTGGGATACATCTTCAATCAAAACAAAGGACCTTGGAAATTTTCCTATTCATTCACGCATTTATTTAGAATCAACTATGTGCCAGGCATTTGCACTAGGTTATGGAGATACAAATTTAGATGCAACTTGGTTCATTGCCATTAAAAAGTTCATAGTCTAATGGTAGGATCAAAAAGGTACATTCTATTAAGACCAAGGTGTCTTGGTAGCTCAGACGAGAATCCCTGTAACAGTTCTGCTTAAGGCAGTTTGGAGAAGCCTTCACACAGAAAATAACAATTGGTTTGTGGTTTTAGTATATAACCAGATGGATTCTGGAGAGAGGGATTGGGTATGGTGGGCACAATATTCCAATAGAGGCACTAACATATATGGAAAAGTCAGGAGTCATAAAAGTTTACAGCATGGTTGAAGATAGGTGCCAACCTCATGAGGCTCAGTATCTGGCCGCCTTGTCCTTGTGACGAATTGGGAAGAATGCGTCAAGCCACACACTGTCTGATAGACCTACCAAAAGTTAATGAAAACACATCTTACTTTTCCTTTACGGTCCATTTTCTAGGATTTTCCCTTAAAATTCTGAAACTCCTTTTATATGAAAAAGATGAATAAAGAATACATAAATCTAATTTTTTTTAGTCTTCCTAAACTACACTTTAAAGGTCTTTGAAACACTTTCAGAAAATAGATAATAGTTCACACTCTATTTAATCCCATGTATAGATCATTTTAAGAATCTCTTTAATCAAATTTTTCTGAAAATTCAAAATGTTAACACAAGTTAAATATTTTAGAAATGTTAAATATTTAGAGACAGACTATTGGAAAAGCCTTCATTTGATTCTTATGGTTCGAATTGATATTTGACTTTAAATAATATGATTGGATATTTAACTTCTATGAATCGAAGACCCTGGAGTATTTGTAGATTTTTCTTGTCAATACCAAATTAGAGATAGACACAGTAGAGTCCAGGCTCAGAGAGAAGAGAGCTAAAACTTGGGACTTACCTTGGGATCATGTGAATTTTTAAAATCTATTTCCTTGAAATTTAACCACTCCATAATGAAAATCTATCATAATATGATTAGACTTTAAGGTTCATTTGAGCCTTCTAATACTACATAAAAAAAATAAATTCTACTATGCTCACAATACACAAATCAAAAAATCACAAATTACTTCAAATCATGGATTTCCTAACTCCTTGCCTACCTCTTCAAGGCTAGTTATGAATTAACTTTACAGTGAACAAATTCCAGCATGTGAATTTCAGCTACCATATTTCAGAAAGTGAGCTGCAGAAGTAGGAATTAAGCATAAGGCCCTAGCGACTCACCCTCTTGATTTAACAAGAGAACAGGTTGAGCAAAATGAGCGTTTGGTCCTCCTTAAGTCATTTCTCATTGTTAGATGAAGGAGAGTAATTCCAATCATTTTTTTGAAGGGAGCACTATAAAAAGCTTAAGAATGTTTGTTTACTAAAAATAAAATCATCAGACTTAAGAGAGGACAAATATTGTATCCGTCACCTATAGTGACTATTCACTTCAAAATTCTATTACCCCCAAAGAGAGAAATTGAAGAGAATTGTAATCTTTCAAGTTTCTGTCTTGTCTTGACTTGTTCCCCATGATGTTCTTATTCTGTGTTATTTTTAGTTGGCAGTTAAGAATGCAGATTCCCTAGCTAGGAAAATTCAGGGGTTTTTTGTTTGTTTGGTTTTTTTTTTTTCTTAAAAGGACAGGCTTTAAAATAAACAAATTATCTAAATATCTACTTGGTTAAAAAAAGAAAAAAAGGTGGAACAGGTTTCTGGACACTTTGGTTCAGAATTTAATTTATATTTTTAAACAAACATGCTGAATTTTTGTAGTGGAAATTTGCCATTTGGTTTCTTAAATCAGTTACAGTTTAAGCCATTGATTCATGAATCATTCAAAAAAGTAAGCCCAAGTTACCAGCATATGGCAGCAAGAGCTGGATTCTCAGAGGCAATGGGAACCGTGGCTTGTTTATCTTGGAGAGCATTCTTGTCATAATTTTTACTGTGCATATATATTTTGTTGGCAATTTTGTCTGTTTTTCCTATTCTCAGGTAGAATAAACCAAGGGAAAAAATAACAGAGAAAAAGACAAAAGCACTGCTAGCTGGTCCTGGTAAAGTTATTAAAGGATTGATGTCCTCTCCAGTGGAAGAGCAGACTCGTTTTCTTTCAGTACAAGGGATGCGGGGAGTATATGATGAGTTCCTGGGCAGGAAGGGGAGAAAAGCATTCACCATAATGTTATACCTCCACCCACTGAGTGCCCCAAACAAGCAAGTGCTTTTCCAGTTAACTGTGTGAGTGACTGGCCTAGCCTACTTGAATAAGATGCTGAGGAGGGTAACCAAATGAGAAGTGAGAAACTGGACATGGCATGGGTGCCTGAGAACACACACAGGCCCATTTCTCTAGGTTCAGCTCCAAAGATGGAAGCCACTGTAGGGAGAGAGTCAGGGCAAATGACACCTCAACCTATCACTCAAGTGCAAGGGATTAGAGAAAACCCACAACCTGTGAAACTGATAAAAGATAGCTACCAAGACTTCCCTGGTGGTCTAGTGGTAAAGAATCTGCCTTACAATGCAGGAGATATGGGTTTGATCCCTGGTCAGGGAACTAAGATCCCACATGCCACAGGGCAAATAAGCCCGCACGCCACAACTAACAGAGCCCATGTGCCCTGGAACCTGCGTACCACAACTAAAGAAGAGAAAAAAAAAACAAAACCCATACACCACAACAAGAAGAGAGAAGCCCACACACCACAACAAAGAGCCCGTGCACCACAACGAAAAGATCCTGGATGCCTCAACAAAGATCACACGTGCCACAACTAAGACGCAACACAGCCAAAAATAATTAAAATAAATAAATAATAAAATAAATCTTTAAAAAAAGAAAAGATAGCTACCCATGGATGCTATAATAAATCTGTAAGTCTGGCTTCCAAGATCATTAAAACTAAGACTGTTGATAGAATAGTTTAGGGGGGTTGTGGGGCGACTATGGAGAGTCATTTGAATCACTTTGCTTTCATGAATCTCTGGACTGCTTCCCACACTTGAGAGGGAGGATGCTCAAATGAAGGTAGAAATGGCTGCTGTCTCACTTGAAAGATAAGAGTGTGAAACAGATCCCAGGGTGGGAAAAGACAGAGGTAATACATAAAAACTGTAAGGTAGAAAAACATTCTAGCTTAACTGTGTGAGGACCGAGGTTCAGATCCCATTTTGGCATAAAGGTGGTGATTGAACTTTCTGAGTCTGTAAAATGGTGACACATAACACTGTCTTCATAACAACATTAGAGGTCTATGAGAAATAATGTGAGTGAATATGCGTTATGAAGAGTTATATGAAATGTCATTGTAAAGTGCACCCCTCAAGTCTGAACACATGAGTTTGAGTTACTTCTGGAGACACTGATCTCTCAGTTCTGCCATTTAATGTTTAGGCAAATTAGT
Organism: Mesoplodon bidens; assembly: GCF_964165515.1. Classification (NCBI taxonomy): domain Eukaryota; kingdom Metazoa; phylum Chordata; class Mammalia; order Artiodactyla; family Ziphiidae; genus Mesoplodon; species Mesoplodon bidens. The sequence continues at coordinate 36,281,135 of NC_138173.1, read as the reverse complement.
CAAAGTACTTATAAATTCCTTGGGTTCTTCTTCATCCTCAGGCGTATTTTGTTTATGTTTAATTTGATGTTACCTATTAATTCCTTTAAACTTTTGGGAAAACTAAGAACTTCAACATTCAACAAACTCTTATTATGTGCAAGACTCTATGCCAGGTGCTGGGGTGGGAATTTTTAAAAATTATTTTAAAATTGTCCATCTTCTGTCAAAATATTTAGTTTTTTGTATTTCTGGGAGAAAACAAAACATATTTAAATGCTGCTACAATTTTCTTTATCTCTTTTTTTTTGGGGGGGGTGAACAAACCATTGAAGCATAATTTAGAAAACAGAAGACAAGGGCTTCCCTGGTGGTGTAGTGGTTGAGAGTCCGCCTGCCGATGCAGGGGACACTGGTTCGTGCCCCAGTCTGGGAGGATCCCACATGCCGTGGAGCGGTTAGGCCCATGAGCCATGGCCGCTGGGCCTGCGCGTCCGGAGCCTGTGCTCCACAACGGGAGAGGCCACAACAGTGAGAGGCTGGCGTACAGCAAAAAAAAAAAAAAAAAAAAAAAAACAGAAGACAAAATTCTGTTACAATCTTATTACTTAGACCAAAAATTAAAAAAAAAAATGTTTTTCAAGATTACTGCTGCCAAGTGTTTTATATATCGGGGACCTAATTTATAAATGCTTTATTTACTTTGTTTCTCTACTCACTTATACAGATAGAATCAATACAGAATTTACTTATTGCAAGCTGTGTAAGTTTCCAACAAGACTTAGTTCCTATATGGATTTTTCTTCATCACTAAATGTATTCTCATTTTCAAAAGCTTTATGATGACAAAACAAAGAAGTTACACAATACTTACATGAGACGATACTATTTTTTCAATTTTAAAGAAACTGCTCCCATATTTCTTTTATTTCAAGTTTACCTGCAGCTAAGTATTTTCCTATTCAGTTGAAATAAGGGGTAGTTTTCACATCAGTTTAAGACCAGCTGAAATCATCCTCCCACTCCTGAACAGTGTCCACAATCTGAGGGAGAATGACAAACCATCGATCTCAGTTCTACTTGCCAAATATGAATTTCCAACAGATTCTACTAAGAAAACATTGTGACACCATTGCATGTCTGCATTTCATTTCTAGGAAAGATCAGACTTTTTCTGCCCATGTGGAAGATAGGGGGACATTATAATAACTAGAGCGAATAATCCGAGAGGAAACATACCAAGTGTGGCTCTACAGTCAGATTCACGGATGTGAGTTCTGGTTCCAATGGTTCCAACACTCACTAGTCATGGGACTTTGCCAAGTCAATGACTGCCCCCCAAAACTGTGTCTTGGTTTCCCTGTCTGTGAAATACAGATAATTATTCTATACAGATGGATGTTTAAGGATTACATGAGGCAAAGCATGTAAACTCATCGAAGGACTCATAACTAGTAAACACTCAATGAATATGAGCTATTATCATCATTAATTGAGACTAACCTCTGAGATTCCAATTCTATTCTTAATCTTCTCTCTGGTAATTGCATCATACTTTTAAACACAGGTTTGGAAAGCTGGATGTGTTAGTATATCAAGTATGTAACACATTGCTGCTTTTCTCCCTTAAAGTGATTAGAAAACTCCTGTGTTGTATCATGACCAACAGCAATATGTGTGTATATTACAAAGAAGTAAATGTCAACAAAATGTGCCCTGCAAACATCTTCTTTAGTTGTTTCTTTTCTGAAGGCAGAGAGAAGAAAAGCAGAGATAAAGGAACAGCTTTGTTACTTGACTGACCCAAACAGAGCTTGTGGAACCAGAGCTAAAACCCTTTTAAACCTTGAGTGAGGCCTCTTCTCCTAGACAATAACCTCAATGCAGTGGTTCTGCTCCTTGGGCTTTGTACTGAGTAGGCTTAGCCACACCTGCCAAGATTATTGTCCTGGACCATGATTTCTCAACCTTGGCACTACTAACGTTTTGGTCTGAATAATTCTTTGTTTCAGGTGACTGTCCTCTGCACTGTAGGACATACAGCAGCATCCCTGGCCTCTATGCATGAGATTCCAGTAGCATCTCCCTGTGCCTCTAGGTTGAGAAAACCAAAAATGTCTCCATAAGTTGCCAAATGTTCCCTGAAGAGCACTGTCACCCCTAGTTGAAAACCACTGTTCTGGAACACGTGGAGTGGGACTTGTACAGGCTCCACCCACCAGTGCTTCTGCTTAAGAATTCATTAGAAAAATAAGCCATCATTGAATTCACTTATCAATAAGCCATTTTCACTCCCAAATCACTCACCTATCTGCCTTTTTTTAAATTTAGGCATTCATTCATTATTCTTCACTTAAATAAAAAAAATATTGAAAGCCTACCCTGCGCCACCATCTTAGTTTGGGCCCTGTAATTTTTGCCTGCACTTCCTGCATAGTTTCCTCACTGATGTCTCTGCCTTTACACAGCCATCATCCATTCCTTGGACCATGTCTCCATCCGAGTTATCGAATGACTTCCTAAAACCCAAACCTGATCTCACTGCCACTCTTCTTAAAACCCCTGCTGCTTCAGGATGAAGTGCAAAAATTTAAGCCTAGCACACAAACATTCATGATCTGGTACCTGAAAGCATGATGCTCTACTGAACACAAGTTCCCAAATATACATGATCTTTTTTTCTTTTTTTGACATTTCGAATCTTATTTTATTTATTTTTTATACAGCAGGTTCTTATTAGTCAGTCCCAACCTCCCAATTCATATACATGATTTTTTAAACGTTCATGCTTTTGCACGTCTACCAACAATGCTCTTCACCTTAACCACTTGAATTCATTCTGATTGCTCCTTCAATGGTCCACTCTGTCATCCTTTGCTCTGGAAAGTCTCCTTCACTCTCTGGGTAGCATCAGAGAGTTTCCTCATTCCACTGACCGTATTATATTAAAACATGTCACAGTCTATTATAACTGTTTATACTTCTCTTTTTCCTCTGGAATGTAATTTCTGTTATTATCATACAGAACCTGGTTCAAAGTTAGTAAATAAAATAAAATTTAATGAAATCCAATTACAAAGAAAAATTGGGAATCCACTAAAATTAGTGTCCTCCTATTGTATTGCCTCATTTATTTCATATCACTTACCATTATGGTAAATTACAAACTGTTTTTGTTTATTCACTCATTTATTGTCTACTTCCACCCTCCAGTACCACTAGGATATGTTATACGAGAGTAAGGAATATTTTCTATGTTGTTGACACTGCTTATCAGCACCTACAATGGTGCTGGGAAGATATTAAAAACTTAAAAAAAATTGCTGAATAAATGAATACAAAAGGTGGGCTGAAAAGCAGAAGCTAGTTAATAAAACCAAGAATGACTGGTCACAGATGTAGGAAGGGAAGTGAGAGAATATATTCAAATAAGAAATAAAATATTTTATTAATGTGTCATACTTTATTTGAAAAATAAATACACATATTTTGAGAAAGCATACAACAACAACAATAAACTTAAACCTAGATAGAAGAAATAGAAAGGGCTTCCAGTTTTTTCTGCTACCTATAGGAAACAGACTTGGCAGCTGCTGTTACAAATGAAAAGAAAAATTTTCATTCACAGGGTTCATGTTCTCATGACTGATGGACATTTCCTTTTGAAAATATGCCTATTTATAATCACAAATAAAATTCCTATTGTCTCATGAACAGCAGAATATGAGTCTTATGGATTTACCTCCAAGAGTTAAATAACCTCCTAATTCCACTTGACAGTAAAGATAAAGCTACTGTTCTACTGTGATAGATAATCCTCTGCATGGGGTGGTGGGACTGGGGGAGCAACAAGGAGGCAGGGGAGAGGGGGCATCCATCTTGCTAAGCAATTTATGAATTGAACCCTAAATTCTTAATGTACTAGATGGTGAGTCAGTGCACTAATGCATACTTGATTGAATTTGGTTTAAAATGCTAAGTTAAAGTGTGCAGGTGTCTTGAGCAGGTGCACAGTATTCTGCTAATAAACAGAAGACATTAAACCTGAGGCAAGGCTTATTTTGCTGCATTATAGAAATTTCACAGACCTATAGAAAATACATGAAATGTTGCTTTAGAAAGGTCTTTTCATTCAGTATCTCTTCAAACCCTGTAAATCAAGAAAACAATGTGCTAGTTCAAATTTGTTCCATGAGGGTCTTTTCTTAAACCTTTAAAATGAAATATAATGATAATTCCCCCCTCTATTAGAGTATCATTGTATTTACACAAGTGGATCTGAAAAATGCTGTACTTGAAACCTCAAATATATATCTATAAAAATCATATCATGCTGTATTTTTTCTGAAACACTTATGAGCACAGTTGGAGTCCCAGTGTCATAATGAAAAGTTGCTGTTAATTTTCAGCTTATGGATGTGAAGAGCAGGGAACTCAGGCTGCACTGGGAATTAGTTTTTGCAAGCTACAAAGATCCACTATTTAGGGTGTGGCAATATTTGAAGTAGCCTTCCCATTCCAGAAAGAGCACCAACTGGCAAGGGAGTGTTTTGCTCTGGGAGTGGCAGTTTTCTATGGGAAATGATCCCATATGAGAGACACATGTGAAAAAATCTGGCATATTTTCCATCTCGCCCCAAACAGGTTTAAATAAGATGTCATTCAATAACTTTTTCACACAAAATGCTTTAGTTTGGACATCTACCCTTATGGTGTTTATTAAAGTATCACTACAGGAGCAACAGCAAGTTTAATTATTTATTGTCCATCATGGAGCTAATTCATTGCCATATGTTAGGCACTAGAATTTAAATAGCGATACTGTTTATTATTATAGACTAACTTCTTTGGTTCCTATAGTTCATGTCATAATCTATTCCATGTAGATTAGAACATGTAATAACCTACTGTGTATTCTATGTTAGATATTAATATGTTCCAGTTATCTAATACTTTTTTGAATATTGATTACGTGAAGGTGGAGAATTTCCTGTTCACCATATAGAAGTGATTTTCCTATGTGCCACAAATATATTGGAAAACAATTATACAGCTGAAACCTAAACAAGGTTCATAAGCAAGGTTTATAATGCCCCCTACATTGTGCTTTCAAGACTGAAACAAAATTTTTCTCTATTCTTTTCTTATCCCCCTGACATAGCCCTAGATGAAAAGACAACCCAAAGTTGGTCCCACACTTCCTAATGAAACACAAAACAAATACCAAGTTCTAAACCTTGGTAAATATTAATGAACATCTCAAGTGTTATCATACACTAAAACAGTTTTATCTAAACATCATCATATTAATCATTAATCATACTCCAGCTTTATTTAGATATTATTAAAATATAATATATATACATTTAAGGTATGCAATGTGATGATCTGATTCACATATTGTATATTGCAAAGTAACTACCACAATAAAATTAGCTAATATCTCTATCTTTTCTATCTCTATTTTCTTTTGGGTTAGTAATATTTAAGGTCTATTCTCTCAAAAACTTCCAAGTATATAATACAGTATTGTATTGTATTATATTGTATTGGATCTATTCAGGGGGAGGAGGCAAGTTGTTTCTTTCATCTAACCTGGTTTCTCACGCTACATCGTAGAGCTATTGTTTTCCTTGTTCCTGAGGATGTGAGAGCGGAGAGAGAGCACTCTGTATCAAATATCTTGATCTTCATGGACTTGGAAATGTTAAAAATTTTAGAAGGTGCTCAGGGTCAGAATTTTGTGCATGTTTTGCTTTCTTTTTAATTCCTTAGTGCTTTAAATTCATTTAATACATTTTAGTGATTTAAAGTAAGATTAGCCTAGAGTGATTTTACACTAAAAGAGGTACTGTCCTGTCAGAAGCCTACTCATACTATCTGTATTTATTTTCCCCAACAGAAAACCATCCAGTAACCTGTAGGGTTTTTTTTTTTTTTTTTTTTTTTTTTTTACTTTTCACTCTGTGCTTTTAATAACTAAACTCACTATAATTTGCATAACTTAAAGGTCTTTGTTCATTAGTTTTTCATCTTTTTACTGATGATCCTGCAACAAATCATGCAGAGTGTCAGGGCTCAGAATCACTTAAAGATGTTTAAATGCAATATGTGACCAGTTGTTTGTGAGATATGGCACCGTTTTTTTTCAAACATTAGTTTATAGTGGAGGTCAGTATGCAAAACCAGAATTAGTAATCTTCATCAAGGAATCAGCAGTCTATAAAGCTCTTCAAAATTTTCATCCCATATTTTTCAGATGCACATAATTTGAGATAAAATTTACCTAGCTCAGTTTTATTCTAATGCACTGATTATTAAAGTTCAACATGCATCAGAATCACAGGGAATTTACTAATCCAAATTACAGTGTCCCACCCAAGAGTTTCTATTTCAGTAGATCTGAGATGATGGGTTGGTATTTTTAACGAGTTTCCAGGTGATGCTAATGCGGTTCCCAGTCCAGGACTGCACTCTGAGAACCAAAGTTCAGCACTACCCTAATAGAAAGCACTAAAATGATTTGAAGAGTTAATGCAACAATCAAGTGTTTCCTCAAGAAAGAATTCCTGGATTATTCCAAGAAAGCATTCAGTCTCCTCTCCCATTAGTTCCACAGCCAGCACTTACACAGAGCTTTGAAATTTTTTCTCTGCTTGTCTATTTTCTTAACTTGACTTACATTCCTTGAGGACAAGAACTGTGTTTTGTTCATGATAATATTCTCAAGATACATTGAATTTCAACAGACCATAATGTATAACGAGTTTATTGGTATATATTAAAGGAAAATAAAATGAGGGCAGATTTTTCTCTAACACTGCTTAGACAACGTTTTACCACTTGGTATTGTCATTTGAATGTTAAAAATGATCTGAAAAAGTATGATGTGAATCCAGAAAAGTAAAAGAAAAAATGTTAAATCAAATCTGATATCACTTAATATCTTGAAAGAACCCGGGATGGGGGTTGGGAACCCGACTGCAGTATGAAGAAAGTTAGCTAATTTAAGAGTGGGCTGCCAACTTCTTTAAATGAAAAGGAGAATTTAGTGAGGTGTAACTATACTGTAGACCCAAAGCCAGTGACCACTTCATACGAGGCTCTGCTTTTTCTGATCTTGAGGGTAATGTCCCCGGATGTCTGCATCTCCCGCTTTTACACTGGCCACGCCCTCTGGTTGGGAAACAAGCCCGACTATCTGAGAAAGCAATTCTAAGAATTTGTCTGGAAAAGAAACTTCAAATTATTTGGAATTGAATAAATGGTTTCTTGATTGGATTCGTTTAACCTTGGGAAAAATTTAAACTTAAATGGAAATATGATGAAAGAAATCAAACTCATAAGTTCAATACTTTGTGATGTAAGAAATGATGTATGCATTTTTGAGATCTTAAGAACTTGTAATATTTAAGAGAATTTAGTCTAGTGACTTATCTAACATATTTCAATTTAAACATGTGATTGAGTGATGGATTTTGCTTGCTGTTTTTATTTGAAAGTCATGAGCATCTGATGTATTAAGGAGTACTGTAACACAATATAACTTCAGACTCACCATATCTATAAATTAAATGTATTAGCTCTGTAAATGTTATTTACTCAGGTAAATTTTATTTGTTAATCAGAAAACTGTGAACTACTTAACAATGAAATAAAAATTTTGAATTTATAAAGGCAGCTCGAAATGTTTAAATAAGGTGAATTATTCAAGTTATGAGAGCCCTCTTAACAGTGATTAAGATGTAATAAGATGATACAGAACTTGAACTTAATAGACCAAGGAAGAACTAGTTTTATGAGCATATACCTTTCATAAATTCCATGTTAATTTAAAAAACTGAAGTAATGGGTAAATAATGTTTTTGTGAATAAAAGTCACCTATTAAGAATATCAAACACCTCATGCTTTTGGGGGGACAGCTACTTATGGCTGTACAGGTGTAGCTGCATAGATTGCACCTATTATTGGAATTGGCTTGGTCCACTGAGAAAAGGCTAGGGACCATTTCTAACTTTTGGCCATTCGATGACTGATGTAAAGGAGAGTCAGAGTCTAATTGTAATGATGTTGTACTGCCACAAAACACACAGGCATCAAGTTCATTTTGGTCCTTTTTGACCAGGAGCTGGACTGAGTTATATCTGTTAAAGAGGATTGAGTAATTTTCTCACAGTCCTGCCATTTCTTTAGATCTTTGCTTAAAAAAAATGTTGTACTCACTGAAGGGCAGGCAGGTCACTAAACAACATGTACCCATTCTTTAAATAAACAGCTACTATTATATTGTAACTCTTTTAAATGCATCCTTATTTCCTACCTCATGAAATACAGAACAAAATGCCTCATTTTCAGGATCTTTCATAATCCATCTCAACCACACTTATGCTCCTCCACACTCCATCAAATGTCACCAAAGAGACTTGTGTGAACTTTCTCACTTTTCCAAGGGCACGTATTTATTCCCTCATCTGTGTGTGTCCTTCTGTTGCTCTCCTAACTTAGAATCCCCTTACCTACTAGATTTGCTTATTTTAATCTCACTGAATTCCCATGTCCTCTCTGAAAATTTCCCTGATTCCTGGCTCTCACTGAATTCCTCCTTCTCTGTGACATTCTAGAATATTTATCTCTATGCCACACTGTTTAGCACTGATGTGCATTTTATAAATATTGTACCACCACCATATAAACTACAGTGGTATAATATTTACCAAAAATGTTTATTAATCCCTCTAATACGTTTGTTTGTCTCCACCCCAAGCACACACACACACACACACACACACACTTTCTTGAAAACTAGACCTTGGACTCCAGGACCATAGAGAAGTGAGGCACAGCCAAATGTAAAGGAAAATGAATGAAGTTAATTTTTACCTTTCTAAGGCACAAAGCCCACATTGCTGCATAAAGCGTAGATTTGGGAAAAAGTCTAACTTAGTTTTCCTATGGCATAGAGGGGAAAAGAAGCAAAAATAACTGCTATTCTCACTGGACTTGGAGAGGAGAGAGAATCAGAGGAAAAGAAGAGAAGAAAAGCTTAGAAAGCAGAAGCTGAAAGACAGTCTCTGGGACCTCAGAACCATGACCAAGGGGACAGAGTGTGGGTACCAATGAGTGGAGGCTTGCAGAGGGCAGCCCTGTCACCAGAATCCAGGTATGCGGAATGGCTGTACCCAAGGATCTTAGTGGACCCCAACCTATGATCTTCCTGCCCTCGACTCCACAATGCTGGGTAAAAAGTTGCTAAATACCGTAAAGTAAAGCAATCTTAAGTATTGTAAAGTATCATAAAGTAAAAAAATTATCATAAATAACATCTACAGGAGGAGGATTTACATAAGAGGGAAAATCCTTTCGTAACGTAAAATAATAAGGAAACATGAAATTGACTACATTGTTTTCAAGAGGAAGAAAAGACACAAGCTTGATAGTTACAGGAAACACACTGATTACTTATCATTGTACACACCTGAGACAGTAGATTGAAAATCAACATTCTCTCTGCAATAATATCTTCAATAGCCCAATTTATGATGGCAAGGCCCCACTAACTTTGTCACCAAATGTCCACCAGATATTTCTGAGTGTGTCCTAGGGTTCTTCTACTTGTATGATCAGAGAAGTCTCTCTGCTTCTTCCTTCCTGCTGCCTCACCAGGTAGCTCTCTCTACAACTAATGACCCTCCTGATGAGCATAATTATTCTTTGCTGGTGACAGCAGCTGTGGGGGAGGGGACGCCATCCTCCACTATCCCAGATCCAATTAGGCCTATCTCTAATTCATCCACATCACTGTTGACTTAACAGGACTTTACTGATGTTTAAGGATGGTGGAAAGGAAATAGGGTTCACAGCATCACTGGTTGTTGGCTCTGTTTCCTTGTCTTTCTCTGTCCTGTACCCTCCTCCATATGGTACCCACAGTCTCAAAATAGCTTCTGTCATGTCACAGGATGGCTTCTAGTAGATTCCAGAGACCTGTGCTTTCTGGTTCACACCCAAGGAGAAATAGATACCTTCTTTTTCTCAAAACATCAAACAGGAGTCCTTTGCTCTTCTCTGATCAGAGCAATTGAGATCATATGTTCTTCTCTGAACCAAACTCTATAACCAGGAGATTATGATTACTTGGTTTAAGCCAGGCTTACAAACCCATTCCTGAATCAATAACTTTGACAAAGGGAGGCCACCCTAAGAGTTCAGGCCAATCAGGACTCACGTAGAGAGCTAAGGGAGGATCAAGCTCATTTCACCTGTAAGGTTTGCCTATATGGTATACATGGAGAGAGAATAAAATGGAAGGCCATCACAATTAATCCCACACTCATCCTGATGTCTTATGGTGGGCTCTGCTCATGCCTGGCTCCCTGCCAGCCACAGGCCAGCCTCCACATGACCAAAGACAGACACTTAACACTGTCACAACTGGATCCAAAGCAGTTTATTTACAGAGTTTAGGCTAACCTGTACTGCTGGCTCCCTGTCTCAGAGAAAAGATTTTCTTAAAAATCCCAATGTAAGGTAAAATTTTCCAAAATTTCATGTGAATTTACATGTGTTTTTGGAGATAACTTTTTTTTGGAAGACACTTTATACTCTCTGACAGATTGGCCTTTCTGTATAGTGGTGGTCAATTCATTACTCATTATAAGATTTTAAAAGTATGGAGAAGTCACATTATATATTTAGTTGTTTCATTTGTATCCAACTAGATTTTTAGGCTTCTGAAGAACAAATTCTTCATCTTATGATTTTTTGGGTTTTGTCATGACGGGCAGTTTCATGAAATTCAACCTAATATATTTCTTTGTATTTACAAAGCAATAAACATTTGCAAAATACCATGAGCTCTTTGAGGCTAGAAGCTATGTGAAACTCACCTTTGTATTTCCAGGGCCCAGGGCAACATCTGGAACGGAATGCACAATCAATCACACAATGCTTGAGTGAATAAATGAATGAATGTCAAAGATAATTATTGATGCCATATTTTAAATCATAATAAATAAATTGATATATTTGCTATATCAAACAGACTCTGCAATTTATTCTAGGAGCGTGTGAGGTGGCCTCATTCTTGTCGCTGAGATATTATGAAATAAACCACTGTTTAGGGAATGCTTCATTAAATCTGCTTTCTGGGAAACTTAAAGTAGCTTTTGGGCAGGTGTTTATGTACATTAGTTATATACATTAGCTCATTCAGCATAAATTTATCTTTGAATATAGATTGTTTCTCTATATTCAAAAATCATAAAGTGTTTCTTCTTTGAATGAATCATATACATTTGGATCAATCATTTTATGACTAAGGGTTACAACAATTTGTGTCCCTGACAGGCCCAATCATTGTGTTCTCCCTTCCTACCTGTTACACTTAATTATTATTCTGTACTGGATTTACAAGTAAATAAGTGCTATGTTTCAAGGAAAAGTTGTTTTGTTTTGTTTTGTTTTGTTTTTAATTAGAAATTAGGACTTGCATTCTGCCAAACTAAACGTGTGCTTGTTGCTATTGTTTTTTTAACACACATATCCTCCTCCAACTAAATCACTAATCTAAAATTTCATAATGGTTACTGAGTAACTTAAAAGTTATTTCTTTGTATACCCCAATTAGTCACATGAAATGAGTATATTATTCAAAAACTAAAACAAAAATGTCTTATTTTTTATTTATAAAATGCTTTGAAATTTATAAAACCCTTACACATATATTATTTCTTTCAAATATTGGGTTGGCCAAAATGTTCGTTCAGATTTTTCTGTAAGATGTTATGGAAAACCCAAACAAACTTTTTGGCCAATCCAATATTTGAAAGATTTCCTTATAACAAACCTATTAAAGATTTCAAATATTTTAAAGATTTCCTTGCAACAAATTTATGAAGTAAAGTAGATATTATTACCTAATTTGTCAGAGGATGAAAATCTAATTCCTTATGTGACCTGTTAGTCCTACAAGAACACTTATTATGCAGTATTCTCAGTATCTAGAACATTGTCTGGCATACAGTAAGTGGACAACTGATAAGTATTTTCAAAAATGAATTATCAAATGTTACACAGCTAGACTCAGAAGTTATACCCAGACCTGTAAATCTAATGTATATGCTACTAAATCAGACTGACTTTATCACTTTTGACTTTTTTAACTTTAAGAGGCACATGTCCAAAAAAGTTTACTTAAGATTAATCATCATTCTAGCTCATCACAATTTGCACACAGAGCTGAAACATTGACATAGGGTAAAATAAATTCCATTCACTTCCACAGTGTTTAGTGTTTACTATATAAAGGTAATATATTAAGGGCTGAAAAGATAAGATGAGTCAGATGTCTCTGTCCTCAAGAAAAATATAGACTAACCGAGGGGAGAGATAATGTAAATGTAATTTACATTTACAGGTAGTAACTACTATGATCAAAGTGTGTTTAGGGAGCTCAGTTAAAAAGTACAGTAAGTGGAACAATGTTAACAATGTGAAATGAATAACAAAAGTGTAGTAGTCAGGGTGGGCTAGATTATACCTCAATAACAAATAGCACCAAAATCTCAGTGTTTTAAAACAGTAAATTTTATTTCTTGCTCATACTACATGATCAACATGGAAATTCTGAATTCTTCACATTGCTTTTACTCCAGGATCCAAACTGATAGATCGCCCACCATCTTGAACATTATTGGTTGACTAGGCAGAGAGAGGGAGTTCTGGAAGCTCTCAAATCAGACATAAATGTCATTTCTGCTCATGAATCTTTGGTCATAAATAGTCACATGGGCACATCTAAGCACAAGAGGACCAGAAAATGCAACCCTATCTTGTGCATGGAAGGCAGGGAACTCTAACCAACCATGCTAATGGCTACTTCAAAGACTAAAATAGGAATCAGTACATTCTAAGTAGCATTTAATGCAGTGAAGCACATGTTCTAATCTTGCATATGGCTCAAATATTTAAATTAGATATACTTCTAAAGTATGCTCCTTACTTTTAACCCCTTAAATTATACCCTCTCACCCATGATATATAAAAAATAAAAGAGGGCTTCCCTGGCAGCACAGTGGTTGAGAGTCTGCCTGCCAATGCAGGGGATACGGGTTTGTGTCCCGGTCCAGGAAGATCCCACGTGCCGCAGAGCAGCTGGGCCCATGAGCCATGGCCACTGAGCCTGTGCGTCCGGAGCCTGTGCTCTGCAACAGGAGAGGCCACAACAGTGAGAGGCCCGTGTACTGCAAAAAAAATAAAAAAATAAAAATTAAAAATTAAAGAAATTCACAAGCTCTGAGCACATATAGATGCCTGTATATGGGAACTGAAGAAACTAGAGATCCCTAATGAGGTAGTTTCCCTGCCAGAACCACTGTGTTTACAATGCCAGCTTCTTGTAGCTGAAAGTCCTTTCTACCCACTGCACTAAAGGAATCCATTTGGCTTTCTGTTCCAAAGTGGAAATAAATAAACAGTGGAGTCCAATTATTTAGAGCTGCCAGTTTTTATAGCCTGAAAGGTATAGTCAGTAATCAGACAATCTCCAAGGAAACAAGTAGCCAAAGTTTGGAAAGCAATGAATGAGAGAGGGCTATAATGATGGCACAGCATGGAGGGCATGTGATCTCCTGTGATGCTATTGGAGGGTAACACTTGATGCATTTCTGCTGATAATTGTCAGAGGGAGAAGAGCCTGTAGAATTTGTATATGACTCAGGCTCTCCAAACTATAGGATCTGTATTCTGAGCAAAAACATATGTCAGATATTTCTTTTGAATGGCATTGTAGTCCAGCATACCATAGATCTAATTGTGATTGAATTCTCTTTGTTTTATTTTTCAAAAGCTGATAACTTTCTTGGTCATTAAGAATGTTCTGGACTGCTAAAGAAATAAAATTTGAATCCAAAATCGAAAATAGAAGTTCATACATTATGGATTTATATATTATAAAGCTGACTGTATGTATATAAATCAAGAAAGATTGTTAATTTTTTTTCTTTCATCTAAAAATCTCCTTATCTCGATTGTCAAGGGGAATAACATCCATCTGCTTCTTGCTCTGATAATTTTTCTAGACCTTAAATTTCTCCATTTGTTCCCAACAGAACAAGAAAGGCAGGACCACTGGACTCAGCAGGGTACATGGACCCTGATTGCTCATTTTAGTTCAATATAATTCATAAGGGTACAAGACTCTGACAGCTCTAAAATTCTGCAGTTTCCAGCATGTTGATTTTGCTACTCTATATATTTAATTTTCTTTTAAAAACATATCGTATTTCTCTGAGCATTCATTTGCTTTTCAAATTATGACTGCCTAGCTAAGGCTTGTGTACCAGGTGCCATGTAAAAGCATGTTAAAAGTAGATAAAAGCAATTTACCCTGCCCTCTAATTAGAGATGTCTCATCTTTACCACTGACAATAGCAGTGTGCAGCTGTGGCAGTAGAGAGATAATAGGAGCTGGAGCAGAGAGAAATTAAAGATATGCTGGCTGGTGCAGAGCGCCACCTCTCCATTGCTCAGCTTGGGTGGGCTTTAAAATGAATAAAAATTTTTCATATTTCCTCTTCCCTGACTCTGTTCATTTATTTCACATTAATAATTAAGCTTTAAAAGCCAGGGGTATGTTGGGGGAGGGCAGCAAGTTATAGGCTATGTCTTTCTTAATGACTCACCATGTGAAATATATTGTTGCCTAGTTCTATAGCTGACCTATCATTTAACACCTGTTGGATACACATCACTGTACTTGATGTAATAAGGTTTAAAAAGTATGGAGAAGACACACTACTTGTCCCCTGAAGTTTGCAATCTAGAAGGATTATCCTTTATAAAGATCATATCCAATATGTTATAATCATTTGCCATGTTAAAGACAGAAGATGGTCATCTTGGTGTATAATTTTTCAGAATAGCCTGTTTGAAATAAATAAATGTTAAAAAATCTTTAGTGAAGTGGTCAGCCTGAGTGAGGGACATGGAAGGAAGGATCCTCACAGGGAAAATAGCATGATTAGAGGTAGTAAGAAGTGGAAGTGTGTAAGAAATACAGAGACCAGTTTTCCTGCTGAGGAAGAAGAACTGTTGACAAAGGACCTGAAAGTGTTTAGAGCAGACCAATATGGCAACATGGCAATGGGAATTTAATACCAGATCACAGAGAGTAATGTGACTAAAACTGCATTTGAGAAAAAACATACAGGCAAGTGTATGCTGGCTAGAGAGGAGTGAGAAGATACCAGAGGTAAGTGTGTTTAAAATCAAATTTAAGTAGCAATTTTTGAATGTAGATTAGTATGATAAATGATGCTACAAATGAAGAAGATACAAAGACTAAAGTGTGCAGTGATTAGGTATGAGCTTTGCTGAAATGGAGAGGAAGAAAAGTTAACTTAAGCAATGTGGTAGGTATTTAAAGGAACTGTACATAGACTTGATCAATTAGATACAATAAGGACGTTGGGAATAAATTTATCAGAGAAGAATAGTGACAGTAAAGAAGTAAGTACAAAATATAGATTTGTGTGAGGAAATAACTAGTTCAGTTTTTGATATGTTAAGTGGCATCTATAGGGAGTTGAGATGAAAGATTGAAATGATGATGAGCAGTCATGACTGGGATTGTAAACTTGGGAATTGCTTGCCTAGAGATGGTGGTTGGACCAAAACACATGATGAGTTCTTTATGAGTAAGAATAGAAGTAGAAGAATGTTAGCGAACAAAATCGCAGGAAGTGGGAGGAAAAAGCGTGGGATGGTGAAATATTAAGAACTTGAAATCAAGGGGTAACCAACAACCAGTGCCAAATGCTAGAGAAACTAGTTTCAAAAAGAAAAGAGTTGTCCTAGAGATGAAAAAGCAAACTCAATTTTCCTAGAAGAATAGAACTGATAAGTCCCTTCAACAATAGAAGCCAAATCAAGAGGATTAAGGAAGGACAGAGTGGTGAAGAAAAGTGGCAGTGAAGTGTTCAATCATTAAATGCAAGGAGAAAACAGACTGGTTGTAGTAGTGACTGTTAGCATCACCAAGTTAGTAATTTAAATAAAGCTTAGGGGAATCTGAACACTTTTACATTTTGAGCAGGAATTAAGTATGAAGGGATAAAATGCTAAAGGCTGGAATAAAAATTGGGATGAAAGTGAAATATATATGTTTATATATTTCATTTATATGCATGTACAACCTTGGGTAATGCACATCTAATCTGAGGAGAAAAGCCTGTTAGTTCAAAGATGGCATCAGAATTATTTTAGAAAAAAATCATTTTATTTTGTTTCTCAAAATAACATATGGATCTATACTATTTCTGCAATGATATCCCTCAGAACATTGCTAGGATGCAGTAAGAGTTATACAAAAAGAGATAAAGTCTCTCTGCACAATAATTTTTCATTTACAAATGTAACCAAGAGGAAGAGGAGAAGGGGCCCAGAAATGGAGAAGGTCCAGCCTCAGGGATGTCCCATGTGGTGGAGTTGTTGAGGATGCTGAAGAGTTGGCTAATGGGATATTCCCATTGTGAGAATGGCAGGTGGAATGTCTAATATTCACCAGGAAAATGCTCAAAATGCGTACAACACTTAGATGAAAGCTTCAAATTTTCTTTCATATGGATTCACAACTCTCTCTGTGGTGTGTTAAACTAATCAAGGAAAGGGGCTTTGTTTTATAACTGGGTTACACAGTGGAGAGAGACCAGAATAGCTGAACGCTATGAGACATGAAAGCAATGAAAGATTTAGGAGAAATGCAGAGCAATGGTGTCTAGGCAAAATGTCATTATGATCAACACCCACACTACGAATCTCAGCAGATATTCGGTGTAGGATTTTGAGAAAAATTTTTACTCAAGTCTCAAAGGGCGAAGCAACTCAAAATATTGAATGCTTTACATCAGACAGTAGCTAATAATTAGGATATATATATGGCATGGATACATAGAAAATAATTTATCAGTTAAAATAATGAAATGTACTATGTGTTGAATATTTACTGCTGTATTTATATGACAACCCTAAGAGTTTGACATTTAGAGTTAACTTCTGATCTTACACATTTAAAATCGTTTGCTAGATTGTGTCTTTCCTACATAAATGCATATCTGAAACAAAATACCGATTTTTCCAGGATCTTATAACCATATATAAAAAGTCAGAAATTATTTATTGAAAATAGACTCCTAAATTCATTACAGATATATTTCAACTAGATTAATTTTGCATTAACAGTCAATGAGAGGTTACAACTGTTACTTGCAATGAGACATAAACATGCATCATTCTTTGACAGGAAATAAGTCAAAATCCAAATGATTAAAAGTGTATACATATAAAGTATATGCATGTATATGCAGATTTAACTAACAGATATATCCAGATCAGGCATTGCAAGGATCAGGTAAAATTAGCAAGGGGAGTTATGTTGAACTTCTTTCAGTTGAAAGTCATTTTGGGCTACTTCTCTCTAAGGATGGGACTAGCTCTGTTTTGACTTTCATTTAGAATCCTGCTTGCATTTAGGAATGTGGAAGTGATCAGTTATAACCACACTGGATTTCCTAGGGCTGGATTGCACCTACTCTAACTAACAAATATAATATAATCACATATTTTATTGTAACTTCTCAAAGTGAGAAAACTTATATTTTGGTTTTCTTTCTCTCATTTTCAAATCTTGATTTGGTCTACTTCATGTGACAAAAGCAGTGCCTTTTCTTCTGTCAGTTCACATGGACCACATAAATGTTTTTAAGTCCACATCATATCATTCAAGAAACAAGCATTCATTGAATAATTTACTGCAAGACACCTGAGACCACCACAAGACAGATTTTTCTTCCTTGGAGCTTAAGGGAGGAGCAAGTTTAAATATATTTTTTCTTAGTTAACAATAATACACAACAGAATTGAAATTAACAACCAGTTGAACTCAACCTGGCCAAACTGTTATCCTTGCATGTTCAAAAATGCATTGAATTATATAATTTCTTCTTTATATTTTTGCACCCAAAGTATTATTATATTAACATTGAAAGTAAATTTTAAGTTTAACCATCAATGGGCATATATAGGGTAATCTAAATCATTCACATTTGTTTAGTTTTACCAAATATCCCTCCTTGTCCATCAATGAACTATAATCCAGAGGTTATGGCCTATTAAATTGAAAGGGAAAAAAGGAAAAAATGATGACTACCAATTTAACAGATAAAGAAAGCAAATTAATTCACTGTTCCAGGTGACAGGATGGCATGAGCATCAACATCAAAACCAAGAGTCTTGAAATCTAGCTTTGTGTGTGTTCTTCATGATGCCATGAGTAAGAAAGAGAATGATAATAGCTGAGAGAGAGACAGAGAAAGAGAGAGAAAGGAATAATTCAATACAAATGTAAGTAGAGGGAAGTGGAGGTGATCTCAAAACAGTTACTAGATAAAATTAGGGCCACAGGCAATAATTGAAAAAGTCATGGAGCCCTTGTCGTCTCCAAAGCATCACATGTGGATGCAGGAATCATATTAACAACATGCATAGCCAAGTAGAAAATGGAGAGAATAAAGCCATACCTGGGGAAACAATGGGACACACTAGTAGATATCATGCTTAAGAGTAAGCTTAGGAAAAGTCCCCTATAATGTTGAGGGATGGACCCTGATCTAAGATTTTATTACAAGATTCAAAAAAGACCTAGTTTCATCATTGGGAAGGTATTGTAAATGAAGTGAACAGGTCTAAATAATCGTATCCTTGTTCAAACTGGAGCTTGTATTCCCTGATGGATTCATATACAGAATGGTTTGCAACTCACCCACCTAGCATGGTTCCTGGAATTCCCACCAGTCACTCTGCCTTAAGCAGTGTGCCTCAGAAGGCCTTAGAGGGGTAATACATGAATATTTACTAACCAATTTTCATGTCAGCATGGATTTTTGAAATTCAAATCAGTTGTCACATTGTTGTAGTGAAAAGAATCCAGGTTTTGGAGCTGGACAGAAGTGGGTTTGAAACTTCCTTTTCTGCTACTTAACTGCTAGTGTCCTCTTGAGCAAGGTACTCAACGTCTCTGAGACAGTGTAAAACACATATGTAAAATGGCTGGTGAACATCTGGTATATGTAGGTGCCCAAGAGATGGTCATTTTCTTTTGTTTCCTTGAAAGTTCAAAAGAAAATCTTGAAGTAAGCTTCAATATGAGTAGACAAGGTAGGCAGATTCCAGCAAGGCAAAAAACACTGCCTTTTATTTAATAAAATATTGAAATATCTGAACAAGGTATTTGTCCTCCCTCTGTCAAGGTTGAATAGACAAATTCTTGAACTGCTATTGCTGTTTTTATTTTTCTCTATCTCCTACTGTTCATGTACAAGTGGACATCTGGATATCCTACTGGCACCTGAAATTCAATATGTCCAAAATGAAACATAATCTTTTCCAACATGAATTTTTTCCCATAAATTCTCCATGACTCTTCATGGCACTAACAGTCTTTCAGTTATGTACTACATTCAAATATTACTTAAAATAGACTCACAGTGTTTATTAAGCATAGAATGGTGGATGGGGGGAGTCCCAGTGGTCATAAATAACCCTCTAGGAAAAATTTGAAACTAGATGAGATTTGGATTGTCATAATGACTGGAA
Source organism: Mesoplodon bidens (assembly GCF_964165515.1). NCBI lineage: Eukaryota > Metazoa > Chordata > Mammalia > Artiodactyla > Ziphiidae > Mesoplodon > Mesoplodon bidens. Next base: position 36,261,505 of record NC_138173.1, on the reverse strand, counting down.
GGTGTTCTCAAATTTAGTGGGTGGAGGACAGAGATTCAGAAATAACTGCAATGCTGGGAGATTGTGAATCCTTCACATTGAAGAACTGTGGAGCCCAAAATATCAGTGGAGGTCCCAATGAGAAATGCAAATAGAATCCACCTCTTCAGATGCCTCATGCCCATTTTCTACTGTCCATTCCTACTTCTGTTGTACTAGTCAAGGCTCTGTATTACCTTGAATTGTAGAATGTTAACTGCTGGAAGAAACTTGAAGGTCATGTAGATTAGGGAACTAAGGCCAAAAAGGTTAATTTTCTGGCCCAAGTTACTTAACTACTTGGTTACAAAGCTGAAGTTGACCTCAGATCTGATTGTTACCCCATTAGACCTGTTGAGGTTATAATATTATCTAACTGTTTTCCACATTCAAATTTATCCTCCACTGGGCAGAGTTGACCACTAAATCTTCAAGAACCATTCCCAGAACCTCACTTTCCAACCCAAAACAGCCCTCAGTGTTTCCCCATTGCCTAGTATGTACATTCCTCAGCCTGGAATCTAGACTACCCATAATCTGGGCCAACCAAGCCACGTGGTATTACTTCACCCTACTCTCCTTCTGCTGTTTTCAAGTGACAAACTGTCCCCCTGCTGACTCCCAAGCACATATTGGGTATTTATATCTCCCCTCAAACTGTTCCCTTTGCCTAAAATATTCTCCATATTCCCTTCCTGTCAAAACTCTACTGACACTCAAATGTCTCCTCCCCCATGAAGCTTTATGAAGAAAAACTTTCTTCGGCAAGATGTGTTCTTTCTTTATCACTTTTAATACTTGATAGCTGTCATTGGAATTACTATGATTTGGTAGGCACTATAGCTATTTGAATTTTTTTCTGTCTGAGGACAGAGACTAAGTAATATGCAAAATCTTATCTGTATCATATTTTGCACATATAAGGTAGACAGTAAAAGTTTTGGAGATAGATACACAAAATATCTAGCAGCAAATCTAAGGGGAAAAGAATCAAAAGAAAAGAAAAAGCTTTCCACTCTTAACTAGTCACCTTAGAAAAGCTTTAAAGCACTTCTCACCCCTACTTCAGGACTCCTTTTAAAATTATAATTGAAATTCACTGGAAATGTGTTTCAATTTCAAAGAAAACAGAAGGAAATGACATCATCCCTGTTCTTACTGCTGCCCTCAATGAAAATTTCATTTATCTCTGTCATCTAACCGTATGCTGTCAGCAGTAAAGACGGAAGCCTCATTAATAAAAATCAGAGAAGATCTTCTGCCTTGTAGATGAAAACTCCTAAAGTATCCTCAAGACAATTGCATTACATATTACAGATTAGAGGTTGATAATTCTGAGCTGCATCAGCAGTTGATTTAGAACTTATTTATAACCATAATTGTGGAAGAGCAAATCTTTGTAAAATCTTTCTAACTGTTCAACACTGCATAACCTGAAGCTTAGCTAAAAGTAACCTATAAAGCAGAGCTGGGGAGTAGAGTCTAGGTTTCTTGATGCTGACCACTCACTTCAAAATTAAACTCTTGGTATATGTAAGTCTTTACGTGTGTGTGTGTGTGTGTGTAATAAATCTGAACATATCCTCCATATAACTATGTTTTCTTAATGTGTCCTACATGAAAAAAAAAAATGATCACATGATCAATTAGGGTCAATGGACCGATATAAATGAGCTGAAAATGTATGGTTGGAATATTCATGTGTGAGAAGACTAAAAAAACAAAAACAAAAACAAAATAGTTAAAGAGCATATAATCCAATTTAGAGGAACAGAATTTTAATCTTAAATCATGAGCTCATTAGTCCAGAGTTTTCTGCTAATCTTTTAATGCTGGAAATCAAGTTGCTATGTCATGACTATTTATAAGTTCATCTGCGGTTATTAGTCTTTGTACAATGGTGAAACTTTTGATAGTACTGGACATTATCTCATTTTTATGCAGTTGATTAGATTTTAATTTTTACATTAAAGAACTATTTTCTCTAAATTTAGAATATCATAATTTTTTTTCTTCAGAGTTGTAAGGATGGGATAAAAGGTAATCATTATGCTATGCTATACTTTAATCTTTTTCTACAAAAGATTATACATCCACCTTTAAAAAGTTATTCCACAAATCTCAAGAGCTGTGTTCTTTCAATACACAATTTATAGTAATTTACCCTCCAAGGTTTTTGCTCTTTGAACTTTAACAATATAAATGATTATGTCATATTCATGCCATTTTCTATGTTATGTCATAAGATATTAGATTGCTTTGTACTGCATTATATTTAAATAGAGCTCAACAGTAAATAAGTGATCTGAAAAATTGTTCTGTACTTCACTAATAGCTTATATTATTTCCTGAAAATTCCTTTTCGTAGAAAAGGGCATGCCACTTCTCTGCTGGATGCTCCATCAAGTCTTGTTTACTGTAACCAGGAGATGAAATTTCCAAACAAACCCTGGTGTTTACAGCACTTGGAGAGGCATGTGGCCTGTCATTCCAGTCTCTGTCAAGCATGTGCCCCACCTGCTTTTTGGCGTTGGCTTAAACAAGTTGGTTGGGCCACAACACAAGTGTGAGAACATGAGAATGTGAGATGCCACAGGCCAGGTGACATGCCAGTGCTGAAAAGCTGGTACATGGCAGGGCACCATTGTGTACATAGAAAGGCCACATGCCACAGCAAAATGTGGCAGCCACGTCTCCAAAATTAGATGAATAATTTCCCTTCCATTATGTTCTCACAAATATGTTGTAAAACAATAAGCCTTGAGCTACACTAAGTCCAAAAGTTCAGGGTTTCAAAAGAGTGACAAGTAAATATTCATATCTATTTCAGAGTTGACTGACAGGTAGAACTTTTTTTAAACCATGCTTATGTATGATTTGAGAAATACTTTTTTTAAGGCAACAGAAATCATTCTCATAGGTATGAGTCTTCTGACACGGCCAAATGCTGCAGATCAGCAAATAACTTTTTTTTTTTTTTTTTTGTCTAACAAAACAGGAGAGAATTTATTAGAAGAAATGTTGTAGAATCTCTTACAATTCCTTCTCTTTTTCTCTGAATTTCATACTTCTGTATGCTATCGCCAGGTCCATGCTGCTAATGCAACTGCAGTTGAATCCATTTCAAGTGTTGGCAGGAAAGGATAAAGAAAAAATAATTACACTTTTAAAATTCTGTTGAGTCTAGTGTGGGTTACAGAATTCATAAATGTGCAATGTCAGGTAATCCAAGGTATTTTTTGAGCTGTGACTCTACTGCTGAATAAGCATGTGAACATAAAAGATGAATAAAATTTCTATACTTTATCTTAACAATGGAAGACTCAATCCAAGGCCAAATACTTTTGAAAATTTTAGAGTTACAAATGAGGATCTCTTTCTTGGTGAGAGGGCATCAGGGGAAATACTGAAATAATCTAAAAGGCTTTCGTCTCTGCTGCCCAAATTTTAAACAAGGAAATAATTGTGGAATTTGAGACTATTAACATTTTTTTCTAGCATAATGTATTTACAAATTTACAGGTTTTAAAATTTCTTTACTTTTCCATCTGTTTAGCCACAAACCATGAACTTTCAAGGAGCAGAATATGTCTAGTCATATCCTTTCCCATAGATTTCATGTAACATTAGAAGTGAATCAGAGAGGGATTTTAAAATATCAAAAATTATATTAATATGTGGAGAGCTGTACAATTTCAGTCTGTAATTTAGATTTACATCCTATAGTTCTTGGCTTTTACAACTGTTCCCTAACTTTCCTAAAATAATTTACCATCCTTCAGTGTGGGATTGAGAGTATCCTGCAGGACCATAGTCCAATTTTAGATGAAGAAACTCACGGTACTATTTGCTGCAGCCAAGTATCCGTCACCTTCACCAGGAAGAGAGTATCTTAATCATTTACATAAAGGAAAGGCCACTCATGCTGTGCTATGCTTATAACATTACGTTGCCTAATAAAGGTATTTTGGGGAGTTTATTTATTCCCTTTCTGTTTGCTGAGTAAGTTATTGCTTGTAAAAGATTATGCTTCTCCAGAGAGCATTAGAAATAAAGTCTTGTTTCTTTTTTACTCTAAGTCTGGGCAATTTCTAGTATCTTTTAAGCCCAGACTTTGAATAAGAATGTCATCTCTTTGAAGTAGTCTGCTGGAATACAGATTTAAAACTCCAGCACTGCCTCTTGATGAATACACAGACTGAGAAGATAGTGAGGGGAATCCTGAGACCATGTGGAAACTCATTGTACTATGTATATTTCAGTCATGATTCTACAGAAGGAAGTACCTTATCCTTGCTTGAACATATTGAGCCCACTGATGCTATGAGAATTACTTCTCACACTGACTCCCTATGTGAATTCTATAATTTCTAGAATTACAGCTGTAAAATATTTTACTAGTATTATGAAAGTCAAAATTGTAAACCAAATAAAAATACACAGATAAATCAAATATTTTCCTGACATTTTCTTTCTCCTCTCCTTTTGGTTTTCATTTTCTCTTATTTCCCATTTACATTTTTTTTTTATATTCTTGCATGTAACAATAATCCCCTTCTCCCACAGACCTTACACACTTCCAGTACATTATAAAGATGCCTTTCCAGTGTCTACTGACTTTCCTTTTTTTTTCTTTTACCTTATTCCTTCTGAGACATAGAGAGATGAGCTAGAGGCAACACTTGGGAGACACTTGTAATTGAAAGGTAAGTGAGATTAAATGATCATTCTCTGATTCACAGCTACCTAAAGTGAAAGCGGTTTTGATCTCATCCACTTAAATCTGAGCTGATGATTCAGTGCCAAACATGCCATTTAACAAGGGTACCTAAATTAGAGTGAGACAGCAGAGTAGCCTACCATCGTCTATGACACATAGTAGGTCATTAACAATTAGTTGATTGAGTTGACCAGGAGAAATGTCATTGTGGAATGTGTAATGTCAGCTTGGAATTATTGGACTATGATTATGGTAAGAAGAAATAAGCAAAAAGAGAATCAATTCTGCCTTGGGTACTGGAAATTATGATAAAAAAATAATTTAGGAAAATAATTTGGCAAAAGGAGGATCTAATATTTTGAATTAGCGAGAATATACTGTTCAACATTAAGGACAAATCTTATGTCTTTACAAATTAATGTTTTCATTTCCTTCAGATAAATACCCAGTAGTGGAATTGTTGGATCATATGGCAGTTCTATTTTTAATTTTTTGCGGCTCCACCACACTGTTTTCCATAGTGATTGGACCAGTCTACACTCCCACCAACAGTGCATGAAGGTTCTCTTTTCCCCACATCCTCACCAACACTTGTTGTTTCTTGTCTTTTGGACAACAGCCATTCTGACAGATGTGAGGTGAAATCTCATTGTGGTTTTGATTTGCATTTCCCTGATGATTAATGATGTTGAGCATCTTTTCAGGTGCCTGTTACCATCTGTATGTTTTCTTTGGAAACATGCCTATTTATGTCATTATTTACAATAATCAAGATAAAGAAGCAACCCAAGTGTTCATGGACAGATGAATAATTAAAGAAATGTGGGAGATATATATATATATATATATATATATATATATATATATATATATATATATATATATATATATAGTCAGCCATTAAAAAATAATAAATTTTTGCCATTTGAAACAACATGGATGGACCTGGAGGGTATTATGCCAAGGGAAATATGTCAAACAGAGAAAGACGAATATTGTGGAATCTAAAAAATATGTGGAATCTAAAAAATAAAACAAATGAACAAATACAACAAAACAGAAAGAAACTCATAAATAGGACAAACTAGTGATTGCCAGAGGATAGAAGGTTGGGGAGATGGACAAAATAGGTGAAGGGGATTAAGAGGTACAAACTACTGGTTATAAAATAAGTCACAGGGATGTAATGTACAACACAAGGAATATAGTCAATAATATTATATAACTTTGATACATAATCTATTAAAATATTGAATTGCTATGTTGTATGCCTAAAACTAATGTAATATTATAAATCAACTATACTTTAATTTAAAAAGCAAACAAACAGGGCTTCCCTAGTGGCGCAGGGGTTGAGAGTCCACCTTCCGATGCAGGGGACACGGGTTCGTTCCCTGGTCTGGGAAGATCCCACAAGCCGCGGAGCAGCTGGGCCCGTGAGCCATGGCGGCTGAGCCTGCGCATCCGGAGCCTGTGCTCTGCAACGGGAAAGGCCACAACAGTGAGAAGCCTGCGTACCGCAAAAAAAAAAAAAAAAAAAAAAAAAAAAGCAAACAAACAAAAAGATCTATCCTTGCAGCATCTAGAGAGAATGACAGTTGAAGCCATTTGAAAATTTGAGAAAAGTTATGTTCATGTTATGACCTTGTAGAATAATCATTTGTTGAACCCTAATTTCCAATTTTTAGATTTAAAAATGGAAAGGAATGTATAGATGAAAACATAATTTTTTCTCTTTGAAGTTTTCCTCACTATAATATTTTCAGGCAGAGGTTTCATGATGAATTTAAAACAAGGTATGGAACCTACAAAAAAATGAAAATCTGTTTAGATTTTCTTAAGCCTACCAAAATTGTAGAGAAACATAGTCACCACCCACTGTCTTTTTTTGGGTTTTAGGGAAAAATGTTTTTATAATGCCAGAAGATACTATTTAAGATGTATTGACCCTGACAAAGTGTAGATGAAGATGAATCAGAGGGAAACTTTGTCTGAGAACTGAAGTGTGATAATATTTTGCTAAGGAAAAAACAAGAATGATCTATGATTAAAAAGGAAACTGACACCAACATGAATCACACAAATTTCAGAGTTGAATTATTCCATAAAAAATAGACTTTAGTTTATTACTTACATTGCTTTAATTTCTGATTCTCACAGTTTAAAATATCTGGTTGCATTATGCTTAACAAACATGTAAGTAACACTTGGGAGACATTTATAAAACATCAAATACATCAGTAAATTTTATCAGAATACTGTTCAACCCATTTCACTGGACACCAAAATTGGTAAAAAATATTATTTTACATGAATATATTCTTATATTAACTATATAATTTGCCAAACCGCACATGGAAATTTAAAAAGAGAAAGATATTTTTGTTTGACCTGAAAGGAGGACCACACATATACTTCAGTGAATTGAAAACAGCTGTGTACAGTCTTTGGCACAGGCACATTTTTTGAAAGATTACATCTGTATGGTCAGTTTGGGTTTTGATAAAATCACCATTAATGGATTTATGTATAAATATAAAAATATGTTGAATTGCTTAAAAACATTTTTAAAAGTTGAGACATCCACTCCTTGAATTCAGTATTCTCTTTTTCTCCCTTTTTCTTGCAGTCTACTGGGTACACAGTTTGAATAATACTGTTCAAATGCAAATATTAAACTTGAAGGGGTGATAAAACTATTGTAAACATTAAGAAATCTTAATTCTATCCTTGACTGTTGAATTTACTAAATGATACTTTGCAAATACTTAATCCATATATTATTCGGTTTCCTTGTACAGTAAGATTAATAACTTCTTATTTACTGGAATTTTTAAAGAAGATATAACAACTAAGTGAAATCTTGAGATTTCTATATTTATATATTGCCTATAAGTAGAGTCAATATTTTCTCTTTTGCCAGACAATTTTCATTACATGTTTCATTCTTATATATATTTTTTTTAATATAATGTAATTTATTTTATTTTGGTAGCATAAACTGGGGTCAGTAGGCACTGAATTGAACAGGTGTAAAAGAGATGAATTTATCATATCAAAGATTTTCGTAATTCTTAATTGTATAATGAATGCCGTGTCAAGTGGCAACTCAAGGCAACATGTGGTGATTCTGACTGCAATGTAATAGTCATAAAAAATGTATTTATGAGACCCCACATCAGACATCTTCTGTGAATCAAACCATAAAATGTAAAGCAATAACCTGGAAAGAGTTGTGAATACCTAAAGATGAGGGAGTGACTTTCAAGTGATTTCCTGTTCTGCTTTTTCCCTTAGAAAGAACGAAAGACATCAATTCCATATGTGTATTTTTTTCCCAGGCATCAATGTTCTTGGAAATAAATCTGAGAAGTAAAAAAAATAATTTACTCTACGCATGGATATTTGCTGTAAGAACGTCACGATGTTGGAAAATGAATGGAAAGGTTAAGTAGAAGACGTGCATCATTGCTGTAATTTGTAAACTGGTGTGATAACCTCGTGTTTAATATTTTATGGAGTGGAAGGTGAATGCTAGAGGGAGAAATACCACTCGGAGATAAGGGAAATCATATGCTAAGAATGTGTATAAATATGCCTGAGAATTAACTTGAGTGTTTCTTTATTAATTGATAAACTGGTGTAACATGACAATGAAATAATGAAGGTATCCTAGCAACCATATTTTCATAACAACTGTGACCTGTAAGACTGTGATGACCGTCAGCCACATTTTGTTAATTCAGGAGGGTGAGCAAGAATAATTTCAATTAATAGAACCTCTCTGCAAACAAAATATAATCTAGATTTGATCACACCTATGACCAGAATTTTTTAATTTATGAAACAATAGTACACCCAGATGAAGAAATTATTTTAAGTTGATAATATTCCAGTTCTGGGTGGCAGTTAGATATTCTATCATTTATTTAGTTGGTGTACAATCTGAAAAAATCTTTTTAAAAATCCACAAAGACATGTCAATATTAGAAAATCTGCTTTTAGTATGAAATAACAAAACATAAAAAGGAGTTTACTTATAAGTTGGCATTTCTATTTTTATCAACTTTTTTTATTTGAACAATACCAAAATGAAAACATTATATGTCCTTGTTTTGATATTCTAAAAAATAGTTTATTTCTCTATGAGCCTCTTCTTTCCCACATATTGAATTTATCCAAATACTATTTCTTAAGTCAGTTAAAATTGATTCAAGGAGTGCATATTATATACCTACTTTTGGCCTAAATGAAAGATCAACATAACATGAACATAACACGATCATAAAAATACTTCTAAAAATTTTTATGTCTACTATTTTTTCAATTTACATCATCTCCTCTGATAGAAATAATTTGTCTGTTCAACAGCAACTTCTCTGTCTACTTGAAGTAAGTAGAAAAGGATCTGATACAGAGCATTAGTGTTTATCAAACTATTGAAAGAGATAAGGAACAGAGATAAGGAACAGCTACCACTAGATCTCAGTACCTCTATAAGGAAGCAGGAAGGTACAGTCACTGCCAAGCACTTATGGCAATGATCACCATTCCCTCCAGCAATGAAGCCAATGCTTCAAAAGAAAATACCTGGAGGCTGCTGCAAATATGTCACATCTGCCCAAACCCACATATAGTCCCATTGCAGCCAGAATGATGACATGGTTTCTGCTTCCTTTCAGCCTTTCAAGTTTCATTCCTGCCTCTCACCTCTCATTAGAAGAATCATACCTAGAACTCTTTTGACAGGAAATCTGAGAAATCTAGTTCTCAAGCTTCCAACCTGTGCAACACAAGGAACAGCTAAGATGAAGAGAAATGGCGCTGACTTTGCAACAGACAATATGGCACCCGTATTAAGCCATAGAACTTTCCTCTGGAGACAGTGTGGCAATTCCAAATACAACAGAGGCACTGTAGGAGGGCTCTCTAGCTTGAAATGGTCTTTGGTATTTTAGTAACTATAATTAAATAAATAAATGAAAGATAGTGGATGATACTTCTCTAATTTTATCAGTGTTACTACAACAATGTTTTTCTGTGTTCTAATAAAGTTTAAATTTTATTTTATGTTTTCAGTAAGCTAACAATATGATTGTTAATCTGAATAGATTTTGGAAATTTGGAATCCTTTAACCCTAACTGGATTTAACTAATTGGATTTATTATTGATATATAAGCAGAATAGGCTATGAATGTTGTAGATTTTTTAAAAAGCAATCACAAAAGTAAAGGTAACACTAGTTAACAGACAGAATTAATCTTTAGCAATAACAGCTCTCATAATACATTTTTAGATTTAGATGTCAGGTGCTCTTACTGTTTTACATGTTTCCCCTTAGCAACTATGAAACAATTGGTAAGTTGCATAAATGAAAGAATTACAGCTTTCTGAGATGCACTTGGTTGTGATGATGCAAATAGATCTCTCACTAGACAGAGAGGTGTCTGTCTTTTTTACCATTTCATGCCAATCCTTAGCATGGTGCCTGGTACATCTAAGAAACCCAGTAAATATCTGCTGAATAATAAATGACTAGTATTTAATTTGTGACATTTAACTCACATATCATTTTAGAAGTTGTGAGTATTTTTTCCTTGGAGAAACACATTGTCATAGAAGAAGGAACTTCAAAACTTGCCATTTTCAAATCTGATAATTATTGAATCTGGATGGTAGTATAAAGAGGTTCATTGTACTTTTCTTTCTATTTTTGAGTATGTTTTAATTCTTTCAGCATAAATTTTCTTTTAAAACATTATCCTAGGAGATCTGATGCTAACAATCACAACAACTGTTCTACAGAGTCAATAGATTGCTTCCAAATGTACAGTCTTCAATCAAAGAGTATAATACTGGCCTCATATCCAAGCTCTAGTCTATGGCCATAAAACTCCCTGGGAGGCGTATTTCTTCTTCTTTTTTTTTTAATAAAACATCTTTATTGGAATATAATTGCTTTACAGTGTTGTGTTAGTTTCTGCTGTATAACAAAGGGAATCAGCTATATGCATACGTATATCCTCATATCCCCTCCTTCTTGCATCTCCCTCTCACCCGTCTAGGTGGTCACAAAGCACCAAGCTGATCTCTCTGTGCCATACAGCTGCTTCCCACTAGTTAGCTATCTTACATTTGGTAGTGTATATATGTCAAAGCTACTCTCTCACTTCTCCCCAGTTTATGCTTCCCCCTTCCCGGGTCCTCAAGTCCATTCTCTATGTGTGTGTCTTTATTCTTGTCCTGCCCCTGGGTTCATCAGAACCATATATATATTTTGTCTTTAGATTCCATGTATTTGTGTTAGCATGTGGTATTTGTTTTTGTCTTTCAGACTTACTTCAGTCTGTATGACCGACTTTAGGTCCATCCACCTCACTACAAATAACTCAATTTCATTCCTTTTTATGGCTGAGTAATATACCATTGTATATATGTGCCACATCTTCTTTATCCATTCATCTGTCGATGGACACTAAGGTAGCTTCCATGGCCTAGCTATTGTAAATAGTGCTGCAATGAACATTGTGGTACATGACTCTTTTTGAATTATGGTTTCTAAGGGTGTAGTGAGTTTGCTGGGTCATATGGTAGTTCTATTTTTTAGTATTTTAAGAAACCTCCATACTGTTCTCCATAGTGGCTGTACCAATTTACATTCCCATCAACAGTGAAGGAGGGTTCCCTTTTCTCTACACCCTCTCCAGCATTTATTGTTTGTAGATTTTTTGATGATGGCCATTCTGAGTGGTGTGAGGTGATACCGTATTGTAGTTTTGATTTGCATTTCTCTAATGATTAATGATGTTGAACATCTTTTCATGTGTTTGTTGGCAATTTGTGTATCTTCTTTGGAGAAATGCCTATTTAGGTCTTCTGCCCATTTTTGGATTGGGTTGTTTGGGTTTTTTCGATATTCAGCTGCATGAGCTGCTTGTATATTTGGGAGGTTAATCCTTTGTCGGTTGCTTTGTTTGCAAATATTTTCTCCCATTCTGAGGGTTGTCTTTGTGTCTTATTTATGGTTTCCTTTGCTGTGCAAAAGCTTTTAAGTTTCATTAGGTCCCATTTGTTTATTTTTGTTTTTATTTCCATTTCTCTACAAGGTGGGTCAAAAAGGATCTTGCTGTGATTTATGTCATAGAGTGTTCTGCCTAGGTTTCCCTCTAAGAGTTTGATAGTGCCTGGCCTTACATTTAGGTCATTAATCCATTTTGAGTTTATTTTTGTGTATGGTGTTAGGGAGTGTTTTAATTTCATACTTTTACATGTAGCAGTCCAGTTTTCCCAGTACCACTTATTGAAGAGGTTTTCTTTTCTCCATTGTACATTCTTGCCTCCGTTATCAAAGATAAGGTGACCATAGGTGCATGGGTTTATCCTTGGGCTTTCTATCCTGTACCATTGATTTATATTTCTGTTTTTGTGCCAGTACCATACTGGCTTGATTACTGTAGCTTTGTAGTATAGTCTGAGGTCCGGAAGCCTGATTCCTCCAGTTCCATTTTTCTTTCTCAAGATTGTTTTTTGCTACTCAGGGTCTTTTGTGTTTCCATACAAATTGTGAAATTTTTTGTTCTAGTTCTGTGAAAAATGCCATTGGTAGTTTAATAGGGATTGCATTGAATCTGTAGATTGCTTTGGGTAGTAGAATCATTTTTACAATGTTGATTCTTCCAATCCAAGAACATGGTATATCTCTCCATCTGTTTGTGCCTTCTTTGATTTCTTTCATCAGTGTCTCATAGTTTTCTGCATACAGTCCTTTTGTCTCCTAAGGTAGGTTTATTCCTAGGTATTTTATTCTTTTTGTTACAGTGGTAAATGGGAGTGTTTCCTTAATTTCTCTTTCAGATTTTTCATCATTAGTTTATAGGAATGCAAGAGATTTCTGTGCATTAATTTTGTATCCTGCTAGGCTACTAAATTCATTGATTAACTCTAGTAGTTTTCTGATAGCATCTTTAGGATTCTCTGTGTATAATATCATGTCATCTGAAAACAGTGAGAGGTTTACTTCTTCGTTTCAAATTTAGATTCCTTTTATTTCTTTTTCTTCTGTGATGGCTGTGGCTAAAACTTCGAAAACTATGTTGAATAATAATGGTGAGAATAGGCAACATTGTCTTCTTCCTGACCTTAGTGGAAATGCTTTCAGTTTTTCACCGTTGAGAACGATGTGCATCTTGTTTAATGTGTCATTTAAAGCTTGTGTTTTCTTATTTATTTTCTGTTTGGATGATCTGTCCATTGCTGAAAGTGAGGTGTTATAGTCCCCTACTATGATTCTGTTACTGTCAGTTTCCCCCTTTATGGCTGTTAGCACTTGCCTTATATATTGTGGTACTCCTATGTTAGGTTTATAAATATTTACAATTTTTATATCTTCTTCTTGGATTGATCCTTATGTAGTGCCTCTTGTAATAGTCTTTATTTTGAAGTCTTTTGTCTGATATGAGAATTGCTACTCCACCTTTCTTTTGATTTCCATTTGCATGGAATACCTTTTTCCATCCCCTCACTTTCAGTCTGTATGTGTCCCTAGGTCTGAAATGGGTCTCTTGTAGACAGCATGTGTATGGGTCTTGCTTTTTTATCCATTCAGCCAGTCTATGTGTTTTGGTTGGAGCTTTTAATCCATTTACATTAAAGGTAATTATCAAAATGTATGTTCCAATTACCATTTTCTTAATTCTTTTGGTATTGTTATTGTAGGTCTTTTCCTTCTCTTGTGTTTTCTGCCTAGAGAAGTTCCTTTAGCATTTGTTGTAAAGCTGGCTTTGTGGTGCTGAATTTTCTTAACTTTTTCTTATCTGTAAAGGTTTTAATTTCTTCATTGAATCTGAATGATATCCTTGCTTGGTAGATTAATCTTGGTTGTAGGTTTTTCCCTTTCATCACTTTCAATATGTCCTGCCACTCCCTTCTGGTTTTCAGAGTTTCTGCAGAAAGATCAGTTGTTAACTTCATGGGGACTCCCTTGTATGTTATTTGTAGCTCTTCCCTTGCTGCTTTTAATATTTTTTCTTTGTATTTAATTTTTGATAATTTGGTTCATATGTGTCTTGGTGTTTTTCTTTTTGAGTTTATCCTGTACAGGACTCTCTGTGCTTCCTGGGCTTGACTGACTATTTCCTTTCCCAAGTTAGGGAAGTTTTTGACTATAATCTCTTTAAATATTTTCTCAGACCCTTTCTTTTTCTATTCTTCTTCTGAGACCCCTATAAGTCAAATGTTGGTGTATTTAATGTTGTCCCAGAGGTCTCTGAGACTATCCTCAATTCTTTTCATTCTTTTTTCTTTATTCTGCTCCCTGGCAGTATTTCCACCATTTTATCTTCCTGCTCACTTATCTGTTCTTCTGCCTCAGTTTTTCTGTTATTGATTCCTTCTAGAGTATTTTCAATTTCAGTAATCGTGTTGTTCATCACTGTTTGTTTGCTCTTTAGTTCTTCTAGATCCTTTTTAAATGTTTATTTTATTTTCTCCATTCTGGTTCTGCAATTTTGGATCATCTTTACTGTCATTACTCTGAATTCTTTTTCAGGTAGGTTGCTTATTTCATCTTCATTTATTTGGACTTGTAGGTTTTTACCTTGCTCTTTCATCTGTAACATATTATTATGTCATTTCTTTTTTTTTTCTTTTCTTTTTTTTGATGGGTCATGCTGTATTCCTGTCTTACTTCTTGTTTGGCCTGACGCATCCAGCACTGGAGTTTGTAGGCAGTTGGATAGAGCTGGGTCTTTGTGCTGCGATGAGTACGTCCAGGAGACCTCACTCTGATTGATATTCCCTGGGGTCTGAGGTTCTCTGTTAGTCCAGCGGTTTGGACTCAGAGCTCCAACCACAAGAGCTCGGGCACAAACTCCAGCCTGGTAACAAAGATTCCACAAGCTTCATGTTGCAGGGAAAAAAAAAAAATTGAAGACTGAAAGAAAAACAGGAACAGTACAATATCAAAGAATAAAAAATAAAATAAAATTAGAAAGATAAAAACTATATTAGGGGCTTCCCTGGTGGTGCAGTTGTTGAGAGTCCGCCTGCCAATGCAGGGGACACAGGTTCGTGCCCCAGTCTGGGAAGATCCCACATACCATGGGCCTGTGAGCCATGGCCACTGAGTCTGTGTGTCCGGAGCCTGTGCTCCGCAACAGAAGAGGCCACATCAGTGAGAGGCCCGCATACTGCAAAACAACAACAAATATATTAGGAAAAATAAAGCTATAATTGAAACAACTGAAACAAGGTAAAATAAAACCACAACAGAAAAAAGAAAAAAAAAAGTGGGGGAGAGGGGAAGGAGGGGAAAACAAGTCAAAAGGATCTATCACTAACAAAGTATAAAGAATAAAATAAAATTGGAAAAATAAAATATTTATTAGGAAAAATAAAAATTTAAAAAAATCAACAGCAATGAATCAACAAGGTAAAACAGAACCCCAATCTAAAATAGGAAAAAAAGAAAAGAAAAGAAAAGAAAAGAAAGAAAAGAAAAGAAAAGAAAAGAAAAGGATAAAGCTTTCTCTATGGGGGCAGAGTTTAGGTGGGGGTGGGGGGGTGGCGGATGGAACTTAGGCAGTGGTGGGGTTTGGGGTACAGGACCTAGGTAGGTGGGGGTATGGCATTTGAGCATGAGGCGGGGTCTCAGCAGGGCAATGTTCAAGCGTGGCTTGGGGCCTCTGCTTAGGACCTGTGCAGAAGGGGAGAGGCAGCACGTGGGAAGGAGGGCTGTGGAGTGTGGGATTCCAGAGTTAGGAGGTAGGGCCCTGAGTGAGGGTGTGTTGGTGAGGTTTAGGCCCAGATCATTGGAGAGGATCTCTGAGTGTAGAGGTGGGGCCCTGGTGGGGTGTAGAGGAGGGGCTTGGGCTCTGCATGGCAGGAAGGAGGCTCTGAGGACAGAGGATTAGTCCTGGGATCCCAACAGGCTTCCCGGTGCTTACGTGGACAGGGAAAGCACTTGCCCTGTTCCCTTTCATTCCTTCCTGCCCCTCCCCCACTCTCTCCCCTAGGGTCTCCCCCATCGCTTCTAGACCCCTAACCATGGGTGGGTCCCACTGAGTGTAGAAACTCCTTCCCTCCACAGCCACCCCTCACGGGTGCTGGTTCGAGAGGTCTGACCTTTATTTTTGCTCCCCCCACACACACACTCCTTCAGGACCTGCAGAGCTGGAGCCAGCCTAGGTGGGCAGAGGATCAGGCCCGGGATCTCAGCAGGTTCCTGGGGGTCCAAGCGGGCAGGGGAAACCTGGCCACGCTCCCTTTTGATCCTCTGCCCTCCCAATGGTTCCCCAATTTCCCCCTTCCAGCATGGGATCCCTTCCCCTCCCCCAGCCAGCCCTCAGGGGCACCAGTCCCATCCCACCTCCACTTCTCCTGCCCCTTCACTTCCCCCATGCCCCACGTCCTACCCGGTTGCTGGGGGTTCCTCCCGTCTCCTTAGGTGTCCGTGGTCCCTCACCGGTACCTGGTAGGTGCCCTAGTTGTGAGGAGATGCAAATTCCCCATCCTCTTAGTACACCATCTTGATTCCGCCCCTGGTTATCTTGTGTATTTCTTCTTAACTCATCTTCACTTTCCTCCCATATATAATATGTCAGTAATAACATTACTGAATAGGGCTCTCTTTGTGTGTATTATACAGAATAATACAATAATATGTCATCTATTATTTATTTATTCTATGTGGCAGGAATCATGCTTTAAATATTTTACTTCATTCAGTACTCACAATCATCTTATCAGGTAGGTTCAAATACTATCCACAATTTACAGGAGGAATTAGAGATGCTGAATCAACTGCTTAACACCACACAGTTTTTATATAACAGAGCTGTGATTTAAACTCAGGACCAAATCCTTCCAATCAACAATAACAATAGTCTCAGTGAAAAAAAACTTGGTAAATTGCACTACATTAAACCCAGATAAAGCATTGTTAATAAGAAATTGAATCACTAAATGGTAGATTCTTTAATATCAGTAAAAGTAGCAGATATATATTCAAACTTTAAAATATATAGATTGGCATAAAACTGTAAGTATTGTGTTGCTATAGTTCTTTGATTCCATGTACATCACTGGATATATGATACAAAAGGAGCTTTGAACAAAATTTAGAATGTGTGTCTGTGTTTGATATTAAGAAGATGAGAAAAACATTTCTCCAACCAGAATTTTTTAAAGTTAACTTTTCCTCTTTATTTTTTCTCATTGTTAAATTACTTTTGATTTGATTTTCAAATCTTGAGTTTCTGATAGTAGAATTTGGGAATATTCTGAATTAGTTTATATTTTGTTGGCTCTGACCAGAATCTTTCCAGTTACTTTTTATATTTCTGAAAATGTCTGACAAATTTAAGATAATGTATGGCAATAGTTTAGATGGTAAGTTTGTTTTTTAGAATGTTCATGAGAAATGATTTTAAATTCTAGACTTGCTACTTATTGTTTAGATAAGTATCTCCTGACTCAAAACTAGGTCAGTATGTGTAAACTATATTCACACATAATCTTTATAAATCTTTTTAGGCCACAATTCATCTTCCCCTCCCAATATTTCTGAGTGAAAATTAATACCATGTGATAACATGGTTTATGTTGTCTTCTTCCACCTATTCATCATAATTTGGAAATGCTGGTGAGGAGCTCATCTTATACCCAACAATTTGTTGGTTACTGTTTTGTAGCATCACTCACCTACATAAGGACTTCATTCTCACATTATGCCTTCCTGCTTCTGCATCATCAGTTTTCCCCTCAGAAACTGGTCATTCCTAGAAGCATAACAGAGTATCTCTCATTCTAAAAAGAGTTAAGTGGAATTCTCCCTTGGTCTCTTGAGCTCTTCTAACCACTGTCCCTTCTCTCTGCTCACCTTCACAACAAAACTCCTTGAAAGAGTTTTTATGCTAAATGTCTCTATTTTCTCACCTCCATCTTCCCTTCAGCTGACTCAAAGTTATCTTCTATTCCCTTCCTTCCACTGAAAAAAGCACCAGTTTGTGTCCACCACAACCTCCATGCAGTTTCGTCATGCTAGATACTTGAAATAAATTCTAACATAGGAACTGTTGATATGTGTTCTGCAGATAAAGAAACAGGCTTAGAGAATTTGTCCAAGGTTGCACACATAGTGTGCAGATCCAGAGCTCCAACCCAAGTAGTCTGACTCCAAGTTCTGCATTCTTAACTAGATAGTACAAATACCTCCTTTAGGGAAAACTCCCCCCTGACATCTTCATCCTCCCCACCCTTCCAACCCTCACCCTTGCACTAGACGGAGAATCCTTGTTATAGGTATAAGAAGGTATTACCTCTCTTTCAGCTATTGTTATCCCTAGTATGAAACAGATTTTGAATGAATGAAAGAACTAAAATGAATTTAATTGATATTTTTATGGCAAATTCTAATGCAAATAATGTATATGCAATATATTCCAATATTACAGTCCAATTAGAGTTTAGACAAATGTGTAAACACCCATATACTCATCATCTCACTCAAGGTGAAAATATTTCCTTTACCCTAGTAAGTTTCTTCAAGCTCCTCTCCAATCAATACTCCTCACCCTGCAACCAGGAATCTGAAGTGTTTTGCTCTCACAAATTTTGCCTGTTTAGAAATTCATGCAAATGAAATCATACATATTTTGTCTCAGATATTTTCCACTTAATATTATATCTGTAAGATTCTTTCATGTTTTTAAATATCAATAGTTTGATGCATTTTATTTCTAGGTAGTATACCACTGTATTAATACATGACAATTTGTTTATGTGTTCATCAGCTGATGGACGTTTGGGTTGTTTTCAGTTTGTGCTATTGTGAATAAAACTGATATGAACATACCAATATTTCTGTGCACATACACCTTCATTTCTCTTGGGAAGATCCCTGCTAGTAGAATTGCTGAGATATATTATCTGTATATTTAACTTTGTAAGATACTGCCAAACTGTTTTCCAGGGACGTATGAGAGTTACAGTTAGCCCATATTTTTACCAACACTTTTTGTGTTGCCAGTCTTTTTGATTTTAGCCATTCTAATTGGGTGTGGAGCAGTATCTTATTGTGGTTTTTAATTTGCATTTCCTAATGTTATTAAACAGCTTTTCCTCTGCTTACTGGATTTTGTGAGGTATTTTTTCAGGTCTTTAAAACCCATAAGATTTTATGAAATCATCTATGGATTAAATGAGAACAAAGAAGAGGTCGCAAGATGGAGCCTTGGAACACTCCAGCATAAGACTGAAATGTGAATCTATGTGTTCATTTAGAAATTTAAGATATTTTCATAATCGGAAAAGTCTGTGAAGTTTTTTTATTGTATTTTTTTACTGTTTTACATAAATCCTATGTGACCTTAATAAAAGTGACCGCAGATGCTTGCAGTATTTTTCTGTGATCATTTATGCTCAGTAGAACATTTATGGCTTTCTATGATTAGCTTGTTATGCCTTGCCTCATTCTTAATAAACTTTGCTTCTCCTCAGATATATTAGCCCATTATTAAATATGGAAAACAAGATAAATGCATTTCTGCAAGTATAACCCCAGGAAAATGTTTAACCAAACATAAAATTTATAGCTATAAAGAAAAGAATGTTTTCCTTCTTTCTCCCCTTCATACAAGTTGATAATATTAAGAAATCAGAAATATTGATTGCTAACATCACTAATTATTGAGAAATTATTAGAGAAATACAAATCAAAACTACAATGAGGTGTCACCTCACAATGGTTAGAATGGGCATCATCAGAAAATCTACAAACAACAAATGCTGGAGAGGGTGTGGAGAAAAGGGAACCCTCTTGCACTGTTGGTGGGAATGTAAATTGATACAGCCACTATGGAGAACAGTATGGAGGTTCCTTAAAAATCTAAAAATAGAATTACCAAATGACCCAGCAATCCCACTACTGGGCATATACCCAGGGGAAACCATAATTCAAAAGAACACATGCACCTCAATGTTCATTGTAACATTATTTACAATAGCCAGATCATGGAAGCAACCTAAATGTCCATTGACAGATGAATGGATAAAGAAGATGTGGTACATATATAGAGTGGAATATTACTCAGCCATAAAAGGGAACGAAATTGGGTCATTTGTACAGATGTGGATGAACCTAAAGACTGTCATACAGAATGAAGTAAGCCAGAAAGAGAAAAACAAATATCGTATATTAACCTATATATGTGGAACGTAGAAAAATGGTACAGATGAACCAGTTTGCAGGGCAGAAATTGAGGCACAGATGTAGAGAACAAACTTATGGACACCAAGGAGGGAAAGCAGTGGGGTGGTGGTGGTTGTGGTGTGATGAATTAGGATATTGGGATTGACATATATACATTAATATGTATAAAATGGATAACTAATAAGAACCTGCTGTATATAAAAAAAATTAAAATTCCAAAAAAAAGAAACTATATGTTAACTTTTGAAGAAATTTAAAAATGAAATAAACGTCTTTTGTACTTACTTGTAAAAAAAAAAAGAAAAAGAAATCAGAAGCATTGATTGATAAAATAATACATAAAAACCACACTACTCAAAACTATAGGTCATTAAATTTGTACAATATTAGTGAATTAAAGCTACAAGTATCCAGAGATTAGCTTTCCAGAATTCTCAGGCTCC
Source organism: Mesoplodon bidens (assembly GCF_964165515.1). Lineage (NCBI taxonomy): Eukaryota > Metazoa > Chordata > Mammalia > Artiodactyla > Ziphiidae > Mesoplodon > Mesoplodon bidens. Next base: position 36,241,115 of record NC_138173.1, on the reverse strand, counting down.
AGGAACAATTCCCTTTCTAAAGCAACAAAATAAAACACAACAAAACAAAACAAAACAAAAAACCCTTTGCTGGTAAAAAAATAACTAGGATCCATGAACAAAGAGCTAAAAAGAGCCAAACCCTTCTTTTATCAGTTCAAATGGTGGTGTAAAAAGAAAGTGCTGCAATGTGTAACAGCACGTCAATTTTTTTCCGCATGGCTCACATAGGGAATAATACATAAGATATCTGAAGGCCCATTGAGGTACTTAGCACCTAAGTGTCAAGAATTGGCCTAAGCTTGTCTGGGAGTTAATGCACTTGATCCGTTTGACAGCCATAGATTTTTATGAACTTTGTTTACAGGGAATAAGGAAAGTTATGTCAAATTTCCAAGATCACAAAAGTAGTTAATGGTGGAGTTGAGCTTCAAAACCATGTTTCTATCACTCCAAAGATATTGCACTCAACTACTAGGTTGTAACAATTTATTGAGGGAATGATAATTGTTTATTATCTATATCATAGAAGAGAAAGTACTTGGATGGGCTAATAGCAATCTGCCTGAAACACACAGTTGTAGTCTCTTAGAATAGAAAAAAGAAATCATTATGATGGGGAGTGAAGCAGGAGAATATGATTAGAAAATACCACCAGTATTATGCTTATTTTGTCCATGAACATTGGATGGCTAGATTAAAATCCACAATGACTCTGCTGTATAAAGTTGACTATAACATGGTCCCACATCACAATGAATTTATACAAACTATGAAGATTTTGAAGATATACAAATCACTGTGGTCTAACAACTTGAGAGATGATTCAAATTACCAATCTAGTGAAGTTACAAAATAAGACAGAAGAAAGGAAAGTATGGAAACCTATGCAATGTCAAATACAAACACAGCACGTCAGAGGACATTCCAGAATTCATTATTAAACAAATATTTTTTTGCCTACTATATGTCAATCACTCCACTAAGCTGTAGACATAATTCTCTCAAATAATAAAGGAAAGGAACCTTGAAAATTATGATAACCTTAAAAGAAGAAACAGGCATTCACGTACAGGAAGACTTCTGTAACACGTTGATGGATCAATGTAACAATGGTTAATTTGCCCTGTATAATACCAGAGTCACTGGGTATTGTTGTCTAATTCTTTGGTAGATGCCAAGTTATACAAAGCTATGGTGTAACACCATATAGTCTGTTTTAGTCTGTTTGAGCTGCTTTAACAAAATACCATATTCTGGGTAGCTTAAAAAAACATTTCTCACAGTTCAGGAGGCAGTGAAATTCAAGCTCAAGGTGTCACAGATTCAGTCTGGTGAAAGCCTGCTTCATGGTCTAAGCTTAAGGTGTCACAGATTCAGTCTGGTGAAAGCCTGCTTCCTGGTTCATTTTTCACTGTGTCCTCACATGGCAGAAGGGGTGAGGAATCTCTCTGGGGTCTCTTTTCATAAGGGAACTAATCTCATTCATAAGGGCTCTGCCCTCATGACCTAATCATTTCCCAGAAGCCCGTCCTCCAAATATCATCTCATTGAGGATTAGGTTTCAACACATGAATTTTGAGGGAACATAAAAGTCTATGGCTTAATCCATCCATCCAAATTAGACCATCTAGTTCTTTTCTGTTATAAGTAGTCTTCAGCCAAATGATCAAATAATTGTCTATCTCTACCACAATGTTTGCCAAAAATATTAAGAATCTTGGAATAGTAGTTGTAGTCAAAGAAGCAATAGCAACAGTTACTATTACTTCTTGAATTATTTACTCTGTGCAGAGAACATTACCAAATACTTTGCACCTGTGTACACTTATAGAATAAACTTTGTAAATTTTAACTAATATCTAAGCATGGTCTATGTTCTGAAAAAAATTTAGATGGATAAAACATGGCCTGTTTTGGAGATAAGTGCTACATTCTGGGTGGAACTTAATGAGTTAACCCCAAGCCATCTGGAATATTCAGTGTTCAGAATAACTCATTTCCAGGGAGTTCTGTATAGCCAAGGACTTACTGTATGAGTTTTAACATAATGTGAATAGAATTGTGACTATCTGTAACATTTAAACACTCACAATCTCCATAAATGAAAGAACGTTCAGTATGACATTTATCATGACTCAGTTTTTTTTTCTCCCTTCTCAGAACGGTACTTGCATATTTGGGGGAGCTTTTGAATAAGTACTGCTGCAAAATGCAGTAGGTGACAGTTAAACATATGCTTCAGCATTTGCAGAGGATGAATCATGCTCTTTCTCAGTCATTTGGCTTTTCAAGATCTCTATTAAAGAAGAGAAGCAAAAACTCTCTCATGACTCTTTTATCAGTCATCAAACTTGTGGCTTTTAGAACACATTGGTTTTGAGAAGCTTTTCATGAAGCACCTTGAAACAGCTTGCCATGGAAATGGAAAAAAGGAAGACAGATGCTTGGAAAAGAAAATTTTTCTTTTAGTTAACATATCACAGAATAGGCCCTGTGCCCAAACTTGAGAATTCAGAATTTTCATTACATCAAAAGGAGTTTTCTTTCTTTTTTCATAAAGCTGCTGGATTAGTCCTTAGATTTGAATAAAAATTTCACTCTTTTTCTTTCTATTTCTCATTTTCTTTTTGCACCTTTGTTTTGTAGGCATTTTTTGGTAAAATCTGATATCTCTTTTCATGGTGAATAATTATGTCTCTCTGGATGTTTCCAGAAACGTTAGATCTAATGGGTTCCTAAAAGAACACATGCAATGGTAACATTCTTATCATAGGTAAAGTGATAGAAGACAGAGTTAGGACTGTCTTTCATCAAGGTAATATTTATAGCTAAGCAAATCAACATTTCAGCTCGGCAAGTTCTAAATTTGTTGCCAGACGGTATCTGGAGATTGTTTTGTATGTTTTGATTAAATACAGATTCCTTGAACTTTTTTCTAACAAAACCAGAATCCTGTGTTAGTTCTTGTTCTTTCTTTTTTCTAGTTAAGTCTTGTGATAAATGATATGTCTAATTAATGACTCACATCACTGAGTCTGAAGAGTCTCTTTCTTCATAACCATAGTCACCTAAATTAACTTTTTCTGCATTTTTAATTGGACACACAGTAATGATATGTGAAAATTTAAATTATTAAAAATTAAAAATGATATTTGAATGCATATAATTTTTATAATGAATTCATAAAATTCATAAAAAAAATTTCTTGATAGAAACAAAGGTAGGAAAATAAGCAGTATTTTTTAAGTTAGTAAATTGTTTCCAAAATCATGCTTTTCTATGTGTACACTGGAAAGGATATTCTCTGTACATTGAACTAACATTGAGTTCAACCTATGTTCCAGGCATTATGATAGATGCTGGGAGTACAAGTAGAGAACACAATCTGTACACTTTGTGGTGAAATCAAATAAAATGAGTGAAATAATGAAGACTATGAAGTAAGAAGCATACTAAGGAAAAGGTTTTCATAGACTGCACAAAGGGTGAGGCATGAGAGGTGGCTTCCTAGAGGAGACATTTTAAAAATGGAGAAAGAACACTGGATATATTATCTGATAAAATTTCTGAATTAAGTCAGAGAAAAACAAATATAATATAGTAACGCATACTGTGTGATCTAAAAAAATGGTACAGATGAACCACTTTGCAAGGCAGAAATAGAGACATAGATGTAGAGAACAAACGTGTGGACACCAGCTGGGGAAAGCGGGGGTGGGGGGGATGGTGGTGGTGGTGGTGGTGGTGGGATGCATTGGAAGATTGGGATTGACATATATACACTAATATGCATAAAATAGATAACTAATAAGAACATGCTGCATAAAAAGTAAATAAATAAATAAAATGTTAAAAAGGAAAAATATAGAAGCAAAATGAATAAATAATTTTAAAAATTACAAAAAGAAGAAGAAGAAAGAACATGATAAATTATCTGATAAAATTACAAGCCAGAATAACAGAACAAGACTTTATGACAGGTCCCCAGGACTAAATAACAAACTACTGGTCTGTGGAGGACCACTAAGAAAACAAATTTCACAGTGACTCTCTGTGGCAGATTGGGAATTATTGGGAAATGGAATTCCTGTTATGGACAAGAGAATTTTCCATTGTGAAGGCTAAAAACAGCAGAACTTTTTCCATAGGGTAGTCTCAGCAGATAAGAATGTCCATGAACTCATATGAAACAGCTCCAAGGATACATGAAAAATAGTGAGGTTTTAGAGGGAATAGAAATTAGCAAGATTGCTAAAACCATTGATTACTGAAAATGTGTGTTCATTAATACTAATAAGCTGTTATGGCCTGAAGGAAGACATAATCTAAAAATTACACACAAAGTGAGAACAAGAGGTAGTGGGGGTGGACAGTTAATTAGAGACAAAATAATAGTTGACTGTATGTTCCATACTGAAAATTCTTAATTTTGTCTATCATTTTGAATAATTTTGTCTGAACAAATTTAAATTTTAAAAAGATAATCATGACAGCAGTGTAGAGAATGAATGGAGAGGAGAAGGGAAGTCAAATTTGAGGGTTAAATTCTGAAGAGACAGAAGACTAGAAGGAATAGCATGTGGGAGACATGACAAACCTCAAAATAGGGCAGTAGCTGTGGAAATAAAAAGAAAGAATAAAATAAGAACTGTTTAGGAGTATGAATTAAAAGGACATGGATTGGTTGAATGTGCTTAGCAGAAGAGATGGGGGTAAAATATAAAAAGAAATGTACATGGCTTCCAGGTTCTAGCTTGGGAATTGGTTGGGTGGCAAATACCAGTTACTAAAACAATGATTACAGAAAAAGGAAAACATTTGGATGAAGGGGATGAGATTGGTCAGGACTTGTTGAGTTTTAGAGATACATAGGTTTATAAATATTGGTCTGGACTTCAGGCTGTAAGTTGGAATTGAAAATATAAAATTGTTTTTCCTGTCTTCTTGTGTTTTGCATAGAAATATTCTAATTAAGCTGCAATGTTATTAATTATGCCATATTTGGATCCCTGGCCAAATAGCTTAATATTTATGAGAGAATGTTCATGGGAAGACAAATCATGGAAGACTCTATTTGGATTAGTTATTTTTCTTGATCGTTGTGACTTTAAGTATGTGAAAGAATTAGAAACTCATAGTTTAAAGGGAAATTACTTCTAATGTGGTTGTTTGAACCAAAAATATTTGTGTCTTATCTTACTTGACATAACATTACCACAAGCCAAGACACATTTATTCCAAGAATTCTAGAATTGTTATGCCTGGTACAGTCTGTTACAAAACTTCTCTGGAATTAGGCTTTAAGAAATTAACCATACTTGGCTTTAAAATGAAATGTTAATCAGGAAATTATGATGATTAAGGTCAACTTTGTATCCCAGATCTCATTCTTAGCTGCCATATAACTTTTGTAAATTTACTGACACTTCTGGACCTTAATCTCATTATGTGCAAAATTAAGGTGGTAATAGTATCTAACTCACGATGGTGTATAAGAGATGAATTATGAAACAGGCTAAGCACAAGACCTCACATATTTTTAGGCATCAAAAATGTTATCCATCATTAATATGCAACTTCATTAATAGAGTAAAAATAATAAAAATACTGTAAGAGTAAAGGTTAAAATAGAAACATACAAAGAACAATTGAAATATGGTTGCCAATGGAGAGTAAACATCTTGAAGTCAGGAACTGTGACTTATTCTTTTTGTTTGTGTATTATCTGAGCACATAGTAACTATTCTAAGAAAAGATAAAAATTATGGCTAAAGTATGAGTAAATTCTTAAATAATACAAAAGTACACAACATTATGTTTTGGCATTAATAAATCACAAAATTCAAGAAGAAACGAAGACAAGTATAAGAAAATAAAGATAAGTAAGCTTAAGAAAAATTGTGATGCTAAAGCTAATAGACTAAGAAAATAAAATTTAAAATATGAGTTAAAAATAAATGAAAGAAGTATTTCAATAAAGCATACACATTTTAAAAATACAAGTAAAGGGCTTTCCTGGTGGTGCAGTGGTTAAGAATCTGCCTGCCAATGCAGGGGACATACGTTAAAACCCTGGTCTGGGAATATCCCACATGACACAGAGCAACTAAGCCCGTGTGACACAACTGCTGAGCCTGCACTCTAGAGCCCTTGAGCCACAACTACTGAACCTGTGTGTGACAACTACTGAATCTGTGTGTGACAACTACTGAAGCCTGCATGCCTAGAGCCCGTGCTCTGCAACAAGAGAAGCCATTGCAATGGGAAGCCTGTTCGCTGCAACTAGAGAAAGCCTGTGGGCAGCAATGAAGACCCAATGCAGCCAAAAATAAATAAATTTAAAAAAATAGTTCCTTTAAAAAAAAAGTAAAATAAAAATATTAATTCTCCAGATTTTCAACAAAATCTAACAAATATTCATAATAAAAACTTTCAATAAATGAAGAATAAAAATGAGCTTTCTCAATCCAATAAAGGACATCTACTCAAAACCCTTAGCTAGTTTTATGTTTAATCATAAAAAGACTGAATGTTTTCTCTCAAAGATAAGGAATAAGATCATCCACTTTTACCACTTCTATTTAACATAGAAAAAGAAATGAAAGACCCTAAGACTGAAAAAGAAGGAGAAAATTATTTTTATTTGCAGAATAGACATGATTTTATAGAGAGAAAATCCTGAGGAATTCACACACACATGCCCGTGCATGCACACACGAACAACCCAAAACTATTAAAGCTAATAAAATAGTTCAGCAAGGTTAAAGGTAGATAACCAATGTATAAAAATTAATTCAATTTCTATATACTGGCACCAGACAATCTCAAAATAAAATTTAAAAAATAATTAATTTATGATTGCATGAAAAAGAATATATTTAACAAAGAAGTACAAAACTTGTACACTCTCAATACAGTAAAAAGACCATCCATATGTGGGAGATAATATTTGCAAGTCATGTATCTGACACAAGTATCCAAACTATGTAAAGAACTCTTGTGATTCAATCATAAAGAGACAAATAACCCAACTAAAAATAGGCAAGAGTAGCTTCAAGATGTCAGAAGAATAAGATGCTGAGATCACATTCCACCCCACAAATACAACAGAAATACATCTACATGTGGAACAACTCCTACAGAACACCTACTGAACGCTGGCAGAAAATCTCAGACCTCCCAAAAGGCAAGAAACTCCCCACGTACCTGGGTAGGGCAAAAGAAAAAAGAAAAAAGAGAGACAAAGAATAGGGATGGAACCTGCACCAGTGGGAGGGAACTGTGAGGGAGTGGGGATTTCCACACACTGGGGGGCCCCTTTGCAGGCGGAGACTGCTGGTGGCAGAGAGGGGGATCTTCAGAGCTGCAGAGGGGAGCTCAGCAGGAGAAGTGCAGAGGGCAAAGCAGAGAGATTCCCGCATAGAGGATTACTGCCGACAAGCATACACCAGGCCGAGAGGTTTGTCTGCTCACCCGCCAGGATGGGAGGGGGCTGCGAGCTGAGGCTTGGGCTTTGGAGGTTGGATCCCGGGGAGAGGACTGGGGTTGGCTGCATGAACACAGCCTGAAGGGGGCTAGTGCACCATGGCTAGCGGAGTCCAGGAAAAAGTCTGGAGGCGCCGAAGAGACAAGAGCTTTTTCTTGCCTCTTTGTTTCCTGGTGCGCGAGGAAAGGGGATTAAGAGCACCAATTAAAAAAGCTCCAGAGATGGGCGTGAGTGGCGGCTATCAGCATGGACCCCAGAGACGGACATGAGATGCTAAGGCTGCTGCTGCAGGCACCAAGAAGCCTGTGTGCAAGTGCAGGTCACTATCCACACCACCCCTCCCAGGAACCTGTGCAACCCACCACTGCCAGGTTCCTGTGATCCAGGGACAACTTCCCCGGGACAACACATGGCATGCCTCAGGCTGATGCAACGTCACACTGGCCTCTGCCGCCACAGGCTTGCCCCGCATCTGTAACCGACCCTCAACCTGGCCAGAGTGAGCCAGAGCCCCCGAATCAGCTGCGCCTTTAACCCCGTCCTCTCTGAGTGAAGAACAGACACCCTCAGGTGACATAAAGGCAGAGGCAGGTCCAAATCCAAAGCTGAACCTCGGGAGCTGTGTGAACAAAGAAAAGAAAGGGAAATTTCTCCCAACAGCCTCAGGAGCAGTGGATTAAATCTCCACAATCAACTTCATGTACCCTGCATCTGTGGAATACCTGAATAGACAACGGATCATCCCAAATTGAGGATGTGGACTTTGGGAGCACAGATACATATACTTTTTCCCATTTCTCTTTTGGTGAGTGTGTGTGTGTATGCTTCTGTGTGTGATTTTGTCTCTATAGCTTTGTTTTACAATGTGTGTTAGGGTTTTGTCTCTCATTTTGTTTGTTTTTTTTAATTACTTAAAATTATTTTTCTTAATAATTATTATTTATTTCAATAAATTTATTTTATTTTACTTTATTTTATATTATTTTATTTTATCTTCTTCTTTGTTTCTTTCTTTTATATTCTCCCTCTTATTCTGAGCCATGTGGAGGACACATCTGGTGCTCCAGCCAGGTATCAGGGCTGTGCCACTGAGGTGGGAGAGTCAAGTTCAGGATATTGGACTACAATAGACCTCCCAGCTCCACGTAATATCAAACGGCAAAAATCTCCCAGAGATCTCCATCTCAATGTCAAGACCCAGCTCCACTCAACGACCAGCAAGCTACAGTGCAGGACACCCTATGCCAAAAAGACTAGCAAGACAGGAACACAAGCCCATCCATTAGCAGAGAGGCTGTCTAAAATCATAATAAGACCACAGACACCCCAAAACACACCACAAGACGTGGACCTGCCCACCAGAAAGAAAAGATCCAGCCTCATCGACCACAACATATGCAATAGTCCCCTCCACAAGGAAGCCTACACAACCCACTAAACCAACTTTAGCCACTGGGGACACACAACAAAAACAATGGGAAGAACAAACCTGCAGCCTGTAAAAAGGAGACCCCAAACATAGTAATTTAAGCAAAATGGGAAGACAGAGAAACACACAGTAGATGAAGGAGCAAGGCAAAAACCCACCACACCTAACAAATGAAGAGGAAAGAGGCAGTCTACCTGTAAAATAATTCAGAATAATGATAGTAAAGATGATGCAAAATCTTGGAAATAGAATGGAGAAAATACAAGAAACATTAAACAAGGACCTAGAAAAACTAAAGAGCAAAGAAACAGAGATGAAAAACACAATGAATGAACTTTAAATTTCTCTAGAAGGGATCAATAGCAGAATAACTGAGGCAGAAGAACAGATAAATGACCTGGAAGATAAAATAGTGGAAATAACCACTGCAGAGCAGAATAAAGAAAAAAGAATTTAAAGAACTGAGGACAGTCTCAGAGACCTCTGGGACAACATTAAACACACCAACATTCGAATTATAGGGGTCCCAGAAGAAGAAGAGAAAAAGAAAAGGACTGAGAAAATATTTGAAGAGATTATACTTGGAAACTTCCCTAATATGGGAAAGGAAATAGTTAATCAAGTCCAGGAAGCACAGAGACCCCCATAAAGGATAAATCCAAGGAGAAACACAACAAGACACATATTAATCAAACTATCATAAATTAAATACAAAGAACAAATATTAAAAGCATCAAGGGAAAAACAACAAGTAACACATAAGGGAATCCACACAAGGATGACAGCTGATCTTTCAGCAGAAACTCTGCAAGCCAGAAGGGAGTGGCAGGACGTATTTAAAGTGATGAAAGAGAAAAACCTACAACCAAGATTACTCTACCAAGCAAATATCTCATTCAGAATTGACAGAGAAATTAAAAGGTTTACAGTCAAGCAAAAGCTAAGAGAATTCAGCACCAACAAACCAGCTTCACAAAAAATGCTAAAGGAACTTCTCTAGGCAGGAAACACAAGAGAAGGAAAAGACCTACAATAATAAACCCAAAACAATTAAGATAATGGTAATAGGAACATACATATCGATAATTACCTTAAATGTAAACGGATTAAATGCTTCAACCAAAAGACATAGGATGGCTGAATGGATACAAAAACAAGAGCCATATATATGCTGTCTACAAGCAACCCACTTCAGAGGTAGGGACACATACAGACTGAAAGTGAGAGCATGGAAAAAGATATTCCATTCAAATGGAAGTCAAAAGAAAGCTGGAATAACAATTCTCATATCAGGCAAAATAGACTTTAAAACAAACACTATTACAAAAGACAAAGAAGGACACAACATAATGATCAAGGGATCAATCAAAGAAGAAGATATAACTATTGTAAATATTTATACACACAACAGAGGAGCACCACAATACATACAGTACATACTAATAACCATAAAAGGGGAAATTGACTAACAAAATCACAGCTGGGGACTTCAACACCCCACTTTCACCAATGGACAGATCATCCAAAATGAAAATAAATTAGGAAACACAACCTTTAAATGATACATTAAAGAAGATGGACTTAATTGATATTTATAGGACATTCCATCCAAAAACAACAGAATACACATTCTTCTCAAGTGCTCATGGAACATTCTCCAGGACATATCATATCTTGGGTCACAAATCAAGCCTTAGTAAATTTAAGAAAATTGAAATCATATCAAGTGTCTTTTCCCAACACAATGCTATGAGAATAAATATCAATTACAGGAATACATTTCTAAGAAATACAAACACATGGAGGCTAAATAACATACTGCTTAATAACCAAGAGATCCCTGGAGAAATCAAAGAGGAAATCAAGAAATAACTAGAGAAAAATGACAATGAAAACACGACCCAAAACTTATGGGATGCAGCAAAAGCAGTTCTAAAAGGGAAGTTTATAGCTATAAAAGCCTACCTTAAGAAACAAGAAACATTTCAAATAAACAACCTAACCTTACACCTAAAGCAATTAGAGAAAACCAACCAAAAAAAAAAAAAAACCAAAGTTAGCAGAGGAAAGAAATCATAAAAATCAGATCAGAAATAAATGAAAAATAAATGAAGGGAATGATAACAAAGATCCATAAAACTACAAGCTTGTTCTTTGAGAAGATAAACAAAATTGATAAACCATTAGCCAGACTTATCAAGAAAAAAAGGAAGATGACTCAAATCAATAGAATTAGAAAAGAAAAAGGAGAAGTAACAACTGACACTGCAGAAACACAAAGGATCATGAGAGATTACTACAAGCAAATGTATGCCAATAAAATGCACAACCTGGAAGAAATGCACAAAGTCTTAGAAATGCACAACCTTCCGAGATTTAACCCGGAAGAAATAGAAAATATGAACAGACCAATCACAAGCACTGAAATTGAAACTCTGATTAAAAATCTTCCAACAATCCAAAGTCCAGGACCAGATGGCTTCACAGGTGAATTCTATCAAACATTTAGGGAAGAGCTAACACCTATATTTCTCAAACTCTTCTGAAATATAGCAGAGGGAGGAACACTCCCAAACTCATTCTACAAGGCCACCATCACTGTGATACCAAAACCAGACAAGGTGTCACAAAGAAAGAAAACTACAGGTCAATATCACTGATGAACAAGTTGCAAAACCCCTCAACAAAATACTAGCAAACAGAATCCAACAGCACATTAAAGGGATCATACATTATGATCAACTGGGGTTTTTCCCAGGAATGCAAGGATTCTTCAATACATGCAAATCAATCAACATGATATACCATATTAACAAACTGAAGGAGAAAAACTGTATGATCATCTCAATAGATGCAGAGAAAGCTTTTGACAAAATTCAACACCCATTTATGATAAAAACTCTCCAGAAAGTAGGCATAGAGGGAACTTTCCTCAACATAATAAAGGCCATATATGACAAACCCACAGCCAACATCGTCCTCAATGGTGAAAAACTGAAACCATTTCCCCGAAGATCAGGAACAAGAATAAGGTTGCCCACTCTTATTCAACATAGTTGTGGAATTTTTAGCCACAGAAATCAGAGAAGAAAAAGAAATAAAAGGAATCCAAATTGGAAAAGAAGTAAAGCTGTCACTGTTTGCAGATGACATGATACTATACATAGAGAATCCTAAAGATGTTACCAGAACACTACTAGAGCTAATCAATGAATTTGGTAAAGTTGCAGGATACAAAATTAATGTACAGAAATCTCTTACATTCTTATACACTAATCATGAAAAATCTGAAAGTGAAATTAAGGAATGAATCCCATTTACCACTGCCACAAGAAGAATAAAATATCTAGGAATAAACCTACCTAAGGAGACAAAAGACCTGTATACAGAAAACTATAAGACACTGATGAAAGAAATTAAAGATGATACAAATAGATGGGAGATGTACCATGTTCTTGGATTGGAAGAATCAACATTGTGAAAATGACTCTACTACCCAAAGCAATCTACAGATTCAATGCAATCCCTATCAAACTACCACTGACATTTTTCACAGAACTAGAACAAAAAAAATCACAATTTGTATAGAAACACAAAAGACTCCGAATAGCCAAAGCAATCTTGAGAAAGAAAAATGGAGCTGGAGGAATCAGACTCCCTGACTTCAGACTATACTACAAAGCTACAGTAATCAAGACAGTATGGTACTGGCACAAAAACAGAAATATAGATCAATGGAACAGGATAGAAAACCCAGAGATAAACCCACACACATATGGACACCTTATCTTTGATAAAGGAGGCAAGAATATACAATGGAAAAAAAAAGCTTCTTCAGTAAGTGGTGATTATTGAAGAATAAGCTGGCAAACTGGACAGCTACATGTAAAATAATGAAATTAGAACACTCCCTAACACCATACACAAAAATAAACTCAACATGGATTAAAGGCCTAAATGTAAGGCCAGACACTATCAGACTGTTAGAGGAAAACATTGGCAGAACTCTGTATGTCATAAATCACAGCAAGGTTCTTTTTGACCCACCTCATAGAGAAATGGAAATAAAAACAAAAATAAACAAATGGGACCTAATGAAACTTAAAACTTTTTGCACAGCAAATGAAACCATAAACGAGGCAAAAAGATAACCCTCAGAATGGGAGAAAATATTTGCAAATGAAGCAACTGACAAAGGATTAATATCCAAAATACACAAGCAACTCATGCAGGTCAATATCAAAAAAACAAACAACCCAATCCAAAAATGGGCAGAAGACCTAAATAGACATTTCTCCAAAGACTATATACAGATTGCCAGCAGACACATGAAAGAATGCTCAACATCATTAATCATTAGAGAAATGCAAATCAAACCTACAATGAGATATCATCTCACACCAGTCAGAATGACCAACATTAAAAATCTACAAACAATAAATACTGGAGAGGCTATGGAGAAAAGGGAACCCTCTTGCACTTTTGATGGGAATGTAACTTGATACTGCCACTATGGAGAACAGTATGGAGGTTCCTTAAAAAACTATAAATAGAACTACCATATGACTCAGCAATCCCACTAGTGGGCATATACCCACAGAAAACCATAATTCAAAAAGAGTCATTTACCAAAATATTAATTGCATCTCTATTTACAAGAACCAGGACATGGAAGCTATCTAAGTGTCCATCAACAGATGAATGGATAAAGAAGATGTGGCATATATATACAATGGAATATTACTCAGCCTTAAAAAGGAACCCAACTTAATTATTTGTAGTGAGGTGGATGGACCTAGAGACTGTCATACATAGTGAAGTAAGTCAGAAAGAGAAAAAACAAATATGGTATGCTAATACATATATATGGAATGTTAAAAAAAAGAAAGAAAAAAGAAAGAAAATGGTTAGAAGAACCTAGGGCATAGACGGGAATAAAGATGCAGACCTAGTAGAGAATGGACTTGAGGATATGGGGAGGGGGAAGGGTAAACTGTGACAAAGTGAGAGAGTGGCATGGACACAGATACACTACCAGACATAAAATAGATAGCTAGTGGGAAGAAGTCACATAGCACAGGGAGATCAGTTTAGTGCTTTGTGACCACGTAGAGGGGTGAGATAGGGAGGGTGGGAGGGAGGGAGATGCGAGAGGGAAGAGATATGGGGACATATGTATATGTATAACTGATTCACTTTGTTATAAAGCAGAAACTGACACACCATTGTAAAGCAATTATACTCTAATAAATGTGTTTAAAAAAGTGAAAAACAAAACAAAACAAACATTGCAATAACTAAAAAAAAATCATTTCACACGCCAGTGGGGAAATATTTCTTTCCTGCAACAGTTAAAATAACTAAAATAAAGAATTTTTAAAAAGAGAAAAAGAAAAAATAAGCAAAAGCATGAATAGAGGTTTTTCCAAAGAAGATACACAAATGGCCAACAAACACATTAAAAGATGCTCAATATCATTAGTCATTAGGGAAATGCATCTCAAGACCACAATGAAATGGCACTCCAGTTATTAGAATGGCTGTAATTAAAATAACAAAAAATAGGAAGTGTTAGTGAGGATGTAGAGAAATGGGAATCCTCATGCACTGTTCAGGGGAAGTTAAAATGATGCAGCTGCTTAAAAAAATAGGTTGGCAGTTAATTAAAAAGTTAAACATAGAGTTATTGTATGGTCTAGAAATTCTACTCCTAGGAATACACTCAAGTAAATTGAAAATATATGTCCATGAAAAAACTTGTATATGAATGTTCATAGCAGCATAATACATCATAGCCAAAGAGTAGAAAACAACAGAAATGTCCATGAACTGAGCAACAAATAAACAAAATGTAGCATATTCATACAGTGAAATATTATTCAGCCATATAAAGGAATGGAGTACTGATAATGCAGCAACATGGATGAACCTGGAAAACATTGTGCAAAGTGAAAGAAACCAGATACAGAAGGACACTTATTATGTTTTCATCCATATGAAATGTGTAGAATCAACAAATACATAGAGATAGAAAGTAGATTAGTAGTTGTAATGGTTAATTGTATGTGTCAACTTGACTGGGCTAAGGGTTGCCCAGATAGCTGGTAATCATTATTTCTGAGTGTGTGTGTGAGCATGTTTCTGGAAGAGATTAGCATTTGAATCATTAGACTGAGTAATGATAGTTCTCATCAGTGCAAGTGGGCATCATCCAACCTGCTGAGGGCCTGAATAGAACAAAAAGTTGGAGGAAGGGTGAATTTTCTCTATGCTTGAGCTGAGACATCCATATTCTTGTACCCTCAGACATCAGCACTCTGGGTTCTTGGGTCTTCATATTCAGAGTAGGACTTATACCATCAGGCCTCCAATCTTCAACCATCAGATTTGAACTGGAATAACACCACTGGCTTTCCTAGACCTCCACCTTGCAGATGGCAGATTGTGAGACTCCCTGGGTTCCATTATCACTTAAGCCAATCTCTCATAATAAATCTCTTTCTATATATCTATATCTATCTATATCTATATCTATATCTATATCTATATCTATATCTATATCTATATCTATCTATCTATCTATCTATCTATCTATCTATCTATCTATCTATCTATCTATCTATATCTTATTCGTTCTGTTCATCTGGAGCACATGACTAATGCTGTGGTTCACAGGAATTGATGGGAGGGTGAAATAATTGAGTGCTAACAGGTAAAAGGTTTATTTTTGGGGTGATGAAAATGTTCTGGAATTAGATAGTGGGGATGCAAAACCTTGTAAAATCCACTGAATTGTATACTTAAAATGCAGAATTTTATGGTATATGAGTTTATCTCAATAAATTTTTGAAAAATATGTATTAAGTAAAGATCTTAAAGTAGGAGGTGTGGCCAAGATTGTGGAGTAGAAGGACCCTGGGCTCACTTCCTTCCATGGGCACACCAAAATTATGACCATTTACAGAGAACTATTTATGAGAATGACCTGAAGACTAACAGAAAAGATTTTCCACAATTAAAGATATAAAGAAGGAACCAAAATGTGATGGGTAGGAGGGCAGAGATGTGGTATAGTCAGGACTTGCATCCCCATGTAGGTGATCCACAAACAGGAGGATAATCATACTTGAAGAGGTTCTTCCGAAGGAGTGATGGGTCCAAGCCTCACATCAGTCTTTCCAACCCAGGACTCCTGCACCAAGGAGACAAGCCCCCAAAACATCTGGTCTTGAAGGCCAGCATAGCTTTCATACAGGAGAGCCACAGGACCATAGGAAACAGACACTCCACTCTTAAATGGCACATGCAAAATCTCACAAGCTCTGAGACCCAACACAGAGGCAATAATTTGAAAAAAGTCTGCGTCAGACACACTTGCTGATCTTGAAGAGTCTTCCAGAGAGGCAGAAGGCAACTGGAACTCTTCCTGGGGACATAGATGCTAGTGACAACATTTTGGGGGAGCTCTTTCTACCATAAGGACAATCGTGTTAGCAAGCACTATTTTGGAGTCTTCCCTCTAGTCCTCCCACCCACCAGCAAGTGAGAACTAGTCCTGGGACACCAAGAGCTGAGCAGCCAGCTACACTAGAACAAGGCCCCACCCACCAGTAGGCTAGCACCAGCCCCAGGACCTCCAAGGCTGTGCAGCCAGCCATGCCAGGGCCTGACCCAAAGCACAAACAGACCAGCAGCAACCACAGGAAGCAGGACCTGGCAGCCAACTTGTCCAGGGTCCAGTCTTGCATACCAGCACTCCCAGAGTAGTCAGCCCAACCACAACAGAAGGACCCACTCAGCACACACAAGGGGCAGCCTTGAGCATATGGTTCTGATGACCAGAGGGAAGTGTGCTTCTGGGACCCATAATTTATCTTCTACATGAGGCCATTTCTCCAAGACTGGGAAATATAACCTACCTACCTAATGCATATATATATATAAACACACATAATTAGGCAAAATGAGAAGACAGAGGAACATATTCCAAACAAAAGAACAAGACAAAACCCCAGAAAAAGAACTAAAAGAAGTGGAAATAAGCAATCTACCTGGTGAAGAACTTAAGGTAATGAACAGGAAGATGCTCAACAAAATGGGGAGAAGAATGGATGAACACAGTGAGAAGTTTAACAAAGAGTTAGAAAAATAAAGAAGAACTAAACACAGCTGAAGAATACAATAACTGAAATAAATACACTATAAGGAATCAAGAGTAGATTAGATGATACAGACGAAGGGATCAGTGATCAGTGAAGACAGAGTAGTGATAATCACCTAAGCTTAACAGAAAAAAAAAGAATTTTTAAAAACGAGGATAGTTTAGGAGACCTCTGGGACAACATCAAGTGATGTAATATTCACATTAAAGGGATCCCAGAAGAAGAGAGAGAGAAAGGGGCAGAAAACTTATTCAAAGAAATAATATCTGAAAACTTCCCTAACCTGTGAAAACCTAGGTCCAAGAGGTACAAAGAGTCCCAAACAAGATGAACCCAAAGAGAAGACACATTAAAATTAAAATGACAAAAATTAAAGGAGAATCTTAAAAGAAACAAGAGAAAAGCAAGTAGTTATGTATAAGGGAACCCCAGTAAGACGATTAACTGACTTTTCATTAGAAATATTGCAGGCCAGAAGGGAGTGACACAATATATTCCAAGTGATGAAAGGAAAAAAAAAACAAAAAACTGCAACCACAAATACTCTACTCAGGATCGGTCTTACATTTAGGTCTTTAATCCATTTTGAGGTTATTTTTGTGGATGATGTTAGAGAAAGTTCTAATTTCATTCTTTTACATGTAGCTGTCCAGTTTTCCTGGCACCATTTATTGAAGACACTGTCTTTTCTCCATTGTATAGTCTTGCTTCCTTTGTCATAGACTAATTGGCCATAGGTATGTGGGTTTATTTCTGGGCTTTCTATCCTGTTCCATTGATGTAAATTTCTGTTTTTGTGCCAATACATACTGTTTTGAAGACAGTAGCTTTGTAGTATAGTCTGACGTCAGGGAGCCTGATTCTTCCAGCTCCCATTTTCTTTCTCAAGATTGCTTTGGTTATTTGGGTTCTTTTGTGTCTCCATGCAAATTAAAAAACAAATTGTTCTAGTTCTATGAAAAATGCTATTGGTAATTTGTTAGGGATTGCATTGAATCTGTAGATTGTCTTGGGTAGTATAGTCACTTTGACAATATTGATTCTTCCAGTCCAAGAACATGGTATATCTTTCCATCTGTTGTGTCATCTTTGATTTCTTTCATCAGTCTCTTATAGATTTCAGAGCACAAGTTTTTGCCTCCTTAGGTAGGTTTATTCCTAGGTGTTTTATTGTTTTTGATGTGAATGGTAAATGGGATTGTTTCTTTAATTTCTCTTTTTGATCTTTTACTGTTAGTGTATAGAAATGCAACAGATTTCTGTGTATTAATTTTGTATCCTGCAAATTTACCAAATTCATTGATAAGCTCTAGTAGTTTTCTAGTAGCACCTTTAGGATTTTCTATGTATAGTATCATGTCATCTGCAAACAGTGGCAGTTTTACTTCTTTTTTTTTCTAATTTATAGACCTTTATTTCTGTTTCTGGTCTGATTGCTGGGGCCAGGACTTCCAAAACTATGTCGAATAAAAGTGGCGAGAGTGGACATCCTTGTCTTGTTCCTAATTTAGAGGAAATGCTTTCAGCTTTTATTGTTGAGTACGATGTTGGCTATAGGTTGGTCATACAAGATCTTTATTATGTTGAGTTATGTTCCCTCTATGCCCACTTTCTGGAGAGTTTTCATCATAAATGGGTGTTGAATTTTGTCAAAATATTTTTCTGCATCTATTGAGATGATCTTATTGTTTTTATTCTTCAATTTGTTAATATGGTGTATCACACTGAATGATTTTCAGATATTGAAAAATCCTTGCATCCCTAGGATAAATCCCACTAGATCATGGTGTATGATCCTTTGAATGTATAGTTGGATTTGGTTTGCTAATATTTTGTCAAGGATTTTTGCATCTATGTTCATCAGTGATATTGGCCTTTAATTTTCTTTTTTTGTTGTATATTTTTCTGCTTTTGGTATCAGGGTGATGGTGGCCACATAGAATGAGTTTGGGAGTGTTCCTTCCTCTGAAATTTTTTGGAAGAGCTTCAGAAAGTTAGGTGTTGCATATACAATAGAATATTACTTAGCCATGAAAAAGAAAGAAGTAATGCCATTTGTAGCAACACAGATGGAACTGGAGATTATCATACTAATTGAAGTAAGTCAGAGGAAGATAAATATCATATGATACCACTTATATGAGGAATCTAAAAAAAAAGGACACAAATGCTCTTATTTACAAAACAGAAACAGACTCACAGACTTAGAAAACAAACTTATGGTTACCAAAGGAGAAAACTAAGGAGGGAGGGATAAATTGAGAGTTTAGGATTCACATATACATACCACTATATTTAAATTTAACATAGATAACCAGCAAGGACCTATTCTATAGCACAGGGAACACTGCTCAATATGCTGTAATAACATAAACGGGAAAAGAATTTGAAAAAGAATAGATATATGTATATGTATAACTCAATCACTTTGCTGTACACCTGAAACTAATACAATATTGTAAATCAACTATAGTCCAATAAAAATAAAAATTAAAAAAAATATTCAAAACAGTTTAGAGTTTAAAAACAGTAAGAACATTTTCATATAATAAACACATTTATTTCCAACTAACAACAAAAAATGCCCTACTAAGCAATGTTATCATTCAGATTTGAAGGTAAGATCAAGAGTTTTAGAGACAAGAAAAAGCTAGAAGAGTTCAGTACCACTATGGGCTTTACCATAAATGTTAACGGGATTTCTCTAAGTGAAAAATTAAAGACCACAATCAAATACAAAAATTACAAAAGGAAAAAATCTCATTGGTTTAGGCAAATGTACAGTAAAGGTAATAGTTCAACCACTTTTAATGACAGTAGAAAGGTTAAAAGACAAAAGTAGTAAAATCATTTATATCCACAGTAAGTAGCTAAGGGATACACAAAACAAAAAAATGCTAATGTGATGTCAAAAACATTAAATGTTACATTGGAGTAAAAGTGCAGGGTCTTTAGAATGCATTCAAACTTAAGAGGTCATCAATTAAAATAATCACATATTTATTATATTTATATACATTTATGTGAGCCACATTGTAATCACAAACCAAAACCCTATGATAGATACACATACACAAAAAGAGAAAGGAATTCAAACACAACACCAAATATAGTCATCAAAACACAAGGAAAGAGAGCAAAAGAAGAAGGAACAAAAAAGAAGTGTAAAAACAACCCAAAAACAATTAACAAAATGGCAATAAGTGCATACTTATCAATAATTACTTTAAATGTAAAAGGACTAAATGTTCTAACCAAAAGACATAGAGTAGCTAAATGGATAGAAAATAAGACATATATATGCTGCCTACAAGAGACACACACAGACTGAAAGTGAGGGGATGGAAAAGGTATTCCATGCAAAAGGAAACAAACAAAAAAACTAGGGTAGCAATACTTACATAAGACAAAATAGACTTTACAACAAAGACTGTAACAAGACATAAATAAGGATATTACATAATGATAGGAGATGGATCCAACAAGAAGATATAACAGTTTTATATATGTATGCATCCAAGATATGAGCACCTAAATATATAAAGTAAACTTAACAAATGTGAAGGGAAAAACTGAAAATAACAGTCACAGTAGCGGACCTTTACACCCCACTTAGTAGACAGAATATTCAGACAGAATGTCAGTAAGGAAACACTGACCTTGAAGGACACATTAGAACATATAAATTTGATAAAACATTCCATCCAAAAACAGCAGAATACACATACTTTTCAAGTGCACATGAAACATTATTCAGGATAGATCACATTATCGGCCACAAAACAAGTCTCAGTAAGTTTAAGAAGATTGAAATTGTACAAAGCATCTTTTCTTACCACAACACTATGAGACTGTAAATTACCTACAATAAAAGCTGCAAAAAAGACAAACATGTGGAGGCTAAACAACTAATGGTTTACTCACTAAAGAAATCAAAGAGAAAATTAAAAAAAAATACTTGCAGACAAATGAAAATGGAAACACAGTGATACAAAATCTATGGGATGAAGAAAAAGCAGTTTTAAGAGGGAAGTTAATAGTAATAAAAAACCTACCTCAGGAAAGAAGAAAAATCTCAAATGAACAACCTAAGATTTACCTAAAGGAAGTAGAAAAAGAAGAACAAACAAACCCAAATTTAGTAGAAGAAAAGAAATTATAAGATCAGAGCAAAAATAAATGAAATAGCAATTAAAAGAAAATGGAAAAAATCAATGAAACTAAAAGTTGGTTTTTTAAAAAGTTAAAAAGATGATAAACCTTTAGTCAGACTGATCAAGAAAAAAAGAGAGAGGGCTAAATAAATAAAATCAGAAATGAAAGAGGAGAAGTTACAGGTGACACCACAAAAATACAAAGAATCATAAGATATTACTATGAACAATAAAATGAACAAAGTAAAAGAAATGGATAAATTTCTAAAAATGTACCGTCTCCCAAAATTTAATCAGCAAGAAGGAGAAACTATGAACTGACAAATTACCAGTAATAAAATTGGATCAGTAATTAAAAAAAAAATCCTTTCCCTAAAAAAGTCCAGAACTAGATGACTTCAGAAGTGAATTCTACTAAACATTTAAGGAAGAGTTCATACCTATACTTCTCAAACTATTTCAAAAAAATTGAATATAAGAGGACTCTTCCAAACTCATTCTATGAGACCTGCATCACCCTGATACCAAAACCAGACAAAGAAACCACAGAAAATGAAAATTACAAGCCAATCTCACTGGTCAACATAAGTGCAAAAATTTTTAACAGAATATTAGCAAATCAAGTTGAACAATACATTGAAAGGATCATAGGCCATGATCAAGCAGGAGTTATTGCAGGGATGCAAGGATCGTTTAATTTTTGTAAATCAATCCATGTGAAACACCATATTAACAAATTGAAGAATAAAAATCACATGATGATCTCAATAGATGCAGAAGAAGCTTTTGATAAAATCAATATCCATTTATGGTTAAAAACTCTCAACAAAGTGGGTGTAGAGGGAACATACCAAAACATAATAAAAGACATATATGACAAACCTACAGCCATCATCATACTCAACTATGAAAAGCTGAAAACATTTTCTCTATGATCAGGAACAAGACAAGGATGCCCACTCTCACTATTTTTATTAAACATATTATTTGAAGTCTTAGCCATAGAAATCAGACAAGAAAAAGGAATAAAAGGAAACCAAACTGGAAAGAAAGAAGTAAAACTGTCACTGTTTGCAGATGACTTGATACTATTTAAAGAAAATCCTAAAGATGCCATCAAGAACCTCTTAGAACTCATCAAGTAAAGGTTTCAAGATACAAATTAATATCCACAATTCTACACACTAACACACAAACTGTCAGAGAAACTAAGAAAACAATCTCATTTACAATCACATCAAAAAGAATAACATGCCTAGGAATAAATCTAACCAATGAGGTAAAAGAACTGTACTCAGAAAACTGTAAGACATTGATGACAGAGACTGAAGATGACACACACTAGTGGAAAAATATACTGTGCTCATAGATTAGAAGAATTAATATTGTTAAAATGACAATACTCCCCAAGACAATCTACAGATTCAATGCAATCCCTAACAAAATACCAATGGCACTTTTCACAGAACTAGAACAAATAATCCTAAAATTTGTATGGACCTTCAATAGCCAAAGCAATCTAGAGTAAGAAGGACAAAGCTTGAAGTATTATGCTCCCTGATCTCAAACTATACTCTGAGGCTAAAGTAATGAAAGCAGTATAGTACTGGCACAAAAACAGACACATAAATCAATGGAACACAATAAAGAGCCCAGAAACAAACCACACACATATGAACAATAAATCTTCAACAAAGGAGGCAAGAATATAAAACGGGGGAAAACTAGACAATTACAGGCATAGGAATCACACTGGACTACTTCATCACACCATATACAAAAATAAACTCAAAATGGAGTAAAAACTTAAATTTAAGACCTGAAACCATAAATCTCCTAGAACACAGCAGGCAATATGCCCTTTGACATGGGTCTTAGCAATGTTTTTTTGGATATTGTCTTTTCAGGCAAGGGAAACAAAAGCAAAAATAAACAAATGGGACTACACCAAACTAAAAAGCTTTTGCACATTGAAGGAAACTATCAATAAGACAAAAAGGCAACCTATTGAATGGGAGAAAATATTTGCAAATAATCTATGCAACAGGGGTTAATATCCAAAATATACAAAGAACTCATAAAACTCAACATCAATAAACAAACAACCTGATTGAAAAGTGGGCAGGAGACCTGAATGGACATTTTTTCCAAAGGAGATACACAGATGGCCAAAAAACACATTGAAAGATGATCAATATCACTAACAATCAGGGAAATGCAAATCAAAATCACCATGAGATATTACCTCACACCTCTCAGAATGACTATTATCAAAAAGACAATAAATAAGTGTTGGTGAGGATACGGAGAACAGGGAATGCTCATACAATGTTGGTGGGAATGTAAATTGGTACGGCCACTATGGAAAATGGTATGGAATTTCCTTAGAAAATTAAAAATAGGACTATCATATGATCCAGTAATTCCACTTCTGAGTATTTTAAGAAAATAAAAACACTAATTTGAAAAGATATATGCACCCCAATGTTTATTGTAGCATTTTTATGATAGCCAAGATATGGAAGTAACCTACATGAGTGGATAAAGAATCTGTGTTCCATATATACAATGGAACATTACCCAACCATATAAAGAATGAAATCTTGCCATTTGCAAGAAAATAGATGGACCTAAAAGGTATTATACTAAGTGAAATACATCAGACAGAGAAAGACAAATACAGTCTGATTTCTGAAATGAATCTGAAAAGCAAAACAAACAAAACAGAAACAGACTCATAGATACAGTGAAAGAACTGGTGGTTGCTAGAGGGGACAAGTCTAGAAGTCTGAGTGAAATAGGTATTGAATTAATACATAGGTATTGAATTAATACATTGTACACCTGAAACTAAAGTGATATTGTAAGCCGATTATACTTCAATTAAAAAAACAACATTAAAATAACATGTGCCTCCAGATCTGGATTTTGCATCAAAGTAATTAGGCTTCAGGACACCTCACTTGCATGGGCCCATCTCAGGCCTTATAAGGGGATGTCATTCAAGGAGTCATGACTTTTTGTAAAGTTTACAGAAGTAAGATATTTAGCTGCAATTTGCTAAGACCAGTCCCTTTCCACTACAGTTCCCTCTTCAACTCCTTCTCCTTGTGTTGAGTGGCATTAGCATAGATGTAAGTTTTGGGAGATGAGGTTAAAACAGAGTTTAATTTATAAATATTACTGCTTTATGTACAGGCTACAATTGGCCTGAGATTTCAGAGAAGAATCTTAATGTCACATAAGTTCTAAGTAAGGTACGTGTTGCTTTCCTGGTGTATGAATGGCTTCCAGGAATACTCCTGTTGTGAAGTGCCTAATTTACTCTGTGTCATGACCCAGAGCACAGAGTCAGAGACTGATTGCAAAATGGATGAGTCCTATGTAGCAGGAACTGAGAAAGAAGAGGGTAATGGAGGAGGAACAAGACAACTGAGCAGAAAGCTCATCTGTGGAAAATCCTTACAAATCTTATAGCTCACATGTAAAAAAAAATTGATAGAGGTTTCCCATAGGATTTACATCATGTTATTATAATGATTTTGACCCTAAAAGAAAATATTCTAAATTATTAGCAATATAAAGACAATAAAAAGAAATTTCAGTCAACATTGCTGGAAGAAAAACAGAATTATCTTTCTACTCTCTCTACAGAAAATGATTTCACATTGTCTTATGAAGGAGCACTTTAAAATTTATAATTTGTGATTTATTTTCCCCATGGAAAATAAAAATTAACATTACTTATTAATTTTGTAATCTTTTTAAGGAAATAATCCCCCAATATTGTAGCTTTAGACCCTATGCAACCTGCATCTCCTGCTACTGGCTCTTAGCAAATATTAAGGATTTTACTAGAAGAAGAGAAAAACATGCTCCTTCTGGAAACTACCAAGGATGTTTCAGCTTTTCCTTTCCCTGCCCCTTCCTGTGAGAAAAGTGTCTGTCAGGACAATGAATATCACAGGCTGTGCACACATGGGATGAGTCAGGTCATGGGGGCTGAATGACTGATAACATACACATGTAGCATGTTTACCTCTCAAAACCTGACTTAATTAAGAAAAGAATACCAAAACATCAGCAAACTAGAATATCCTTTTTTTTTTTCTGAGAGTTGAAGACCAGATTCCTGTGTCACCTTCACCCAAAACTGGAGGGAAGACAACTGCTTGGGTTATTCGTATTCTTACTTGGCATATATCCTGAACATTTCATCAAGGATTTTGAATTTAGAACCTCTCTCCTAAAGTATACATTTGGTGTATAAAATAATCTTGTCAACACAAATATTTTCAGCACTATCCAAAATAACTTTTTCAATACATCAGTGTCTTTATTATACTTTTTAAAATCTCTGTGGTTGTCATGTAGTTAATAACCTGAATTAAGAAAGTACAGATGAATGTAGGAGGGAAGCATCCCCAGGTTACCTTGGATATAGATGCCAAAACTGTCAGAGGAAAGGGAAGGAGGATCAACATATGATCCCACATGAACATTTCCATATTATTACAGATGGTTCCCCAAAAAGAGTTTGGCTAGGGAAGTTGTATTTACATATGAGAGAACTATTTAAATGATATTTGTAAAGGTAGGAAAAGCAGCATTTTTATATTGTTCAGTGCTTTGGGTCTTCATGTTAGTGAGAAATCCTTTAGAATATATGCTTCTCAGTGTATGAACTTAAGGCAGATAACAGTCTGTGAGAAGCAAGTCCAAATGTTGAGAATATAAAACATTGATGCTTTCAAAGGTTCAGCTGGTGGTGTTTCATCCAGGAAGTAAGGACTGGATGACAGATCTTCTAAGACCGACAGTAGTCAAGGATACCTAATATCAGCTCAAGCTGAGAAACTGCAAAGTCAAGAAAGAATCCTCTGAACTTGTTTCCCTGAGTATTCAAGCTTTACATAAAAGCTTCAGCTTTCCTAACTAAAAAGTTAGGGTAGGGTGGAGTAGAGAAGGCAGGGAATGGAGGTAAATGTTGTAATGATATTCCTAAAGAGACGATTCTGTCTCTCCTGCTTGCTTGCATTTGTACAAAAGAAGTTCAAAAGGAAGAATCTCAGGAGTTTAGAAGTATAGATGTCTGAGTGACATGTTGCACTATTTGCTGGATTATGGCACAGCATTAAACCTCCAGTATCTACTTCCATGCTTGTGACTTTAGAATGTGAACCTCTTCTGTCTATGAGGTGTCATATTCAGAACTGTAATTGAACAGAAAAGGGGGAAATTACATATAAAGATATAGGCAAGGAAACAGCTATTACTCCTAGAGGATGGGGAAACATATCTGCATATGTGTGTGTCAGTTAACAAGAGAAGGACACAGAGAGAATACTTTGGATGCTTCAAGTCTTACTCCTTTCTACTTTCTTTGAATATTAAAAACAAGCACAGCTTTTGGCAAATGGATGTCACTCAGTACTTCTTAAACTAAAGCTTTGCAGCAAAATCTAAGGATTTGAGCTATTCTTACACAGACAGGAAAGAAATCTGATGGCTTTATCCTGTGAAACTAAGCCTTTAAAAGGCAGTAATGTTCTTGGTTTCATGTTGTATGAAAAATAAACTGCTCTTCCTATTGTAAAATATGCAAAGTCCCCTCCCTTTTTGTTACATTAAATACAATGATGTCATTTCACTTCAGAAACAGCTATTGCAAAGGTGGTCAAGATGTATAAACTTCCAGTTATGAGATAAATAAGTACCAGGGATGTAACATACAATATGATGACTGTAGTTAACACCACCATATGGTGTATTTGAAAGCTGTTAAAAGAGTAATTTGTAAGAGTTCTCGTTGCAAGAAAAAACATTTTTGTGTATCTATATGAGATGATGGATGTTAGCTAAATTTTTATGGTAATCATTTCACAATATGTGTAAGTCAAATATTAAGCAGTACACCTTAAACATATAGTGTTATATGTCAATCATATCAGTAAAATTGAAAAAAAAATGGCTATCATATGCCATGAGACTCTTAGGAAAGACTGAGGTAAAGTTGGAAAAAGTAGATTCTGTAATACCCTTTGTTAGCTCTCTCTTTTGAATAATCACTGTGACCTCATTTCCCCAATTTAGAAAAGATTGAGTTGTACTTTGACTTGCTCCTATTTTTAATCTACACATCCCATCATTTAAAATGTTTTCATCAGATCAAGCAAAGATGTCTGGGGTGATTAGCCTGGGATTTTCATTCCTTGAATTCTTTTGGCTATGGATACCCAACTCCTCCTCTTTTACATTCCCCAGATATTGTTGATTTCTCCAGTTATAAGCCTTACATTGTTCATGTTTATTTTAGCTCGTTTGTGTGAAAGTTGACACCATACAGTGATGAGAATCACATTCCCAGCCTAAATGCTTAACATTTAACAGAGTTTTTAACTAAGAGACCCAATGATGCCAACTGTAAAATAACCTGTCATTTCTAGATGATCTGCTTTGTCTTATTAGAGTAAAGGTCAATAAGTCCAAAATTATGTTGTTTTAAATATGTTTTTGCATAATGTAGTTGTCAAAGAAGATTGATAAAACAGAAAATTTTTTAAAATTTGATTTTAGTAGAAAAAGAGAAGTATTGTTAAATTACTATATAGCTTATACTTGTTGTTATTTATTAAGTTGCTATTCTTTCACTCTAGGTGGACAGGAAGGATGTGAAATCATTACATGACAGTTCATAGACAGACATGGAAGGGAGCATTTCTGATGTAAAACTGTTAATACCAAAAATGTGAGTTTAGAAATTTCAGAATTGTATTTTCTTAAGTGAAATTAATGTTCTTCTACCTAAGGTGATTTATTTAAATCTGCAAGCAAGGTTTAAACATAAAACACAAAACGAAAAATCAATGAGTCCAATCCATACTGGAACACAGAGAGCAAATGTGTAATGTTTGTTTATCAAATAATTTCCTTCGCATAATGATTCCAAAACCATGCAGGCAGTGCAGTTCTTGAGCCAGAGTAGCACTGGTGGGACTACTGGAGTCAAAGAAGCTTTTTTTAGATTCCTCTCTAAAATCTGAGGAAGGTAATAATCTCCTCCCCGTGCACATTTTGCTTGCGTGTCCTATACCCCAAGTACATGTTCCACAGTAACCTCGTAATACAAACCAAGCCTCCTGATGGTCTTCAAGCACACACTAATTCACATAGAAGCAAACACTACAGCCTACTACTGCTAGGTTTCTTTGCAATGAACAGCATATTTTGCTCACTGGGGGAAAAGGCAGGAGGAAGCCTATTGTATTGTTAACCGTTATCTCTGAGTGAATAGAAGGAATTGCTTCCAAATGCAGTAAAAGAATTACTGTAGATTAGTGTAGCATTTGAGCTTGAGTGCTGAGGTAAAATTGTTTTCTCTATTTCATGACCATGATCTTGAAAGTTCTCGTTTTATTACAATAATGGAGATTCTTGATCACATACTGAGTCAGGTAAATCACAAAGCCAGCTCTTGAGCAGTCCTGGGCAGGCCATAAGTAATGCCATAGCTGAGGACTGCATTAACTGCAATTCAGATGAACAAAATCCAACACAAGCTCATTTGATTTGTTTACAGTGCGAATAGAGACTTTATTCAGAAATACAATAATACAACAACAACAAATGTTCTTGTTATGTATTGTAAAGAAAGAAGCCCAGGTACTTTTCATTGCAGCCTGCAGTCTTTCATTACTAGGGACAGCACACCCAGCTCATAAACACTGGTTATCAATGAAAGAAAGAGAAACTTGTGAGACCAGGGGAATGTTTATATACATTTGAAGATGAAAGAGACGACGGAGAGCAGCACTGTAGTATCAATTACGATGACGTACATGTGGCTGCTTACAAGTTTAACATGGAACATGAAAAGAGATTGTGACTTGGTGCAGTACATGAATAACTTATAGCTTCAGCTTTGAAGTGAATGATCCACTTTCCCTTTGAGTACCCACTAAAATTAGGTGGCACCTTGCTTGAAATGTGATAAATTTGAGATCAGGTCAAGTATTATATATAAGGTTGAACAGAGACTATAACGTCACCCTTTAAACATGCAGATTAGGAAAGAATGATCACCTTATGGTAGACTTGACTTAGTAAGAACCAGCTCTACCCTCATGAGCTTGTAGAGAAAGGGTCAACAGATGATAGGTTTGAAATATTGCTAAGAAACAACCTCTATAGGCATGAGCAGAAAAAAAAATGAGCATGCAATTTCTTTAAAATTACCCCCAAAATTCCAGGAAGATTAAGAAAAAGTTATTAAATAACATGATTTCATTGTTATCAACCTCATCCCAATCGGTATCTCACCTAATCACTACACACTGAAAAGTTCTGTGGTAAGGAGGCTTATGGATTAAAACAACTGTACCTCGCAAGGTAAGTCAGAGAACAGAGGAATTTTTTAGTGTGATAATCTCAGTATGCAAAATATGGTTGCCCTATTCTGCTGTTAGGTATCAGGGTTAGTTTTGATGGCATTACAAGATACTAGAATCATATGACCTAGTATTTCCAACTTCTATTTCTGGCCCCCACATCTTTTTCCACATGAGACTCCCAAGAAACCATGTACCCAGAGGTGATGACAAATGCTAAATTTAAACATGCCTCAATTCCTGTCGGCTGACCCCCAGTGTCCTGTCACAAAGCTCTCTGAACAGCTGGGATGAGGACTTGGCTCAGTCTCAAGGATCAAGAGGAGTCTCTGGACCCATTTGTCTCCATCTTAGCTACAGCTGCCCACCAGGACCAGACCTGGTACTTACAGTGAAGGAGGGATTGGAGGGCATTGTTTGTAGTGTCTTTATCAACAAGGAAGTGATACCTTTGACTCCAACAGTGTTTCTCTCTGACCAACTAAATTAGCTCCACCTTCTCTCTGAACAGAGTTTAGGAGTTGGGGAAGACAAGAAAGGGAGTGAAAGAAAAGAGGCTCTAATGGAAATGGAGTGGTGCTTAGAGCTCCTCTCCTGTCCAGAGACTGGCAGCACCACAGAGAAAACATGCTTAATTCAACTCCATAGAATTGGAAAGGGGGAAGGGTAGAAGACATGGTTCTTGTTTGCAAAAGGACTCAGGTCTAGCAAGAAAATAAGCTCTAATCATAATACTGTGTAGAAAGTGATTTATATGTTTTTAAACCAACTTACATAGGAAATCCAAAGAGAGAGTCATTGTTTCTGCTATGAGCGTGAGGGTAGTTGGAAATAGCTAAATTAGAGACATTTGAGTAAGATATTGAAGGACAAAAGCAATTGTAGCAAATTAGTGAAATGACAAAACATAATGTCAGTGAAAGAGAATGGGGAAAAGGCAGAGAATGCAGCAAGAGTTAAGGTAAAGAGATATAAAATTACATGGCACGTATGATGAGTCCTCTGGCTAGAGATCTGGAGGCTAGGAGGTACAGGAGTGAAATATCTGGAAATGATTCAAGAAAATGTTTTGTTGCCAAATTTAGGAAGGACCTTGAGTGTCCTGCTAAGAAATTAAGAGTTTTATCTTTGATGTTGATGGGAAGCTTGGAAAAGAAATGACATATGATTAGGTCTGTGTTTACCAGAGATTATTCTGGCAACACGGTGAAGAATGAATTGGAAGTGATGAAAATAAAGGTAGAAAAACTAGTTAGGAGACTAATGCAGCTGTTGAGGATGTAAACTGGGAAAACGGGAGGGATATTGGGTCTAATAATGCCGATTACTCAGTAAATAGCGAGACTTCAAAATAAGGGCACCAAAAATATTTTTGGAATAATTTAGGTTGGGAAGACTTAAGATTTTACAGGCTGTTGTGAATCAGAAAGGTGCCACTCAGTTTCCTAGTCATTTTTGTTATGAGAAGCATGTGTTTGTAAATTTTCTGGTTATGGTTCATCGTACAGTTTGAGCCTATAGAGAAAAGCTTGACCAATTAACCCAAAAAGGACTCAAATCACACAGTACCAGGCAAGTAGTAGTTATTCAACAAATATTTGTTGAACCAAAATTTGTGAGATGATGATGATGCCTGTCTCACACACCACTGTCTTCAACTGAGTTTAAGCTATGAAGT
Source organism: Mesoplodon bidens (assembly GCF_964165515.1). Taxonomy (NCBI): domain Eukaryota; kingdom Metazoa; phylum Chordata; class Mammalia; order Artiodactyla; family Ziphiidae; genus Mesoplodon; species Mesoplodon bidens. The sequence continues at coordinate 36,209,837 of NC_138173.1, read as the reverse complement.
AACCATGGTTTTTCTCTCTTCTAAACTTCAGTTCTCCATTCTGATGAGATTCCCACTGGGATGTCATGAAAATTAGTGGGGAAACAAGTGTATTTTTTTTCACCACAACAAGTATTGCAATATGCATGTTATGAGTTTTTTAGTTTTCCTGTAGAATATGGGGCTTCATTAGCAGAATGGTCAAACACATCTCCAATTGATTTGATTTGATTTTTAGAATGTATGCAAACATCATTGAATTTGTTCAATTCCATTGATCCAAAAGAAATTATATGTATGCATGTAAAAATAGGAAACATTTCCTGGCTATTGTAAATAGAGCTGCAATAAACATTTTGGTACATGACTCTTTTTGAATTATGGTTTTCTCAGGGTATATGCCCAGTAGTGGAATTGCTGGGTCGTATGGTAATTCTATTTGTAGTTTTTTAAGGAACCTCCACACTGTTCTCGAGTGAAGTGTCAGAAAGAGAAAAACAAATACCATATGCTAACACATATATATGGAATCTAAGAAAAAAAAAAGGTCATGAAGAACCTACACAGACCTACTAGAGAATGGACTTGAGGATACGGGGAGGGGGAAGGGTAAGCTGTGACAAAGTGAGAGAGTGGCATGGACATATATACACTACCAAGCATAAAATAGATAGCTAGTGGGAAGCAGCCACATAGCACAGGGAGATCAGCTCTGTGCTTTGTGACCACCTAGAGGGGTGGGATAAATAGGGTGGGAGGGAGGGAGATGCAAGAGGGAAGAGATCTGGGAACATATGTATATGTATAACTGATTAAGAAAAGAAAAAATATTGGAAACATTAATGAGTTATACAAATAATAGTAATGATACATAAGGTAACATGTTTTGACAACTTCTATGATAAGCACTTTATATACACTATCTCAGTTTTACTGTGAAGTGGGTATTTTTATTAGACTTAATTTTGATATGTAAAACTAATGCACAGAGAAGTTAAATAGCATGCCCAATGTCATACAGCAGGTCATAGGAGAAGCTGATATTTGAACCAGCCAATGGGATTCCCAATCCCATGTTTTTAATTCATGAAAATGCACTACAAAATTTCATGCTTTATTTGCCATAAGGTAGAACTTTTTCTACCTTATCAGATCAGATTAAATGAAAGTCCAACAAAATTTGGATTTTTCCCATAAAGAAAAGCTTCGTGTCTTTTTTTGAACTCTATGATGTCAAACTATTCCAAAAATATTTTTGGTGCCCATACTTTGCAGTCTCATTATCTACTGAGCAATCAGCATTGCTGGACCCAACATCTCTCTCACTCCCCCAGTTCATATCCTTGACAGCTGCATTAGCCCCCTAACTGGTTTTTGTGTCTTTATCACTTCCAATCCATCTTTCAGTGTTGCTAGAATAATCTCTTGTAAACACAGACCTGATACATCATTTCTCTTCAAATCCTTCTATGGTTACCATTATCATCAACGCTTCTTCTCCTTTCCCTTAGCCACAAAGGAATTCTCAGAAAATAACCTTCTTGGAGTTCTTCCATCAATTGAAATGGAAACCAGAAAACCAGAAAATCACATAAATAAATAAAACTTATCATTTGTAAATTACAAGAAGATGTCTTAAGATTTCAGCCTTATTTTTGAAATTAAGAGTTTTACCTGTCACAACACCCACATTTGACCATGCAAGAGAAAGTCATTGTTTCTGCCAAAGAATAGACCACTGAGAATGGCTGTTTGGAAAGAGTTTTGTTAATATATTAGTAGTAAAAAGTTTATAGCTTTATCAGAGTAAATGTATATGCTATAAAGGAAAACAATAAAAAGATCTCTTAGAAACTGAGACTCTCATAATTGAAAAAAAAAACATTTTAAGCACTTCTATATTATTAAAACAAACAACAAACAGAAGGAAACAATTTGGATGATACCATATTCTCTGTTTACAATACAATTAAATTTTAAATAATGAAGAGATAATTTTAAAAGACTCACACATTTGGGGAGTCTAAAACTTCTAAATAACTCATAGGTCAAAAAGAAATTATGATGGAACTTAGAAAATATGTAGAACTAATGGTAAAGAAAATATTGCATATCAAACTTTGCAAGACGAAATCAAACTGGTTCTTAGAAGGAAATTGTAAGCATGTTTTTGCAATTACTTAAGACAAATTTGGAAACCAACTAACAAATTAAATAGTTCAAGAAATTATAAAAATAAAGTAGGCCAAAAGAAAATAGAAGCAGAGATACAATAAAGCATAAAAATTAATATATAGAAAGTAAAGGAACAAAATACAGATAATGAAATAGGAAAAAAATAGGTGATAGGAAAGACAAAATGATAATCTGTGTTTATTTTTTACTGATTAATAAAATTCACAAACCTCTGACAAGGCTAATCAAGTAAAAAGAGAGATAACATTAATTAACAGTATTAGAAAAAAATAAAACTACAAATAAGGCAATATTTTTAAAAATCTTAAATTAATTCCATATACAATTTTATACCAAGAAAATTGAACATTTCAATGAGGAACAATTTTCTTGAAGAATATACCCTAAAATTAATACAGAAAGAAATGATTATCTGAGTAAACCCATCTTTTCTTTAAAATAATTAGATAGATAAATATTTCTGCAAAAAGAAATTTGCACAAGTTTTAGAAGTGCATTCTCACACATATTTGAAGGACAGATCATTCCAATCTTATGCTGATTGTTCCTTGTGGAAAAGCCTGCTAATTATCCCCAATATTTATCATCCCCCTCAAATTTTAGCTGACTATGGACACCCAACTATAGATCACATTTTCCAGTGACCTTTGCAGTTTGTGTGGCTCTATGACCAAATAATGGCTAATGAGATCTGAATGGAAATGATGTGTGAGATTTCCAGGTCACATCCTTTCAGGATGATATAATCTGCCATCAATTTCCTCTTTTACCCCATCCCCATGAGCTGAAATGTCCAGGCCTGGTGTGGATAAATCAGCTTTCATCTTTCAGAGGGTGGCGAAAGCTTAGGAGATGGGTGAGCCACAAAATAGAAGAAAGAACCTTGGTCCTTGGGTAATCTTGTAAAGCCAAGAAGCCTGCTTACTGCTGCTCTTTTGTTTGTGCCACTGTGATTTTTACTTTATTTTTAGAACATCTTGTTCTGCATGCTCATTAGTATACTTAGTACCTTATTTTATGAAGGCTAGAATATTCTAAAATCAGATTAGATGAGTAAAAGAAAGAAAGATTCTAGACTTTTCTGACTTACTATAGACTCAGAATTCTGAGATAAAATGTACACTATCTGAGCCCAGCAATATTTTTAAAAATATTGATCCATTCATTAATAACTCTGTGATGTCTGTTTCAAGAACACAGGGATAATTCAATAATAGAAAATTTCTTAAAGCAAGTTACTTAGATTAAAGGGAAAAATGTGCAAAATCATCTCAGTGGATATAGAAATATTTGCATTTGATAATATTCAGCATCACTTTGTTAAGAAAACTATAATCAAACTGGAATAAATGAGAAAGTTTTCAACCTGATAAAGGATATGGATCAAAATTGTACAGAAAATGACAAATTTTCAAGTAAAATATTAGAAGCCATTTCCTCTAAAGTAAGAAACAAGATAGAGATTCCCATTGTCTTTTCCTACCAAACAGTGAATAAATGCATTGTCAAGGAAAAGAAACACATGTTATAAGAAACAGAAATAAATTCAGAACTATTAGTATTTACATTTAATATGAATATTATTACATAAATAAATGTTGATGTATTAAAAATGGAACAATATACTACAGTTAAAAGGAAGATATCAGCATTCTTTGTATTCAACATATATTAATTTAAAAAATCCATTCATTATTTGATCAAAAAAATTTACATATTCTATTGCATGATTTAGGTGCTGAGAAAAGGTCAATGCAGAATGATATTTGAAAATTTGAAAAGCAATACTACATTTTGCTTATGAATACACCCATGAATAGTAAACATATAAAGAAATTCCTGAGAATTACAAACACCAAACAAATGAGGTGGAGTTTACTATCCTGAGGTCAGTGGGAATGTGGGTGGATACTTCACTGAGATGAGGCATATACAAATATCTACATCTATATGATCTAAATCATAATGATATACATATGAAAAACTGCTAAGATTTAACATGGTTGAGGGCAAGTGCATTGATTATCAATATTTTTATTTTTTTAAAGTTTATGAAAGTTAAAATATATCATTATAAATGTATAGAAAAAAAATCAAAGACTGATGACAGGATTGTGCATCTCAGGATGTTCAAGATGGTAATGCTACCCTGGGACACCCATCACCACCCAGCCAAACAGCCAGATATCAGCTGCCTCCTGCCTTGTTCTTGATCTGTTTTTGAGACTTAAGGTATGGGGCTTCCATAATGAACCCTGAAATTTTCCTCTACTACTGAAACATTGGAGTGTATTTAAATAGTAACTCCGTCACTTCCTAGCTACGTAATTTATTTGAAACTGCATTAAATTAATTAACTCTCTGGGCTTCAGCTTTTTTCTCTGAAAATGTGGATAAAAGTAATACCTGTGCCACAGGGTTTTTACATTTATTGAGTGCTTTCTTTATGCTTGTTACTACATAATACATTTTTATTATTAATACAGATTAGAACTGTGCCTGGTACATAACAACTGCTCTGTGATGGTTGACTATGATTTTTAAAATAAAGAATAGCATGGCAGTTAAGCAGAAAGGCTATGACAATTATGTTGCTAGGTTGAGATCTTGGCTCTGTCTCTCCCTAACTCTGTGAACTGGGGCAAATTACTTACCTCTCCGGGTTCCTCATCTATAATAGGGAGATAGTAATGGCTTCCCTAATATTGTTCTTTGACTAAATGCACTAGTATATGTAAAGCTATACAGTGAGGCTATATAGGGTTACTTTCATTTATTATTATTTTAACACACACTCATGTGTCCATACATATTCATGTATACACACACACATACACATACACACATATTTTCTGAGATTCTCTTATTAGCAACTTAACAGGGAGCTAGAAGTTCATTTCACCCTGGTCTGTGTCCTCTACCAGCATACTCATTATCTCCTTTCTGAGCTAATTTATTTCTTAGGCTAATGTTCTTGCTTTCCACTCTACAGCCCCCCTGGTTATACTGAATAGTATTCTAGCCCTTGTCCAGGACTGGGTACATTTAATGTCCATCACTGAACTGCCTGTCATGGACTGACACATCACTTTGTGATCACAGATTTCTGTCACGTGACAAGATTTCTAGGACCTGAGAGTGGCTTGCTTGTCAAAATCCCATGAAGCTATCTGAGTAATTGGATAGGTTTGTGTTTAGTACAGGCTCCATCATTCATGATGTCTGAGGTATTACCTGGATGCAATCTTTCCTCTGCCATTATGACTGCGGACCTTGGACAAGTCTCTGGCCCTCTTGGTACCTCAGTTTTTTCAGTGATAAATGGTGAAATAGTGGCACATTTGTGTGTTGTGAAGATTAACAAGTTGATGCATGTAATGTGCTAGAATCTAGCATAAAGAAGGTAGTGATTAATACCATGTCTTCTCTCTCTACTACTATTAATTTATTTGTGTAATAAATGTATTCATCATGTTCTTGGCACTGGGTTAGTTGCCAAGAATGCAGCATTAATAAGACACATCCATGTTCTCATGGAGCCAAATTGTAGCTGTATGCAGTGGGGAAGAAGAAGTGCAACACTGGAATAAACAGCACTCTTTAGCAACTCACAGCCAGAGGAAGCAGTTTACTTCCCTTCTCCCTGGGAGAGAAGAAGAGGGACCAAAGAAGACTTCACAGAGAGGTTGATCTTGGAGCTGGTATTTGAAAGATAGACCTTCAAGAAGAGAATCTAGGCATAGACTTGAAAGCGGAGAATGGAGTTGCCTCCCAAGCTTCCAAGATGCTACCTAAGATTTTCAGCCTGGCCCACCCTAGGACCTTCCAAACACACCAGATTTTCCCATGATCCAGCAACTAAAGCGTTGGGTCTTCATGACTAACACCTATGCCTCTTCTGATTGGTCAGTATTATCCTATGGATTATTGAATAGTTAAATATCATCCTTGAGTATAGGTTGTTGGAATGTGCTATTTTACTTTCTTACTTCTAATATTTGACATGTGAATTGACATCAGATGTAAACCTGGGTTTATCCCTATACAGTAAAAGTCCCCTACATACTAACCTTCAAGTTGTGAACTTTCAAAGATGCGAACGTGCATTCGCATGTCCAATCACTTAAGTTAGTTCACGTCTGGCATACATTGTCACATACGTGCATCCTTTACAAATGGTTGTGCTTTTGTGTACTTTACAGTACAGTACTGTAGAGAGTACAATAGTACTGTATCTTTATTTCAAGCGCAGGATGTCTGGAAGCAAGAGTAAAAGCAGCAGTGATGTAGCTGGTACTGCTTAGAAGCACCAAGCAATAACAGTGGAAACAAAAGTGAAAATAACTGAGAGAGTGGAGCGAGGTGGAAAGATGGTAGATGTTGCTCATTCTTATAACATGAATAGTTCAACCATCAGCAAGATTCTAAAGAACAAGGACAAAATCATGGAACATGTGACGTCTGCTGTGCCGATGATGTCAACAATAATATGGAAGAAGCGTGGAAAAATGAAGGAGGAGATGGAGAAACTTCTCAGCGTGTGGATGCAGGATCAGCAGCAGCATCGAGTCCCGCTCAGCTTAATGCTGATTCAAGAGAAAGCTAAAAGCCTTTATGAAGACTTGAAGAAGAAACACAGTGAAAAATCAGAGGGCGCATCTTTTAATGTCAGCCATGTCTGGTTTCATCAGTTCAAAGCTAGAACCAACATTCACAACGTAAAAGTAAGTGGAGAGGCAGCAAGTGCAGATACGGTAGCTGCCCGGAAATTTCCTGAATCACTTTGAGAAATTCTTGATGAAGGCACGTAGTTACCCAAGCAGGTTTTTAATGTGGATGAGACAGGGCTGTACTGGAAGAGGATGCCAGACTGAAGTTACATCATTAAGGAGGAAATGTTGATGCCAGGCTATAAAGCAGCAAAGAGGCTAACTGTGTTGTTTGGTGGCAATGCTTCCGGCAATATGAAGCTGAAGCCTCTCTTAGTTTATCATTCAGAGAACCAAAGAGCCCTAAAAACATAGTCAAGGGCTCTCTTCCTGTTGTGTGGAAGAGTAACCCCAAAGCCTGGGTTACACTGTCCATTTTCCAGGACTGGTTTTTCCCACCACTTTATCTCAAAGGTAGAGAAATATAGCTTGGAGACGGATGTCCCATTCAACATTCTTTTGCTGCTTGACAGTGCTCCAGGCCACACCCCATTCATGGACAACTTTCATCCCAATGTCAAAGTGGTGCATCTGCCACCAAATACTATGTCACTTATTCAACCTATGGACCAGGGAGTTATAGCGACTTTCAAGAAATATTATTTATGTCACACTTTCACCAGGCAGTAAAGGTGAGTGATGAATCAGGAACAACCTTGCGACAATTTTAGGAGGACTATAACATCTACAAGGCCATAAGAAACATTGATTTTGCTTGGTATGAGGTTACAGCTGTCACCATGAATCATGTTTGGAAGAACCTTTGCCCACAGTTTGTTCACAATTTTCGTGGATTTGAGAAGGTGGATGAGGAGTCCAAACAGGTCTTCAGCAATTTAGTGACCCTCAGCAAGAAGCTGGAGCTAAATCTGCAAGAGGAAGATTTCACTGAACTCCTTGCTGTGCAACACAAGGAGCTTACTAATGAAGATCTAACGGAATAGGAGGCCCAGAGAAAAGAGGAAGGGGACAAGAGGAAGAAGAAGTAACTGAAGAACTGAAGACATTCACGACACAGGAAATGACAGGGGATTTCCTTTATTTGAGGAGGCACTGTTAGATTTTGAAGCATAGGACCCGAATGTAGGACGATACACGAAGGTTGCAGCAGCCATTCAGAATGCAATCCAGTGGTACCATGTCATCTATGATGAGAAAAAAAAAGGGTTACTACCCAGACATCACTGGATCATATTCTCAAGAGGGTAGATAGAATTGAATCCAGCCAGGAACCAGAACCTCTGCCATCAACATCAGGCATGAGTGAAATTGCAGCTTGCCCTCCACCTCCTATTGCCAACGATCTTCAGCTCTACCATCTCCCACCTCCTCTCCCTCCTCTCATCAGTAACTCTTCTTGCCTGTTCACTCGATGTCAGCCCCTGCATGCCAGCTGTTGTACTTTTCAAGGTGCTGCACTGTAAGATTAAAAATGTTTTCTTCATTTTTTGTGTATGTTTTTTATGCATTATTTGTATGAAAAGTATTATAAACCTATTACAGTACAGTACTATACAGCCGATTGTGTTAGTTGGGTGTCTAGGCTAACTTTTATAACAAATTGAATCAGTTATACATATACATATGTTCCCATATCTCTTCCCTCTTGCATCTCCCTCCCTCCCACCCTCCCTATCCCACCCCTCTAGGTGGTCACAAACCACCAAGCTGATCTCCCTGTGCTATGCAGCTGCTTCCCACTAGCTATCTATTTTACTTTTGGTAGTGTATATATGTCCATGCCACTCTCTCACTTTGTCACAGCTTACCCTTCCCCCTTCCCATATCCTCAAGTCCATTCTCTAGTAGGTTTTTGTCTTTCTTCCTGTCTTACCCCTAGGTTCTTCATGACCTTTTTGTTGTTGTTGTTGTTAGATTCCATATATATGTGTTAGCATACGGTGTTTGTTTTTCTCTTTCTGACTTACTTCACTCTGTATGACAGACCCTAGGTCCATCCACCTCACTACAAATAACTCAATTTCATTTCTTTTTATGGCTGAGTAATATTCCATTGTATATACGTACCACATTTTCTTTATCCGTTCAACTGTTGATGGACATTTAGTTTGCTTCTATGTCTTGACTGTTGTATGTAGTGCTGCTGTGAACATTGAGGTGCATGTATCTTTTCAAATTAGAGTTTTCTCCAAATCTATGCCCAGGAGTGGAATTGCAGGATCATACAGCAACTCTATTTTTAGGTTTTTAAGGAACATCTGTACTGTTCTCTATAGTGGCTGTACCAATTTACATTCCCACCAACAGTGTAGGAGGGTTTCCATTTCTCCACACTCTCTCCAGCATTTATTGTTTGTAGACTTTTTAATGATGGCCTTTCTGACCAGTGTGAGGTGTTACCTCATTGTAGTTTCTGTTTGCATTTTTCTAATAATTAGCAAAGCTGAGCATCTTTTCATGTACCTATTGGCCATCTGTATGTCTTCTTCAACTACTTTTTAACCTAGACGAAAAGGTGATTCTTTTATTTTGCTTTTAATATTAATTTCTAGAAGTTCAAATGCAAGGAGAAGCCACAGCATAACTTGGAAAAAACAGGAGTGACTTTATTGTTTTCAGTCAATAAATATGTGATCATTGTAAAACTGCTATAAAATACTTAAAATAATCCCTGAATTAACCACTGTTAACATTTTCTTAGGAATCCTTCCGGGTAATTTTATTTTATTTTATTTTATTTTTATTTTTATTTTTTTGCAGTACACGGGCCTCTCACTGTTGTGGCCTCTCCCCTTGCGGAGCACAGGCTCCGGACGCGCAGGCTCAGTGGCCATGGCTCACGGGCCTCGCTGCTCCGTGGCATGTGGGATCTTCCTGGACTGGGGCATGAACCTGCATCCCCTGCATCGACAGGCGGGCTCTCGACCACTGCGCCACCAGGGAAGCCCATTTCAGGTAATTTTAATATCACTAGTGGTATAATGTGTGAGTGTATGTGTGTGTATACACATATAGTTACATGATCTGTATTTATTGTTCACATGACTTGCTTTCTCACTAAATATTCTGCTCCATAATTCTGCAATACTTCCACTTAACAATGTATCTGGGACATTTTTCTACATCAGTACATATAAATATACTCCATCAAAAAAATTGGTTTATGATTCTACCTAGAATGTGTATCATAATTTATGATGGATATTTAAGTAATTTCCAGACTTTCACTATTGTTAACAGTGTTGCAGTTAATATCCCTGAATACATATCTTCACACCATTATAAAGGTTTTTATGTGAAATTGATTTTTTGAACATACAAGTAACTCATGCTAATTGTTTTAAAATATAAATTGTGATTAATGTGCAAAAAAATACAACTTTAATTATCTGAACCCTTAATAACCTTTTCTGAAAGCTTTATATATCCCTCAAGCAGAAGAAATAAGTAGATGATATAATTGTCCCCTGTCTAGACTGAGGCAACCATGGTGACACTTGTCCTAAATTATTAATTAAACACACATGAAACCCTTTAGATGAACAGGTGATATGGTTATTATTAGATGTGTTGCTTGTTTACAACAAGGGCATATTTAGAGCCTGAGATCAAAGTTCTAAAGTTGATTTCAAAACAGTAGCATTAATCATGCTAAGGCCTGGGACTCCTGAAGCAATTGAGAGAGAATGAAAGATATCTAAATTACAACAAAGTCACATAACTCCATCATTACTCTAAATCCACTACTTCAGACCATTGTATTTGTGTTGGTGGCAGTCCAAAGAAACAAAAACAAAACAACAAAAAATTCTATGCTGTCATATGCATGTGAAAGGGTTAAACATCATTTATCCATTAATTCTTCTACTTAAAAAACACTTACTCACCACCCACTGTATGCCAAGCTCAGTGCTAAGCAGTGAGCACACAGTGTTGAACAAAATGAACATTATTCCTGAACTCACAGTGCTCTTCTTGAACCTGCCATTTACCCATCATAGTAATTTTTTATGAATGATTTGGTATATATTCTTTCCCTACTATTTCCACTACCATTATTCTAGCCCCAAATTATTATCATTTCATTCTTTTTATGGAATTTTATTTTATTTATTTTTTATACAGCAGGTTCTTCTTAGTTATCCATTTTATACATATTAGTGTATATATGTCAATCCCAATCTCCCAATTCATCACACCACCACCCACCCTGCCAGTTTCCCCCATTGGTGTCCACACGTTTGTTCTCTACATCTGTGTCTCTATTTCTGCCCTTCAAACCAGTTCATCTGTGCCATTTTTCTAGGATCCACATATATGTGTTTGTATACAATATTTGTTTTTCTCTTTCTGACTTACTTCACTCTGTATGACAGTCTCTAGATCCATCCACGTCTCTACAAATGACCCAAGCTCATTCCTTTTTATGGCTGAATAATATTCCATTGTATATATATATATATATATATATACCACATCTTCTTCTTTTTTTTTTTTTTTTGGTATGCAGGCTTCTCACTGTTGTGGCCTCTTCTGTTACAGAGCACAGGCTCCGGACGTGCAGGCTCAGTGGCCATGGCTCATGGGCCCAGCCGCTCCATGGCATGTGGGATCTTCCCAGACCGGGGCACGAACCTGTGTCCCCTGCATCAGCAGGTGGACTCTCAACCACTGCGCCACCAGGGAAGCCCTATACCACATCTTCTTTATCCATTCATCTGTCGATGGGCATTTAGGTTGCTTCCATGACCTGGCTATTGTAAATAGTGCTTCAAAGAACATTGGCGTGCATATGTCTTTTTGAATTATGGGTATATGCTTAGTAGTGGGATTGCTGTATCACATGGTAATTCTATTTCTAGTTTTATAAGGAACCTCCAAACTCTCCGCCTTAGTGGCTGTATCAGTTTACATTCCCACCAACAGTGCAAGAGGGTTCCCTTTTCTCCACACCCTCTACAGCATTTGTTGTTTGTAGATTTTCTGATGATGCCCATTCTAACTGGTGTGAGGTGATACCTCACTGTAGTTTTGATTTGCATTTTTCTAATAGTTAGTGATGTTGAGCAGCTTTTCATATAATTCTTGGCCATCTGTATGTCTTCTTTGGAGAAATGTCTATTTAGATCTTCTGCTCATTTTTTGATCAGGTTGTTTGTTTTTTTAATATTGAGCTACATGAGCTGTTTATATATTTTGGAGATTAATTCTTTGTCCATTGATTCGTTTGCAAATATTTTCTCCCATTCTGCAGGTGGTCTTTTCGTCTTGTTTATGATTTCCTTTGCTGTGCAAAAGCTTTTCTTAAGTATCATTAGGTCCCATTTGTTTATTTTTGTTTTTATTTCCATTACTCTAGGAGGTGGATCAAAAAAGATTTTGCTGTGATTTATATCAAAAATTGTTCTTCCTATGTTTTACTCTAAGAATTTTATAGTGTCCAGTCTTACATTTAGGTCTCTAATACATTTTGAGTTTATTTTTGCGTATGGTGTTAGGGAGTGTTTTAATTTCATTCTTTTACATGTAGCTGTCCAGTTTTCACAGAACCACTTATTGAAGAGACTGTCATTTCTCCATGGTGTATCCTTGCCTCCTTTGTTATAGATTAGTTGACCATAGGTGTGTGAGTTTATCTCTGTGCTTTTTATACTGTTCCATTGATCTATATTTCTGTTTTTGTGCCACTACCATATTGTCTTGATTACTATAGCTTTGTGGTATAGTCTGAAGTCAGGGAGTCTGATTCTTATAGCTCTGTTTTTTTCCCTCAAGATCGCTTTGGCTATTCGAGGTCTTTTTGTCTCCATATGCATTTTAAGATTTTTTTGTTCTAGTTCTGTAAAAAATGCCATTGGCAATTTGATAGGGATTACACTGAATCTGTAGATTGTTTGTGGTAGTATAGTCATTTTCACAATATTGATTCTTCCAATCCAAAAACATGGTATTTCTCTCCGTCTGTTTGTATCATCTTTAATTTCTTTCATCAGTGTCTTATAATTTTCTGCATGCAGGTCTTTTGTCTCCTGAGGTAGGCTTATTGCTAGGTGTTTTATTCTTTTTGTTGCAATGGTATATGGGAGTGTTTCTTTAATTTCTTTTTCAGATTTTTCGTCTTTTGTGTATTGGAATGCAAGAGATTTTTGTGCCTTAATTTTGTATCCTTCAACTTTACCAAATTCATTGGTAAGCTCTAGTAGTTTTCTGGTGGCATCTTTAGGATTCTCTATGTATAATATCATGTCATCTGCAGACAGTGACAGTTTTACTTCTGCTTTTCCAATTTGTATTTCTTTTTCTTCTCTGATTGCTGTGGCTAGGATTTCCAAAACTATGTTGCCTAATAGTGGCGATAGTGGACATCCTTGTCTTGATTCTGATCTTAGAGGAAATGCTTTCAGTTTTTCACCATTGAGAATGATGTTTGCTGTGGGTTTGTCATATAAGGATTTTATTATGTTGAGTTAGGTTCCCTCTATGCCCACTTTCTGGAGATTTTTTATCATACATGAGTGTTGAATTTTGTCAAAAGCCTTTTCTGCATCTATTGAGATGATCATATGGATTAATTTTTCAATTTGTTGATATGGTGTATCGCATTAATTGATTTGCATATGCTGAAGAATCTTTGCATCCCTGGTATAAATCCCACTTGATCATGGTGTATGATCCCTTTAATGTGCTGTTGGATTCTGTTTGCCAGTATTTTGTTGAGGATTTTTGCATCTATATTCATCAGTGATATTGGTCTGTAATTTTCTTTTTTTATAGTATCTTTGTCTGGTTTTGGTATCAGGGTGATGGTGGCCTCATAGAATGAGTTTGGGAGTGTTCCTTCCTCTGCAATTTTTTGGAAGAGTTTGAGAAAGATTGGTGTTAGCTCTTCTCTAAATGTTTGATAGAATTCACCTGTGAAGCCATCTGGTCCTGGACTTTTGTTTGTTGGAAGATTTTTAATCACAGTTTCAATTTCATTACTTGTGATTGGTCTATTTATATTTTCTATTTCTTCCTGGTTTAGTCTGGGAAGGTCATAACTTTCTACAAATTTGTCCATTTCTTCCAGGCTCTCCATTTTATTGGCATAGAGTTGCTTGTAATAGTCTCTTAGGATGGTTTGTATTTCTGCAGTGTCTGCTGTAACTTCTCCTTTTTCATTTCTAATTTTATTGATTTGAGTCCTCTCCCTCTTTTTCTTGATCAGTCTGTCTAATGGCTTATCAATTTTGTTTATCTTCTCAGCTTTTCTTAGCTTTTAGTTTTATTGATCTCTGCTATTGTTTTCTTTGTTTCTATTTCATTTATTTCTGCTCTGATCTTTATGATTTCTTTCCTTTTGCTAACTTTGGGCTTTGTTTGTTCTTCTTTCCCTAATTCCTTTAGATATAAGATTAGATTTTTTATTTGAGATTTTTCTTGTTTTGAAGTAGGCTTGTATAGCAATAAACGTCCCTCTTAGAACTGATTTTGCTGCATCCCATGGGTTTTGGATTGTCATGTTTCCATTGTCATTTGTCTCTATGTATTTTTTGATTTCCTCTTTGATTTCTTCAGTGATCACTTGGTTATTTAGTAATGTATTGTTTAGCCTCCATGTGCTTATGTTTTTTATGTTTTTTTCCCTGTAATTGATTTCTAACCTCATAGCATTGTGATCAGAAAAGATGCTTGATATGATTTCAATTTTGTTAAATTTACTGAGGTTTGATTTGTGACTCAAGATGTGATCTATCCATATGCACCTGAGAAGAACGTATAATCTTTCATTTTTGGATGGAATGTCCTATAAATATCAATTAAATCTAGCTGGTCTATTGTGTCATTTAAAGCTTGTGTTTCCTTATTAATTTTCTCTTTAGGTGATTTGTCCATTGGTGTCAGTGAGGTGGTAAAGTCCCCCACTATTATTGTGTTACTGTTGATTTCCTCTTTTATAGCAGTTAGCAGTTACCTTATGTACTGAAGTGCTCTGATTGGGTGAATATATATTTATAATTATTATATCTTCTTTTTGGATTGATCCCTTGATCATTATGTAGTGTCCTTCCTTGTCTCTTGTAACATTCTTTATTTTAAAGTCTATTTTATCTGATATGAATATTGCTACTCCAGCTTTCCTTTGATTTCCATTTGCATGGAATATCTCTTTCCATCCCCTCACTTTCCATCTGTATGTGACCCTAGGTCGGAAGTGGGTCTCTTGTAGACAGCATATATATGGCTCTTGTTTTTGTATCCATTTAGCCAGCCTGTGTCTTTTGGTTGGAATATTTAATGCATTCATGTTTAAGGTAATTATCGATGTACATTCCAATTATCATTTTCTTAATTGTTAAGGCCAATTATCATTTTCTTAATTGTTAAGGGTTTGTTTTTGTAGGTCCTTTTCTTCTCTTTTGTTTCCCACTTAGAGAAGTTCTTTTAGCATTTGTTGTAGTGCTGGTTTGGTGGTGCTGAATTCTCTTAGTTTTTGCTAGTCTGTTATACTTTTGATTTCTCTGTTGGATCTGAATGAGGTCCTTGCTGGGTAGAGTAATATTGGTTGTAGGTTTTTCCTTTCCATCACTTTAAATATATCATGCCACTCCCTTCTGGCTCTAGAGTTTCTGCTGAGAAATCAGCTGTTAACCTTATGGGAGTTCCCTTGTATATTATTTGTCATTTCTCCCTTGTTGCTTTCAATAATTTTTCTTTGTCTTTAATTTTTTCAATTTGATTACTATGTGTCTCAGCATCTTTCTCCTTGGGTTTATCCTGCCTGGGACTCCCTGCATTTCCTGGACTTGGGCGACTATTTCCTTTCCCATGTTAGGGAAGTTTTCAACTATAATCTCTTCAAATATTTTCTTGCGTCCTTTGTCTCTTCTCCTTCTGGGACCGCTATAATGAGAATGTTGTTGCGTTTAATGTTGTCCCAGAGGTCTCTTAGGCAGTCTTCATTTCTTTTCATTCTTTGTTCTTTATTCTCTTCCATGGCAGTGAATTCCACCATTCTGTCTTCCAGGTCACTTATTCGTTCTTCTGCCTCAGTTATTCTGCTCTTGATTCCTTCTAGCGTAGTTTTCATTTCAGTTACTGTATTGTTCATCTCTGTTTGTTTGTTCTTTAATTCTTCTAGGTCTTTGTTAAACATTTCTTGCATCTTCTCGATGTTTGCCTTCATTCTTTTTCCGAGGTCCTGGGTCATCTTCACTATCATTATTCTGAATTCTTTTTCTGGAAGATTGCCTATCTCCACTTCATTTAGTTGTTTTTCTGAGGTTTTATCTTGTTGCTTCATCTGGTACATAGCTCTCTTCCTTTTCTTCTTGTCTATCTTTCTGTGAATGTGTTTTTTGTTCCACAGGCTGCAGGATTGTAGCTCTTCTTGCTTCTGCTGTCTGCCCTCTGGTGGATTAGATTATCTAAGAGGCTTGTGCAAGTTTCTTGATGGGAGGGACTGGTGGTGGGTAGAGCTGGGTGTTGCTCTGGTAAGCAGAGCTCAGTAAAACTTTAATCCCCTTGTCTGCTGATGGGTAGGGCTGGGTTCCCTCCTTGCTGGTTGTTTGGCCTGATTCAAGCCAACACTGGAGCCTACCTGGCTCCTTGGTGGGGCTAATGACAGACTCTGGGAGGGCTCATGCCAAGGAGTACTTCCCAGAACTTCTGCTGCCTGTGTCCTTATCCTCATGGTGAGCCACAGCCACACCCCCACCTCTGCAGGAGACCCTCCAACACTAGCAGGTAAGTCTGGTTCAGTCTCCTATGGGGTCACTGTTCCTTCTCCTGGGTCCTGATGTGCACACTACTTTGTGTGTGCCCTCCAAGAGTGGAGTCTCTGTTTCCCCCAGTCCTGTTGAAATCTTGCAATCAAATCCTGCTAGCCTTCAAAATCTGATTCTCTAGGAATTCCTCCTCCTGTTGCCGGACCCCCAGGTTGGGAAGCCTGACATGAGGCTCAGAATTTTCACTCCAGTGGGTGGACTTCTGGGGTATAAGTGTTCTCCAGTCTGTGAGCCACCCACCCAGCAGTTATGGGCTTTGATTTTTATTGTGATTGTGCCCCTCCTACTGTCTCTTTGTGGCTTCTCCTTTGTCTTTGGATGTGGGGTATCTTTTTTGGTGAGTTCTAGTGTCTTCCCATCGATGATTGTTCAGCAGTTAGTTGTGATTCTGGTGCTCTTGCAAGAGGGAGTGAGTGCACATCCTTCTACTCTGCCATCTTGAGCCAATCCTATAACTTCATTCTTGAACTATTATATTTTTATAATTGTTCACCCTGCTCCTAGCCCTAATTAACACACTATTGCTGAAAGTATCTTTCTAACACACAATTCTCATCAACTGTTCCATCATTCATAAAACAATCTCTGTGTTGTTTACAATGTCCAAAATGTATACACTCCAGTACTTTCATAGTTTCTGAAATCCACCCAGCCAGCCTATTAACAGATGCCTTCCCAGCCCTGACTCTGATATCACACACACACACACACACACACACACACACACACACACATGCAGGAGCTTCCCACTCCAGGAAATACAGGGACATTTTTGTGTCTAAATCTTTATTCAAAGTCTTATTTCCATTGGAATCCTTCCTTTCTTACAATTATTCAAATACAGTTCATAATTTAAGACTCAAGTTAAGCCCCAACCTAACAAAATTAGGTGTCTCTTGCCTGTTGTGTGAATAAATAGTGAATTAAGTGGTGGAGATAAAAAATAAATACACAAAGTATAGTGCTTTCCCTCATTGAGAGACATAAGCAGACAATTACAGCATAAAATGACAAATCTAGTGAAGACACATGAAAACTACTGTGGAAGTAGAGAGAAAGTTACCCAATCCAACAAGAAGTATAAGTAGAGTTCAAGGAAGGCTTCTTGAAAGAGGTTATACTCTAGAAGAGTCTTAAGGGATTAGGAAGAGTTAACCAGGTGAGGGGAATAGGAACATTCTAAATGGAGGGGTTAACCTGAGCAAAGACACTGGCAAGATAGACAGTATAGCATATGATTGAAATTACAAAAAACTCAGTATTGTAGGGGAGCAAAGCTTGAGGTAGGTGGTCATGTAAGATTACAGCAAAGAAATAAAGCAAACAATATGAAACCATTGGCAAGTTTTTTTAGGGAAGTGACATGGTCAAAATTGAATTTGAATGCATTCTTCTGTCTGCTGTGTGAGGCTGGGTTTGAGCACATAGCCCTAGAGGCTGGGAAACCATTGCAATAATCTAGGACTTGCTAAATAAATATATAAGTAGTTATGGGGATGAAGAAACTGATTCAAGGTTATTTAAGAGGTGAAATGCACAGCTCTTGGTGATTATTCAGATATAAGAGACTAGGGAAAAGAAAGATTCAAGGATGAGCCCTCAAGTCCCAATTTCTATTTGTTGTGATTGGGTGAATGGTGTGTTCCTGACTCAGTCAAGAATTAATTATAGGAAGAAGGAGAAAGTTTGAGGGGGGGAAATAATGAATTAGACAATGGGCACATCTCTTTATTTGTTGATATCCTGACTTGTTCCAAAGAGTTTAGGGCAGTGCATGAAACTAGAAGTTCCTATAGGGCAACCAGGTGGAGGTGACCAGCAGGTTCTGGGACTCTTTCAGAGCTGTAAAGAGAGATTAGAGTATTGCTGACATAATACCATCAGGACTACCAGAGTGTGCTACCACTTTTGCTAGCAATCAAGAGCCTGAAAGTGGATTTGCTCAAGAAATTGCAGGAAGTGGAAGAAATGTGATTTGATGGCAGAACTTTGAGTAATATCAACGTTTAAGAAGTAAAGAATGACATCAAAATTCATGGAAACGGCTAAGAAAGAGTGCTCAGTGATGCATAAACAGATTAAAGACAGAGGGGCAGAGTGGTGTAATGGAAACCTATAGTCGAAAATTTCAAGACAAAGGGAGTAATGAACCTTGTCAGATGAAACAGAGACATCTGTCCAATAATGTCCACTGAACATTACAATTAGGATTGTTCTTCAAGAGTGTTTCAGTGGGGTGTTGGCAGTAAAAGCCAGACTTGAGTCCATGAAGAAATGCATAAGGCTAAGTAGCAATAACTCAATCCCAAGAAATAAGAATTACAAGGAAGAGGAGAGAAGGGTTGATATAAGAATGGTGTGTGGTCAAGGGAGGATTTTTATTTAAGATGCAGGATATTTATTTATTTATGTTTCTAAGCTATTATGTTACTCTAATAGAAAAATGAGGCTGAAGGCCCAGGACAGAGAAAAGAATTGATGGAGGAAATCATAAAAACAGGTAAAAGGGAATTGATTAAATGCAGCAATTGGAAGGGACAGGACCATTTTACTCTGTAAGACTAACAGGAAGAGGAGAGATTAATTTTGTACATGTAAATAAGTTAGTAGATAAAGAGGACAAGGTTGAGAGAGAGCATACATCTCTCTCTTCAAAGTAGGAAACTCTCTAAAAATAGTCACAAGAGCTCTCTTTATCACCATTTGTACTCCTATGGAACTATTTTTCAATGATTTCTTAAAAATGCTCTAGATTGCCTTTTATTTCTACACAAAACACACACATAATTTTTTGTTTGTTTTTGTTTTTGTTTGTGGTTTTTGCGGTACGCAGGCCTCTCACTGTTGTGGCCTCTCCCATTGCGGAGCACAGGCTCCGGACGCGCAGGCTCAGTGGCCATGGTTCACAGGTCCAGCTGCTCCGTGGCACGTGGGATCCTCCCAGACCGGGGCACGAACCCATGTCCCCTGCATCGGCAGGCGGACTCCCAACAACTGCACCACCAGGGAAGCCCCACACACATAATTTTTAATCAAACTATTTACTTCCTTGAAAATTTAATTTGAGTGCACATTGGCCAGCATATACACATAAAGTGGGCTCACTCTATGGCTGAAGAATAAATATAGATTCAGTAGTAAATTCAAGCACTCTAGAATATCACATAGCAATATACACGATTACAAAATTAGAAGAAAAGTTAAATTAAAAGAACAAATAATAGAAAGAAATGAAGAATCATTGACTGTTTTCAGCTCATCAGGAAAAGACATGAGCAATTGTATAGGCTTTTAATTCTTTGAGATTTTCCTGTATTAACTAAAAAGAAAAAGGAAGAGAAGAAGAGAGAGAAGAGAGAAAAGAAAGATACAAATGTTGAAAAATAAATATTATTTTGCTACCTTTTGAATCCTCCATGACACCCAACATGGTGCTTGGTATATGACAGGCATCAGTAAATATATATTAATAGGTTGATAAAGGAGTCATATATGTGATACACAGAAAAAATGTGCAACTCCTTCACAATAGCATCACTGCTAATAGTGAAGAACCCCTGAGAATTAGAAATAATTAAAATAAGAACTGGAGCAGCACTCTAGAGACATTGTGAACCCATGTGAAAGGCCACATGATAGCTCCTTCCTGCCCCAAGGCCTCTAGGTGTTTTGACAGGCTTTATAATTGTGTCGCCAAGAGCTTTGCTGTGGATGATGGGCCTCTGCCTGCTCTCAGAGCCTGCTCAATGGTGCAGGGGCCCATGGGAAATACAGCCAGCCCTGTTTGGCTTTGGCTCAATTTCCACTTCTATAGATAGCCATAAAACTCAAAGACAATCTAAGGAAGCGAGATATTTTGTAAACAGGAAAACAGGATTGCCATTTGTCCTGGTTTCACCCTAATGGTGGGAGCAAATATAGTGATCCCCTTGCAACAAAACAAAATTTTCCCTTAAAAACTCCATTCCTCCTCTTCAGGGATCTGCCTGGAGCCTGGCTGAGAATGTGCAGTTTAGCCAGAGCAGTCTTTGCTTTCTCCTCCCTTTCCTTCACCATCCTGTTTAAGGGACTGACAAATATTAACTTACAAGCTCAGGCAAAGATCTTGTTCCTGATTAAGTCCTGCTCACTAAAGCTGCAATAAGGTACAATTTTGTATCATATACTTCAAAGTTGCTAAGAGACTAGATCCTAAATGTTCTCACCACAGAAAAAGAAATAATTATGTGACATGATAGAGATGTTAGCTGACACTATGATGGTGATCACATTGCATTCTGAAATGTATCAAATCAACACATTGTACACCTTAAACTTACATAACGCTACATGTCAATTATATCTCAATAAAATAAACAAACAAGCAAAAAAAGATTTGCTAGCAGTGCAGTTATATGAAGTCAGTTCTAAGAGTTTCAGACACCTCTCAGTCCATCAAACTATGGTGGTTTCCCTGGTTAAGTCCTTTTCTGTAGTTTCCAAATCCACAGGCATGGCTTTTGTCCAGATGTCTGATTTGTTCTCCATTTCTCCTCTGGGTTGTTCTTTGTGTTCTGATTACTGACTTACTATCAGCTTCCTTGGTCCTTCCCAACCCTTCCTCTCCACAGTTCCACCCCTGCCAGTACTTTTTCAAACACTGTTTTAGGGGAAAGGACTGGAATGTTGAAGACATATCCACTTAAGACACCTTCATCTGAGGAAGAAGGAATGTTTGCAAATTTATTTAACTAACAATTATTTAGCACCTGCTAAAATTTTAAGATATTGCCTGAAGGTAGAAAAGTAACAGAAATTCTGTTTATATAAGAACAGTTCTCCCTTTGCATATATAACAGAATTAGTTTAATGTGTGAAGAAAGTGGTCAAGGGAAAAAATATAAGATGGTGAAGCACTGCACCACAGTGGTCCTCATCAGAAAAACTCAAAAGAAAATACTTTACACTTTTAGCAACTTCCACTTCTAGAAATTGTCTACTGGAATAAAAACATAATAATATAAGGATATTTATGAAAGCAGAATTTGTTGCAGCAAACCACTGGAAATGACCTTTGTACCAACCAGTGGAAAATGGTTGTATAAAATACATATTCACACCATGGAATATTACATAGATATTTGCAAGGTCTAGAAAGCTATTTAAGATATGATGTTAATTTTTAAAAAAAGAGTTATAATTTAATTCTATTTTTCCTTAAAAAAGTGTGACCTTTGTCTGTATTTCTATTGGAGTGTCTATGATTTTTCATGCATTGGATAAAGTAAAGAAGAACAGATACCAAATTGTTCACATTGGTTATGTCATGTAAGAGATTAGGAGGTTAAAACATCTGTATTGTTGATGTTTTTATACTTGCATTACATTTGTAATTTTAAAATTAAAACACCTAAAAATTTCAAAATACCTCAGCTCATCCAGAATTTCAACATCCCAATGGATTCTATGAGAAGGCTTAAGAATAAATAACATATATGATTTTGTGGCAAGAAATAGTTGTAAACTCATTTAACGACTTCAAACTCTTGGAAATAGGACATGTAATTTTGTTCCATTTACAAAGATATTTGTTCTACTACTCTCTCTCTCTTACCACATTAGGAGACCTTAGCAGTGTTGATTCATTTTGAAGATCCACACAAATTTTAAATAAAGAAGTAGCATGCCTACTTACTTCCCTTCTGATCACTGTCCCTTGTTAACTTTTAAATCAAATGTCTTTTTTTTCTAGAAGGAACTTCAGTCCCATTTTTAAGGGGGGGTGAACACAGATCCTTTATAGGAATGGTCTTGTCTGCTGGCCACTGGACATGTGTTAAATTCAAGCATGCTACCCTGACATGCAGAAAAATAAGGCCATTCTTCTACGCATTAATGATTTGTGAAATCTGAATCTTTTCTGTGTATTAAGTATTTCATTTCAAAAATTTTAATTGGGACAAAAACCTAAAAACATTGAAAATGATAGACCGCTTTTAGGCAGTAAAACAGTTCTTCATGATTTTTCCCTCTGTCATTTTCACGGTTGACTTGTCATTCTCATGAAATGGGAGGACTGCTCATAGATTGACTGCCATGGTTGACATCTCACTGACAGGTATGAATTAAAAGAGTTTGATATAAACTACGAGATGTTTCCTAAGATACTGCGATCTAGAGCTATAGAGGTTGAGAATTTTTAAAAATCTTAATTTCTATATATACAATTCAGTGCTGCTTCCAAGGCAGTTTCCTTACACACACACACACACACACACACACACACACACACACAAACAACATGTATTTTATTGCAGTTAAATATTGTGAACTGGAAGCTTACTATCATCTTAGTCCTCATTTTCTAAAATTATATTCTAACTGTTAAACACCTCAGTTCAGGAACCTACTTTGTGCTCCAGTATGTTAATTCTTTATCACTATATTGTGTACATAGAAAGTGTTCAATAAATATTTGTTGAACGGATAACAGAATTTAGTTATACAATTCTATAAAACTTGTTATGACTCAGGCATGGTATTTTTCTATTCAACTCAGGACAGCTGTAATACTTATGAATGATAGAAAGAACAAAGTTCTGAAAATAGGTAAATGATTTTGATGCTAAAAATCTGATGTGTGTGTGCCCACACACACACACACACACACCACACCTGTATAAAGCTTTGTACATAAAACAAAATCTATATAAAATATTAAATAATGCAATACCTTTTCTTTTACACTAGCACTTCTTGCTTCCAAAATAGGCTAAGTAATGCAAAAACTTTATAGAGAATCAAAGTCAAATTAAAAAAGATGACAAAAGGGGTGTTTTAAAAAGTTTCTATAAATCAGTATTTTGAGGAAAGGATGAAAATAGAACAAGTAATGTTGATTGTTTCATTAAAAAATTAGTTTATTACAAGTGGTTATAATATAGGTTAAGTTTCTCTTTTCCAAATTTATCAAGGGTCAGAGAGAACTCTCAGTGAGTGATTAGGTATTTGGGGGTCTGTGCAGCCATGAGGTCTAAAGCTAACAGTCCTCTAAGACAGCTGTCCCCAACCTTTTCGGCACCAGGGACTGGTTTCATGGAAGACAATTTTTCCATGCAAGCGGTCGGGGGGAAATGGTTTAGGCGGTAACGCCAGCGATGGGGATCCATGGTGAGCCATGGGGAACAGCACATGAAGCATCCCTTGCTCGCCCGCCACTCACCTTCTGCTGTGCATCTCGGTTCCTAACAGGCCACGGACCAGTACCGGTCCTCAGTCCAG
Source organism: Mesoplodon bidens (assembly GCF_964165515.1). NCBI lineage: Eukaryota > Metazoa > Chordata > Mammalia > Artiodactyla > Ziphiidae > Mesoplodon > Mesoplodon bidens. Next base: position 36,185,965 of record NC_138173.1, on the reverse strand, counting down.
GGGTTGGGGACCCCTGCTCTAGGAGCAAAAAGGAAATCATATACAATTTAACATTTTCAGAAATACCCCTCTATTTTTCTCCTCCCTGTTTTTCTCTTTTGCTCTCTCATTTTTTTCTCTCTTCACTGTGTATCTAATCATAAATAATACTTTTCTTAGCTGCTAGAAATATCTCTGTTTAGCTCTTCTTTCTGTCCCTGATGTGAGGAGCTGCATTTTTTCTCAGAACCAGAGACCAGGGCACAGACTGGTGAGTAAATCCAAGTTCTGCAAGCTCATGTCTGTGATTCTGAATTCATAACGTCTTTCATCCTTAGCAGTAAAACTGGGGGAAAATAGTTTCTCTCTTTTTGAGTCAGGCTGCATTGCTTACATGAATCCAGAACCTCTTTCAATTCTCTTGATTTGACACTTGCTTGCCTCTGGCAGAATAGAGCTTTCCCACTTTTTTCAAGAAATTTGTCAGTCTCTGAAAGTGTCCCTAAACACCTCCCCTCACCAAAAAATGACAACAAAAAAACAGCCTGATCAGTTAATGGTAAATGAATCAGAAACATGCGGATTAAATTCCCCTTAAAAACACAAGGGTTTAAAAATTAAGCAGAAAATTACTGAGTGAAATATTTTTTTGCCAAATCCCAAATGTTTGAAAAATAGTTCAAGATGTTCGTTGAACCTGAAATGGGCTCTAGTTACCCCTCCATATTTAATTCAGGCAAAATTAATTCTTACCAGCTGAATGCTCTACTTAGTAGACTTGGTAAGAACAAAACAAAACATCAATATAGAAGAAACTTCTTATTATAAATTTTTTAATTTAAAATTTGTCCAGATTTATTGAGGTATAATTGACCTATAATATTGTATAAATTTAAGGTGTACATTGTTGATTTCATACACTTATGTATTACAAACTGATTATCACCATAGCATTAGCTAACACTGTATCCTGTCACAAAACTGCCATTTCTTTTGTTTAGTGAGACCATTTAAGACCTATAATTTTTAGTATATAATCATTCAAACTGAAAACAAATTACTTTTGCTAAAGACTTTCTAGGAAGATGTGATGACTCCATTACAGCCTTTCCAGGCCACCCAAGCCACACCCTAAACTATATTTTGATAGGCTATTCACAAAGCCTACTATTTATCTCCTGTATCTTCTGATGATCTCAGTTTAGGTATTTTCTTTGGTAATATGGTCAACAAATATTGTGGGATGATGGGAATAGCTGTGTCAAGAACGTGTTACTGAAAGAGAAATTTCTTCCCGGGATAACTTTGGCCTTTAGTGATAATAAGGATTTCTATTTAGTTACTTCATCACCTGGCCTTGTAAGTATTGGTCTCCTCAATCTTGATGAGAGATTCATCCTATCCTAACAGATAGGTCCAAGACTAGGTAACCAATAAATAAGTGTGTTTACTGAAAATTTAAAGTTGATAATAAAGAATTGACATAAATGATATACTTTTCCCCAAATAAATATCTTTTCTAGGTATAGAAGTCTGATAAAGTCAAATGGATAAGGAGAATGAAAAAGAGAAATTGTTGGAGAGGGAAATAAAAGAAAGAGGGGATCCTTGACCACCCTCTGTCAAATCAAACACCTTATGATTTGGGGCCAGTTTAGTTGTAACAGCATACAGTTTAATGGGAAGAAACTTGAATTTCTAGGCTAGAGCAGATTCCTCATTTTTCAACTTGCAGGTATTTCACTCAATAGCTTTAGTTTAGAAAATTTTATGATAATAAGTGCAGTTTATTAATTTTCTATTACTGCCATACCAAATTACCACAAACCTAGTGGCTTATAGCAATACATATTTATTATTTTACAGTTAAGCAGGTAAGAAGTTAAGCATGGGTCTCAATGTGCTAAAATCAAGGTGTCAGCATGTCTCCATTCCCTTTGGAGGCTCCAGGGGACATGCCATTTCCATGTTTTTTCTAGTTTCTAAAGGCTGCTCAAATTCTTGGGCTTATAGCCTTATTCCTCCATCTTCAAAGCCAGCAATGCTGCATCTCTTTGACTTTATGTTATATCTCTTTCTTTCTTCCCCCTCCCTCTTTTGTTTATAAGGATTCTTGTGATTAATTGGGCCCACCTAGATAATCCAAGATAATCACTCTATTATAAGGTTATCTTATTAGCAACTTGAATTCCATCTGTAATCTTAATCTCCCTTTGCCATGTAACATAACATATTCACAGCTTCCAGGGATTAGGGCATAGACATCTTGGGGGATGGAGCATGGGCATTATTTTGCCTGCTACACATTACAATCTCATTTCTAGATGGAAGTTCTATGGGAGAGAGGGATTGGACAACTGCCTTTATGGCAAATTTTTTTTCTCCATGTTTCTATGGGAGTGGAATGATATAATAATATTCTGCCACCTTTAGTAATTTGGCCCAGTGATTTCCAAAATAGAAATGTGTCTTATCTCTTGCTTAGAGTTCAAACATTGATTTACTATGGTCAGACCAATACATGAACTAAAAGAACCAATAAATCTTAAATTACTGAGAGGCTAATGTGTGCTTAGAAGTGGACTCCTGACTAACATTTGTACAATGTTTGGGAGATTTGGAAACCAAGACCCTAAAACAGACAAAAGTGGATCTATATTATAATTGAGTTGGAGACATTATCTCTTAGTGGTTCACAGTGTTTCCTGAACATAAGTTTAAAACATTTTGGCAATGAGAATAAAGAAATACAATAGAAAATAAACTTTTAAATAAGAATGGGAAAAGTATTGACCTTTATGTGAATGTTATAAAAACTAAGCATTGTAGTAAATCCTAATCTCCTGAATTCAGAAATATAAAGTTAGGAAGGAAAACAAAATATTTAATGAGTTTTTAGAGGAACAAATACTACTAAAAAATGAAATATGGCAGAATTTTCCCACTATATTCAGTACAACTGGAATGATACAATTTTCAATTCATTTTCAGACATTAGCCACATCAAGTGTACATTTGACTTTCTCATATGTATTAATATCATCTAATTTTCTTTCTGTCATCTCACCTTCTGTATTGTTTCTCTATATTATGAAGTGCTTAGCAAAATGAGCACCAGCTCATAGGTCACTCATTCTTTCTTTACAGGAAAAATAAATAATAAATAAAAATTAAATGTATTTATAACTTATGAATATTAACATACTATGTATAATATATGAAAATAAATTTAAAGGAATTAATCAGTAAATGAACAAATTTGTAAGAAAATATTAAAAATAGCTTTGAGTAAATATTTACCTCAATGTTCAAATTCTCAGTAAAACAATACTTTAAAAGTACTAAAAGAGAATGCCAATCTGAATCAGTATCTAGCTACCCAGAGATTTTATAAAATCCTGTTTGGCCATACATGGCTATACATTGTGATTTCCAATTTTCTCTAAGTCCTGAGTGGGAACATCTAGCTGTCAGAGGGAGACAATGTATTAACATAAGTTTCCATAGTGGGAAGTATGGCCCAGTCTCTCACCTATTTTATGACTCTTTGCAAGTTATAAAGGTATTTACATGCTGGGCAGTCAAAATAAATGTCACTGAGTTATGAAGGATGTCTTATAGTGAAAGTTATTCATTATTATTAGCTATAGGAACGTCTATTAATTTATTGAGAAAAAATGATCAGCTGCTTTTTTAAGCCCATTATATACATTGTTTAATTTATCTCTTAAAAATACAAGGATATAGGTGTCATTATGTGAACTTCACAGTTGAGGTGCAAAGAAATGGGTAACTAGCCTGCCATAGGCTCTTACAGTTGATTCCAAACAACATGCCCTTCTGCTAGTCTCTAACTCTAACCCTAACTACATTAAAACCAACAAGACATCTCTTTTTAAAAATACTAAACTAATAAAGTCCCTTTGATGGGCTTCAACAAAGCCCAAGGGAGTGTTGCACCTTCCTCTGTTCTGTTATAAAAATGGACAAGAAACCTTTATACAATAAATGAGTGCAGTTCAACTGGTTCATTTTCCCCCTTTATCTGATTCACAATCCTACTGAAATCTTGATTTCAGTACTGAACACCAACTTTAAAATTATTTCTGGGGAAAGTGGAAAAGATGACATTTGGGTCACTTACTGTAGAAAAGAGAAGATGGAGTTAAAACTGAATACTGAGGTGCATAAGCAAAGAAAATGATTTTAAACCACTACCTTCTCCTTTGATATAACATAAAGGCCAGTAATTAGTTTCAAAAATCACTGGGCTTAGTTTCCAAAATATTGTGAACTTTTTTCCCCTCTCCAGTTCTTTAAATCCAATAGTGTTCTAAAATTATTAAGGACCAATTCCACCTGAGGAATGCCCTGGAAATTTTAACCTTAAAGAGTGTTTTTCTAATTATTTTGATTTGTTCTTGAGGGCACATATACAAAAAACACAAGGAAGAAGTGAAACCTGACACCTTTGAAAATTTGAAATCATTATTCAAATATAAGGTATTATTTTTATCATCAACTTTTTTCCCCAATAATTTCATCAGGATAGATTTTCAATGGAATTATATAATTTTCTTAGCAATATTTTTTTGTTCTTCCTAATATCTATCTATCTCACAAGTGCAAAAGTATTTTGGTGAGTGTTTATGTTAATATGGTTACAAATTTGTAGTTTTTTTAATGCATATAATTTAAGGATTTGAGTCCAAATTCAAGAATAATCATATCGTACTTCTCTTCTATACTCTTTTTCTATATATTCTTTCATTTGATCTTCAAGGAATCAGGAAGCCCACAATATAGGCAGGACCTGCTGCTCCTTTCATGCCACAAGCTCTCCCCAAGTGCTATTATTAACAATCAAAATTCCAACAGCCTAATGCCCTCCTCTTGTCTGTTGCTTGCTGATGATTTCTTAATCACTCTCTTCAGCCCAGAAACCTCCCCTGAGTTTCTGACTCAAGCATCTGGTTTTCTGCGGGCATCTCTACCTGGATATCCCATAGGAACCTAAAACTCAACACACTTGAACACTTGTCACCTTTCCCATAACACCAGCTTTGCTTCCACCATTCTTGGGTCAGATTTAGTGAGTCCTCGACCTTGTATCCTTGACTCATCTCTATTTTTGCAGATTTTACTTCCCAAGTATTTCTTGGCTGTTCTCAAACCTTTCTCCCAGCTCACCAGCAAGAGACTTCTAATAGTCTCCTTTTAATCTACCCTTCACAGAGTCATCCAAGTGAATTATTTCAAACCTAAATATGACCATAGCACCTTCCACAAAGTTCTCCATTGTCTCCAGAATTAAGTTCAGGTTCCTTAATGAGTGATACAGACTTTCTATGAGTCATCCTTTACCCTTCCAGCATTTTGTTTCCTTACTCAAGTTAGCCGGAGTCGAAGTTGATCAGTGTTGTTTTGTCTCATCGCTTGTCACATTTTGTACTCTGGCAGCATCACATAGCTTGAGCCTTTAAAAGAGCCCTGTTTCCTAATGTTTTTTTTTTTTTTTCCCCTTGAACTGCCTCAATCCCACTGTAAGAAGATTCTAAGGCCTAGCTAATATGTCACCTTTTCCAGGAAGCTTTCCCGAAGCCCCTTCCTGTATCCACATTCACATAAAATGAATTCTCCTCTGTTCCCACAAACTTATATGCTTTTCATTACAAATGGGCACAGGGTCATGTTGAACCTGAGCATTTCTTTTTTTTTTTTCTTTTTTGCGGTACGCGGGCCTCTCACTGTCTTGGCCTCTCCCGTTGCGGAGCACAGGCTCCAGATGCGCAGGCTCAGCGGCCATGGCTCACGGGCCTAGCCACTCCGCGGCATGTGGGATCTTGCCAGACCGGGGCACGAATCCCTGTCCCCTGCATCGGCAGGCGTACTCTCAACCACTGCTCCACCCGGGAAGCCCTAGCCTGAGCATTTCTTAAGAATACCTGGAAATATCTGGGGTCTTTCTATTTCAGTGTCTTTGCACTCTTTAGTCCATGTGTAAATGTTTGCAGTTCGAATGAATAGATAGAAGATACTGGAACACAGGTATTTAAACCTTTTCCTTCTTCTTCTTCTTCTTCTTTTCTTTTTTTTTTGTTTATATCATGCCTTCTCTAACACTGATTCTAACTACTTCAAAACCCAAATAAGTACTGCAATTTTGGTAAGACAGAAATCACTGGTTTGAAATGTTACATTTTCATAGTTTGATACCATACACAATAAGTAGAATTTTAAATGAAAATTGATTGATCTGGTAAAGTGTTCATATTCTGCCCACTATTTTCACAGTTCTGGGTCCAAAATCATTATAATAAAGTTTCTACTTTAGCGTTCATCAAAACTGTAAAAGAAATGTTGCCATTCATGGATATATTAGTGCAACAGGGCCCAATGCTGCTTTCAAAGACTATTTTCTTATACAGAGACATTTTATAGTCAGGCAATCATCTTGTTAAAGATTTCCTATAAAATTTTAAAAATCATTGCCTGGGAGTCTATCAATGTGGCATTAATCACACCTCTACAATTAAGCTTATTTCAACCCTTTCACTGTAATCCTTTTTCTTTAATCAGGGGTTTATTTGGACTGCTAATGTGAAAGTTGAAATAAAAAATCGCAGCCCAGGAATGAGTTCTAAGAAATTCTAATATGAGAATTTATTAGAATATAATAAATATAATAATATGAGAAATTCTAATATGTTTCTATGAGATTTGTATTAGGATGTGGGTTTAATTCCCTGCCTCTCTGCCCCCAACATTTTTTTTTTCTCTTGAATGATTTGCCTTACTTAAGGGAGACTGAAGTTTTTCCTCATGTCTTTAAGGATATCCTTTATCTACTTCATCTGGATTTTCCCTGGTATGAATACAAAAGCACAATTAATTTATTAAGCTGGAGGGAGCAAATACAGTGGCCTAGGGATGTTTTCTCTTTTCTATATCACTAAATAGAAGTGCAGTTTTGACTTCTGTAAGGAAAGAGGATCAGAATGTAAGTTTAACATGCCAAATGAATCAACCAGCTTTTATATCTCCCAAGAGTTTCACTAATGGAGAGGAGTTTTAAGTTCAAGGACAACATGTATCTTAATAAGTTAGTAAAATTCTGACTTTAAAATGAGTCAATTTGGTAGGCTTCCCTGGTGGCACATTGGTTGAGAGTCCGCCTGACAATGCAGGGGACACGGGTTCGTGCCCCGGTCTGGGAAGATCCCACATGCCGTAGAGCGGCTAGGCCCGTGAGTCATGGCTGCTGAGCCTGCTCATCTGGAGCCTGTGCTCCGCAACGGAGGGGCCACAACAGTGAGAGGCCCGCGTACCGCAAAAAAAAAAAAAAAAAAAAAAAGAGTCAATTTGATATAAAACTTTATAGTTTCACAGTGAATTCACACATATGATTGCATTAGTAACACAAAACTCCTATGAATAATCCAGGCCATCCTAAACCTTCTGACTACGTCCTGAATCCCTCTTCTCCCTGCCCCCCACCTCAGTTCAGAGCTCAGCCCTCTCTCACCTTGATCAATATCTTTCTAACATCACTTCAGATCATCTCTTGTCCCCTCCAATCAATTTTCCCCCTGACAGCTGAGAGACATGTTTTAAAATGATGATGCATTTTTAAATTAGAACATTTACTGGCTTCCCTCATTTTGTTTATTAAGGTAAAGAATAAAACCCTTTACATGAGTGGCAGGCATAATTGTTTGCACCCCTACATCAGTCCCCATCTCAGTTCTCCCTGACCCATCTCCTCCAGAAAGCTGGAAAAGCTAAATACTCACTTCTCCAGACTTCCTTGCACTTACAGTTAGAGGCAGGCATGTGACAGATTTCTAACCAGTAAGGTATAACTAGAAATCTGCTGAGGACTGAGAAGACTTGCTTTTGTTTTTTCAGAAAGATGTAGCTGGTGCTGTCACCTTTTCTTCACTTCCTCCTGCTTTGAATATATGGTCGTGATACCTGGGGCTTCAGCAGCCATATTATGACCATGAGATGGCAAGTGTGAGGATGAAGGATAACACACTAATTGTGGATGGAGGAAAAACAATAACTCTGGGTCTTCAGTGACATCAGTGGAAGGCTAAACCAATGCTAGTAATTGCCTACCTTTAAAATTTTTGTTATTGAACCCACATTTTTTAAACCCCTGTTAGTAGGATCTTCTATTCCTTCAAATTGAGCATCCCTAATAGAAATACACGGCTTACAATGTTTTCCATAATTCTTCCAACTTCCAGAGACACTGGTATTCTCTGAGTTCCTAAAATGTTCCTCCCTGACTTGGTGATTTTCCTATTACATAATGCAATTGCCCACCCTGCACATTTCACCTAATTAAATCCTACTCAGCCTTCAAATCTCAATTAAAATGTGTCTTTCTCCAAGATAGTTTCTCTGATCCTTAAATTAGGTCATCTCCTCCAGTTATATACTCTTATAGCTTCCAGTGATTGTCTTTCTTGCACATATTATATTGTGACTGCATATATATATATATTCATATGAGCATTTAATAATGTTACATTTTTCACAAGACTATAAGATCTGTTAGAGTAGAAAGCATTAAATTACTTCAAAGAAGGAAGGAAGGAATCTGATGAGAACTGAATCTCAAATTTGAAGTTAAACTTGGACTCTCCTTTGATTTCATAGCTTTCTATTTCATATGTAAAAAAGAAGCAGCTTAAAGTGAGTGGTCCATGTTTTTGAAACCCAATATAAAAGCATCATACTGTACTTGTTGCAAAAAGTCTTAAAAGAAACAGATTTATTTATTTATTTATTTTTAAAGTTCAACCTGATTTTTGTATTGCAGTATAATTTACATACACAATTATATTAGTTTCAGGTGTAAAACATACTGGTTTGACATTCGTATACATTGCCAAAATAATCAGCACAATAAGTCTAGTTACCATCTGTCACCACACAGTTATAATTTTTTGGGGTATGTGATGAGAACTTTTAAGATTTACCCTCTTAGCAGCTTTCAAATATGCAGTACAATATTATTGACTATAGCCACCATCCTGTACATTAATTACATCCTCGTGACTTATTTATTATATATCTAGAAATTCATACCTCTTGATTCCCTTCACCCATTTCGCCTAGTCCCAAAACCTATTAAAAACATATTTATTATTTCTTCTATTTTGGTTTTCTTTTTATATATATATATATAAATTTATTTATTTATTTTTGGCTATGTTGGGTCTTTGTTGCTGCGTGCAGGCTTTCTCTAGTTGTGGCGAATGGGGGCTGCTCTTCGTTGCGGTGCGGGAGCTCTAGGCACTCGGGCTTCATTAGTTGTGGCTCACGGGCTCTAGAGTGCAGGCTCAGTAGTTGTGGTGCACATGCTTAGTAGCTCCGCGGCATGTGGGATCTTCCCAGACCAGAACTCGAGACCGTGTCCCCTGCATTAGCAGGCGGATTCTTAACCACTGTGCCACCAGGGAAGTCCCTATTTTGGTTTTCTTTTAGCGCATTTAATTTTGTCTTTATTTTTTTAAAAAATTGAGTTTATGATTCTGTTATAGATTGGTGTTTGGTTTTCAACACAGCATTTTTAACAGCAAGGAATGGGAAGAGTGATCAGTCTTGACAATGGATTTCATAACTTGCTTAGGGTCCAATAGATTCCCAGAAGTTCATTCATGGTCTGTAAGGGGCCATGAATTTCTCTGAAATTTTATACCAAATTTTGTACATACATGTATTTTTCTAGAGAGGGAGTCAAGAGCTTTAATCAGATTCTCAGTCGGGTTTCAGTTCTAAAGTAGGTTAAGAAGCATTGGGTTAGGTTACTAAATACAGTGGTGGTATTAGAAATCAGATGTCATATCCTCTTAAAAAAGATTAACTTATAGATGTTTACTAGATGTATGTTTTGGAGAGGTACACTTGCAGTATAAATAAATCTATTTCATGATCAGCTGCATTTTATGTGGTTTCTAAAAATCATTTGGCTAATTAATGTTTGTTAACCTGCCTCTTTGCGATGGACTAAATGAGTAACACTTTATATATGCCAGACACTGTGCTAAACTTATTAAATGCACTATCTCATTTAATTTTTCTAGAAAATCTACAAGGCTATTATCATTATTCCCCTTTTCCAGATGAGGAAACTTTGTCTCTAAGATTTCCAATAACATATTCACTGTCAAAACTAAATTCACGTGCAGGGAGGAATTAAAGAAAAACATACTTTCAACCTTCAAGAAAACCAAGACTTGTGTAAATGAGAAAATAATGATCATTTGAAAGTAATGTGTGATAATGGCCAAAGATATAGTAAATATATAGTAAATAATAATAAGCATAATAAGATGTAAAAAAGATCCTTTGGGATTCTGTTTGGATCATGATCACTTGTTAAAAGCTGAGTCGAAGAGACAGAAAAAAAAATTAATCAGCAGGAGTTATATGAGCAATATCAGGATCAAGGTGAGTTCAAGGGGCTAAGGACTATGGCTGGACTAGGGGATATATTCGATTGGGAAGGATGTCTGGGTAGAGTTCGATGGTCTTATGTTCTAAACTAAAATGTTTGACCATTACCCTTAGATAATGAGAACCACTTGAAGAGTGTTTTAAACTGAGAGGTGACATCATGCAAACTGTTTTTAGTTAGATTGATTTGGCACCAGTGCACTGAATGGACTGGGAATAGGGAAGATCAGAACAAGGTGGTCTATCCAGGAAAGTGCAGAGAACTGAGGGAAAAGGTGATGTGGATAGAGCTAGAAACTTTCTGTCAAGAAGGGAAGGATTTAAAAAGTCATTCCCAAGGAGTTACTATGTTTAGTGTAACTTTGCCTCTTTAAAAACAAACTCTCCATGTAAAGGAGAGGCTGCTGAGGAGGCCCTACATTTGTGGGTTTCAGCCCTGAAGGAAACTTCAGCTGTGTATACCTCATTTTCAGCCTGTTCACTTCTATTTTTTGTGTGTGTGCTCTGACTTAATATCTCTTTTTTCTTTCCATTTTTCATTCCTTCATTTATACAACAAACTTATTCCTGTTAAAGACCAGTCACAGATCTAACGCTGTTTGAAATACAACAGTAAATGAGAGAGACAAGGCCTCAGCCATAATGGGGCTCATATCCTTGTGTTGATAGACAGTGACCAAATAAGTGAACACATCCACAAGAAAAAGGGCAGATAATCACAATAAGGTGATGTGACAGATAATGACTGGGGGAAATTTAGGCAGAGTGTTAAAGTGGCCCTTCTGAGGAAGTGACATTTAAACAGAGATTTAAATGACAGGAAGCAGACAGCCATACAAAATATTGGCAAAATATATATATTTTTAGTGTTCTTCATATAGGACATAACTAGTGCAATGACCCCAGGCTAGAAATGAACTTGGCTTGTTCCAGGAACAAGAAAGAGCCAGTTAGGCTTGAATGTGGTAAGCCACAGTGGAAGTGGAAGAAAGGTAGGTAGAGACCAATGAGATACGGTTGTTTAGGTCACTGTAATAAGTTAGGGTGTCACCATTGTTATGAATTAGGGTGTGTATTTGGGAAAGGAAACAATTAGAAAGTTTTTAAGATGAATGTGAGATGAGACCTAATCTCCATTTTGAAAAGATCACTCTGCCTACTCTCTTGACAATTAATCATAAGGGCAAGAGAGAGGCAGGAAGATCATGGAGGAGTTTATTGCTATAGTCCAGGTAAGAGATTATGATGGGGGGACTTGGCTAGGAGTTCAACAGTGAGTAGTAAGAAACGTTGAGAATTGGGATGTGTTTTGAGGGCAAAGTTGGTAGCATTTACTGATGGATTGGATGTGGATAAGGAAAGAGCAGAATCTAGAATAATCTCTAGATTTTTGACTTCAGGATGAATGGTGGAACTAGAGATAGTTAAAATACTTAGACTAAAGTGGGGAAGAATGAAAGGATCCTCTTGGCGTGGTAAGTTCATCTATTCTGCTCCATTTCTTAGGTTTTAGGCACACTTGCTCCTCTTTGCATGGAAAGCTGATGACTTAATAACACCACCACCCCTTTGACATATTTCCCCCAGATGGCCAGCTGCTCTTTATTAGATTTTGGGAAGCCTTGCCTGTGTGGGCTGACTTTGGCGATAGCGCTTGGTGACTGGAGGGGACTAGTGAGGCAAGGCAGCATGGGGGTTAGTGATATTAACAAGAACTCCAAGATGTTAAAATTGGGGTATTTTAAGGTTTAGGTTTGGAGAATGAAGTTGTAATTGACAGACATTTAGTCATTGAGAGAAGTAGTTCTTTTTGACAAAAAAAGAAAAAGATCAAGGCAGAAAATTTTCGTGATAATACTCTGCTGCATGAGTTAGGGACATATCAATGTGTGGAGTCCTTTATTCCTAGATTTACAAATAAGCATATTATGGAGAGTTAGTCTGGCTGCTAGAGTCACTGATAAAGAAATCCACACAAGAATTTGAACTTTAAAAATAAATAACTTTTAGAAGTTTATTTGTGCCAATTTAATTCCTCGATCTTAGCTCCATTTATCAATAAGAAACTTTGTTTACAAAAGTACTCACCAGCAGGCTTTAAATAGGAAGCAATTAAATGGTGAACCCACTTAGAAAAACACAATGTTAATGTGACTTTTGAGGATCCCATCATCATAAATATCTAGGGAGTTGTATCGTTTTCTGAGGAATTTTGGACGAATGTTTCCAGATTTATTTAGAAATTTGTAAAGGGGGAATGGTAGGTCACGCTCTGCATTCTCATGGGTAGATATTTTTTGTATTTTGGTTCTTGTATTTTGTGTATTTTCTATTTTGTTTTTGTCAGGAAAATAATATTTTTAAAATGTCCTTTTTAAAATTCAAAATTGCTTTCTTCATCTTGGAAAGGAAGCATCGAGGAGTTGAGAAAATTTACCATAGTTGAAATTTACTTCATTTTTTTAACAGATTATTTTGAATCTGCTTTAAGAAATGCATGTGTTCTCTCTAAATATATTGTGGAAATGGTTCATTGAGTGCTGAGAAAAGGAAGTTTAGTCTCATTTTCTAGGCAGACTTTTTAACCTGACAATGTTAAATGGGGAAGAATTCTTTAGGATTATGTGTGTTTTGATAAAGATCCTGAAACAGCTGGTTATTTTCAGTCATTTCCTCACTGGGGGAAGATACTGCTGCTGTATGAAGTAAGGGAAATAGAACCTTGTTATCCATGCAAAATTAGGGGGAAAAAGGCACCGAAAATTTCAGGAGAAGGATTCCATTTTATTTTTTAAACACACATATTTTACTATTCTATTCACAAAATGTGTATTTCAAAATGTGTGTTCATGTGACTAAAATAATCAATCTACTAGCAGTGGCAGATCCTGAAGATCGAGAGAAAATCACTTTAAAGTCTCTAAATAGGTTGTGGCTTTCTTAGTCATCTTCATGACAGAGAGTCTGGATATTTAAAAGATCTTGAACCTGCTTTTTCTTAACAAATACGGCCCTGGACTACTTGATGACTCTGATTTAAAACTCTCATCGTTTCACGGTGAGGTTCCTATGAATTCACTGTGTGGTTTGCTCTGAGGCCATGAGGATCACATCCATCAGTAGCATCTGATTGCACACAGGTAGATGGCTGATAGACTGTTAGCCCATACTGCTGGTTTACATTTGAGGAATTACTCTGCAAGAACAAGGCAGGTTCTATTTTTGACATTTCAGCAATGAGACCACTTGTACATTATGGCCTGATTTGATTTACTGTAAGAAAATGAGTGTTGTAATTTGTAAAAGACATTTATTACATGAGTCCAAAAATTAGAAAAAAACATGCTTAGTGTCTCTGTCCATCCCATCTGGTTTTATTTTAATCTCACTCTAGTCACATATGAAATTTTGCTTAGCTGTCTTCATTTTCTTAGTCAATCTTGATTAATGGTCTTCAAAGGAAAAATAATTGGCCTGCATCAGGGTTGTTTTATAACTCTTGTTCACAAAGAATGTGAAAGGCTGGAAAATGAGCCTAAACAGAAGGAATGTATTACGCTTGTCTTTGAGAAAGAGCAGTCCTTCACTTGTGTTTCACTGTGTATTTTTATAACAGGCGCCTCCTTGACCGTCCGCGATATTGCAGAGACATGGTGCCAAAAGCTTATGTATACTTCGTCAGACTGACCATGGCAGCTCGACATCTCCACGCAGCCGACACATGTGAAGGCAGGGCTCGGCCGGGCCAGCAGATCAGGCCTGAGAATTTCAAAAGTAAATTATCAGGAGAGCCGAGGCTATGAAACCCAAAGGTTAAAATTGGGCAGGGGGCTAATTGTCTCTGAAGTTTAAATGGCTTGTTTATAAAAGGCTTCTCTAGCATTTGTATTTTTTTTCCCCTTTCTTGAAAAGTGTGTTCAACCTGAAAGGAGTTAGGGGAAATGCAGGCGCCGGGTGACCATTGTGGATTTGGAATTGAGTTCAGCTTCCCTTCAAGGCCCCGACTTCTGGGAGAGCTCGTCAGTTAAAGGGGGTCAGAAATACATTTCAGTTCACAAAAAAAGAAAACAACCCTCTGAGAAGATAATTTCTTTCTTAATCTAGAATTTTTGTAAATGGATATGTCTCCTAAAAAGCTAGTCATTTTATGATTGTACTGATTAGGAAATTAACAGCAAGAACTTTCCAGCTTTTCAGTAATCTCATTACTATGCTCAATTAGCCAGTGGTTTTTTAAGAATTTCAGATGTTTTTATATTTGCTATTTTAAAAACAATTAAAATTCCCTCTAACTTTCAATTCATGTTGGATATAACTCCAGACACCAATAGACCAATGTCCTACACCAAGCTAATATCCCTCATGGCAACCATCATTCTCTCTTTCACACAACCCCAGGAGGTGGGATGCTACCTCACAGAGGTAATCCAAAAGGTGGAAGGGGTTCAGGACAGTTTTCTGATGTGAAGAAAAACTCCTGGAGAGATTAGTGTAACTGTAGTAGAGCCTTGATTGAAGACCTACTGTGTCCCAAGTGTTTTCATAGAAGGAAAATGAGTTCTTTTTCAATTGGAAAGATTAGGTCCTTCTGACATCAAGGTTGTAGCCATAGATAAAATTGGTTTGAGAATTCCAACCCAGCCTCCTCCCATCCCCCCACATGTGTAATTTTTCCCAGTACTTTCTGGGACTCTCACTTTCACTCTGATTCTTCAAGCCCTGTCCCTTTTTTTTTTTAATTTATTAATTAATTTATTTATGTAGGGCTGTGTTGGGTCTTCGTTTCTGTGCGAGGGCTTTCTCTAGTTGTGACAAGTGGGGGCCAATCTTCATTGCAGTGTGCGGGCCTCTCACCATCACGGCCTCTCTTGTTGCGGAGCACAGGCTCCAGATGCGCAGGCTCAGTAGTTGTGGCTCATGGGCCTAGTTGCTCTGCAGCATGTGGGATCTTCCCAGACCAGAGCTCGAACCCATGTCCCCTGCATTAGCAGGCAGATTCTCAACCACTGCGCCACCAGAGAAGCCCTGTCCCTTTCTTTTTGTGCCCCCTGAGCCTTCTAGTGCTCTCACAGTGCTGCTTCCTTGTCCCCAGGGCTCACCGATCTCTCAAGAGATGTGACTGGGATGTGACTGAGATTTGGCTGGTGAATCGAGTTCCCTTTTTTCACTTATCATCCGATAGTTTCATTGTCAGAACAATGGGGCAATCACAGATAATTTACCAGTCAAACACACCTACCCATCCACCAACCCCAACACACACACCCCATAATCTAGTCAATGCTATCTATTTGCAACTGCTTGTTTACTTATTTAGAAATGTATCACAGTAGTTCTGACATTTCTTTGTTACTTTCTGAGTGTATGTCACTGCACCAAGCACTTTAGAGTTTGTCCACCACCTGGTTTATGCTAAACTAAAAATAAATATTTGAATATATTATCTCAGTTAATCCTTAGAACTAAGAAATACATATTTTTCATCTTTATTTTACAGGTGAGTGAACTTAACTTTGGTTAGGAAAACTATTCATGTAACTATTTTAATACAGAGCCCCTTTTTATTAACCTCTACATCAGGGTTTCTAAACTTGTAACTATTGACATGTGGGGCCAGATAATCCTTTATTGTGGGCACCTGTCCTGTGCACTGTAGAATGTTTAGCAGTATCCCTGACCTCTACCTACTAGATATCAGTGTCACTCTCCCTGTTCCCTTCCCAAAATGAGTATCAAATAAAAAATTCTCCAGACATTGCCAAATGCCCCCTAGAGGAGAAAACCACTGCTCTACCTGTTTTCACTGACAGAGATCTTCTCAGCTATCTATGTAATTTAATTCATCGAGACAGAGCTCTATTAGGTCACCAAGGCTTGTTGGACACTGATTCAATCTCAATCATGATGTGGGGAAGAGACAGCAATGGCTCCTCAGAGAGGCCCTGTGGAGAAGCCCATAAACGTGAGTGATTACCACCCTCCCCAGGAAGCTTGCAAAAGCCGGATAGGTTTCCTCAAAATGAAACTAATGGTGATGGCTACATAATTACACATTCAATTTTATGAACCCAAGGAAGAGGTAAAACAACATGTGACTGAATTTTTGAATCTTGAATAAACTGTGGATAAGACACTGTCCTCAATCTGCTCCCAGTCAGAGGCACATTAACCCTTAAGAATGCTAAGTCTTTCTCCATCAACCCAATCAGGCTATAAGCATCAGATGCCAAGCTAACATTTTTGTCAACATTTGAAACCCCATTTTTGTGGATTACCATTCCCTAATTTTATGTCTTCCAATCCTCAGTTTTTACTTTCACAAATGCAAAAAGTGGGTCCACTTTCAAAGAGGGGTTCTCTCATCAGTTCCTCACACCCTGGTCAGGGACCTTGATCCACACGATTCTGACTCATGGAGCATCTTTTCTGTAACACTCTCAAAGACACATATCATAGCGCCTTAACTAAGCCCAACTGTCATAGGGTAGAAAGAACATCAGGCTTGCTACTGTGACACTCAAAATAGTACTGGACCTCTGGCTTAATTTGAAACTTCCACTTGACCCTGAGTTTAAAGCTGGGGAGACCTCGGGGAGGAAAGCTGATCTTAGTTGTGACCTGAATGATGACTAGTGCTAGGGACTGAATTGTGTCCCTTCCAAATTCGTGTGTTGAAGCCCTAACCCTCAATGCAACTCTATTTGTACATAGGGTCTTCAGGGAGGTCTGGGGTTAAAATGGTCCTAAGGTAAAGCCCTGATCTGATAGGACTGGTGTTGTAGTAAGAAGGGGAAGCGACACCAGAGAGATCTCTTTCTCCACATGTACACAGAGGAAAGCCAGCAAGGAGGTTGTCGTCTATAACCCAGGAAGAGAGGCCTCGACAGAAACTAACCCTGATGGTACCTTGATTTTAGACTTCCAGCCTCCAGAACTGTGAGAAAATAAATTTCTGTTGTTTAAGCCCCCCAGTGTGTGGTGTTTTGGTATGGCAGCCCTGGAGGACTAACACAACTTGAAATGAGCCAGATAAAGTGGGAGAGGGAAGATTTAGGGTGGAGGGGGGAAGGAAGGGGAGAGAACAAGCACAAGGGCCTGGAGTGAGGAAGGAGACTTGTCCTCTCCCAATGAAGACAGCAAACACTGTCTGGCACATCATGTTAGTGCCTATGCCATATCTGCTCTTGGGCCCCACTTCTCAAATCCTACCCACCTTTTAACCTTATGATAGAATAGAAATGGTCTTTTCTTGGATCAAAGCAGAAAGTCTGATGCGTGTGGTGAATATTAGAAACTCTTCAAAGCCATCCTAATGTTGTCTCCAACCCCAATGGTATACTGTGCATGATAACTGAGATTGGGTGACGCATTTAAAAAGGAAAAAGGCTTTACACAGAACAAGTGCTTAGTACAGGGTGAGGTGAGCAAATGAAAAACATCACCTAATTTATTTATTCTGAAGCCCTGTAAATCAGATTCTAATGTTAATGAGTTTTAAATTTACAGAAATCAAATCTTCAAGCTGTTTGAGCTCTTATCATTTTAACTCTGTGTCAAATGGCATACTCCTTTAGGAGACTTAAAAAAGAAAGCTTTAACAACATTATATTAAACAAAGAATAACTATTATAATTGTCTTCTTGTTTCACAGTTAAAAGCTTACTTGCTCCAGAAAAGAGAAAATAATGGAAGCAAAGGAAGACCATCAACCTTGTTTTAATTATTTGCACTGCTGTATCTTCATAGGTAAAATAAAATAAATGGTTGATAGGTCCAATAATGTTGACAGCTAAGGAATGTGAAGACAAATAATGAGACTAAAAATTGACTTCTTCAGCTGAGTTTCACTTGTCCTTAGGGGCTTAAGTAAATTAGATATGTACTAGGCCCTTCCTTTTCTTATGCCCATTCTCTCTATGCTCCTTTCCAAACACCAATGAAGAAATCTGCCTTGATCTTTTCATATAATATGCAGCTACATGCACTTTCTTACATAAACATTTGCAATTCACCAAGGAGATTGTGAGATGCATGTTGCATGCTTATCAAGTGCCAGAAGAACTTTACAGATTACTGCCTGCCTCAGGATTCCAGTTCCCTGGTGCTTATGCATAAACAATGGATTTATGCAAACATGGTAACATTTTCTAACAGACTGTGACATGAGTTGTTCCTAGTTCATATAAGGTTCAGATATGCAGACTATTTTCTGCTAGTATTAGATCATTCATCTCATTGAGTTTAAAATATATCATCTCAGCTTATAATGTTGTCAGTATAAAATGTCATAAGGTGGTACTCAATTTGAACAGCAAGATGGATATTAATCTCAAAGGTTCTGTGCACTGCTGGGTGGAATTGCACAAAGTGCAGCTGCATTTGTCTGTTTGTTTAGTAGTCTTTGTATCACACACAATATGCGTAGGTGGTAAACATTTTGTTATATTATATACACTCTACAAATTCTCCTTGATAGCCCCAGTGGTATAATATGCATTATAACTTAAACTGGATGATATATTTAGAAAGAAACAAAGCTTTTACAAAGAACAGCCTCACTGAAGTATAATGATAACATGCCTATTTACATAATGATAATGCACATATTTACTGCCAAGCATGTTTGTTTTGCATTAGTGTTTGTGGCAAGGCATCGGGGATTAAAGAATTACGAAAGGGAGGTTTTCTAGTCTCCATTACTCTAGTAGGATTGTTATTGGCAGTGAGCAAAGAAATGGAAACACTCATATTTGAGGTAGTGAAAAAAAATGAACAATGCTAGTTGTTAAGTTCGCATTGTTTATGAGTACAAATTAGCATGTGCCCAAACTCTTCACTTTTTTCCTAATTGTGAGACATGGGGTCTTCTAAATCAAGTAAAAACTCTAGCATGGATATTTTTTTGGCACCAAGCATCAAAAATTAAATACATAAAAAATTCTGTTGGTCATATGCATTCTTAACAAACATGTGTTTAAGGAAAACCACCACTGGAATCATCTACTCCAAGATGTGAAAATCAGCATTTTTGCTTTTGCATCCAAAGCTGTGAATTTATTTAGATGTCGATGAAAGCCTGGAACCTTGCGTTTCAAAAAAATAAAAAGTTAAGAGATGTTGTTTTGTGATCTGTCATATGTTTTTCTGAACTTTTTATAATAGAAAGGAGTCTCCAAAGAGCCTCACTCCTTTAACAAAGGCATGTCCCAGTTTATTAAAAAATCATACACAACAGGACTGCTTGCCAGTTCTTATAGTCCTAATGGAAATTTGGTCCAGAGCACAAAAATTATCTGGAAAAATGCCTGAAATTTCCCTGTCGCAGATGTTTCAACAGAAGGTGCTTGCATGCCATTCGTTAATACGGCGCCATACGGGACTCAGTGTGACCACTGCAATATAACCAGTAAGTAACACACGCAGCGTGCGCCAGGCACGCCAAATTCTCCGTCTGTTGTGTGGGACTCGTATCCCATGGATTGAGACGTACCTTGATGAAACTGCATTGTCATGGAATGATAATATTTGTGGATCACCATGCACAGAAAGCATCCTATTGAGAATGTGGGAGGTCCGTTGAAAGATTCAGAGCGTTTCTTGGCATTGTGGTTGGTTAGAATGGATGTGAATATTAGTGTTTAAAGAGTCCTTGTTCCCGTCATGTGCCAATTTACAGGGGTAACTCCATGGAGAGAAAATTGCTTTTTCAAAGATTATTAGTTTGGGGTAACATAATTAAAAGCCCATGTGGAAGATGTTTCATCTGTATATATATGGAAGGCAAATGTACAGGCTGCCTTAGTTTATTCTTTGCTTTAAAATATGTATGAGGGAAGTGACTCAATGCACACTCTCTGAAATAAAAGAAATGTATTCATCCTTGCAGAGGCTGATAAAAATAGAGGCACGTCTAGGATGCTACTCACATATACTGAATTTTTCTACTGAACCCAGATCATTCTTGCTGGATAAGACTGTCTGCAGCAACACTTATCCATTCTAAGGAGCAGATTTGCAGCTGCCCAGGACATATTCCATACTCAAAAACAGCTGCTACCTCGTGAAAATAATGTGCTTAATTCCGGGTTACTACAGGATGGGGAGACAGTTGGAAAGAGGACAGAAAAATCATTTATGCTGTACCTCTTGGTCATCGAGGGTGCTGAAGAGATGTAAACACATAGTCATTGCATTTTTTGTGGTTCTTAAAATTATTACTTGGCTAAACATAAAGAGCTAAAATATACTACAATTTCTGTAACCCTGTTATGACACCCATATTCTCTTAATGTATCTGGAAGCCTCAAATCATCAGAGTGACCCAGGCTGCTCTCAAACTCTGAGAAGCTCTATGCTTAAGTTGCATTGTTACTTTCAGAACAATTGTTAACGTATTTGACTATGCTACCTCTTTCACATCTTAGGATGCTTCTGAGGGAAAGATGTTTACATGTTTTACTAAAATACTTTCTTTTCTCTTTTTGGGGGAAAAAGAAAATACATTTTACATATTTTACTATCTTAATCAATTTAATATCTCCATAAAGAAAAAAATGTTTATAGTCAGAAAAAAATTCTCAAAATTTTCCTTAGATTCTTTCTTCTCTTTACAAAGATGTTGACATTAATACTAAGCATTTTTGCAATGGAGTAGGAGGTGGAGTTAGTCTTTTTACCACTTTCCTTAAATAAAATAAGTTATTACTTATTGTTAGCAATTAAAATAGTTATTTTCTCAGTGTGTTCATGTTATATACATACTTTTAATATATGTTTTCTTTTTTGAGCTTTGCATTAACCTATTAAATATTCCCAGTTATTGATAAGAAAACTGAGACTCAGTACTGTTAAGAGGCTTGTTCAGAACCGTACATCCTATTATTGGTGTTTCCAGGTCTTGGACATGGAGCTTCTAACTCCAGACTCTGGGCTTTTTTCATTGGATTATAAAATCATTCAACATAATTCATACTTCAAACCCTGATATCAGTTACTATCGAAGCACAGCCAATGCACAACTCAGCCACAAAACCAAGGATTTCTGCAGGTCCATTCAGAATGGTATTGTTATAATTTAAAGCCATTGTCTATATTGACAACTTGGGGTGTAACTGTCTAAATTTCTATTTCTGACATTTTATTTATAAGTCCATTGATGATACATTGAGGCACACTATTCTTCAAAATTACTTCACTATTTAAGCGTATATATTTGTATATTTTAAGTATACAAATATTTGTATATTCTAGTATTTACTGAAATATTTTTGAGAGACAGTGATAAATGTGACCTACAAATCTTTTGACTTCATGGAAGGTGCCCACAATCCAGGGTAGTCTGAGGGCCACCTGGCTAAACAAAAGTCAATGAAAACCCAAGACATTAATTTGTAGCTATGAAATTCTGCCTCAATATGAGCTCATATCATCCATTTGTCTTTTTTATAAGGAAGAAAAATGGTTTTTTTTAATCCCATAAATTTACTTTTATTTGGAAAGCTCTTATCTTCTCCAGACCACTCTGAAAATTCAAGTACTGGTGTACTGCACTCCAATACAGAAAAGAACAAAGTTTCTCTGTGTGATGATCCTTCAATTAGAAATACTATGTATTGAACCCCAGGAAAATATTCCTCTTCCTGGGGTACAGTAATACATAGCATGTTATAACATTGCTGGAAACTACTGGTTAGGAATAGAAAATTGTATGCTGGTGATCCTTATTAAGACCAAGTTAAAAATTCTTCTCTCTGCAGCAGCTCTTCACAGGGAGGAAGGGAGATATTTCTCTGTTTGCAAGTGAAACTGAACCAAATGATAACATGCTGTTAGATAATATGCCCTTCCAGACACTGATCAAGTTAACTTTTTCCTCAATTCAAAACGGTGTATTCTTTGAAGCTATGCTGCTATCACTCAATATTAATTTTAATGTATATTTACTAATCTCCACAATTCAGCTCAGTCTCTGTCGGTTTCCTTTACGTTCAGGTAGATTAAAATATTCCTAAATGCTGCCTCCTTGGAAGATTCCTGAAATATTCTAAGCCTTCCCAGAAGCTATTGGTCAATGTTAAACAATCAACAGAATTCTAAAGTAATTCCACATAGTGATTCCCACTGGCTAAGCCCTGCAGTGAGAGATGTTACCAGCTGTGTTTCTGATGGATGAGAGCTGTTTCGTGGTTTGATTCCTAAATGGATTTTTTTAATATTTTAACATTTTTATGGTAATGTATTTTATTTTATTTTCTTTCTTCTATCTGCTGCTTTGTTCTTTCCTTCACCCCTCTCTCCTCTCCTCCCTCTAACTGTCAGTTATCATGGTCAGCCTCTGTGCATTCCATTTGGGTTGGTTTGCCTATTAAGTCAACTTCAGAATGTTAGCTGGCTCTCAAAACACTTCGTTCGCTACCAGAGAGTGGTTCAGTCATCATCCTCTCAATTTGAAACTAGGTAAGATTTAAGTCCTTGGTGTTGATAACAGCATATCAGTGCCCACTAGAAAAGAGAAATTGAGTAAAACATCCAAAGTTAACCTAGAAAAGGAAACATGACTCAAACTGTTAGCCCAAACCAAAGTTAAAAATAGCTACTGAGCCTCTTCATACATTTGACTCTTTGGTAATATGACATGTCCTGTTTTTAGCAGAAAGAATTAACTGTACCCCCTCTGTTTCTTCACCTTTTTAGTGCTTGTCCTTTTCCTGCTTCAGAAAGCCTAGACCTTCGTTCTTATTCCATTGCTAAAAACACTGAGGCACAAGAAAAGAGAATGGACTTGCTTATGGCACCACACCTATACGTGGCTGCCAAATACAATATTCTGACTTGAAACGCATCTGGTACTACACAATAAGGACCCCTCTCTCTTGTACGAAGGGCATGTCATGTTCAAGTGTCTTTAGGTGCTGAATCTCATGCCAGTATCCTCCTTCCTCAGGGCTACCAACTGCTTTTCAAAGGCTGTTCGAATGTTCTGTGGCCTCTCCAGCACATACCAGAGAGTGAGAAAAAAAATGTATATGCTTGCTGAAGATTCTAGAGCATTTTGAGCAGATTAGGGGGTGTGGACTAGGCGCAGTGAAAACAGAGGAAGCTGGAGGATATTAAAAGGAAAAAAAGGTATGAGGTCATAAAATGTTGATTAGGTTGGTAAATGGATATCCAAGAGGATGGAAAGAGAGGCCCTTGGAAGAACAGTTGACAGGACAGAGAATGGATAACGCTGCTCCTTGAAGGGAACAGGATACAGGAGAAAGAGGTGAGGGTTGAACTCTGACCACCTGGGACCCTGTTATAAGGTGAGAATTTCTTCATTGACACGAATGTCCTCTTGGTGATGACCTCATCCCTACTGTGGCAATTGAATCGCTTTCCTTTCTTGCTTGTATTTTGTTGACTGTGTAAATGATATTTTGTTTCAGGTACAGGGGCACAGGGAAAGGCATTTGTTAGCTACTCTATTGATAATAAGCCTCAGTAGGTAAAATGAGAACATGCAGATCTCCTATTTCTTCTTTACTTTTTATTTCTCTAAATAACATTTAAAGAAGTATATTAATGAGGCATTCCTCTAAGTATGTCCAATGTTTTTACAAATGCCACCCCCAACACAGAAGGACTGATCAGAAGATTCAGGCTGTGATTGACATGAATACTCCTGAGCTGAAAGATTTTGTTTTCACTAGGAATCTCATGTGTTTCTTTTCACGGTTGAGAACTGCATGTTGTATTTCCCCATTAGGCTACAAAGTATATGATTATAATTATGAAAAGTAGTTCATAAAATATTTTAGTATTTCAAAACAAAAGCTATTGAGAAATTCGTATGTTAACAAGCGGGGAAATGAATACCTCATATTTGAAATCTTCAGAAACAGGTGGGCAGACAAGATTTTTGACTTTTGTAATTGATTTAAAGTTACATTTTGAAGATTACAGAAATTACTAGTCCTTTGGTAACACAGTTTCCCTTTAGGAAAGTTTAAATCTAATTGCTCTGCAGATGTTTAAGAATGACTATCCATTGATAAATTGCTATCTTTGGTGAAAAAATAGTGTAGGATTAAAATGTAGTGTGATGGACCTGGATTGGCTTTCTTAATACTGATTTTTAATTTGACTTCAAGAACTCTGTTTCTTTGTTTCCTTCACACTCTTCGGAAAGAATATAGCTCATTAGAATTAACCACATGTGGTCTTTGCAGAGATTATTTTAGCAAGGGTGGTTTAGTTCATTAACCCTTTGATTCTGATCGCATCAGCAATAAGACGGGCTAGTTACATAAATGTTAATGAACGTATATTCATGGCAGAGAACTAAGGAATTGATAATGGCACTTAGATATAAGAATTAGTTTTCCGTTATCAGATTGATGCAAAATAAGATCATTTTTAGGGACTAAAGAAGTGACAAAAGGTTTGGCGTTTTGTTTTCACAGGTCAGGATGGTGAGGCCCTTAGGCATTTTCTTCTGACTGTATATGTGGTTAAGGGAATGCATTTCAGTCATGCAGACTTTGGCACAAACCCCAGCTCTGCTGTCCACTAACTTAGATATGCTATTAGAACTCTATGTGTCTCAGTTTCCTCATCTATAACAAAGAAATAAGATGCTATCCCACACAGATGTTGTACGTATTAAACAATATAAAATGAGGTATACAGTTAGGGACACAAGGAACATTATTTCCTACTATCGCTTACTTTGCAATCTTATATATCCTTCTACCTCTTGGTGCGGGAGTAGCTTATCGGGTTGAAAGTATGTGGAAAAGTGCCAGGGACAGAATATCAGCCTGGAACACCTAGAGCAGGGTCACACAGCACTCACTAAAATTTGGTGAATAAAAGAGTTGACAAACAAGCAAACAGAAAAGTCTTATTCTCCTTACCTGTATAGTTTATCATTAATAATAAAACTTCATTTATAGGTATTTGTTATATGGTATGTACTTTATTCTTTTTGTTACATTAATTCCTTCAAAACAACCTGATAGCATTTGTATTCCCATTTTACAGATGGGAAAACTGAGGCTAAGAGAGGCAAGTTTTCCCAGGGCACAGAGTTAGTAAGGAGCAGAACTAATAATTATTTCAGGTGTGCTTGCTTCAGGGCACAAGCTCATAAACACTACACTACTCTGCATTTGCTTCTTGATTACATAGCTGCTTTCAAGTCAGCTATTCTGGCCACATGACCCCCTTGGGATGCTTCCCTAATCCTCTGCAGGGAATCGGACCACCAGTTTAAGATACAATGCCAGAGGGGTTCCAATTTAAATGTCACAAATGTCAGAGCCTTCCACCCTTGCCCACAGGTGACAGCATTTTGGAGGTGTTTTAAAGATAATCAAAAGATCTGTACTACTCAAAACTGTGTCTGTTATCTAATTTCCTCAACTTTTACCATTTTTAGTGTAACCAATAGAACATGCTCTCCCTTCTTAAAAGCTTGTATGATTCACCTAAGACCTTCCATCCACAGAAACGTCTTAGTTTTCTTCTAACAGGTGTCTGATCACAAATCCTGCTTTAGCCAAACAAAACATTAGATGACTGTTATTCTTGGAAATCCATGTTAAAGTCCAGAACCGTAATTGCCTGCCAGGTAACATGGCATAGTAAAAATAACATAACAATATGCTTGCCTTGTTAAAGCAGCCCTTGTAGACTCGATCCGAATCCACTGGTCTTGTTGCTGGCAAAGTATATAGCAGCAATAAAATGCTATCAATACCAATTATTGTGAAATGGACTCAGAAGGCTGAACACCAAGAGAACTTTCTAACTGGCTATTAATGATGTGATAATGAGTGCAAGACCAATATATTAGACATGTGAATGTGACCTTTTTTCTTTTTTTCTTTTTTTTGGCTTAAACATTTTCCATTCCATTTGAGCAGCAAAGGTCTTAATTATATTTACAGCTTTTCCCTCCCTGGGTTCCACATCATTCCCTAAAATCGAATTCACTGGGTGTTTCATCTTTAAAAGTATAAACTGAAGAGATACTCAATTTCTTGTCAAGAATGGACTAATTCAGCTCAAATCTGAGTCGATTTATGGACTCTCCTAAAAGAACATATATTTGTGTGTTGCTTTTTCTATTAAGTAATTTTACAGAACAAATTGAAAGTCATTTCAAACATAAACACAATGTAGACAAATAAGTTGTTCATGTGTAAACAAAGAGAATGAATGCACACAAAATATGCATTAGCTTAGCAGGGGTATAGAATTTAGAAGACTTGAGGCCAAGTAATGCTTTTGAACTAGAGTTTTCAGGTAAAATACAGGATTCTGTAATTTATCTGGTAAACAGAAAATATTTTTAGAACAAGTATGACCCAAATATTGCGCAGGACATACTTATCCTACAGAATTATTCATTGTTTATCTGGTATTCACAT
Organism: Mesoplodon bidens; assembly: GCF_964165515.1. Lineage (NCBI taxonomy): Eukaryota > Metazoa > Chordata > Mammalia > Artiodactyla > Ziphiidae > Mesoplodon > Mesoplodon bidens. Next base: position 36,159,101 of record NC_138173.1, on the reverse strand, counting down.
TTAACCGGGCATCCCATATTTTTATTTGCTAAACCTGGCAACCGTACTCTGACCTTTAGTGTATTTTCACTGGTAAAATAAGATAATAATATGTAGATATCTCATCTGGCTGTTAAGATAATCAAATGGGGTACAGTGAAAGCATATCATGAAACTTTTTTGACTTAAACTTATTCAGCTTTATGCCTATCCCTTGATATCTCCAAAAAAGAAAGAGAGGGAATCAAAGTCAGAGAGAGAGATAAACAGAGACCGCAGCATGGAAAGGGAGATGTGAAATAGCATGGACCATCCACCCAGCCCTCCAGTGCCTGAGCACATGTCACGGGTGAGAGTGACATGGGAGGCTGTTTCTGCTCTGTCCTCTGTCTCCCTGAGGCTGCTCCTCATAATGTGAGCACCTGATGGTGCAAGAGTGTGATTCTAGTGTTTAAAGATACTTATTTTTTATGCAACATGGTCCCTAAATGCAAGCCAACTGCTTCATCTGGAGCTGAACCAAAGAAACAGCGATCTGTTCCAATGGCAGAAGAAAAAGAAATCTTTGGACTTATTGGGAAATGGTATGTTGATATAGAACGTGGCACTTCCTAAGAGGTTTTTAAAGGTAATTTCACAGTAGACAATCGTCATCTTACATATTAGTTTGAAAGCCCAATCTCCATGTAAGATGAAATTCCACTGTAATTGATGTAAAAAGCGTTTTGTACATGATAAGGTAGTAAACTGATATAAGGCATCACAATTTTTATATTCCTCTTCTTTTACTTCCTATTATTTTTACTTTTTTATTATCACCAAATAAAGTGATATTTAAGTTTTGAGAGTTTGCCACAGAACTTTAAATAAATGGGAGTCAATTTGAAGACAAAAAAAAATTCTAAGATAACTATGATTTGACTACTTAGGACTAATGTCTTAGAACAATAAAGGAGGAAATGTATGTGGTTTAACATCTTAAAGGAAAAAACAACTTAGAAGCAATGAGATGACTAACTATAAGTACTAGACACAATTACTGCACAATGAGAATACTTCTTTATAATGAAATTATGGGATATGAGGGTTTGTTGAAATGATTGGAGAAAGAGGAAATCTTAGAAAAAGAAATTTCCTGGAACTTCTTGTACATCATGTACATTGTAGAACAGTCCTTCATGGGATGTGATAAGAGCCAAAGAAGTTCAGTCATTTAAAAATAAACTAATTAGGGCTTCCCTGGTGGTGCAGTGGTTGAGAATCCGCCTGCTGATGCAGGGGACGTAGGTTCGTGCCCCAGTCCGGGAAGATCCCACATGCCGCGGAGCGGCTGGGCCCGTGAGCCAGGGCCGCTGAGTCTGCATGTCTGGAGCCTGTGCTCCACAATGGGAGAGGCCACAACAGTGAGAGGCCCGCGTACCACAAAAATAAATAAATAAATAAATATATAAAAATAAAAATAAACTAATTAAACACTTAAAAATATGCTATAGAGAATTACCCTGCCCTAGCAAGATGAAAGGTCAGCCAATCTAAATGACTTTGTTTTGCCTAATTATTATGAGAGTTTTTACTATGTATCTGCTAATGTATATCAATTGAATAATTCATTCAGATTAAAACGATGCTGGGCAGGATGGTAAGTACTTGTGAGGATGATGGTGATGATGGTGATCATCATTTTCACAACTTATTACAGTTATTTGAATATTATTGCATATTCAATATATGCAATTAACTATAAGCTCCTTGATTGAGGGATCATTCAGCTCTTTATTCTCCCCAGTAGCCAGCTGAATGTTTTCATCCTCACTCTTATGGGGCAGTATTATTTTTATCTTTATTTTTAGAGTTGGGGAAATTGAGGCATTAAGAGGTTAAGTCACTCTTCGGGGTCTCATAGCTGAGATGTGATGTAGACAATCTAGCTCCAGATACTAAGTGGTCCACCCCTTGTGCTCTACGCCTTTTCCATAGTCATATAAAGAATGTGCTCAGAGTTCTTAGACAGGGGGACAATAAATGCTCATCAAGGAGGATTGGGTAAGACTTCCTAAGAAGATGAGCTAAGACTGGAAATATAAGCCACACTGTAGAGGTAGAATTCCACAGACAGGGTAGGAAGGTTATTTAGAGAAGAAGAAATGCTGTAGGTAAAGAGGAATAAGCCTGCTTGAGAAAGACAAATGGGCTCACAGAGCTGTAAGCTGTGAGGACAGCATGGTGTTAGAGGAAAGGATCCAGGATGACTTTCTGTGACTATTTGATCATGAGTTGTGGGAGCGTCACTGCTCAAGATGAGCTGAAGAGATAAGAGAATCCAGATGGTGAACATGGGAGGAAGAACTACTGGGATGGTCGGGGCAGTGGAGTGGGTGGGGTTGAAGAGGTCAAGGGAGGAACAGTAGAGGGTAGGGTGGAGGTTAAGCCTCTAAAAGCACCCTTTCTTCTACCAGCACTTCAGTCTGGAACAGGTCAAGTTGAATTTGCTGAGAGGTCTTCTTATGTATGTGTGTGTATATGTATATATATGTTGGAATGCAGGTCTCAAATCCAGAGAAATAGTCATAACTGTGGAAGCAGATTTTTCAAGTCATTCAAGAGCAAAAGGCTCAGGAGAACATACATAGTGTTGCCTCAGAAGAGAAGGAGAGTGAGAGAGAAAGAGAGCTGAGAGTAGGACATTGTATTAAGCCTACATTTGAAGTGTGGGAATAGTAAAGTCAGGGAGTGGTCAGGAAAGTGGCAAGTTTCTAGAAAGTCCAAGAAAGCCCCTTTTATTTGACATAAGTAAAAATGACGGGTTAGGAAATGATCACTTTGTTTTTTAAATAAGACAGTGTTCCCTTCCCTTCCATTCTTCTACCTAAAGACATGGATACACACACACACACACACACACAAACACACACACACACACACACACCACCTTTGCTAAAAGCATTCTGTTCTTCATTCTATTTAGGAAATAAATACTTCCAAGAGCTGTATAGAAAGACTGTTAGGAATGAAAAACCAAAATGGATTTCAAGAGCACATTTGGTCCATCTCCTTGCCAGTAGGGACATTTCCTAAATCATCCAAAGAAGAAAATTCTCAATTCTATTTTTAAAATATCTCCACAGATGGCAATTCCATAAGCTTTCCTGCTAATTTGCTCCAGTGTTTAATCAGCCTAACACACAAAGTTCTTCTTTACATCTAACTCAATGCTTTCTTGCTATAATGTAGAATCTATTTCCTCCTCAGAGGTGGAATTGTAAAAGAATCTAATAACCCAGAAAATCCACAAGTCAAATGTTCTAAATCTTAATGGCTTGTAAGATGCATGTGATAATTTGTATCTCTCGTCAATAGCATGTAGTTTAGTCCCAATGAAAAATGAAGGCATCTACTTTTAAATTTACTACTAGTAGACAATGATTAAATAAATATTTAAATGTCCTTTTACTCTGAATAGAAATAATATATGGAGAAAACCTCTTTAGAGTTACTGAACCAAAGCGTTTCCTAAGAAAAATTCTCCATCTGAGAATTTTAATGAGTCTTTTAGAGGAACCTCTGTAAGGCTTTTATCTATGGTATGTGTGATAAAGTACAAAATCTTCAAATGCCCATAGGTTTTTTTTATAACATTATGAACATTATTTTTCAATTATTCTCCTTCCTATGTAATGTCATTGGACAAGTTGCTTATTCTTCAAGCCAGAAACGTACATAAGAGTGAATTTGAACTTTCTAGAATAATACCCTCAGGCAGTGAGGAAAGAGATCTAATGAAAAAGCTAAAAAAGAGCAGCAAAAGAAAACTTTATTTTTTAAATTTTATTTCTGACATTGGTTTTGGGCCAACCATGTGTGTTCAATACTATGTAATACTACATTAACCACAGAGATATGGCTAAGAAAGGAACAAACATCCTCATTAAGGATGTAGTTGAAATAAATTTACAAAGCAAAGTTTTTAAAGCCTTCCCAGTCCTTTCCATTGCTCCAATAAACACCCCCAGTGATTTCCTGGGAGTTGCACTATGCTGGGCCCCCAGGATCGCAGGGGCCAAAGGGGAGATGGCCACATCAAAGTCAGAGACACATGGTCAAGGAATAGTGCCAAGACCTTCTCTCATAGATGGAAACCAATCAAAGAGAATAAATACAAGGAAGCAAAACATTAGCTCAAACGTATTTGGAGATCAACTCCCAATATTTTTTCAAAGAGCCATGAAGAGCACTACTTCAATGAATATTGAGAAGTATTCTCAGTTCTCACAAAGCTACAAAGAAAAATCTGTCCTCTCACTTTCATGAAGGATGCACAGCTATGCTATGCTAGTCTTCACGCACAGGTCTAATCTCTAGAAAACATGCTCTTGCATCTGCCTGGAATTTTCTTCCCATTCTCAGTTTTCTCTTCCCTTGCTTAACACTTTAATTTTTTAAGACCCATCTTAGAAGACATCTACTCAGAGGAAGTTGTTCTTGACCTTCTTAACAGAGTGAGATGATCCTGCTCTTTATTCTCCAGCTACTCCCCATATTTAACCCATCCTGAGATGAATTACATTGTATTTTAATTGTTCTATCCCTTGTTCATCTCTCCTACCTGATGTTAAGGGCAGGAGAGAGCCTTCCTCTTAATCAAGCCTGCATATCCAGTGGCTAGAACATTGTATTCACAAAGGATGTCAAATATGTGAAAATCAAATAAATGTATTTACGGCTGCCAGTGTCTTCCCTGCTACTCTATTTACTGATGTCTTTCAACTAGGTCAGTGCTATGAACTGAAGTATTCCCCCCACCAAAATTCATATATTGAAGCTTCAACCCCCCAGTACCTCAGAATGTGACTGTATTTGAAGTCAGGGTCTTTAAAGAAGTGACTGAGTTACAATGAGGCCATTAGGGTGGGTACTAATCCAATCTGTCTGATATCCTTATGAGAGATACCAGGGCACACATGTACTGAGACACAGCCACGTGAGGACATAGAAAGAAAGCAACCATCTGCAAGCCAAGGAGAGAGGCCTCAGAACAAACACCTTGGTCTTGAAGTTCTAGCCTCCAGAATTGTGATACAATAAATTTCTGTCATTTAGGCCACCCAGTCTGTGATATTTTGCTGTGGCAACCCTGCAAACTCATAAGCAATCAACATATCCTCCTCTCTGGTCCAAAGTAGCCCACACTTCCCCTTTTGTTCTGCTAATCACATTTATAATATCTTGATCAAAACTCTTCTCTACTTGGGTCCTCATGAGGAAAACAGAAACCATTTTAGGTCTTTCAAAGAGAGGGAATTTGGGGCTTCCCTGGTGGTGCAGTGGTTGAGAGTCCGCCTGCCGATGCAAGGGACACGGGTTCGTGCCCCGGTCCGGGAAGATCCCACATGCTGCGGAGCGGCTGGGCCCATGACCAGTGGCCACTGAGCCTGCGCATCCGGAGCCTGTGTTCCACAACGGGAGAGGCCGCAACAGTGAGAGGCCCGCGTACCGCAAAAAAAAAAAAAAAAAAGGGAATTTTATACAAAGATTTTGTCACACAGATTATGAAAAAGAGAAGTTAAATAGGAGGTGGTGAAGCAACCCAGAATAAGAGGCCTCTCCCACTCAAGAGATGGAGAGACACAGGAGGAGTTGGTTTTACCAGAGCCCAGAAACAAGGAGTGTGTGTCAGGGCTGAGGATCATGACTAGCAGAAGTTGAAGTCCATAGGAAAGGCAGCTATCTCCTGAGATGAAGAGAACGAGAAAGAAGCAGGGCTGCCAGCAGCCTCCTTCAAAATTTAGCCAGTGCCTGCTCTTCGAAGAACCAGTCAAAAGTCTTCTGACAAGTTAACCTAGGAGGTACAAGCTGAAGGGACTACCCCCTGTCACCCTCCCACCTCCTGAGGAGCAAAGAAAGGGTAAGGAATGAATGTGAGAGCAAAGAATTAAATGATAGCCACAGTCCACCAGAAAATAAGTAACACGAGGGCTGGAAGTAGGTCTGTCTGATTCCTGCTTCATCCCCAGCCCACCACCTGACAACACTGTACAACATATGTCATATTTAACAAGGACTTTTGAAATCAGTTTTACCTGAGTGAACTTCCTGTTTCTCCTTTACCAAATTCTTTAGCATAATTAATATAGATATTAATATACCTATAAATCCCTACTAGAGTTTGATATTCCAGAGGCAGAGATTTTATTTTCTGTTTTGTTCACTGATAAAGTGCTGGCACTTAGAATACTCCTGGACAGTAGTAGACACTCTGTACATATTAGTTGGATCAATGAATAAAAGTTTTGTCTAGTGGAAAGCCCAGCTTATCATCTTCTTGATTAGAGTGTGATTCATCAGATCATGGGCCAGGTGCCTCTCAAAGTTGAGGAAGAAATGGACCTGGTTGTCATCCAGGTAAGTTACAGAGACTTTCCTGCTCTGCCATGATCCTAACAAACAGTGATGGCTGCCTGTGGCCCAAGGAAAGAAGCAACAGCATAAAATCCAAAGCCTTGCAAAGCTTCTTAATAAATTTGCATAAGGGATGGAATGCATGGGTGTAGCTGCTAATGTATAAAACCATATCTGAGGGGTGAGGTTCCAATTTGAGATGTAAGGGTTTATCTTAATAGACCAGAAACTTGAAACTTGATAATAGTTATAAAGAATTATAAAGAATGCAGGTTAGATAGATGATTCTCCTAAAAAATATACATACCAATGTGATATAGCGTATATACTATATAAGATATACAAGCTGACCTATATTTAAACCTAAAACAATACACATTAGATGTTTTGCACAGTTTGGGGTGGGGGGAGAATCTTATTAGTGAGAGGGAAACACAGAGAAGAGATATCAGAATGAAGTCATAGGAGGTGAAAGGGTTAGAGACAAAAAGTTTGTTTAGCCCACAGAGAAGACTGAGAAGAGAAAGGGAGAAAGTGCCCCTATGAAAAAAATGTTTAAAACTATGAATATCCAATGAGAAGATGCCATAAATCCCTGCTCTATCATTCATTAACCATATGACCTCAGATTTATTCTTTGGACCTCAGTTTTCTCATCCAGATATGAGGACAGTAATGGCCTCCACCCCACAGGGCATTTATGAAGATCGTGTTAGAGGTCTAGGACCACATTGCACGCAGTAAGCAACACTCAGGGAGGTTAGCAGTGTGTGCACGCGGTGTCTCCGACGAAGCTGGCAGGGAGAGAAATAAACGCATCATCAAAGTGTTAGGTCAGGTGTCAGAATCCCTCAAGGCCAGGTTTGCAGAAAGGATTTATGTAAAGATTTACATAAAGAATGTGTGAAATATCCTTGTAAGGTGGGGTTGTTCCAGTGTAGTTAGACTTGAAGGCAAGAAGGTAGACTAATTCTCCCCATTTCCCCCCAAATGACCTTTCAAGTTCTCCTTCAGCTTTTACTTCCATAAAACATATAATTGCCCTTTCTGGCAGTTCCTAGAAAAGTGCTTTTCCCAACCCTTCTGGGCTGCCCTGGATGGAAAATACACTGGGTTCTCAGAGACTTAACACCCAGCCTTGTGAACATGAGCAAGATTATTCTCTCCCAGCAGCTCTTTTCACGTGTGATAAGCTTGGCAAGTTGCCCTGGTAAGTGTCAAGCCCTGAATGTTTTTGTTTTTGCCCTGGTGGTCCTGAGGAGTTACTGGAATCCTTCTGGGGATCTGTTTTGTATCAAACTGTTGGCCGATAGTGACATTGAGAAGAAACAGGTAGAGACAGAGAGGGAGCTCTGGACTGCATCGCATTTAATTCTGATAGCAGACTCCCTGTCTGCCCTGGCTGCCTCCAAGCTGCCTTTGGTCTCTCTTTGGTTCCTTCACTTTGCGCTTCTCAGTATTACAGGGCAATCTTTTGTGTGCATGTTTCCCCCTTTCGCTCCTCAGAGAGGCTTGTCAGAACTCCTTATCTGCTGATGAATGAAAGGAATTTCTCCTGCGCGGGCGGGATCTGGCTAATGCAGCTCTGGCCAGCACGGCGGGTCACCAAGTTAAGGGAGCACCAAAAGGCAAAGTGCACTGAAAATATCAGAATGGCCGTCGTGCCAGGAAGTGCCATCAGCAGGCATTTTCCTGCAAGCAGAGGGAGGGATGAGAAGAAGAGGTGAGGCTGAAAGAATCAGTCTTGGGTGAGTTTACTCTGATGGGGAGATGCCGCACCAGCTAACATTGACTTTGGCTTTTGCAGCATTCATTCCACATGGATCTTTGAAAGCATGTGTTTAGGGAGCTTGGCTATATTTTAGAGCCAAATGAGAATCAGAGCTGCTTCTTCATACAGGAGTTTTTCATTATTTAAACTGAGATTCATTTTCTTAATTTCCTCCAAACCTCAACCATCTGAAACCTTTTCCAATTACAAAAAGCAAAGGTGATTAAACTGTTATATCCAGTAACATAAACATTCTGTGATGCCCGGTTATGAACCTCTCAAAAGGGCCTGCAAGGAGTGATTGCTCATTTAATACACAGGGAGAAACTGAATCAAGGAAGGCATCAGTGAATGGATCCTCCTTCTTTGGGGAGCTCTGGTATAAACGGCACCATTGTCAACACAAATCCTGAAAAGCAAACGACAAAAGAAGGAAAGAGAGAGAGAGAAGGAGGGAGAAAAGAAGGAAAAAGAGTCACATAATGTTTATGCTGAATGTGAATCAGGGGTTGGAGAGGGGAGTTGCAGCACTGGAGGACAGGGATGGGTGGTCATCTGGTGATTCTGCTGAGATGTCCATTAAGTCTGTGACATTCTCATGACTTCTTTACTAAGCACATGCAAGTTAAGGATGTGCAAGAATATGCCCTTCTAAATACATTGCAGTCTAGGTGAAAGCTGCTAGGAGTGTAGTATTAGGGCATAGGGCTTAAAGTCAAAAGAGCTAGGTTTAAGTCCCAGCTCAATTTCTTGCTCTGTGACCAGCTTCAATTCACTTAATCATTCTGAACCTTCATATCCTCATCTGCAGAACGTAACTAGGAGTAATGGATACTTTACTTTGTATAGAGGGGCTATATAATTTTTTTAACTTTAAAGCTGTTCAATCCAATCACTCATTTTCCAGGACTTTAGCATGCATATTCTTGATTCAAAAAAAGTTTATTAATTTATTTGAAAAATGAAAAAGCCTGTTCAATAAATCAAACTCTGGAAGGTATAATCCTTACCAATTTTCATTTCAGGAAATAGAAAATTCTTTTCAAAAACTTGGTTAGGGTTTCCCTGGTGGCACAGTGGTTGAGAGTCTGCCTGCCAATGCAGGGGACATGGGTTCGTGCCCCGGTCCGGGAAGATCCCACATGCCGTGGAGCGGCTGGGCCCGTGAGCCATGGCCTCTGAGCCTGCGCATCCAGAGCCTGTGCTCCGCAACGGGAGAGGCCACAACAGTGAGAGACCTGCATACCCACCCACCCACCTCCCCCCAAAAAAACAAACAGAAAACAAACAAACAAAAAAATGTGTTTAGAAAGAGTTGCTCTTCTAAAGCCAATCATTTTCTATCTCTTGATGTGTTGTCAACCAAACAGAATGGAGGAAATATACTTGTATTTCTTCTATTACCTAAATAGCATAATAGTGTCATCATGTGATTAGGAATATAATAAGTGAGAGGCAGTCTAACAGGTATCTTATCCTAAAATAAAGTCCATCTGTTTCTGCTCATTACATTCAGAATTGTGCCCTTTTGGGGGGGGGGAGGGGCGGGTGACAAAAAGACTGAAGACTCTGGGCTTGTGCTCCCTTCCATGCCCCACACCTTTAAATCTGACGCTACATCCATTAGCAGACTTTGCAGTTACCTGTGTTTTTGTCTCACTGACCCTATACTCACAATCTGAGGATATGTCTGATTAAAGAAAGAAAGCATCTTTCTGATGACCAAGTTGTAAATTTCTTTTTGCTCTTTTCTGTCAACTCTCTCCCTGAAGCCCTGATGCTGGCCCTGGCTCCTTTGGTTATTGTCTTCTGGGATGTCATAAAGATATTTCAACTTGCATCTTTGCCTGTGACTATCTATTTCAGTTCAGCATTTAGCAGTTTTGAGTGCTTTTGCTGCTTCTTAGTCTCCCAGCCAGGCCTGCTTCACTGAGACAAATACAGCTGTGATGCTAGAACTGGCCAGCTCTTCTTTTTCATGATCCACTTTTACAATTAATGTGCTGATAGCCAAAGTGCTCCAGACATTACATGTGACAAAGGTAGCCTATTCTATGGTAAATAATCCATAGTCAGTTGAGGGGTACCAAAGAAGACAGATTTTTCTTAGATGCATAGAGTCACATAATGTTTATGCTAAAACAGATCTTACAGATCTCTTCCAACCATCTCATTTTACAGACAAGGAAACTGAACTCTAAAGAGAGGAAGAGTCTGGCAGAGGTTGTAGATAAGAGTTATTTATGCTCTTTAGAAGTAAATTTGGTACTTAAACCACTAATTTGAGATAAAGCAGATTTTTTTTTTACAGGGAAATGAACAGAGGGGAATAAAAAAATTTGGAACCCATATGGCTGAGGAGGAAGTGGAAAATCTTTGTGTGTGTGGTGGGAGGGAAGCATAGGAGGGTAGAGGCAAGGAATGCTCAGAAAGGAAGTTCATCAGAAAACAGTTTAGAAAGTAAGAATGAAAGCTAAAGGGTTTCATAGATTAACCAGGGCAGGAACTGAAAGGAAAAATTTTAGAAATTATGTTGGCTGAACACCTTGAAAAGCCAATGATGAAAAAGGTATTTCTAGGGATAAGGAAAAGAAAGATCTAGAGAAAAGCTCAGGGTGTTAAGGATGTCTTAAAAGAATAATTTGGGTGAAATCTTGGAAATGGCTGCTCTTTCCTTAAGGGAATTAGAGGTATCAGAGACACAGCTTAACTTCGTAAAGAAATAGTGTGGGAATAGGCTGTAATCAGACTTCTTTAAACAAGGCAGAGATAACTATGCATGATTTGCTGACCTGTGACAATGTGAAATCCAAACTTCCACACTCACAGATTAAGGTAAATTTTACAGCCTAAATGACTGCTGAGTGTGAGATTTTGATGACCACACTCTTTTGTGTAGACTGTGTTTTTCACTCTATTGAGTTGTTGGAGTTTATAGTCAATAACAAATTTGACAACAATAAAGAATCATTCAAGTGTTTCCTGTAAGTGAAAACAACATCAGCGATTGGTGGTCTCAATCTGCTTTTAAATAATGTCAGAAACAAGGAACTATGGCAACTTCAAGGTCATGTTGACAATGCTGTTGCCTAGCCTGCTTCATAGGATCTGTATGCTTTGGGGAAAGAATGTACAGAAATCAGCTATGCTTCTTATTGACTGTGGGGTTCCTAGATCTTATAAAACCTTCTCAAGAGTAGGTGTGTGAAGAAACTTATGTTTATTATCATGCAAATGTCCAATAACTATGTCTGGAGTCTCTACATTTTATAAGGGACCACAGAGTATCCAAATATAATTAAGTAAACATGGATGAGTTTACTGCTGCCTTATAGATTTTAGCTATATGTACCAAATAGCAGCTTAGAGTGCAGAGCTGCCTTCTCCCTCAACATGGCAACTCTGGGGATTTTTGGATAAAGCAGGATCACCATGTAGGTGAGGTTGCTAATTTAGTCCTCAGATATCATTTCTAGAAAACAAAACAAAAGAAAAAACAGAAATAAAGAATCTAATAGGTAAGATCATATCATACAAAGTATAGACATAAGAAGCAATTTTTAGAAAGAAGAATTTCATCCATAATGATATGTTAAAATCTCTACAAAACAAAGTCAGCAAAACAAGGGAAAAGTTAGGCTAGAGATATGAAGATGAATTATTCAGATTTACCAAGTGTCACTCAAGCTGTTCTGTTCTGAAGATTCACTCATTAATTTATTCATTTAGTTAATCTTATTAAATATCTGCAAGGTGTTTGACAGGACAATGTGTTTGGCCTCAAGAAAGCTAAAAATCTGGCAGCAAAAACTCTTTTTTTTTTTTGTTTTTCGGTACGTGGGCCTCTCACTGTCTTGGGCTCTCCCGTTGCAGAGCGCAGGCTGAGCGGCCATGGCCTAGCCGCTCCGCGGCATGTGGGATCTTCGCGGACCGGGGCACGAACCCATGTCTCCTGCATCGGCAGGCGATCTCTCAACCACTGCGCCCCCACGGAAGCCCAGCAAAAATTCTTTTCACATAAATATCTATGGTGCAATACATGTTGCAGTGAGGTTGTAATCAACACAGAGAAGAGGAAGTAAGGTGAGAGCCTCCCATAAGCAGGTGACATTTAAAGTAGGACTTAGAGAGCAGAATATTTGCAATTCAAGAGAGGAAGGACATTCCAAACAGGTAATAGCTCCTACAAACTCATAAAGGTATAATAGCATATTTTCAACTCACATATACATGAAAACTTAAGATGACAGAGATTCCACTAAAAATTGATGGGGAAAATGTGACTATTCAATAAATGCTGCTAAGAACTGAATTATCCCTGTGGAAAAAAATAAAATTTAACCCCTACACACACTATACACAAAAAAAGTAAATTTCTGATGGATAAAAAACATGAGAAGTTTAGAAGAAAGTATTTAAAAATATATTTATAACTTGAGATAGAATTAAATACTAATGCACACACTATTGAAGAATATATAACACTGACTATATTCAAATTTAAACCACTATTACACAAGACACCATAAACGCTGTGTCTCCACAAATACTCTACAGTGGGAGAAAGCTTTTGCAAAGTATATAACAAAGCAAGTTATTATCCAAAAATGTTAAAGATGCTTACAAATGAGAAAACCACACATGCGCGCGCACACACACACACACACAGACACTCCTCAACAGAAAAATAAGTAGAGGGTATAAATAGGTAATTCACAGAAAAGGGAAAAAATTGTCCTAGAAACATATGAAAGTTTGCCTAGCCTCCCTCATAATCTGGGAAAACCACAATTAGATATAATTTCAGACACAGTTTGACAAAACATAAAACGTTTGATAGCAGATGTGAGCAAGAATACAGAACAGTGGAACTCTCATACATTGTGATGAAAATAAAAATCATTTGGGGAGCAACCTGGCAATATCTAGAAAAACTGAAGATATATATCTTCTTTATCTCATCGACTTCACCCTCAATATGTAATACAGAAAGCTCTAGTGGCTACGCCCAAGGAGATGTGTAAAGAATGCCGATTGAAGCATTTTTGGTTAAAATGAAAAGCTAAGACAAACAAACAAAACATAAAACGTAAGTGTCCATTGACAACAGAAAGTGTATGCCATTAAAAATGAATAAGCCAGACCCATGAGTATCAATGAATAAATCTTAACAATATGCTAGTGACCAAAACTTAAGTTTCAGGTTGATGATGACATATATAAAGTGTAGAAAGATGCAACACAATATTTTTCTTTATGGAACAAAAGTGTAAAAAGCATGAAAGCTGAAAATAATAAATAAATACCAAATTAACGATCATGGTATATCTGTGATGTTTTCTTTCTTCAAGAAAAATATTGGAATCAGGGCAATACTTATATTTGTTAGATGATCCTCTATGATTTTGTGTGTGTTCTGTATGCTATATAATGTGGAATCAATGTCCTCAATTATTCATATGAAGCTCAGGAATCATACAAATGGATTTTTTTCCAAATACTATGATATTTGAAACAGTCCTGTGAGAACATTACTCTGTCTACCACAGTGACTGGGTTCCAAGGATGAGCCCCCTGAGAGAGCCAGGTAGATGCTGTAGTGCCTCTTATTATTTAGCCTCAAAACACAGGCAGCATCACTTCTCCCACACTGCTATTTATTAGGGCAATCAAAATGCCCACGTAGCTTCAAGACGAGGGAAAATAGACTCCATATCTTGATGAGGGAATGCAAGATTCTGGAATCGGATTTGGAAACAGAAATATTGCTCTGAACATTTTTGTAAAATACAACCTTCCACAAACAGTGTCATGGATGAAAACACCAACTCTGATGTCCAAACGCCTGTGGTAAAATCCTGGCTCTTCTACTCAGTAGGAATAGCAGTGTGTCCTTGAGAAAAGCAGCTTTACCAATGTCAAGTTTTTTCATCTGTAACATGAGGGTAAGAATTGTATAATCCCAGAGGATAGTTTTGGGGATTAAACAACATATGATAGATAAACTATGTAGAATACTTAGCATGATGCCTGGCTCATAGTAAGACCTCAAAAAATGTTACTGCCAACAAGCTGTATGAATTTAGGCAAGTTACTCAATCACTTAGAAACTCAGTTTTTTGATATGTAAAATAGTGGTGAGAGTACTTCTCAGGACTGTTTTGAAGATTAAATAAGTTTTAGTATGGTTAAGAGGTAGTAAGCATTAAAGAGCTATTACACATATATCTTCATAATTATATATATTTATACTTAGAATTATATATATAACTGTATAAATCATTATAATAATTAAATATGATGGATTATAACTGATCACTCTCCCAAGAAAGCAATATCACACTACAAAAAAAGAAAAGAATTAAAACTAATAGACTGTATGTGTAGCGCAATGAAGAATTTCAAAATTATTAGTTAAATTTAAGTTTTTAATTAGGTTTTTCCAATATGCACCACAATGGAAAGTATCAACTACAATAGTATTGTGAACATAGCAGTATAAACTTGTGCACTGATTCCTCAGAAGGGACACGGGGCTGCTGGATGTGGTCTGAGTAACAATACTGATAATGGATCCACGAAGAAAAGAAGAAAAATGGTCACACTGAGGCTTTGATGATTGTTAATGTCCAGGCTGTAAAGGACTCAGAGAACCATGTTTGTCTAAGCTCACTGAACCCAGCCAAGACTGCTTGGAGCAATGCCTTAACTACATTCTGATTAGAATGACACTGTCTAGGAGCAGACTCTAAATTAAGTCATTTTTGTTCTTCAGCAAGGCCTTCTAATACTGCTGTATATGATGTATATAAGCACATAAAATAAAAGATACACTGCCTTTAAACTTTCTAAAATGCCTTGTCTTTCTTTTTTAACTAAGGTAGAAAGTTCTTTTTCAAAAACAAGATCGTATATGTTGGATGAGAACCAGAGTGGGTGGAGGTACACAGCTGCTTTAAAACCCTCCAGGGTCAGGGCACTGTGATGTCACCAGCAAATCCACTTCCCGTCAGGTCACCTTCATGGGCGTGTGACCATGGTCCTAGGCTCAGAAGGACCTGGGCTTCGGGGTCCATGTTCAACAGTCACTGTCTTGGAATTATTAAACATTTTATCTTTGAATTTGTGTTTTGTAAGTGGAGTCTGGCAGGACAGTGGAGAATGGGGTGGGCGGTAGGGGGCTTGGAGCCTCAGCTAACATGTGATGCAGCCTACTGCTGCCTCCCCACCTCCCTGGTAGGTGTTCTTGACAGCCCACTCCCCACCCTCTGGGCCTTGAGTCCACCATACTTCACCCTCCTGCCCTGCTACCATTGCCACCCTCAACCAATGGCAGGGTCGGTAAGTGGGGGAAGGCCCACATTCCACCAGCGCCCTTCACCCCTGGCAGGGGCCTTGGTATGAACATGGGGAGGTGTGGGATTAGGTGTGCCTGCATTTCACAGAGCCTCAGGGCAGGCTATGGAAGTGGCTGTCCTCGTCCAGGCTTATCAGCACCACGGGGCATTTGACAAGTGACTTGTTGCAGACGAGGGGGTCTCATCCACTCCTGGTCAAAGTACCCAGCATGTCCTGCCATGGAGGTTGGAGTCCCTTAGGGTCACCTGTGCCTCGTGGCTGGGGGGCTGACATGGAAAAGGGAGATTGACAAGTTGGTCTGGTGACTCAGGCTGAGGCCTCAGCTGCCTGTGAAGGTCTGCACTGACCCTGTTTTGCATTCACCTGCCTGAGGAAGTTTAACTTAACATTAAAAAGTTAATGAAAATACCATAAGAGGTTGAGAGAGAAACCTTGGTAGAAAAGAAAAAATTTAGTACTTTTAGCAGCACTGAATTTTGAACAAGAAACCCCAAACTTCTGTTTTGCACTGGGCCCTGCAAACTATTTAGCCAGACCTACATCCCATAGATGATAGAATTTTCTGAGTAGTGGCGGAAGTGAATAACACAGCACAGGGAGCTTGTTCTCCCTACCTTAGAGGAGGAGGTTTCACTGGTCTGAATGGTAATAATTCCTGAGATAAATCAAATATGGCTTCAATACTGATCTCTACCAGCTTTCTCAAGAGTCCTTTCAATGGCCGCTGGCCAACAGTCTTCAATTAAATTTCCATTCTGATTCATTTCTGTGGTTGGCTCTTGGCACTTTTGTAACTGAAAGCAGACCTGTAATTGGTTATAACTCCATTATGATTTTATGGATTTTTAAGAGTGCTGCTTACTTTTGACTGTTTCTCTTAATATTTTTCCTTTTTAGTAGCTTTTGTTTATCTTATTGCAGCAGTGATAATGATATAGTCCATCTCATATGTAGGAGAAGGAGTTAAATTTGAAGAATTCCACAAAGTAATCCAACATCTCCCCCCAAATATTCTACTATTCCTCCATTAAGGGCCTGAATCTTTGATTACAGAGTGGTCGGTCCCTGGTTATCATGAATGGTCTCCTCCTTTAGACTTCAAAGGATAGAGTGTCACATGAGTTGACTTTCTACAGGATTTTCACCTCAAAACCTATGACCCAGCTGAGTAATAGTGAAATTCCCCTAAAAGGAATTTTCTCCCAGATGTATTATTTTTTGCTCTGCTTGGATTTCCACAAATCAATAAATATCATGGGATATTAAATACCATTCCTTCCACTTGTATTTGAGGTTCTTAAAAGATCTTAGCAAGGTTTGCTTATTAAACCACATGTATTCTTTTTCTTCTTCATTTCCTCACTTCTTTCTTTATTTCTTCATTTCTTCATTAAAGCCCATTAGCCATAGGCTTTAATGACAGGGTTGCAAAGGAGTCATACACTTGAACTAAACATGCTGGCAAACTTTATTATTAAACTGCAAATTATATTTTCAATAACCAATCAGTGGTTGCAATGAAAATGTTAGCAAGCTGCTGGAATAGAAGGAGATCAAGCTGACAGGATTTGCTGGTAGATTAGACATGAGGGATAAGAGAAACAAATGGACATAAGGAAGACTCATAAGTGTTAGGCCTGAGCAGCTGAGCTGATGACGGTGTCATTCACTCAGGTGGAGAAAACTGGTAGGAGCTGGTTTGGGGTAGGGCTCTGCTTTAGACTTGATGAGCTTGAGACGTCGGTTAATACTAAGTGGAGAAGTCAAGGATGCAATTAGGACACAAAATCTGAATCAAAATGGAAATCACACTTGAATACCTAAATCTGTAGCTAATAGCATATAGGTTTTATGTAAAGTCCTGAGAGCTGATGAGATCATCTGGGGCCAGATTGCTCTAGAAAAGAACAGTGGGTCTGCGCCTGTGCTCTGAGGCATCCTAACAACAAGGAGACTGTTGGGTGACCCAAACCAACAGAAGAGGGTATTCTAAAGAGGATATGCTCAGTTGTGTCAAATCTGAAGAGGAGCCAAGAAAGCAGAGGGAAGAGAAGGGACCGTGGGATGAACTGTATGGCTGTCAGTGCTGACCCTAATGAAAGAAATAGTGGAATGGTGGAAAAGGACCTTGACTGGAAAGGTTGGGAAGAAAATATACAGAACTCTTTCAAAAAGTTTTTCTGTTAAGGGGACAAAAAGGTTAATGTTAACTGACATTGAATTCAAATTGCTTTATCTCATTATACATACTACAAATAAAGGTAGATTTTATGGACTGAGCTGTGTTCCCCAAATTCATATGTTGAAGTTCTAAACTCCAATATGAGTGTATTTGGAAATTAGGTCTTTTAAGGAGGTAATTAAGGTTAAATGAGGTCGCAAGAGTGAGGCTTTTATCCTATAGGAATGGTGTCCTCGTCTTCATAAGAGGAAGAAGAGATTCAAGAGTTTTCTCTCCCTCTGTGCACGCATGAAGGATAGGCCATGAGGACACAGTGGGAAGGTGAGAATTCTGCAAGCCAGGAAGAGAGGTCTCACCAGAACTCAACAATGATGACACCTTGGTCTTGGACTTCTAGCTTCCAGCACTGTAAGAAAATAAATGTTGTTTATGCCACCCAGTCTATAGCCCAAACTGACTAATATATTAGCTCACACAGTATACTTACAAAGCCTTGTTCAAAGTTATTTTAATGGTTTAATATTGCTAAAATATTTTTCACTTTTCTGTTGATCAGTTTCAACCAACTCATCCTCTAGATACCCTCTATTTCTGCAAATGTACCAATATTTAGCCATTTATTCAGGTCAACATTTTCAGAGCCATCCTTGGTTACTCTCTTTCTCTTATACACCTCATCAAATCCATTAAAAAAAATCACACTGGCTCTACCTTCAAAATCTATTCCAAGTCTAACCACTTCTTTTCTCCATCACTTCCATTTCTTTAGTTTTAGCTCCTATTATCTGTCAGCTGTGAAACCCTTTTAACTAGTCTCCCATATTCCACTTAAGCACCTCTGCATTCTGTTCTCCTATAGGAACCCAAGTATATCATCTAAAATATGAACCAAGTCTTGCCTTACTTCTGCTCTCAACATTTAAATGGTTTTTCCTTCTCACAGAATAAAATCCAAAGTTCCTATTGTAGACACGAGGCTGCCATAATCTGTCCCTTGGCTATTTCTCTATATCACGTAACTATTTTTATATAACAAACAACCTGAAAACTCAGGGACTTAAAACAACTTATTATTACTTATGTGTCTGTGGCTTGGCCAAGAGTTGACCCGTCCAGGCTGGACTCAACTGGAATTGCTTGACTGGGTGGCTCTTACCTTCTAGGGACTGGAAGGCCATCCCAAAGCTGCTCTTCTCATAACACTAGCAGATGTGCAAGAGGAAGAAACAGGCAAAGACTCAGAAAGCTTGGATTCAGAACTGGCATATTGTCACTTCTACTTTGTTCTATTGATATGGTTAAATTCATAGTCAAAGCTACTCCCCTTTAGAGGAAGGAATTACAATACCATACAGCACAGGATGTGCATACAGTGAGGAGTAAAGTATTGTGACCAAAAAAGCCACCTACCACACACTCTGATCCAAATTTCCTGGATTTCTTTCTTTTGCTCACTTGACTTCAAGGCTCGCAATTGCCAATCAAGCTACTATCTCAAGGCCTCTGAACTTGTGCTTCCTTTTGCTTGGGATACTCTTTCTCTAGATTATCATATGACTTTTGTTCATTTAATTCAGGTCTCTGATAAAATATCATATTCTCAAAGTTTCCCATGACTAGGGGTCAGCAAACTGTGACCCACAGGCCAATTCTTGCCCACTGTCTATTTTTATAATTAAGTTTTATTGAAACACAGCCATGCCCATTCATTGACTTATTATCAATGACTGCTTACACACCATAATGACAGAGTTGAGTAGTTAGTTGTGTCAGAAACTATGCCAGAAAGTTTAAAATACTTACTATCTGGCTTTTTGCAGAAAAAGTTTGCCAAATCCCTGCTCCATCCCATTAGCTTGCTTTATTTTTCTTCTTGATGATTATCACATGACATTAATTTATTTTTATTTACCTGTTTATGATTGAGCTCCTTCGCTAGCATATAAGCTTCCCTAGGGAAGATTTTTTTTCATATTTACTGCTGTATCACTAGTTCTAGAAGTGTACCAGGTACTCAAGACTCGTATTCTCATCTCCTTTAAGTCTTTGTGTGAATGCACTTCTCAACGAGGTCTTTCCTGACAACCATGTCACTCCTAGACCCTCTTCCCCTGCTCTATATATTGTCTTTATTTTATAGAACTTATTGCCTTCCTACATATTGCCTATCTTTCTTAATAACTTTATTGTTAGTGTCTGACTCCCCTAGGAAAATGTAAACATTTCAGGGGCAGAAAGCTGTACCTGAAATATTTCCTTGGTTCAGTGCCAGGCATACAAGAACTGCTCAACAAATATCTGTTGAATAATTGAGCAAGTGAAGATACTTATTAAGAATCAGCATTGTGGGGAGTCGCCTGTTGCCGTGTTGTTGTAGGATCCTCGGTCATTGCTGGGGTTGAAACACCGTGGACAAAATGCCGGAGCGAGATAGCGAGCCGTTCTCCAACCCATTGGCCCCAGATGGCCACGATGTGGACGATCCTCACTCCTTCCACCAATCAAAACTCACTAATGAAGACTTCAGGAAACTTCTCATGACTCCAAGGGCTGCACCTACTTCTGCACCACCCTCTAAGTCACATCACCATGAGATGACAAGGGAGTACAATGAGGATGAAGATCCAGCTGCACAAAGGAGAAAAAAGAAAAGTTATTATGCCAAACTTCGCCAACAAGAAATTGAGAGAGAAAGAGAACTAGCAGAGAAGTACCGGGACCGTGCCAAGGAACGGTGGGATGGAGTGAACAAAGATTATGAGGAAACTGAGCTGATCAGCACCACAGCTAACTACAGGGCTGTGGGCCCCACTGCTGAGGCGGACAAATCAGCTGCAGAGAAGAGAAGACAGTTGATCCAGGAGTCCAAATTTTTGGGTGGTGACATGGAACACACCCATTTGGTGAAAGGCTTGGACTTTGCTCTGCTTCAGAAGGTACGAGCTGAAATTGCCAGCAAAGAGAAAGAGGAGGAAGAACTGATGGAAAAGCCCCAGAAGGAAACCAAGAAAGATGAGGATCCTGAAAATAAAATTGAATTTAAAACACGTTTGGGCCGAAATGTTTACCGCATGCTCTTCAAGAGCAAAGCATATGAGCGGAATGAGCTGTTTCTTCCAGGCCGCATGGCCTATGTGGTAGACCTGGATGATGAGTATGCTGATACTGACATCCCCACTACTCTTATCCGCAGCAAAGCTGATTGCCCCACCATGGAGGTCCAGACCACACTGACCACAAATGACACTGTCATCAGCAAGCTCACCCAGATCCTTTCCTACCTGAGGCAGGGTACCCACAACAAGAAGCTCAAAAAGAAAGATAAGGGGAAAATGGAAGAGAAGAAACCCCCTGAGGCTGACATGAATATATTTGAAGACATTGGGGATTATGTGCCCTCCACAACCAAGACACCTCGAGACAAGGAGCGGGAGAGATACCGGGAACGGGAGCGTGATCGGGAGAGAGACAGAGACCGTGACAGAGAGCGAGAACGCGATCGAGAGCGGGAGCGGGATCGAGAGAGAGAAGAAGAGAAGAAGAGGCACAGCTACTTTGAGAAGCCAAAAGTGGATGATGAGCCCATGGATGTTGACAAAGGACCCGGATCCGCCAAGGAGCTGATCAAGTCGATCAATGAAAAGTTTGCTGGATCTACTGGCTGGGAAGGCACTGAATCGCTGAAGAAGCCAGAAGACAAGAAGCAGCTGGGAGATTTCTTTGGCATGTCCAACAGCTATGCTGAGTGCTACCCAGCCACGATGGATGATATGGCTGTGGACAGTGACGAGGAGGTGGATTATAGCAAAATGGACCAGGGTAACAAGAAAGGCCCTTTAGGCCACTGGGACTTCGATACCCAGGAGGAATACAGCGAGTATATGAACAACAAGGAGGCTTTGCCCAAGGCTGCATTTCAATATGGCATCAAGATGTCTGAAGGGCGTAAAACCAGGCGCTTTAAGGAAACCAATGACAAAGCAGAGCTTGATCGCCAATGGAAAAAGATTAGTGCGATCATTGAGAAGAGGAAGAAGATGGAAGCCGATGGGGTTGAAGTGAAAAGACCAAAATACTAATCTCTGGTTCCAACCCCAAGAATAATCTCCACAAGGATGTGCTCTCCACTGCTCGCTTTCTACAATTCCAAAAAAAGTTGCACGATGGTTTTTTTTTTTTTTGTGAATGTATATAAAATTTCATTGTATAATCTTTTGGTTCCATTAAAATTGGTTAACCTGCAAAAAAAAAAAATCAAGTTTTTTTTTTTTAATTTTAGAGAATAAAATAAATGATATGAGGTAATTTTATTCAGAGTTTAGGGGGGATCCTTGAGACTCAAGTAAGTCCTCCGGCATTCCCGTGTAATAAAGCTTCTTTGTCGTAGAACAGATGAGCCTAACAGCATGTGGACCTGGCATGTCT
This sequence comes from Mesoplodon bidens, assembly GCF_964165515.1. Lineage (NCBI taxonomy): Eukaryota > Metazoa > Chordata > Mammalia > Artiodactyla > Ziphiidae > Mesoplodon > Mesoplodon bidens. The sequence goes on along the minus strand of NC_138173.1, from coordinate 36,136,989 downwards.
AAGTTGTTAGGACCTTTTTGGAAAGGCATGCTGCCCATCAGCAACAAAGGAGAATGGAAAAAAAGCAAATACCCCGTTTAAAGCCCTTCTATTCAGATATCCTTCTTACTAGCTCTCCTCAATTGGCATATTTCAATAAAGAAGAAGAGACTTCCTTTTGTACTCCAAGGTCCAAGGTAAAGGAAAATTCTAATTGAATTTCACCCAAGATTTATGTCTCCAGGGGAATAATAAGAAAAAATGGGGGAGGTCAGAACACTCCCCTGCCCTTGCTAGAATGTAGATAATTATGAGAGTAACTTTTCTGCATCCTCTGTGGTCTCATTCCTCATCCTCAGAGTGAGGAAAGCCAGCTGTGGAGTGAGGACCATTCAGAAAAATGAAGATTATTACCTTCAGGAGGCTGGAAGCAGTTCAGGTAATACCCATATATGCGCGGATGAGTTGGAATGAAAGGAGGGTTGTCATTCATTTGCAGAGGCTGCAGGAGGGCAATTTCCAGGAGTAGCTGCTTGGCATCTGGATGCCCAGTGGATTCTGCCCATTTCCCAAAGGCGAGAAGAGGAGGAGGATATACAAAGTCTTGGGTCGCACAGTCTAGTGGAATAAATAGCCATTAGGTGGGGAAATTATTGACAGCATTTTTATCATTGCTGCTATAGCAGATGCTTCCCATGCCCTGCCACATCCACTTGCCCTTAATGCTCGGAGGTGCAACAACCCAACTTCCAACTGCCAGCCCCTGATCTTCTTTGCCTGAGGGGTTTCTCTAGTTGCAGGAGTCTGCTCGGCCACTGGCACAGACCAGAAGTACATGGGAATTAACAATCCCCAGGAGCAACCCTTAACCAATGGCTGACAGGAGCTGGTGCATAAATATCCCAGCTCCCTCACCCCCCAGTGGGTTAACACTGGGCTGTGTGTTTGACAAGGACCTCCAGAGTTTTCCCAGTGAGATCAAGAAACAGTCACCCACGTTGGTGACATTTATTGGCTGTCTTCACTTCCCTGTCTTACTTCCACTGCACCCACCCACTCACCTCCCAGATAAACTCCTTGCTCTCAAGTTTTGTGCCAAGGTGTGCTTCTGGGGAAATCCAAATTCAGAAACATGCCTACCCAATTCATACTTACATTTAATTCCCTAGCCTAACTTAAATGTGTGTGATGATCTTTTATTTGTTTCAGATATTGGGGGAATATGTTCACCTTGAAAAACCACATCCTCTCCTTTAGTAGATAAACCTTTGGGAAAATTTAGTATTAACCTTTTAGTAACTTTCTTATTCTTGGTTACAAGTGGATGTGTTATTGCAACCTGAAAGAACTAACAAAATATGCATAGGTACGTTAACATTTAGATTTTTATATAATAATATATTTTGAGATCTGATACTCCTTTCATAAAACCCAAGCCCTTTATTTCATATATGGAAACACCTTAGGTGGTATAAAGTTTGGGAAGTGATGTATCAAAGGTTTCACTGCTATTTGGCTTTACAGCTGAAACCACAGGTTAAATTCAGATATTACTTTAAAATTAATTACTTAATGCCTGGGCAAGTGCCCTGTGTTCCTCCTTTCTTCTAGGCTTTCCCAGTTGCATCTGCTTTGACTGTCTTGTAATGTGTGTATTCCTTCATGGTTTGGGAGAGGGAAGTCTGTCTTGATTTCTGTGGTCTCCATTCTCCTCCTTACAAACAAGAGGGTACTAGCCCCTTAACATGGAACAGGCTTCTTTTTGTAATTTCTATGTTTACCTGAATACCCAGGGTTATTCCTTTCAGGGAAAAGGAGATGTTCTTACTTTCTTTCTCTGCCAATTTCTGCAGCCACCAACTGTGGAAACGGCCACCCTCATGTTGTAGCAGAGCTAATAATCTGCCTCCTGGGACTCTTGAGAGACACCTCTTGCCACCCTAGATGAGTTCATACAGCTGGTGTACTTGTGTAGTTTTGCTCTATCCCTGTATCAGACCCAGTTTTTACACCCCTCCAGAGAAAATCAAACCCACCTGTCCTGTGGGCCTTGACCCTGTGGCAGCTCTCACCATAAGTGTGGGTGTGGGTGTGCCCTTTGCTGCAACCAGAAAGCCTGTGCATCTGCTGTGGCCTCATTTTGTAACACCCCAGGCTGCCTCAGCCTCCTGCAGGGTCCAGGGCTGGATTTCATCCAGCAAGACCTGACCACCATCACGTCTGCCTCAATGGGAGACTCAGAAACTTCCGCACAACAGTCTGACCTCCTGAGCTCACAGGGTTTCTGGCTTCCCAGAGGGCTGGTTAACACAATCCAAAGTACCACTCCTATGAGTTTTGAATAAAAAGAGTTTTTTTGTTGGCAGTCCTGTGAATGAGGGATCTAGCACTGCATTTTGCTCATTCTAGAGTCTGGGCATCAAAACATAGAAAGCTTAATGACTTTCCTAGAATTAATTATTTTGCCATGAGTAAATTTGAAAAATATAAAAGCTAATCTCTTTATTTCATTTTACCTTGACTTTTTGGACTCCCATGTCCCTTTCTGTTTGCTTTTTGCCCAAGTTTATCTGTAGGGAGATGTATAATGGTTAATTTCTTCCAAAAGAATAACTCATTTAGGACAGTAGATGCTGCATACATCTGTGAGGATTTTAAGTATCTCATGCATTATGTGGCCCAAATGGCTACATTAGAAAAAAAATCCCAATTAGTGAAATTTAAATATGGAATTTCTTTGAATTGCATTTCTCCTTTCATATGTTAGAACATTCTGATCAATGGCACCAAACAGCAAGAGGTTTCTCTTATTGCTATATATTTTTATTTTCCTCCAAATATCAATGCCACATCAACTGTTAATCTGAAAAACCTCATTTAATGTCAGCTTGCTCACAGTTATGAAAATTCAGGTAATGTATTCCTGTTACTAATTGTATTTGAGAAAGTGTTATTAATTTCATATATCAAGTTCGTAGTGGCCATCTGTTCCCTCCGAACTGCTGCATCTCCCTCCATCTGCCCTGTTTTTCTTCTGCTAATCGGGTGGCAAGGGCTCAGATGATCGGGAAGTTTCTCTCTGACTTTTGATTTGTCACTCATCATCAAGCCAGCTGTGCATTTGTAACAGACTCCTCCGATGGGCGGTGGTGAATTTAAATCTGTCTGGTTTTCTTTCTTTTTTTTTTTTAATAAAACTTTTTTGTCAAAAAATGTTTAAAGGAAGCCAGATTGTATTTTCTACACTGTAAAATGTGCTTTGCTGCCACTAATTTGGCTGCATCTGCACTCTCATGAATATAGATGAAGGTACATGGCCAGGATATTATTAGGGACTGCAGCTAGCAGGGAAGAATTTTAAATGCGGCAAGATACCATAGTTTAGATTTCTGAGAACATTAGGACAAACTAACAAGAAACTGCTGACATAAGTTCAAGATGAGTTTTTGAATCGTAACCACAAAGATTCTTCTTTGAATATTTTTGCTTGTGTGCAGCTGGGCCAGGGAAAGAGGTTATGAGAAGGATTCTAGGAGAATATTATTAAATTAGAAAAGTTTTCATTTCAAATTTCTTCACTTCTGTCTTATAAATCATAGACTAGAGTCAGTATGCAAGTGACTTGTTTGAGTTAATATCTCATAACTGAGCAAGTTGGGCAGGACATTAGCTAACACCATGACTTTCAAGTAACTTGGACACCCTGTGGGTAAGATATTAAGCTTCTAGACTTGAGGACTTAAAGACGAACTTGAAATACCAATTACTTATTGTTTGTGATTATTTATTGTATATTTTAGTGCTAATAACAGGTTATACATAATAAATGTTTATGAAAATCTCATTCAACTCTCCTGATAAGCATTTTTCCCAAAGTCAAATAGATAATAGCAGCACTCAGATGTTAATGATGATTAAGCAAGTGTTATTTTGCCTTCAAAATAATTCAGTATAACTTGATATAAGAAATATTCAACCCATATTCAATAAACATGTACCAAGAGTGCATTGTTAGGAACAGAGAGGAAATCAAACTAATGGGACAATATCTGTCCTCAAGAAACCTACAATCTATAAACTATACAGTGTATAAAGCACTCTATTACATTTCCAGACATAGCTAGCAGTAAAGGAACAACTGCCAAATAAAAACACAAACAAATCTTAAGAATAAATATTTTAAATTACATTGGCTCTAAAACAAAGCAAAGGCTCCTAACATCTATTGCATGTCTAATTAGTTAATATTTTTTACATTAAAAATGAAACTTCTTCAACTGTTTTCCTCTTCATAGCACATCAGTATCAAAAAGGACTGTCACCATTGCTTTATTAAAAACAAAACAAACAAACAAAAACCACTAGGAATTTACATTGTAAAGTGCAAAGAGTCTATGCTATAATACTGGTTATGGGAATTTTATCCCCGAAAAAGATATGTTGAAGTCCTAATCTCCATACCTGTGAATGTGGTCTTACTTGGAAATAGGGTCTTTGCAGATGTAATCAAGTTAAAGTGAGGTCATACTGAATTAGGGTGGGCCCTAATCCAGTGTAACTGGTGTCTTTATAAGAAGAGAAGAGACACATGGAGAAAACACTGTGTGACAGTGGAGTCAGAAACTGGATGTTGCATCTAAAACCAAGGAACACCCAGGACTGCCAGCAGCCACTGGAAGCTAGGAAGAGGAGGAGAAGAATTCTTCTCTAGATCCTTGCAGACTTCTAGCTCCCAAAACTGTGAGAGGGTTCGTTTCTGTTGTTGTAAGACACTAAGTTTACGGTAATTTTTTACCGCAGCCCGAGAAAACTAATGCAACATCATAATGCAATTTAAACAATAAAAACAAGAATGACCAATTTCTTTTTTTTAATTTCCAGAATTCATGTTTAATTTTAACGTAGGGAGTCAAAGTTTTCATGTTTCTCAGCATCATGAAGGAGAGCACCTACAGATATTTTAAGTTTTTCAAAATTTTTTCTCTCTTAAAAATATTATTGTTATAAAAATAATATAATTGTATAACTGTCAAGTATTTTCAAGCTCCCATAGTTAGTAGCATGAGATGTAAATTATTTCAAGGAGCAATGCAAAACTAATTTTTTGCATTACCATAACTTCTTAAACCATCTTCTGTTGGATAAATTATTTTCTCATTTTTCCCCCCAGGTATTTTACTAGGAATGCTGCTACCAAGCCAGAATCTAATTCCAATTCTGTTTTTTTACATATCTTTTGATATCCTTTATGAAAAACCACTTTGCACCTCTGCTTCTCTACTTTAAAAAAATGAGATGCCAATATATACCTCCTCAAAAGAATTTTGAGGGTTTCCAGACCTGCCCAGATCTTTAAGAATAAAAAAATGAAAACTTAACCTAAGCATCCTCTTTGCCTCTTTTTATGCCTGTTCCCCAGATCTTTCTCTTTATGCCCATCAAAGAGTCCCCAGAGATCCTGTGATAGCCCCTTCCTTTTACCATCATTTAGGTCTAGATGTTTTCCAACTCAATCAGATCAGTTTTTTTAAACCATTTTTTTTTAAATTGAAGTATCGTTAATTTACAGTGTTGTGTTAGTTTCAGGTGTATGGCAAAGTGATTCAGTTATATATGTATCATATATATATTCTTTTTTCAGATTCTTTTCTAACATAGGTTACTACAAGATATTGAATACAGTTCGCTGTGCTATACAGTAGGTCTTTGTTGTTTATCTACTTTATATACAGTAGTGTGTATCTGTTAATTCCAAACTCCTAATTGACATCAGTCCTTAGGAGCTCAGCCAGTGGATGACCTGTATTCGTCAACATTTTCTAAATGTTGCTCTTTCTCTACAACCTTACTAATCAAAGTGTGGTCTTAGGACTGGCAGCAGTAGAACCACATGGAAGCTTGTTAATAATGACTAACATTCCAGACTCTTAGGCTCCAGAATCAGAAACAGCATTTCTAATAGGTTCTCCATGTGATTCCAACGTATCTTAAAGTTTGAGAAGTAGTGTTACACAGCACGTTATTGTTTTCCCTGTAAATCTCCAAAGCAGTATCTTACACAACCTCTTCCTAGTTTGATAACAGTATTCTTCCCCTTTATTTATGTAAATCAAAATCTTGTAACATTTACAGAATTTGTGTGTGAGCAAAAAGTGTGGAAAAAGACTCTAAACCGTAGGTATGTGCTACAGTATCACCATCTATGCTTTCCTAACCTACCGTGTTCAGCCACACCAAGACCTTGGACTATCTTCAATGATAATAATAGAATATATATTTACACAGAAGGGAAGACAGACCCATTTAAGTGATAGTTCTGTTTCCTTTCCTTAGGTAGATAACGAAGTAGATTCACTTTTCCCATGACACTAAGCTGCCTGATATTTTACTGTGTTACATGATGTGCTTCAGCATGACTAATACAGCCCAGCTGGTCTCAACAGCAGGAAAATGTGTCATGGGGGGCGGGGGGGTGGCTGGCGGTGACATGGTTAGGAAGCTACACATGCGCAGGCGGAGGAAGTGCTGTTGTGTCTGTGATTAGAATTGGGGGTGGGGTAGGAAGAAAGGATGAATGAAAAGGGGGAAAAATGAGGAAATCCCAGGAGTTTCTGGAGACTTGGAATTTTTCAAGCAGTCATTTACCTTTGCAAAGTTGTGGTGGGTGACTGTTTACAGGCTGTGGATCTGTAAACAGCACATGTGCAAACCGTTAGCTATTGTTTTGAAAATGACAGTATGGCCAGTAATTTCAATTTCAGTGTTTGAGCGTGAACCAGATGACGCTATGTTTTATTTAAAACTAGGCCTGTACACAGAGGGTGGAAACATGTACCTCTTAAACACTTTTAAATTGTGTAGTGTGCCATATGTTGCCTGCTTTCAGGTTTTTTAAAGTGATACCTACTGCCTAAAGGTAGTTTGTCTCAGGATTATAATCCGCATCTTGCTTGAGGGCAGAAATGAACCCATTAATTTAACAGTATACTAATGGGATTGGTATAAAGGTGTTAATTCTGTTCAATATTCCTTAAGGATTGGTTGAATGATAGTTTGGTAAGAGAGAAAGGGGCAGAGAATCAACATGAAAAGTTTGAGGCCATACAAAATATGTGATCAATATATTTTCAAGTGGTCTCCTTCCCACAAAAAAAAAAAAAAAAAAAAAAGGCCAGTCTTGATAGCTAGATGAAGTCATTTCTAACTAAAATTCTTTTTAAAATCATAAATTACAAAATAAACCTTCCTTATTTTACAACTTTGAATGGAAACACGATTCTTGCTCCCTATTGATTTTCAGCAAAGAAAAGTATACATGCTAACATTTACTCTGAGTTATCCAGGGTGTATATTCAAGAGAGTGGCTGGTTGTGTATTCCAGCTGAGTATTTAACTTTTGATGAGATTTGGGTTGGCCATAAAAGATCCTGGCCATCTCAGAATGCTTTTAGCAATACTTATCTGATCAAGAAGGGCACCTAACTCTGAAATGACATCCACTGGCTGAAGGCTATTCAATTGTCGTTGTCCTTGACCCTTTTGGAATGTGAGGCCATGTTCTGTGTAGTGAAGATCTGGACCGGGGGACAGAAGCACGAGTGGGTGAAGCCCACGCCACGATTTGATAAAGGTCATACAAATTCCTGGTTTTACTTAGAGAATTGTTTCTCTAATCTTCAAGACTCCAAGAACTAAACTCCTAGATAATTGTTGATCCTGGGCTTGTTTCCCAAGCATTTTACTCCTGACATCCAGTTCTATCTCCCTCAGAGGAGGCAGACCCTTAGCCCCCTTGCAATAGCTCCACCTCACTAAGTAGTCATCCAAATACTATTACCACTTAATTGGCTTAATGTTAGTATCCATGTTAAACCAATATCTTCCTTTTTCAAAAACATTGGCAGTTTATAACAGGATTTCTTATCAGGTAATAACTATCTAGGTTTATTTGAAAAGGCCTTTCTTGTTAGCAAAGAAATAAAACCCAGCAATGACAGAAGATTAGGTTTCCCCCAGGCGGAGTTCAGACAGTTTCTTCTTTGTGTTTGCCTCTCTTCTTTTGTAAGAAGTGAGAGGGAGGCCTGTGGGGGAAGAGATTAAGTTCTCCTCCGATGGCCGTCCGAGGGCGTGGCTCTTTAACATTTTGGCTAACAGATGGTGACAAACCAACAGGTGCACCCAGATCACTGCACCAAGCTTTTTACATCTGCTGGGTGCACAAACAGTGTGCTCACTGCAACGTCCCCAAGCCAGCTGGGGCCTTGGCTGCTACCAAGCCTGGGCCAGACAAGGTGCAGAGAGATGGAGGCCCGTGACCTTCAGCTATTAACCTACTGATATGATGTGCTTTAGAGGATAAGCGGGGCAAGAATGCTTTGATCTGAATGGTATTCAGTGAAAAGAGAAACAAAGGGTGTGGACCCTGAGGTGAAGTGAAGAAGTGACAAGCAGTTTTGCTAACAAAATCCTCTTTTCAGGATTTGACAGCTTCTCTCATCAGGGCCAGAGATCTCACTTGTGGCAGGGACATTGGCCTGTGTTTATTGCCACTCTGGAAAAATGTTGTTGGAGGACAATACCTGTTGAATGGAAACAACCCAGTGAATCACTGAGACAATTAATTCTCTTTGCGACAGCAACAACTAACCTTTCGTGCACTCTCTGTGTGCAGTGTTCTGCCTGCATTATCTCACCGCACCCTTATAACAACTCTGCAAGGTGGGCACTGTTTCAATTCCCATTTTACAGTGGAGAAACCAAGGCACAGAGAGGCTAAGTGATTTACAATTGGAGAAGAGCAGAGTCAGGGCTTATGGATTCAACATTATTTAAACGCATATTTATTGAGTTTACTGTGTGCCAGGCATAGGCCTATGAGCAGCTCTCCAAACCAAGCTGGCCTGACCCAAAACCCCTGCATTTAACAGCTGTGTGGGGCAGTCAAGGATCAACTGGCTTTAGAGCTCTATCTACTTGAAGATGGATAGGAAGGAAAAACATACTTGGGGTAAATACAAGTCACCACTTCACATGTTAAATCCATCTTGAAAGGATTAGTTTTTGCTTTATTTTGTTTTGGTTTTGGTCTGATTATCAAGGTCCTTACGTCAAATAAAAGAAAGCCATGTCCCCATGCTGTTTTACTAATCCCCATCATTAACCTTATTTAAAGCCTATGGTTTTGAGAGTTAGAATTCTCTCGCCTCACCGTTTTTTGTTTTTTGTTTTTTGTTTTTAACAGAAGAGGAAAATTACTCACCGAGCTATCTCCTGGGTCATGTCATTCTTTACTACAAAACAGGGACTGGGACTCCAATTTCTTGACTTCCTACCCTTGATTCAAAACTATTTTTCCACACTGGATTGTCTCGTTTCCATATATTTCATGCTCATCTCTCTAAAGGATTTGGGGAAGTGGTTGTAACAGGCTGGCTGCCACCTCCAGCCTCAGCTGTCAGTGCGAACTTGTGCCTGCTGAGTAAGGAGAAAACACAGTAGGGCCACATTTAATCATCCTGGTTTCCACCCTTCATCATGTGATGAAACACGCAAAGAGCAGATTGCTTGATTTAAAAGTCGGGAAGAGCAGATGAACTGAAGAACACCATCTTTCACACAAGGCTCCACGAGGGTCCCCAGCACTCCTCTAGACATGTGATACATGGCCTTACAAGAATAAGAAAAGGAAAATTTGTCCCATATCTTTATTCTCAATTAGTGTTCACATGCAGAATGCTATAGTGACTGTTCGTTGAAAACTTACAGGTAGTTTTCACTACCTATATGTCATGCACTGTGTTGTGTCTTATATGCATTTAATCATTTCATTTCCCTACAAAACACTATAATGTTGACACTATTATTGACACATTTTACAGTTGAGGAAATTGAACCTTAGTATGCTTGAGTAACTGGTACAAGATCTCACAGCTGGTAATTATATATTTGTATGGTTTGGTTATTGGACAATCATCCCTTTGGACTGTAACTTGTATAAGGACAGAATTGTACCTGTTGATACCTCTGTTCACCCCAGAGTGCTTAAACTATTTAACAAGGTCTTCATACATATATGTTTAATAAATATTTGTTCAACCATTGAATAAGAGAATAAATAAATGAAGTTGGAGAAGTGGAATTCAAACCCATTCCTGTCTGCATCCAGAGTCTGTCTTTTTAACCACTGTGCCCATGACCCCATATCGCTCAGCCTGTCTATATTCTGCTTATTTGTTAGGTACTGTTATAGACTGAATTGTATATCCCCAAAATTCAAATGCTGCAGTGCTAACCCACAATTTGACTGTATTTGGAGAGAGGGTCTTAAAAGAAGTAATTAAGGTTAAATGAGTTCATACGGTTCAGGTCCTAATCCAGTAGTGTTGTTGTCCCTATAAAAAGAGGAAAACACACCAGAGCTCTCTCTTTGTACTTACTGAGAGGAAAGACCATGTGAGGAAACAGCAAGAAGGTAGCCATCTGCAAGCCAGGAAGAGAGGCCTCACTAGAAACCAATGTTGACAGAATTTTGATTTTGGACTTCTGGCCTCCAGAACTGTGAGAAAATACATTTCTGTCATTTAACTCACCCAGTCTGATATTTTGTTATAGCAGCCTGAGCAAAAACTAATACAGCCACCATGACTTTCATCTGCTTTCATACCTTGTTACTCTTATTACCCCTTCAGCCAAGGTATCATTTATTGGATAGCTTCTAGTTGTTTCTGTTTCTTGGTCTTCAAAAACTAGCCAGACAGAATTGCCTTCTTCCTCTATACACACTCCTTTTTCTTATACTTTTCAGCAAAGAAAATTTTTTCAGCGTTAGTAAATTTTTTTTTGCCTATGTGATCATCATTTTCCTTAGGAGGAATGAAATACTGTGACAACTTAAAGCCTGCTTGAAGAATATAAAGGAGATGGGTTCCCTGTACTTAGAATTAACTTTCTGCTGTGAACCTTCCCAGCTCCAGAAAAGCTGTCTCCCACCCCATCTCCCACCAGGTCTGGATGGCAGGTATAGATTATTATGGTCAGTGTAGACCAGCACCAGTCAAGAAGGAAGAGAAGGGAGTTGAAAGCTAACAATCGGACCAAAGCTTAGGACAAAACTCTGGGCTGGGGAGTCTGTTCCAGCTTTTTGAGTCTGACTTTTAGTGGTCAAGTTCAAAAGTCTAGAACAATTGAAGTCATAATTCACTTTATAGTTCATACCAGGGTTTGAAATCAAGAGGCTCCTGATCAGCAGATAGTCCAGTTGGTGGTCAGCTGGTAAGGATCTATGCCTTAGAAGGGATGGAGTTACTAACCTGAGTAACCTAGCAAATCTGAACTGAAGAGGAATGTCAAATGATACAACAGTTTGGGTTGACATGACAAGAAGAAGAGTGACTTGAAGGGGGTAATCCAGGGACCTAGGAGTTATTTGTAAAAGTATCTATACTCTGGGTCTCACTGACAACAATAAGCCAGAAAGGATCAGGGTCAAAGCCTATGAAAATAAAAGAAGTACCACAAACTCCTAAAATCATTCCACCCATGGCAAGAAGAATACTGAGAAAAATGACGTACTCCTGCTTCAGTCATAATCATACACTCCTGACAGAACCATAACAGCTGAGGAATTGGGGAAGGTGTGAGTCAGTGGAGCGGGATGTGAGCTATGATGTTCTGAGAACTTGGGGAGCAGGAAGCCAGGGAAAGCTGAAGCTAGTAGCAGCAGTGGTCACAGCCCCTCCATAGTCATACCCTGGAGCAAACAACTTCAAGATGTTAATTATAAGCCTGAGGTTGGGGTCCTTGTGTATTGTGTTCCCTACTTATTCCCATAGGACCATCAGAGTTCTCGGCACAAAATGGAGGCTCAATATAGATGTTAAATTAATAAATGAATAATATAATGCAGCAAGGAATGCAGATATTTCAACTCCAAACATTTAAGTCCTATAGTGTTTTCAACAGTGACCGTAGCTGCAAACTGATTAAAGTTTATAGCATCAATATCTGCTGCTCAGGGATCATCGGAAGTGTGGCTCTTAGTATTCAAGAAACCAATGCTAGTCAAAATCATGGGTCCTTCAGTAAGAAAATGTTTCCTGAATAAAATCTGGTTGCTTTTTTTTGCTGCTTTCATTTGAGAGGATTAAGGAGTTGTAAATAATCATTCAAATGATTTATAAAATGAAGTTTGAGGCTAAGAAAGAAAAGTTAGTTTGAACCTCACATGTTGAATTTCTTGATTATTCCTTTATCACAGCCCAGATATTAGTAAAAACACACTTGCAATTTCTTTTTTTAATTTTTAATACAATTTTAAAGGTTAATTTCTATTTACAGTTATTACAAAATACTGGCTATGTTCCCGGTGGTGTACAATACAACCTTGATCCCATCTTACACCCGGTAGTTTGTATCTCTCACTCCCCCATCGGTATATTGCCCCGCCCCCACTGATCACCCCTAGTTAACACACTTGTGATTGTAATTTCCCTTTCTATGAACAAACATACACACACACAATGCCAAAAGTGATTGATCCCATCAGAGACCACACTGGTATTTGGTATTTCCGCCCTTTATTCCTGGGCTCCCTGAGCTGAGATGCCCGCACTGGGCACACAGACGTCCCCGCAGCTCGGCGATACCGCGGGGTTGGCGCTCGCTCACGAATGCAGCTCTAACAGCCTGGTGGGTTTTTCAAGTGTAGCGGGATGGAAAGCTCAGTTACTCTTGACGCACACTAAATAGTTATCTATCAAACTGTGAGTCCCTTTCCGCTCTGTGGGCGGATTTAAAATTAGGAAGAGCAGAGCAGCCGGTGTCTCGGTGAACGCAGCCACTCTCCTCGGGCTCCACGGAGCAGCCGGGCACGCTGCCAGCTCTGGCGACGGCGGCTCCGGGGCGCAGACTCCGGGAGCCTCATTCTGCGTGTTAGATAGATCTCTGAGCAGCGCACGTCTGCAGAAACTTCAGAAACATCCCTACAACTGTGTAAACCCTACGGCTAAGATTAGCTCAGACTGTTTTTCGATCTCCACAGTCATAATCTGCTCCTCAGGTGAAAGCTGAGCACCGAGTGCCAGGGCACTGTGAGAACAGGTGTACCAACCTCCACCTAGGACTTGGGGAAGGGAAGCAATGAGCTAAGAATGGCCGAATCAGAAGTTCCTAGGTAAGCGAGCTCTTAAACAAGTGCGCCTGAACTTATGGAGCTTGAAAATGCCCTCTCTGGCGCTCCGCCTACGATGCAGCTTCACATAAAGAAGCGCTTCATAAAGTGTGTTTCATGGAACACAGTCCTGCAAGATGCCCGATGCAGAAGTTGCATCCCTTATCCCACTCCAGCAAATGAGCCTGCAAAAGGCTTGGAAACATCCTGTAGTAAAACACTCCGCTTAGCACAAAGCTCTCACTTATTTGACCATAACCCTATTTTTATGCAATTACCATTTAACATCTTTTGAAATAGTTTTCAGTTGTACACACTTTGCAAAACACTGATCTAAAAGAGCATTCAAATATGGTTGGTATCTGTCAGGAACCAAAGGTGGCATTTCTGAGACTTCCAAAAGTATATTTAAACAGAGGTTCTGGCCTCACCGGGGGCAGTGGAATTTTTCCCATTCCACCATCCTTCAAATCTGAGGCATCACTTTTGTTGATATTAGCTTGGATCCTATATGTACATAAATCAATTGAGGCTTTTACCCATTTCACTGAGATCACTGCAATAAAAACACCTCTGCTGAAGCATTTGAATTTCTACTTCCCTAACATTAAGGGAATTCAGGGATCTATCCAGTAAACTGCTATAGCCTACTTGTGTAAGAACTGAGAGTAAGGCATTAAAGATTCTTCCTACTTGAGAAAGTATTACTGGATCCAACTTCTCAGAAAGATGCTGACCTGGGCAGGAGATGTTCTCTACCAAGGTCCTTTTGATTGCTACTCTACAACCCAGGATGTTCCACTTCACGTGGCCCAGCTGTGCCACCAGCTTCATGGATGTGCCACCTGATGGGGCCCTAAGGGCCCTACACTTAGAAAATCCTTGTGCTTTGTTTTTAATGTTCTGCTGTTACCCTAGTGAAATTCTTAATACTTCTTAAAAAGAGTCCTACATTAATTTTGCAAATTAAATAGCTGATCCTGCCCACCTGGGGAAGATGAGTCTGTCTTTTGGTCCCATTCTTCAGAAGGACTGCTCACTTGGCCTGCCCCAGCATATTAACTACAGTTGTCACTTCCATTGATCAGTTAGATACTTTTTGTAGTAAAATCTGAAGCTACTTGATGTCATCATGTGGTAGTGAAAATGCAGAATTTGGATTCAGAGAAAAGTGTGTTCAAACCATAACATGCACATTTACTAAGGTTTGGACCTGAGCATGGTTACCTCACTTCTTTGGGCTTCAGCTTTGGGGACCTTTGTGGGCAGCTGTGCAGCTGATCTGCACAGGTCCAAATGTAGATGCAGCCAAGGGACAAAGTGGGGCTGTTCTTGCTAAGCCATCTGGCACACTCACATAATTTGCACAAAGGTGCTACATAGGCTACTGATGGCCTGCCCAGCTTCCTCATTTTTGAAAATGGGAACAATGCTTGCTGGCTACGAAGACTGAGATAACCCATGAAGTACCTGGTATAGGAGTTGCTCGATACCTGTTTAATCCCCTTCCTAAAAATAAATGTTTACACTCAGAACTTTGAAAAGCTGATACTTAATGTTATACTATGTTCTAATATGAATCAACTAGTTAAGCATACATGTGTCTGTTTATACTTATTTACTCAGGAACAACACACACACATCATGAATAATAATGTAGCTGAAGTGCTTTCTGGTGCTAAATTGCAATTTCCCTTGACTAACAAACGTGTGAAAACCCCGTGGTTGTTATGTTTTGTATTGCTCTTGTTCTGCACTAAAGGCTCCTCTATAAGTCTCACTGGGACCGGCATGCATCAGAACAATCATTTCTTTTGTAGAGCTTCTGTGATAATTTCACTTAATACTCAATTATCTTACTTGTATTCATCTAAAGTCCAGGTTTTAAGTCGGTTTTTTTTTTTTCTTTTTCTTTTTTTGTTTTTGCGGTACACGGGCCTCTCACTGTTGTGACCTCTCCCGTTGCGGGACACAGTCTCCGGACACGCAGGCTCAGCGGCCATGGCTCACGAGCCCAGCCGCTCCGCGGCATGTGGGATCTTCCCCGACCGGAGCACGAACCCGTGTCCCCTGCATCGGCAGGCGGAGTCTCAACCACTGCGCCACCAGGGAAGCCCTTAAGTCGTTTTTATTCAATGTAGTATTTCGGCCAAAGTTTGCACTCCTAAGAGCCAGGGTTGAGTTTCTGCTTTTATTAGTTTCCCAGAGCTGCCATAACAAATTGCCACAAACCAGGTGGCTTAAAACAACAGAAACTTGTTCTCTCACAGTTCTGTAGGCCAGAGTGTCAGCAGGGTTGGCTCCTTCTGGAAACTCTGAGGAGAAGTTCATTCCATGCCTTTCTCCTAGCTTCTGGTGGCTGCCAGCAAACCCTGGCACTCTTTGGCTTGTACTAGCTGTATTGCTCCAATTTCTGTCTCCATCTTCCCATCACCTTCTCCTTTGTGTCTGTAACTCAAAGTGTCCTCTTCCTTTCTGTTATAAAGATACCTGCCATTGGATTTAGAAATCCGAAATCCAGGATGATCTCATCTTCAGATATTTAACCTAATTACATCTGCAAAAACCCTTTTCCCAGATAAGGTCATCCTCACAGGTTTTGAGAGTTAGGACATGGACACCATTCAACCCACTGCTACCCATGTGGGCTTGAGTAGTCACATAACGTTGATCAACCTCAGTTGTTTTCACCGTCTGTAGAAAGGAGATTAAAGTGCCTATTGTTGAACTGTTATGAGGATTCGAATACCTTAGGTAAAATGCACAATGCCTACCACGTAATAGATCCTAAATGAATGGTAGTTGCTATTATTATTATGCAGAATTTTTGTTCTTTTTTCTTTTAGTGTCTACTACACAGATTCATACTTATATTAATGAAATAACTAAATGTTGGTCTTTTCTGATGTGCACTCTACACTGTTGGCAACTTCCGCTAAGGAGGGTATCATCCCTTCCCAGATGAAGGGGGCAGAGTTTTATAGACCACTTTGGCTCCAGAAAGGAAAAGAACAAGTTTGAGTCTGAGAGCTACTTCAAAATGTGTATTCCCAGTCCTATGAAAATCACTGTCAATGGCTACTTCCCATGTGCTACTTTCACACTATCAAGGAACCGTTTAACAACATGCCACAAGTATTAATTCAACAACCCTTTATGTGCCTGTTTGATGAAAGAAAAGACTGTAAAATCATGAGTTTTGGGAGAGCAAAAAAGTAATCACAGTAACGATGTCTATCAGTTTGGGATTTATAGCATGTAAGATTAAACTTAATTCTTATCAGGTTAAACAATAAAGGGTATTTATTGTCTAATGTAACTGGAAGATATGGAGATAAGATGAACCTCAGCACTGAATGATTCAGCAACTCGAAAATATAAAGGATCTGAGTTCATTCATTCTCTATCTATTCAATCTTCCATGGTGCTAGCCTCATGCAGATGTAGTATTGCTCTTTTGATGGCAGGAAAGTGGCTAAAGCAATCTAGACTTTATACCTGCAATTCATATCAAGATGGAGAGGGAGAAGTTGAGAGTGAGGTCCTAGTTGCTCTGTGAAATGAGTGAGAAACCACATGAAATCTCTCCTTATGTCTAATCCACTTTCATTGGACTTCAGGCCCATCCCTGAACCAGCCCCATTAGGCTATGTCCATACTGTTTGACTTTGGCCTGAGTTACCTAAACTGGTCCACCATGGCAAGAGAAGGATGGAACCTCTGCAGCTAGTGTGAGTCGGCACTGTTGAATACTAGTTTGATTTTTTTTTCCTGAAGTTAAAATCAGTCTAGTGGTATGTTAGTCTCCAGTAATGTTCAGCGACCCTGTTAGGTACTTGGGTTTAACCAAGGTTGGAACTTGGCCTGATGGAAAAGGGAGAGAGAATAAAAGGAGTTAACAGTGTTTGCAAGGAGATGAGTATAAAGACAGACCATGGACTCTTAGCTGAGTAAGGAGAAAAGTGATAATATGATAGACTGAGGATGGTGATGAGACAGTCATTTTTATGAATTGAAAGTCTCAGAGAAGCCAAAGAAATGATGTCTCAAAGACTAGGATGCATGCAGTTGAGATTTCAGTTTTGGTGTGGCTGTTCATGATGATCAGGTCCAGTGGCCATGATGAGGTGCAGGAAAAATCCCTGGATGCAAGTGGGTCACGTGGTGGGTGGCCTGGATTCCACTGCTCAGCTCCATGTGGCTCTCAGGACTGCAGAACAGTGGGGGGGGAGGGGCAGTCTCACCTGAAACACAAGAAGCTGAGATGGTCTCCTCTTTCCCTTCTTTCCCAGCCGTGAGGTATGCAGGAGCAGAAAACGTTGAAATTGTCTATTTATGTCCACTTCCCCAGGGATGTGACCAACAAAAACTGGTGGCTTTTCCCGAGTTCGAGCCAAGTGTGCTCAATCAGAACATGACATAACTTAAATAGTTAGGTCATGATCTTTCAAAAGTTCCAGAGTGCATTTTTTTTTTCCTGGATGCTGATGGCTGGTGCATGACTGATTAGAGAGTGAAAAATAAAGAGCTAATATGATTAACAACTCATAAATACCAGGGATTGTTGGAAGCACTGAAATTTCCTTGGTGGATTCTGCATAGTTTATTTCTGGTGGAGAAAGGAGTGGGGGAGAGAAGGTGAGGAGAGAGACAGAGACAGAGACAGAGGGGGAGGGAGACACTCAGAGAAAATGAAGAAAACATTTCCATCTGGGGTTTGTGCTTTTCTGAGTGCCGACTCATTTTGACAGATTATTAGAAAACTCATATTTGCTCATAAATGTGAAAAAAGTAGCAAATGTAAAATTTGCAAATTTATTCCTAAATGTAGTTAAATTCATAAATATTTAGACATTTTCTGTAAAGCTTCTAATTTATAACCTTTACATGAATCCATAATTTGGTATAAAAGCTTCTAAATGCAGTAGTAATGTCACAAACGTCTATAAATATTCACATCTCATTTACAAGTGTTCTACAAACCATGAGATTAAGAAATTGTGAATGCAAACCATTTTTCAGGTGGATTTCTGCCTAGGTAAGTCAGGACAATGAACAATGAAAACCTTCAAGAGATCATTTCATAACCATGATTTTAGTCTATTGCTTGTGTAGTCTAAAAATTCTGCATTAAGAATAACTGGAAAAAGTTATAGATGCAACTAAGAATGAATGAACAGATTCAATTATAAAAATTGAAAATCAAGATCTGAGAAGTTGGAATAAAACTTCTAGAGACCAGACAGTACCGGGTAGAATAGTGAGTCCTTGAATGAACCTTTGTAAGGCAGTTTTTTCATCTGTAAAATGGTAATACTACATCCTTTATAAAGTTTTTTTTAATAGTCAGGACTATGCAAGTAACAGACATTCAGCTCAAAAGTGCTTAAGAAAGCTGAAACAAAAATTCAGAGGCTGACATTCCAGTAAACTTCAAGCTTATCTAGATGCAGGGGCTGAAATCAGGGCTCAGCCTTTTCTTTCTCTATCTCACTGTTTGTCTCTCTTTTTCACACACACACACACACACACACACACACACACACACACACACAAAGCTCTCAATTTTGCTCTCCCTCTCACTGTCATTCTTCCTCTTCCAGCCTCCAACTCTGTTTGTCTAGGCTCATATCACCCCTAACATACTGACCTCAATAGAATGAGAGCCTTTCTTTCCCAATTATTTTACCAAACCTCCCCTGACAAATTATCATGAGATTGACCTGGAACATTTGCCTGTCTCTGAGCCTGGTGACAGGCTCAGAAGAATGAGATTCTACCTAGCTGTGTCTGGGACTTATTCTCACCTGGGAAGCCAGGGGGACTTGGGGTCCTGTAAATAGAGTGGAAAACCTTGGGTCTGATATGGGTGCTGTCACCAGAAGAAGAGGCAGCTGGATGCTGAACAGACAAAAGCTAGAAAGGCTCTTTACATGTGGACAGTGGATGAAAAGAAGCAATGTATGAAAAGCCTTAGCCCAGTTTTCAGCACATAATAGACCGTCAGTTATTTCCTCCATTAGCCATTACTTACCGCTGTTACTGTAGAGAGAAGAAGAGAGGGATTAAAGTACGAAATAGAGAAGTCTAGGACAAGTGGTCCTGTTCAAAACCGTGTTCAGAGAGTCTCAGGAAACCAGATTATCCGTGCTAATATCATCCACGGTGATTACTCAAGACCTCTCTCATCAGCACAAATCCCTATCATGTCCATGATGCCAGGGATTCAGGGAGAAATCATCCTCAGCTTGGTGAGCAGTGCCAGTATTATCAGTACACAACCGCAGAGAAAAGTCTTTGTCTCTGTAGTTTGTTTCTGTCATAAATCCCCTTTGTGGAATCAAGTTCCATATTTCTTGGGTTTGGAGATGCTGTCACAGCTCTGTGGCAGGAAATTTTGATACTTTGTGAGGTTAACTGCAGAAAATTAGGGAGACACTCTTATAACTTCTTTAAAATGTGCTCAGCTGGATGCTAGATCATTCTGCCAAACCCTTTTGGACTCATTTGCTTTTTCTTTGATTCTCTCTAATAATAGGCACTTTATGTTTATTTATTGGATATATTAACACCATAAGTGCTTCCACCTTTTTTCTAAATGTACTTTTTTTCAAATTTCAAGGAGGTCCTTCTACAGCCAATACTACAGAATCTGGTAAAGAATTCTTTACCCATCAAATCCACATTCTCCATTTTATCATTGTTTTAAAAATCCCTGCTTTGCCTTTAGCTCTCCACACTGAAAGTCTATAATCTCTTTAGTCTATTTCCATGAGAAAGCTTCTAGTCCTTTAATCATTTTAGCTGTGTTTCCCTGACTTCTCTGCTGCTGGTCCATTTTTATTAAGTGTAGTGAGCAGACTACATACATGTACTTGTATTGCTTTTATCACTGGAATTATTCACCCACAGTCATGCTGTAGGTTTACCTGCTCACTCCCAAACCAACATTGTCTTCAATATCCTAAGCTCAACTGCTATTTCTAATATATATTCTTGCTTTCACTTTTTGTTCTCAGTGTTCCAAGTATTTCTTCGGAAAATAGGGTTATGGTTGGCAGCTACCATACAGGGTCGTGTGGAGAAATTCTTGCACAGCATGTAGAGAATGTTGAATGGTTTCTTGGCACCTAGAAAATTCTCAGTAAATATTCACTAATGTTATAATTTTGACTATTACTATCATAATAGCTCAGTTGAAGTTTGAGAACCCTCTAATGAAATCATTGTCTGACTTGGACACTGGCCCTTTACTTGAGTGATTGTCTCTTAGATTATAGCCTTAAAAAATGGAGGATTTTGATGTGTGAAGCATCTGCATATAAAAGTAATAAGGAGTTTTTAGCAGACATTAATTTGGCTAAAAAAGTGGTACATAATAAGAATAAAGAGTTGAATTTTACTGATCTCAAAGGAGTAAGTAATTCAAAGAAAATAAATATGGAAGCAACTAGTTCAAGGTCAGTTGAGAAGTTGGTATAGACTACAAAACCTGGGTCTTGCCTTCAGGTTTTCAGTTTCTTTCATAATATAAAAGTTGTCCTTAGTCACGGTGTAGTCTTTCTTGGAATCCTTATTTTAATTCTGTAACATTTATATTCCAGGAGCAACAGCAAATCTGCTGATTACTTATGAAAGCAAGGGGAAAAAAAGCATTTGCAATTACAGTCAAAATTAAAGTTATTTTCTAATCTTCTCGTCCTTTTTAAGGAATGAGAAACTTTAAATATGGTCAACGTAGCACATTTTAAGCACAAACTTACTGAATTTTTCTATGCCAATTGAATAATAATCTTCTGTAAAAACAGTGAGCATTCTATGGAATTTTTATCATTTGACCTGTTTAATATAAGTTGAAAAATTCCCCTTGTGTAAGTACCATTGCATAATGCTGTATGCTGAGCTATTAAGATATATTTAGTAATTCCATTAGAACTGCACCATCGAGCAGGGCAGAGCATATGGAAAGAAGTTGGTGAAAAACTGATTAAACATTTATATCAAGTACATTTTGATTTAACTCACATAAATAATTCATTTTTATGTTTTCTTTCTTTCAAAATAAACCTTTTTGACACCTGCTGTGCTAAAAATAATGCTAGCATGGCTGTAATAAAGAAACTCTTAAAGCTTATAGCAATGACATCATCTGGCACTCATGCAGATACTAAACTGTCAGCACATAAGTGTAGTAAAGTAAGAGTTGGCATTAGTTATTAGTTATTTAGTGCTTCAAAAATATACCATGCTTAGTGGCAAGTAAAACACTTGGAAGAATTTGAAAATAGAGTTTGTCTCAAGAAAATCTAAAAATTAAAGGGCTTACAGAGACACACAAGAAAATGTATGAGAAAGCCATAAAGATACTGAATCCCATTCCTTCCCTTGAGCATGAGAACAAAACTGAGATAAGAGTGAATGAGCTAAAGCAAAGACCCTGAGAGATGTTAGGTAAGATGATAGTTAGTGACTACATATGGTCACAGCAGCATCCTTCTAGAAGAGTAATTCCTAAAGTAGGAGACAAATACCATTGAAAGCACAAAGGATGTTGTTGGGTGGTCCACAGGCATGGTATTGAATAGCATTGAATCATAACATCAAAAGATTAGTCCCCTTTAATTCTCTTTCAATATTTCAGGGTAAGTTTAGGAAAAAGTCTTAGAGCTATTCTACCACTAACGTTACTGTAACACTATCGAATCTCCCTTTTTTACAAAGTGACAAGGACTAATGACCTGAGCCTTTCTGGGCAGTGGTGTAGTGGATGACATCACCTAACCAAACTTCGATGAGGTGGCTTTATTCTAATTTTACCTACACCCAGTAATTGATATGTTTTCCATACATGACATGATATTAAAATATCTTTAAAAACATTTTGGCAAAACACATATATGTTTAACAAAAATTGTTATTTAAACAAGAGTGAATCACAGAGGCAGTCCAGAAAGGGGATATTTTAAGGCAGAATTATAACAATAGTTGCAAATCCAGCCCAAAAAGCTGGCTGATACTGGCAGGTTCTACCAAAAGGAGAGCTTTAGAATGAGCATGAGAGACACTCCTCTGCTTTTGCCTCAGTGTGGACTAAGAGTGTAAGATGATGCAATGGATAGCCTGGCAGGCTCCCTTTAAGGCAATCTTTCTCACACATGCCAAAAAGGCATAACTGATTGCTTATTGGTAAGACCCTATTAACGAAAATTTATTTATTCTGGGAGAAAACACATCAAAGCACCACAATTGATATTGGAAAACAACACCACCTATTTGACACTTGCAAACTCAGATAGCACCTGTTTAACCAAACACTTGTAGGAGCTAATATAGTTGTAGGAGCTTCACTTGGAGAATGCTTTTCTTTATAATGTACTCTTTCAAAATTTCAAAAATAAAATTCTGTATAATCATTATCATGTCTCTTATAACATGGTATTGGCATGCATTTCCCTGGACTACATTAATTCATCTGAAAAGGAGAGTCCTAGAATTAGGGCCACAGAAGCATTGCAGATATTTTCCTTTTTGTTCCTAAGAGCACTTGGCAGGAATGACCATCAGGAAAAGAGTGGGAATATCATATTTTAAGTAGTGCTAGACTTTGAAAATAAAAGTATTATTACACTTATTATTTAAAATAATTTTTTCCATGATTACAAAGTTAATATATTTTTGTTTTCAAAACTTTGCAAACTATAAAAGAGCAGAAAAAGTAAATGAACTAAAATTCCATTGTTCAGAAATAAACACATAATATTTTGTTATATATTTTAAGATGAGATTGTCTTCCCATATTTCCTGTAGGATTTTATAACAGACTATTTTTTTTTTTTAATTTCACATCAAATATTCTTCCTAAGCAGTAGTTTTTGAACTGTGAGCTGTGTTTAGGCAGTGGAAGTCGGTGACATTGAGTTCCCTGGGCCATTGTAATCAGGGAAGTTTAACTTCTGTATTATTTCAATATTAGAATTTCACATAAAATTTCATTTGGTTTAAAATATGAGAAAATGTTTTCCTTGATCATGGTTTTCATGACTTCATAATTTCCATAATTTAATCAATTTTCTATTTTTCAAATTGTGGTTGTCCCCAATTTTTTATGGTTATAGATAAAAACTTTGATAAACATTTGATCTACAAATATTTAGGATTATAAATACTACATTAAAATGAAATTTCTTGGTTAAAGAGTATAAACATATTAAGATTAATTTCCTTAGAAATGAAATATCAATTTTCTTCTCTACCAGTGTTATTTGAGTATGTGTTTACTACAACTTTATCTTCATTAAGTATTATTTCTCTGTTAAATTTTTCAGGTACATTTTAAAAAAGAAACATTCTGTTTATTTAAAATGTTCACATGTGAATAAGAATATTCAGAAAATAACTTTAAAGGAGCTTAATATTATTCACTAATTAATTATATTTGAATGGGATCTAGAAAGCAAAATTACAATGATGCAGAAATTGTGCTTTCTTAAATATTACTTCTATTTCATTATATATGGTTGTTTATATGATGCCTTCTTCTTCTGAATATAAAGTAGAAGTTCAGGTTGGCATTCCATTCTCTGATGTATATACCAAATGTAAAAATTAGGTATTCTGCATCAGCCATCAGTAAGTTAGTGGATTACGCACTGTCTATGGATCTCTACTCAGGCTAATGAGTGTTTATAAACAGAATCAGTCTGTCTTCATTAGTGACCAGAATTAATCACCCACTCCACAAATAATACTTCCTTAGTTACTTGTATCTCCACTGTGATATCGATGACATTCTGCTTTATAATACATTTGTTTTTGTACATCTTATCTCTCCTTCTAAATTCCTTCTGTGAATCCCTCTCTGTGGTTAGCAAAAAACTTGATTTATATTTCAATAATCATTTATTTATTCAATAAATATTTACTGAGCACCTACTATGTACCAGAATTACGATAGTCACATTATAGTCACAGCAACAAGTAAGAGGAATGTCACTCCTGCCATGTGGGCTTTCAGTTCTGTGGAATAAGCAAAGATTAATTACCTATATAAATATTTTTAGAATTCCAATGGACTTTAGTGCCATAAAGTTACTGAGTGCAAGGAGAACATAGAGGAGGGCAGCTGTGGCAACAGTGATTGTGGTCGGAGAGAGACGAGAGAGGAAAGAGCATGTGTAGAGGCTGTGTTGAATTAAAATGAACACAGTGATATTAATACAAAAAAAGTAATCAGTAGTGCTACAGTGTTTCTAATAAGAGCAATCACATAAATATTTCCACTGAAACAGAATTATCAGTAAGATAGTGTTACCTGATTTGCTTTTCATCAATAGCATTTTACTAGCATATAGATTTTACTTGTGAAGTATTTATTATGTATCAGTTACTTTGGCACACACACACACACACACACACATACAGGTACAAAACTGTTACTCTTCAAAGGCCTACTCAACTAGGAGGGTGGCTCTGTTTTGACAGGAATGAGAAACTCATCTTCATAAGTTTTCTCTGGCTTCAGAGGTTTCACCACATTCTGATATGCATTCTCCTGGTGAAAAGATGAAAGTGATGGCTGATCAAATGTCCATTTTGTTGGGATTCCTCAAAACCATTCTCAAGAAGATCAGAATATTTGAGTGGGGTGGAGACTGGAAGCTGTTCACCATCTCCAGAATTCTTCTTGGGCTTCATTCTTACTCCTTGGTAGCTTCTACAAAGGAGAACTCTAAACTGTGCTGGAATAGACTGGTATCTCCCCAGCTCCTTCCCACTCAGTTGATGCAATGACTACCATGGACTAGAAAGCAACAGAAATTCATTTTCAAGAATTTTATCATACTGTTCTGTTTCTAAACAATTTCTCCCTTAATGCTCCACGAGTGCCTTTTGAATGTCTCAGCATCGTTCTGTTATATGTGCTCTATCTTGGCCTTAGACAGAAACCTTTTCTTGATTTTAACTCATGGAAGAAAATGATGACAATTTGAGATAACGTCATAATTCTGATAATTCAGTCAGATGATCTTTCTTCACAGTTTTCGGTGTTACACTCTTAGGCTATCACTAGGTGCTTTTTTCCTTTACAAAGTAAAACATGTTTTTGTTAAAATCATATACAGAATATACCTTTGTCTTGAGTCCTTATGCATGTTTATTTTATTGCACAATATGTTTTCATAGTGAAACACACAGGGGAGAACTGCTAAATTGGGATATTAGATTTTATAAAGTTCATTAAATGAGAATGAGTAGAGAATCAGGAAAGAGAAAATGTATCAGACTTCTTACTATGGTGGCTAAAATTGATCTCCAGCTCTACAGAGAGAGTCTTGCTAGTAGTTAATTTTATCTTGAGCAATATATTGGTCACTGACTGAACAATCTTATTTTTCCCTCATTATTAATACATGTAAAAGTATATTTACACATCAATGCATCAATACCTATTTTGTAGAGGAAAATTCTATCAGGTCTTTTTATATAACCACAGATAAAAATTTGATGCTAGCAGGTAGCAGACATTTATACATTTATAGGTTAATCTTTACTCTCTGTCCAAGAATTCTATGCATATTGATATATCACACCAAATCAAGGAATTAGCTGCCCAAATCTCAACCTTTTGTGAAAGATGTTTCAGTTCAAGCTTCTTTTCTTTTTTTTTTTTTTGCATGTACAGTAAATCGATAAAAATTAGTTTTAGTAAAAGAAAAATTAAAGACATCAGTGCCTTAAATAGTATTGACATTTATTTTTCTGTTTCAGTGACTTTAAATTACAATTCAACATTATTTGGATTACTTTCATATTCATTTTTTTCTTGATTTCTACAACAATTCTGGGATGGAAGCAAAGTAGACATTAGAAAGTGAATAAGCTGAAGCTCAGAGGACTTCAGTATTGTCTCCACTGTGGAAAACTTCACCAGTCCCAAAGAAAAGTCTAGACCTAAATGAAGGCATTGGGAACATGGTGTCCTTCTGTTTGCTGGGCTACTGAAGCATTAGGAGACATCTGAGCCATCAACATGTAGATCTTGCAAGACCTTGATATGACCCACACAGAGGAGGAGGTAGAATGAATATGAGCTCACAATCCCTCAAAGTTGTCCGTAAATAAAGATATTTTCAGTGAGTATTTAATTAAATCTTGTGCTGCCAGTCTTGACCAACAGTGATTTCCAAAAAAGATTTGCCCACTGGAGATTATTGATACTGATACTAGCATATATGAAAGAGTTTATAACTGCTGAGTTCCTTACTATTAGTCCAATCTCTAGAGGGAGTGACATAGAAAGAGGAAAAGAGTATAAAATGGCTGCCAACAGAATTAAGTCTGGACTATGACTTACTTGCTGTGTGACCTTGGACAAATTACTTAACCATTCTGGCCTTTGGCTCACAGGATCGGTATGCTCATCTGATGAGATAATGTCTGTGAATGCATGTAGGACAGTGCTTGGCAGTGTGAAGGCACTCTCTAAATGGTAACTATTATTATTTAAAGGAGGCTAAGGAAGAGTCTAACCACTGTGTCTCTTTTGCTGAACTCAAATCTAGAAACAGACAAAAAGGGGTCAAAGCAGTTAAGGGATTCCAGATGTAGTCAAAGCCACAGGGTGGCTGAAGTTTGTCTGAGAGCCTAGATGCCAGAAGGAAAGTGGGAACCAGAAAAGAAAAACTACCACCTCCCTGCCCTGCTGCTACTTGGTCCTCTTTGTCAATCTTTGAACTACTTAATAAACACTAATTAACCCTGTGCCCTGTGAGACAGACTTGCCTAAAGCAACATGCTTTTAAGAACTATACACATCTCCTGTAATTGACTTGATTATCCTCATTGCCTGGGACATCAGAAAAGCTTTCTTCCATTGGTATCTTATTACCATAGAGAAAAACTTGCATGAGTGTACCTATATCTGACTTCTTGAAATTAAAGGTTTAGTCCAAGCGCAGCAGGGAAAAGATACTATCCTTCTGGAACAAAATGTTCCTGACTTAAATAAATAGAAGAGGGTTCAAGCCAAAATTATTCATTGTGTTATTATAAAATTTTTAAACAAGTAAAAACTATCAATTACAAAAATCATAACCATGGTACATTCATAAGTGTAATAGATGTGTTTGATCATGTGTGCATACATAGGTATCCCAGGCTCAGAAGAGCAGATTATTGTAAAAGTATCTTTTCTCCCCCTGTGGGCAGAGCAACAGTAAAGAATCTTTTCAAGCTCAAACTGTGTGGTGATAAAATTTTACTTTCAGTGGTAAGTCCCTTCTGCCAAGCACCTGTAATTCCCAGAGTCTTCTTGTATATGTCTAATTTATAAGGATCCCTGTTTATTTTTGTCTATTTATGCACCTCAGTAGATCGCCTTCTCCTTGAAGGCAGGAGGTCTGGTGGTCCATGATTTGATTCCTCCTAATTGCTTGTCCTGGGGAAAGTGCACAGGGCGTTGTTCAGCCCTCTGAATCCTGACTGGCTCTGGTCCTCTTTGGCACACACTTTCTCCATCTATCTGGTCATTCTCCTGGCTGTCTCTGTCCTGTTTGTGGCTCCTGCTCTCACTTTCTCCATAACCTTGACTCCTCTTTCTCATCCATTTCTACTGTCCAACAGTACCTGAAGGCCCAATTCTAACATCAACTCCTTTGTCACCTGTGGCCTCAGGTTTCTGTCCTCTGAATCTTTCCTTTTCCTGGATTCTGACTCTGCTGCCCAGCATAACATTCAATTATCCTCAGTTGCTCCATGGTTTCTGGCTTTATCTCTACAACTAAGTGCCTTAAGGAGAAAGGCTCCTGTCTGAAATTTCTTTCATTGATCGATTCAGCAAACATATTCTTTTGTTTTCTATCCCCAGTTGCCTAACCTGTACATGATAGAAATATAGTAGACACTCAGTAAGGACTGGTTATTTGTTCAGACCAGCTACAATGTTCAACATGGGTCTAATCTCTAGCAAAAGCCTTCTCTTGGATTTTACTAGGAAAGTGATTCTAACTTTAGGTTGTACTTGCTTTATGTATCTGTCCAAAAATTTTACCATCTACTTCTTATTAAAATAGAAGAGACTTTTTTTTTTTTGACCACTAAACAGGGGAGAGGGTGTATATTCCGCCATTGTTGTTTTTATAGCTGTTGCTGTTGTACGTTCTGTGTTTCTGTCCCGTTGTTAAATATTCCTTCTCTGATCTACCCACTGCCTATCTCTGCAGCCCCTTCCCCCACCACTTTGGCCCTTGCCCACAATTTTCCAGTCATTCTGACTTCTTTAAATTCTTATAACCTGCCATGCCCTCTCTGATTTTTATGTCTTTTTACATAAGCTATATAATATATAAGAATTATCTCCTAACTCCAGCCCTCCCCATCTCCTTTCTCCTCTCTAGCTCTGACTGATCTTTCAGGATTCAGCTTTAATGTCATTTTTTTCTGGAATGCCTTCCTGTTGCTGCAACATAAGGAGACATAAACTCCCAGAACATGCCATAGTTCTTGAGTGGTAAGATGTCACCCATTGTCAATGCCTGGATTCTAAGCTTGAGGAGTCAAGGACTATGTCTGCCTTGTCCACCCTTGATATCATCAGTGCTCACCCCAGCACCAGACACAGAGAAGGTGCCCATCACCTTGTAGTAAATGAATGCATTCCTTCTGTAGGGGATCTTTAGGAGGGGGTATGAAACTTCACCTACTCCAACTGACCCAAATATCAGGTTCCTGTTCGTTTTTTTGTTCCCTAAATTATCCATATACTCCAGTTTACTTACTTTAATTTCATTTTTTGAAAGTTTTGAAATCTCTCAGTATATAAAATTAGATTAATCATATTCTTTGTTTCATTTCAAATTGCTTAATTGAAGAAATTCTGGCTAAATTTTTTCTAGACCAACATAGTTTTTGTAGGATGACAAGTTCTCTCTGAACATTTTCCAAGTGTGTGCCCATTTAAATATTTACTTGGAAGTGTCTTTTGTTTTCAAGACGCTTATTTGGAAATTCTGAGTGCAAATTATGGCTATGTAATCCATTTGGACAAAAGCAAGCTGGTTGCCAGGTTACCATTTTAAATGTGCTCATAAAATGCTGCTTGGTAATATCACTTTAATCCAGTGTTTACTGTACCTGGCAACTGTTCTCGTGGTACACTTCAAAAGTATTCAGATAGGATGTAGTTTCTAATGATCGAGGGACTACCACTGCTCGGTAAATAGGATTAGAGACAAGACTGAGATATTTTGCTACTCATCACTTGCATTTAAGTATATGAGAGTTAAATTTGACAAACTGAATTAAGTTTCTTGTTTGTAAATGAGTGCTTTTCTTTCCTGGAATATTTTATTTATCAGAATCATAGAAGGGCTATTTAACACTTTGGGAAATGCTATCATATTTGGTTCTGCTTCTTTCAACTCTCAGCTAAGAGGACCAGAAACACGGTGAAAAGCTGGGCCAAACACGGTGAAAAGCTGGGCCGCACACTGCTGAGCGTGCAGGTGGGTGGACAGCCTGTGTGCTCCTGCAGCTGCGTCTCCCTGGCAGGCATCTAGGGCTCCTCAGTTGTGCTTAGAACCCCAAAATAGATGTTTTTCCCTTCACTTCTTTCCCTGACTCACCTCAAATAGAACTAGACTTTCCACTTACAAAAAGCACAGCTTTCTTTATTTTTATGCTCACAAAATCACCTGATAACATTAGAATGCAAATGACTAAATGCAGACACTGTGATTCCTTCTCCACTGGGTCCTGAAAGCCTGGCCTGTGTGCTTATTCTGTGTCACATTCTTATAGGCTCAGTATTCTCTGAGTGTTCTTTTTAAAGAAATAGCTGTCTTTCCTGGGTCCTTTTTAAAAGTTGAAGAGTATCTATTCAAAAGTTCTTGCAAATCGTTTTGTGGGGTAAAGAAGAACCATTCCCTGTTTCTTCTTATAGCAGCATCTACCGTGGTAATCACCAACTCTGCCTTTTCCTTCTGGGCACACAGCTAGTCCACATGCCCCAGCCTCTCTTGGGGTTAGGAGTGGTGCTGGTGTTGAATTTGGCTAATGCCATGTGGGCAGAAGTGACATGCACATCTCCAGGCCTGGCAAAAATGTCTACTGCTTAACCCTGCCCACTCTACCTGCTGCCTGCAGGAACGGTGTTTGGGATCTCCAAGACTTTGTATAGAAGGAGCCAGAGCAAATTGTCCTGCTCACCACCAACGCACTGTGACATGAGCAAGAAATCAACTCGTATTGTGTAAAGCCATTGAGGTTTGGGGTGGTTGCTGGAGCAGTTAACCCAACCCGCCGACAACTGCAACACTCTTTAACTCCTGTGACCTTCACATACTCATAAAAACACATGAAGGGTCTTCCCTCGTGGCACAGTGGTTGGGAGTCCGCCTGCTAATGCAGGGGAGGCGGGTTCGAGCCCTGGTCCAGGAAGATCCCACATGCCATGGAGCAACTGAGCCCGTGAGCCGCAACTGCTGAGCCCACGTGCCACGGCTACTGAGGCCCGCATGCCTGGAGCCTGTGCTCCGCAGGGGAGAGGCCACCACAGTGAGAGGCCCGGGCACCCCAGCCAGGAGTGGTCCCTGCTCACCACAGCTAGAGAGGGCCCGCGCGTAGCAGCGAAGACCCAACGCAGCCAAAATTAAAATGAATAAATAAAATAAATAAATTTATTAAAAAAAAAGAAAACACATGAAAATGGCCACCATGAAAGAAAAGCAGCATCAACAGTGAAGCTAGTGAAGCTAACGTGCAGCCTGAATGGAGAGGGTGGTGCTTAGCTAGTCGCTCCTGCCCCTCTTTCACCAGACCCTGTCCCTTTGAAATGGCTGTGGCAGGAGATGAAGTCCACGTCACTTTCTTGCTGCTTTATTTTGCCAATACAGCTCCTACAAACTGTTGTACCCTTCAAAATCCACATGCACATTTATACTTTTGACTTATGCCACAGAGGCAGTTTTACTCCTGTCCTTTTCTTCCTCTCTTCCATAAGAGAATATTTTCTTTAATGCTGAGTATAGATAAATTTGGCCTTGGAACCTCAGGATCATCACAGGCTTTTGCAGTCACAAATGTGCTTGCAAAAATTTTATATCCTGAGTTGTATTCATTGGACATGCTTATAATTCTTTGCTTAAGTTTAAAAATATGTCCAAGAAACAAAAAATGTCAAGTGTAGATTTGGCAATGATTCAGTTAATCTGATCACCATAGGCAGAGAAACCCAGGTAATTCAAGCTGAAAAAGAAAACTCACTTAGATAAGGCATTTTCAGTTAGGGCCACACAGGAACATCTGCCAGCTTGTAGGCTGTCAAGTTTTTGAAGAAGTGTTTTATTTTCTTGGGAAGTACAAGTGTAGAAGAAATACTCAAGTACTTGAAAAAGCCTTTTCTCTCTCTGGATAGCCTTGGGCGATCAGATCCCTGAAAGGAAACAGGCATTTCCCTTCTGAAAAGGGATGGCTTTAACTTCTAGCAGATAAGCTTTCTCTCAGGAAGGGGAAAATCCTTATATATTTTTTTTTCTTCCCAGCTATACTACAGCCCTAAAAATATCTCAGCCACAGAAGAGTTGGTTATCTTTTAGCATCTGCATTGATGAATCTCTCAAGGCCTCTAAATTCAATTTTTAAAAATTGACTCTAAAATTTTCAAAGGGCTATGGGATGGGGAAAATTGGAGATTAGAATCCAAAACGGCCTGTAGAGGAAACAGTGGAAATTTAAACTGCCTTCTGTGTGCACAGCTGCCCTGTTAATAATGCTTTCGCTGAGGAACATCTGCCTGGGGCCTCACCACACACCTAGGGTGCAGGCTGAGGGTTCAGTAATGTATATCCTGATGGGGGATTATCCTTGTGAGCGTTCTCTCTTGCAACTGTGGCTGGTTCCAAATGGAACTGTTGGTGATCCAGAAACAAAGTGGACTCCCTTCCAGGAAGCTGAAATAAGGAGATTAAGAAACTAGGGAGTCCTACGAACATTTTCCATGTTACTTAGAACTTGACCAGACTTAGCTTTAATCAAAGTTAATCAACCCATCTGAGGCAGATCAGAGAGAAAATCCAAATGGGGATGAATGCTAATGCAGCAGGGCACCAAGGGCCTTACTGGTAATAGGCAAGAAAGCCTCTTTCTCCAAATGAGAGAGATGCTCAACTGTGCAGGGCCATATGTCTGCTGCAATCTGTGGCCTTATGGATGAAGAACTCTCTCGACCCCAAGGCACTATGTTGAACAAGGAACAATCTTGACAGCGCCAAAGGGTGAAAGGAATTCACTGTGCTTCAAACACAATTGAAATATTTTAGTAACAAAGGTGTTCGTAAAAGAATATGTCACTGGTGTTGATTGTTTTCTACATTATTTGATTAAAGGAGAAAGAAGAGAGAATTTTTGAAATTTTCTAAAATTAACAACTATAATATTAAGGGTTCCATTTTCTTTTCAAACAGAAGAATACTGACATATCCAAATATTTAACATTCTTTACAAAGTTGACAGTTGGGGAGACTATACACACACCTCAATAAAAATGCCATTTTTCAAATAACATTTGGAACTTTTCCTCAGCAGTGCCTTTAGAAACTGTGGCATGTTTTATTAAATGCTCAGGAGTGGCCACTCTGTATATACTGTGAATTTTATATTTTTCTAAATAGTTAGAATTTATAAAGCTTATCTGTAATGATTAAGATTTGTGATCAGAGTGTTACATTTAGGTGAAAGGAGCCTTCTTAACTTTAAAAGTAACAAAATTAAACTTTGTAAGTAAAAAGCAATCAAAGTTAATTTTTGGCTAATTTACAAAGTGACTCTAAAAACAGTGACCTAAGAGGAATTCTTGAAATGGCTTTGCACAATGGCAGAATTCTACAATACATGGCTAGCTCCCAAGGGTGATTTGACAGGCAAGTATTTATTTGGGTGTTTACATCCTGGCACAATTGTTTAAAAGGTCAGTGTGGCAGAGTTTAAAGGCGTTTTTTTGACATCCACTTTCAGTGATGAAGGACTAGGTAATCTGGACAACCTCCTGCTGAGTACAACTAAGAAAGCACAGAAATATTTTTTTAATGGCACAAAGGCATTGGAAAGTCAATAAGGCATGGGAGGACCATAGGGTCAAGATTTTGAAGAAGATAAACATTAAAAGAGAAGAATGCTGCCTTGCAGGGCCACTCTCCCCTGGCAGCATCTGCCCAGTCCAGAATAGTCGGCTAAGCAGCCAAGAAGCCTCAGTGCTCACAGAGAGTCTTGTGGAATTAGGAGGACAAAAGCTGGAATAGATGTGCTGCTGGTAGTGCTGGTAAAACACCAATATTTTGTGTTAAAATACCAAAGATCTTTAGGAGTAAGGATTCTAAAAGTAAGGGTGAACCAGAAGTAGACATCTTAAAGGAATTGAAGTACAGATTTAAATTTCTAAAGTCCTTGAAAAACAGATCAATGTGTGTCTGTGTTGCTAGTGTACATAGCTACCTGCAAAAAATCACCATAAATCATCTCTAGTTGAGGGTAACATCAGTATAGGGCTTATCTTTATACTTTTTTTGTTTTGTTTTGTTTTGTTTTGTTTTTGGTGGTATGCAGGCCTCTCACTGTTGTGGCCTCTCCCATTGCGGAGCACAGGCTCCGGACGTGCAGGCTCAGCAGCCATGGCTCACAGGCCCAGCCGCTCCGCAGCATGTGGGATCTTCCCGGGCCGGGGCATGAACCCGTGTCCCCTGCATCGGCAGGCAGACTCTCAACCACTGCGCCAGCAGGGAAGCCCCTCTATAATTTTTTATATGCAATATTCAGCAAGTAATCAAAAATAATCAGGCATGTGAAGAAAAACATAAGGGAAAAAACAGATTAAAGAAACAAACATCCTAAACTACAGATAAAGACTTTAGAATAGCTATGTTTGCTGTATTTTAGGAGATAATAGATATTATTGAAAAGTTAACCAGGTATATGAAAACTATTTTAAAAATTATATAGAAATTAAGAGCTCACTAGGAGTAACAGCATATTAGAAACAACTGAAGAATCAATAAGTAAATCAAAAGATATATCCGAAGAAAATGTCCAAAGTGAATAATGGAGAGTAAAAAGAATCTAAAGTTAAAAGAGAGGGTAAGAAACATAGAGGATAGTGTGAGGATGTGCAGTGGACAAGGGTCCTAGGCAAAAAGATGAGAAAAAAATGGGGCATTCATGATCAATGATAAAATGACAATAGCTGAGGATTTTCCCAAAATGAAGAAAACATCAAGCCACATATTCAATAAGCATCATAAACTCCAAGAAGGATTTTTTTAAAATCACATCTAGATGCATCATAGTAAAACTGAAAAAAATCCAACTGGGAAAAATTTTTAAAAGAACATCCTAAAAACAAAAAGGATAAGAAGAAAACATAAAAAGAAGAAATTATTAGCCTGACAACTATCTTTTGAAAAAAAGAAAAAAAAAAGTATGGAAACCAGGTAAAAATACAGTAACAACTTTCAAAGAAAGCAAGCAAATAACTGCCAACCTAGCATTCTATACCCAGAGAAAATATCCTTCAAAAATAAAGGTAAAATAGACTTAAAATTATTTTTTCATTGCAAAAATTATCACTAACTGACTTGAACTAAAATACTAAAGGGTGTTTTTCAGGTAGAAGGATAGTGATCCCAGATAGAAGGTTGTAGATTTAAGATGAATTAAATAACAAAAACACCACCCACAACAACATAAAGCAAATATATGGGCAAATCTAAATGATGTTAACTATAATAAACAATATTAATAATGTCATTTAGATACATAAAATCAATGGTCAATGATGTCCAAGTGTTCGAAAGTTCTCACATTGTCAGAGGTAAAATTAATAATTTATACAACAGCTTGGATTAAATCTAGGGTGACCATGGCAATCTCTAGGATAAAGAATGAAAGAATAGGAAAAGCTAATAGAGGTAAAGACCTCATATAAGTTGAATCATGCAGTATTTGTCTTTAGTTGTCTGGCTTATCTCACTTAGTTTAACAGCCTCAAGTTTCATTTATGTTGTTGCATATTGCCAATTTTTCTCCTTTCTTAAAGCTAAATAGTATTTCATTGTGTGTGTATGTGTGTGTGTGTGTGTATACGCACAAAGAATATACTATTTATATATAATATACAGGATATATTATTTGTCCATTCATCTGTTGATAGACCTTTGGCTTGTTTCCATGTCTTTGCTATTGTGAGTAATGCAGCAATGATCATGGAAGTATAGATATCTCTTTAAGATAATGATTTTACTTCCTTGGATGCGTACCCAGAAGTATGGGTCAGATGATAGTTCTATTTTTAATTTTTTGAGGAATTTCCACACTGTTTTTCAAGGGCCTATACCATTTTGTATTCCCACCAACTAAAATAGTGAAATTCATAGAATCAAAGAGTGGAATGGCAGTTGCCAGGGCATAGGGGGGCAGAGAAGGAAATCTAATCAACAGGCACGAAGTTTCAATCAAATGAGATTAATATGCTCTAGAGATCTATTGAACAACATTGTACCTATAGGCAACAATAATGTATTGTACACTGAAAAATTTATTAATAGGGTAGATTTCATTTTAAATGTTCTTACTACATGGGGATAATGTGCAACTGTCTTTACTACCCTCTTCAATGCATCTTTTCTTATTTCTGTGTTCCACCCAGGTGCTGTAACCCCTATCCTGGAATGCTTAGCTCTTGTGAAGGTATTTTTGTGTGGAGGTTGTTGTTCAATTTGATGTTTGTGGGAGGTGATGAGCACTAGGAATTTCTATCCCACCATCTTGCTGATGTCACTTCCATAACTCACTACATGATGAAAGTGATTTGAATGACTATCAATTTTTGAGTAAAAATTCTAGAAACTTTAGCCTATAAGCATAGAGTTTTAAAAATAATTTATTACATCTTTTCAAATAAATTGCACAACTAATTATATTAAAAAACAAGATATAT
The DNA here is from genome assembly GCF_964165515.1 of Mesoplodon bidens. Lineage (NCBI taxonomy): Eukaryota > Metazoa > Chordata > Mammalia > Artiodactyla > Ziphiidae > Mesoplodon > Mesoplodon bidens. The sequence goes on along the minus strand of NC_138173.1, from coordinate 36,100,858 downwards.
TAAAATAACTAAAAATATTTCTGCCCCAGGGATCAACATTATGACCACTTATTACCCTATAAATTTCATCATCAGTCAGTCAGTCTTCAGGTAGGCAATTTTTAATTTATTCATTCAACAATCAATATTTAGCAAATATTGCTCTCTCTTAGAGGCTGCATGTTGAACACAAAGATAATAAGACTGAGCAATTCACATTCAAGGTAAGAAAAATAGTCAAGAAATTCATAAAGTCCTCCACTTGAAATTTATTGAGCACTACTAGATGATGGATAGTCAAAGATAAATGGTCTTTATGGCCTCTCCTCTTGAAGAGCACTCTAGAGAGCATGATAAATTCCAACAACATGTTCTAAGATTTATGGTAAAGGACAGAGGAGGAAATAGCTATATCCCCCTGGGCAAAGCAGTGGTCAAGAGGAAGTGACAGTTGAGCTGTGTCCTGAAGGATGAGTAGAAACAAGATCATGGGCAAGGAGTTATATCAGCTGGTTTGGAGACCTAGAAATAGTTCACAGACACTAGAACCTAAGTGGATGGAGACAATGAAGGAAGAAGAGGCTTAAAAGTAAGGAGGGGGCCAGACAGCAAATGACCTTTTACCATCATAATAAACATGTTGGATTTTTGGCAAGGTATGATTATTAAATGGTTTTAAGTATCAGTAGAATAGTGACATGTTCATACTGCATTTTAGAAATATAACTCCAATGGCAGTATAGAAAATATTCACAAAAACGAGACAGCCTAGAGACCATGAACATGACAGAAGGGATGGTGGTGTGTGTAGGAGATTTCAGATGTGGAGCTAAAGACATTGCTGACTGCTTGGGTGTGGTGAGGAAAAGCGATGGATGTTTAGTGGTGCCCTTCCAGCTATGGGACAGGCAACAGGACTAGGGGAAGACCTTAAGTTCAGTTTCCACTTGCTGAGTTTTAAGTGCCTAAGGAATAAACAATAAGGATGACCTTGAGGGCAAGGATCACATTTAAATCTCTATAGACCTTTGGTATAAATCCATAACCTTTTTTTCTTCTATATGATAAATGACAATAAGAATGTCTTTAGAGTTATAAGCTAAATGTGTTTATGTTAATAATTACACTTTTCTAGTGGAAGCATGATAAACCCTTTAGAGCAGGAACAAATTCCTTGGCCTCTTTGGGTAGTGTATCATTAGCCCTCTATACATAGCTCTGTATCAAAAGCTCCTTTCTCCTCCCGGCAAGTCATACCTTTTTGCCTCCTCTAAGCATCCCACTCTTAATACTGACTTCAAAACAATTCGCCAAAAAAGATTTTAGGTTGTATCTGTAAATAAAATGAGCCTATAATTTTGATATTTTAGGGACTTCACTGGTGGTCCACTGGTAAAGAATCTGCCTTCCAATGCAGGGGAAGAGGGTTCAATCCCTGGTGGGGAAACTAAGATCCCACACGCCAGGAGGCAACTAAGTCCATGTGCCACAACTACTGAGCTCGCATGCCTCAAGGAGAGAGCCTGTGCACCAGAACTAGAGAAGAGAAAACCTGCATGCTGCAACTAGAGAAAAGCCCACATGCTGCGATGAAAGATCCCGCGTGCCTCAACGAAGATCCCGCGTGCCACAACTAAGACTCAACGCAGCCAAAAAAATAAAATAAAATAAATAAATAAATAAATAAATAAATATTTCTTTCAAAATTTTGATATTTCAAAGAGCCTTGAGAGCTGAATCAATCTCCTCCCAGTGTGCCATCCTTAGTAAAAGATAGTCTTGTTGAAATTTTAAGTTTGTGACCTTATTTTCCAAAACAAATGCACTCATTATCCTGGTGTGCTGTTATTTTTTTCTTGAGTAGTCACTTAATTTTTCCTTCTGTGTATACATTATTTCCCTAATTATATCAACTCACTGAGGGTATGTCTTAAGTGTCTTTGGATCTTCTGATGCCCTCCTCATGGCACCAGGCACATAGTCTGTGCTCAGGAAGATTTACTGATGGTTATTTGGTATGTTATTTGAATTAATCAAATGATGTCATTAACTATTTTTAATAAGTCAAAGCTTAAACTTAAGTTGCAAGTCTTGGAGTTGATGAATACAATTCTGGATTTTCAAAATGTTGCTTACTTTCTTGGAAACTGTGTCATGCCCTCACACAATCAACTTTCCTAATTCCTTGTTGACACATTCTCTGAATCATAAAAGGAAAATAAGTTTGATTCATAAAGAGAGAGTTAACTCATGTTTTGATACTCAGAGTGGTATTTTTCCCCTGCTACTGAACTTGATGATTTGCTAAAGAAAAAAACAAAAGCTACAAATCCCACAGTGACCTCACTCATGTCCTGTTAACCAAACACGTGTCATAGTCATCACGTGGATAGCTAGAACATTTATAAAGGCCACAGGGCCTTTGCAAAGAGTTGGAAACAACTCTGTTTTAGTGAATCTTGGAACAGATATGCTCCTGCATGCACATTGCTATTGTCAAGGGACTTTCCACAGTCTCCTTATGTTTTACGAATTATAATTGAAGTGTGCCACCAAATTAAGGAGGGACAAAGGTAATTTTTGGAATCAACCAGGTCTCTTCCCTGAATATTGACTCTTGTGAAACCTACTGCAGTTCCTGTATGCATGAAACCTTGCTTCTGTAGAGGAGACTGGACTTTCTCCCCCAAGAGCTAATCTCCTTGTCAATGACCAGTGGCTCATGAACAGCCTACTTATCAAACAACGGTGGTGCCTTACGTTGAGATATTTATGGCCTGGGAGGTGTCTACCCATTGAACATGAAGTGCAAAGGTGGTAAAACTGATAGGATTTTAAGGTAGCTCTCTAGGCAAAATAAAACAAGAGCAGCACTAACTTCATTCAAACTGAGTATTAAAATCGAACCATTTCTCACTCAGAGAGCTCCCTCAGCAGTAACTGAGTACGGGTTAGTGCAGAAAATGCTATGAATCACCGAGCCTCAGAAGTCTGTCTGTCTTTATGTAGACAGATGGATTGATTCTTTCATTGTATGTTGGCTAGAGTAACATTTGAAGTCCTAGAATAGTCAGGACAGTTAATTTAAATGTTTCATACTTTATTTACTCCATGTTTAAAAGATTTTTTAAAGTACCAGTCATCCATTAAATCCATAAAACTGATGTGTCAATTTGTTCAATTCTTTGGTTGCTGTTAAGTGTTTATTGAATAAACCACAATGTATCAAACATAAGTATAGACAAGCCCATTCTAACCTTACAAGCTAAATTAGCTTAAGCATTACTCATAAAAAAAAACCCACAAATCTTAAACAAGCATGTATTGATCAAATTTTAAAAGTAGTTTGTGAACAGTGGACTTGAGTGTATACCGTGTGGGAAACAGTTGCTAAAAAGGAATTTTCAAGAACTGAGTCTTATTTGACTCAGCTTTTCTGAGAAGATTTCACATGTAAGATGTAATTTGATGAAGAGTCAAATGTTGGATGTCAGTGAGCTTCGCAGGTAGAAGGTAATGCAATCCATGTTAGGGAAAAAATCTAAAATAAGTTATCTCAAACCTAAATCTGAAGCAGATTTTTCAATTAAAATAGAAAACAAATTTCAAAATTGGGCAAGATTGGCAATTATCTCGTCACTTTGATCAATATTAATGATGTGAGCAAATCTGGAATTGAGCCAAGACAGTGTTTCCTTCCTCTTTTGCTTGCTTACATGCTGGGCAATTGAATTAAGCATATAATGGCACTCACACTTCTGAAGAAATGGCTATCAGTTCAACCAAGTCTCAACCTGCAAACCTCACACAAACAGTGTGATGCCCAATTCTTTCTGCTTTGAGGACCTGGAAGCAAATTTATAAGGTTTGGTTTCAGGGAAAGAGAAGGTGATGCACGATGTGATTTCTTCTTCTTTTTTTTTATATATATTTTTTATTTTTATTTTTTTTTGCTTTATAACAAATTTAATCAGTTATACATATACATATGTTCCCATATCCCCTCCCTTTTGCGTCTCCCTCCCACCCTCCCTATCCCACCCCTCCAGGCGGTCACAAAGCACCGAGCTGATCTCCCTGTGCTATGCGGCTGCTTCCCACTAGCTATCTACCTTACGTTTGGTAGTGTATATATGTCCATGCCGCTCTTTCACTTTGTCACAGCTTACCCTTCCCCCTCCCCATATCCTCAAGTCCATTCTCTAGTAGGTCTGTGTCTTTATTCCTGTCTTACCCCTATGTTCTTCATGACATGTTTTTTTCTTAAATTCCATATATATGTGTCAGCATACAGTATTTGTCTTTCTCTTTCTGACTTACTTCACTCTGTATGACAGACTCTAGGTCCATCCACCTCATTACAAATAGCTCAATTTCATTTCTTTTTATGGCTGAGTAATATTCCATTGTATATATGTGCCACATCTTCTTTACCCATTCATCTGATGATGGACACTTAAGTTGTTTCCATCTCCGGGCTATTGTAAATAAGGCTGCTATGAACATTTTGGTACATGTCTCTTTTTGAATTATAGTTTTCTCAGCGTATATAGTTTTCTCAGTGGAAATAGTGGAAAAATCAAAGAAATACAACCTACAGGGGAAAAATTAAATTTTTCCATTGTAATGACAGTAGTTTATCAAGATGAAAGCCAGAATGGGTCAGAGTCATCTTTATTCCAAAAGGCCATGCCAGTGGCTGAACTGATAATACAAATCCTTCTCAGGTTAGTGCCATTTGGCTGAAATATTCCAGTTTTTTTGAACTGTGAATGATAAAGTACGATCACTGTGTAGAATTGGGGTGAGGGAGAGGGAACAAAAGAAATTTGTTTACACAGATTTACTCCTGGATGTCCTAAATTATGCCTCAGAAATAATTGTTTAAACTGTTCCACACAAATAATTTGTAAACAAACACATTTTCAGTATTGCTCCTTAAATGGGAGAGTTAGCTACCGGGGAAGAAGACAGACATTAAATCTTAAGCACAGAATAATGGCTTTACAGCTCTGCTCTCAAAGTATCAGATACTTTTACGAAGAGAAGCTTCACACAAAGGAGGACGGACCAATGATTTACTAATGTCGTCCAGCCTCAGGTTCTGTGCACCCTTACAAGTTGATCTTCATTATTTGCAGATTCCATACTTGCAAATTTGCCTACTTGCTAAAATTTATCTGTGACTCCAAAATCAATACTTATGGTGATTTTGAGATCATTCACAGATAAGTGCAGAGGAGGGAAGAGTTTTGAGTCAGCCATTGTGGACATTCCCAGCTGAGGCGGAACTCGGCCTTCTTGTTTCAGCTCCATACTGTACACAAGTGTCCTTTTCTTGGTTTATTTAGTGCCACATCTTTCACATTTTTGTAGTTTTTCTTGGTAAGTTTGCTGTTTAATATGGGCCCCAGGCATAATGCTGAAGTGTTGTCTATTGTACCTAAGCCCAAGAAGGTTGTGTCATGCTTTATGAAGAAAATATGCATTTAGGTAAGCTTCATTCAGGCATGAGTTAAATCAACAATATATAGTAAGTAAGGTGTCTTTATACAGAAACACACATAAAACAAGGTTATGTATTAATCACCTGATGACAATGTTGTGACCAGAGGCTTGTAGGAACCTCCCACTGTATTTCCCCTAGTAACAATGATTCAATATTTGCTAATGCAGTGTTTGCAGTGACTTTTTAGAACATATAACTACAGTAAATAATGAGATTCCACTATAGTGCTTGTTTCTAGTGCCCAGAATTATCAATCAGATAAAAGGTCACAAAAAAGAATTTATACTACTGCTTAGAATTACAGAAATTATAGCCACAAATCCAAAATTTTAAACGTAGTTTTTGGTTTTTAAAAAAAGCACATTTCAAATGTATATAACCTTGAGTGAATATATGCATATCTATTTTCAGTCATACTTTGCTCCTCTTAAGAGATATACAACAGTTTGGAAAGTAATTCAAGTGGATAAAATATTTCACAATTTTGTGAAGGGGTAATGTTATCAAATAAAATGGGGCTTCAATAACCATGTCCAAGCCATGTCTTTTGAAAGGAATCTGTATCAGAACCAGAGTTGGTGTTATTAAGATATAAACCCTACATGAGTATTTTTTAGGTGCATTGATTTTTTATTGTTGAATAATAATAATACTTTGTATTTGTACAGCTTGCTGTGGTCTTAACCCTGCTCATGTGCATTTGATCACTTTGATTCTTTAGGAAGGTGAAGACATTCAGGTATTACTACCACAAATTAGCTGATGGGAACTGTGAGGCTACCAGTTAAATGACTTGCCCATAGTAACAAATCACTTACATGTCATTTTTGAGATTAAAACTCAGAAGACTTCAGATAGTGTCCTATATTTTACTCTGTGTTGCCATGCTAAGGCTCATTTTTAGCCTTGAGAAATTTTTAGCACACTTTGTCTATCAGTAAATCCAAATCCAAAGACCAGTTGAAAGTGTTCTAAATGTAAGGTTGTTACATGTTTTCCATTTATAATTTCACTTACCTATATTTGAAGCACTGCTTTTTAAATAACATATTTTATTTTACACTTTCTTCTGACTTATGTCTGTGATATAAGAAGTAGTTACTGAGAGACAAGCTGAATTTGTAACCTGTGTCGTATGACTCCAAGCTAAAAGTACATTCTTTACTTACATAGTAAATCCTGGATTGGACAGTGAATGTTTAAGTTTGGGAAACATGTAAGTCTGGTTTATATCTCATACCAAAGAACACTTAGTATTATGCTGAACAGAAAAGAAGCTTCAAGGTAAGGCAAATGTAGCTACCAAAAGTAATGATCTTTTTGAAAAATTGCTATCATGTCACCCTTGAACTGAAAAAGCATTTGCAACTGTTGTTTTTTTGGTAGCCATAATGTTGCAAAAATTGGGAGAGAGGCATTTCTTTTTGCAGGGGTGTGTGGTGGCACATATTTACTTGCACTTGGCAGATTATCTTATTTTAAATGGATTCAACAGTCTGTGAGGGGGCAGATGTTCATGACAACAAAAGGAGGACAAATTAGACTGAGTTAAAAAGGGAGCATACGGGAATAAATACAATGCATGGTTATTAGCCTACAGAAGTGCTATAAGAAATAAAAACTTGACATGAATGGGAAAGCAGGGTGATGGTATATATCAGGGAAATAGGGAAGGAAGGCCAAGTGGCAAGATTTTATCAAGTTAAAAAATTATCTGTCAAAATTTCTACATCTCATAAAATACGTTTTAGAATTCCATTCTCACCCACCATCCTCACCCCGCCCCATAGAAAAGAAGCCTTGAGACTGTAAAAATTCAAAAGCTCAGTGTTCAGACTCTAACATTTTAACATTTTCAAGAGACAACACAAATTTAGCTCAGTCGGTAAAGCTTATTTTTGCTACACCGATGTTGACATCCTTATTACAGACCTTTCTATCAGAATGTTGAAGAGATGGAGGGATGCCTAACTTGCTGTGAGTTTGCTGAGACACGAAAGAACTTCGCTTCAGGAGTATTTTTAATGGTACAGTCAGGGCTAGAGATGGCCCTGCTCAAAAACTCAGTGTGGTGCCAAAAGGGTAACCAAATGAAGTATGCAATTAGGATGCTTTTAGAGGCACTCTGCGATATGGCTGTGCTGTAATAGTTATTGTGTTGTAATTACTGCTGATTTGTTGTGTTGTTTTGAGCCTTTAAATCCCTTGAAGTATCCTGCCAAAAATTAAAGTATTAAAAGGGTGACTCAAACACACTTAAGATTATAAATAGCTTAGATCAGATCTATTGTACATGAAATTGATATTGTTAAGGAACATTGAGTCATTTGAACCAAAAAGAGAACATAAAAGAAAGAAAGGACTGTCTCCAGCCTTTGAAAGAAAAGTAGAAGTGAAACATTTTCAGTAACACAATGATTTAGTTTTTCTGGATTAAGATGAAATAGACGTCATCAGTGAGACAGGTAAGACTTTGCTCCAAACACTCTATTGACAATTAATGATCAGTCTCCTGATCTCCAGATGAGATACCTCATCTGTGAGTGTATGTTTACCTCCTGGATTAAAAAGAGTATAGGGCTCATTTGGGAAACATAGCTTTTTCTCCCAACTCCTCCAGGGCACTAGAGGATATTCTTCATTTTAGAAGTATGTAGCTTTACCCAGTGGACAAATTCCTGAAGAGTTATTTGGAAAGAAAAATTTTTTGTTAATAAAAGCATTTTTGTAAGCATTAAAAAAGACTGTGCTGAATGTAAAACTACAGTAAATTCTAATTGCCTTTTTGATAGAGCCAGATTTTCAGATACTGCATTTACATGAAGTGGAGTGGGCCTCTGCAGAACTCTTAGTAAAAGAGTTAATCCTGTTTTCTCAAGTGCCTAATTTATCACAGAGTTTTACCTTAGGCACTGGGAGCATCTGGCTCAACACGTACATATTTTTCAAGTACAAATTAAGGACTGAGAATGAGGCAAGGAACGCGCTTTTATGTGAGGCAGTAGGATGGACTCACTGAGAGGGAAAGGCATAAATATTGCTTCAGATTTTAATAAGGATGAAACTCCATATATCAGTAACTATTCTTCCTTCAATGTCTTGAAAGCCCTCAGTCATTACGCTAGATCCCTGCTTAATATTCTGCATGTGTGAACCAATTTGGGTTGAAGTTGCATTAAGCAGGTGGGGCATTAAAAATGAATCCTCTTTTATTGTTAAGATATTTTTAAAGAAAGCCTGCTTTGTGTGACTTATCCTGCAATTTGTGCCGAGATATGTATCTGCATACCACTTCTGTCTACCCCATATGATCTTAGATGGACGACTAAACGGTCATTTTGCATACTATGACCTAATCATAATGATTGTCCGTCTCTCTTCATTCCTCTTTATTTTTTTAAAAATCAGGCTTAGTTATGGCCAATTTGGGGAAAAAACTGAACACATCTTTTTTTTAATTGCTTTATTTCTTCATGGATTCTCAAAAGTGTCACGGGTGGGGTGAGGGTGTAGTATTACACTTGAAATTTTTTTTTAATTTTTTTAACGTCTTTATTGGAGTATAATTGCTTTACGATGGTGTGTTAGTTTCTGCTTTATAACAAAGTGAATCAGCTATACACATACATATATCCCCATATCTCTTCCCTTTTGCGTCTCCCTCCCTCCCACCCTCCCTATCCCACACTCTAGGTGGTCACAAAACACCGAGCTGATCTCCCTGTACACTTGAAACTTTGATGGGCAAGAAAACAATGACACTGCTTATAGAATCCAGTTTTCCTGATGTCACATTGTCTATATGGGTGATGCATGTTTCCTTAAATTGGAAATAATCTGTTCAGTGGACTAAAAGTCTCAGTCTGCTCTAAGCAGAGTTTCCAGGCACATGTTCAGTTGTCTTGGGAGTGTGGGAGATGCCTGTGCATCAGTGACTGGATGTAGAGCACGTTAAAGTGCATGAAACTTGGAATGAAAGGGTCCATGTGGAGAATGGCAATGCCATGACCCTGCAGTAGCTACTGTTGAAATTCGAGATGAAATCAGAGCCAAACCTCTGTTGAAACCCTGACATGAAGAGAATCTCACTTTGGGAAAAGAAACCCCAATATCTCATTAAACATATTTGTCCTTGCTCTGAAGTCATAAAATAAGGACTTCATGGAGAAACCCAAGACAAACTGTTTTTCAGGAGAGAGAAAGAAAGGAAAGACAACGCTGCTTCTTCCTCTGCATCACAAAAGTATCCAGCCTCCAAGGTGACCAGTTTGACCTTTCTCTTAAGCACTGTTTAATTTTTTTTAAAGCCTTTAAAAATGCCAACATGCAAATTGTACATAAAATATTTAAAACATGAGTACTCACTTTGAAAAGGTGAATTAATGAATTCATCAATCAAAACCGTGAAGTTCTGAAAACCTCTAATTTACTCTTGTTGTAATTTAGTGGAAGAAAAGTAGCCTTCCGCTAGATAGTTCCACAGAAATGTAATTAACCTTTGCTTTTGATGGAACAGTGGGACAATTGGTAGAGAAAGAGGATAAATAAGATACACACACACACACACACACACACTTCAGAGCACAACCTTACAGGTCTCTTCCCCCAAGAGTTACTGTGAGGATCAATATTTGAAACAGCCTGTGAACTATAAATTACTCCATAAATATGAGGAGTTGCAACAGTTGTTTTTAGACATATAGATAGATGATAGATAGATGATAGATAGATAATAGAGACAGACAGACATCAAAATGTTAACAAAATATTACATAATTATTTCTATTATAGAAATGAGATATAGTCTAATGATTACTTACTGCATTTTCTAATGATTTTTTGAATTAACATGTATTACTATGAAATAAACCAAAATGAAATACCAATGTTACATTATTTTATTAGCAATCATGACTACTGGTCCACACATATCATGGCAATGGTGGCATACATTCAAACATAAAAATTGTAGCATATGGTCCAACAAATTAAAGTGCTTTCATAGGGACAATGGGTCAGAATACTTGGAATTGAGACTGCCCATAAGATAGGTTTGATTCATTTCAAGTAAGCAGAGAAGGTAATCTTCTTGTAAGACTGAAGTATGCAGATTAAAACAGGACACTACCAGCTCCTCGCTGCCTCCCAACTCTCATCTTCTTCTGATTCAGGACAGAGTGAACCTACTTCTTTCCATATTTCTCACTAAACCTCCAATTCTTTCTCTCCTTTGCTTAATTAACTCAGAGTTCATTTAAATCTGATTCTAGCCTATGTTAAGGCTTGACAAGAGTTTAAGAGAAGGGTGGATACATTTTGTATCACATGGAACCTGTGATCTATTTACAGAGAAGAAAGACCAACTCTTCCAATTTTTACAGGTTTTTGCTCATTTAATTAATTTTACTTCCACAGGTGAAAATGGATGGACCATTTCTGGGAAAAGAAAAGAGCCCAATTAAAATTGGGGTATGTCATTACCCTGAGAAGAAATGAATATGCCTCTTTAATATAAAGAACCCCTATATTCCTGTGACTCTGATTTATTCTTTGGTTTCTTGTCTCACACATTAAGGAATTTTCTAGGTCACCACTGTTTGTGTATGTATATGTGTGTGCATGCCCATGCACGTCCCAGAATAGAAATATGAAGCATTGAATATCCTTTTTTTCAGTACTAATATAGTTTATATTTTAATATAAAACCTAATGTGACTAAGTAGCCAGGATTCATGCGTTATCTAAATTCTTTTGCTTTAGTAGGAATAATTAAATTCAGGTTGGAGCTTTAACATGTTGCTCTTTTTATGAATATTTCTCCAAACGATTATGTGCTTAGTAAAGATATATGTGTACTGGGGGACATGGATATATTTTAATAAATCACAGAATCAAAAGTTTAAAAAAATCCAGAAGAAGCCCAAGAAATGTCTGTTCTTTGAGGGATCTGACTGTATTAAAAAAGAAAATAAAAAGACTATATAAATATGTATGTATATAGAAAGACAAAAGATTACATATATACATATATGTGTGTATGTAATATACGTATATAAGTATAATCAGGGATAGTTGTGTGTGTGTGTGTGAGTGTGAATATGTGTGAGTGTATAACTGTATGACAGATTACACATCAGAAAGGTCCTAGAACCATTCTCGTTTCTCTCCCATCCACATATATTTTATTCTCTAATTTTTTGTTTGGGGAACAAGTATTTCATGGCAGACCTTGTAATTTCTGCCTTGAGTTGATTAAAACTTTTGTTTTTTTGTTTTTAATTGATTCCTACACATAAACTATGAGACTCAAAAAGTGATCCAACTTTTTCTTGAAGCAGTGAGACTGTGTATGTTAGCCTTCACGTTTTCCTTCTTACAAAAAAAAATGAAAACATAAATCTTTAGTTTTTATACCTTCTAATAGCTCAAACAAAAATGGTCTGAGTGCCATGAGTGGTAGGTTTGGCTAGTAAGACAGTTTCATCCAGCAATGAAATTTCCCCCTGCAGGAGGGCTATGAACTGCTAATTGGCATCTATGACCTAATATTCTCTAGCAACCAAGAGTAATAGCAGTAATTTCCAGTTTTATGCAGAGTACGAGTCTCCAATATTACCAGCACTACTGTTTCATTTGTAATTAACTGTAAGCAATAATTACAGTCAAGAAAGTATATCCTAACGCTCCTAGGTAATAAAATAAAAAGAAATTATGTTTGTAAAACTTATATACATGTCATGCTGACTGACTGGAATTCTTTAAAAGCCCTGAGGTTATATATGTATCAATTAAAATTTTCATTTTGTCTACACTGGTATCACTCTTAATTTTAATTTGTAACTTTTAGTTCACTACTTAATTATTTGTTCTTTGCTTGAAAATGAATATTTATTAGATTTGGTTTTGAGTTCATGGATAAAAGGAAACATTTAAAAGCTAGTAACTAGGGAGAGATATGATACTAGATGACAATATATTTTAAGAGACTGGAAATGCATAATTTTTTTTTTCTTTTTGGCCATCACTCCAAATATACTTTTAATTTTTTAAATATTGAACCTTTAAAATAAGCTTTTAATCACAAGGTCATACACACAATGTAATACACATTGATTAATTTTCATAAAGTGAATGCACCCATGTAACCATATCCAGATCAAGAAATATACTATAAGAACACAAGGTTGGTTTAATATTCAGAATTCAAATTAACAGAAAAAAGAGAGAAAAACCATATCATCTCAATAGATTTTATCAAATAGAAGCATTTAATAAATTTACCCAGTCATGAATTTATTAAATGTTTATACCAAACTATCAGTAGCACAGAACTTCCATAACCAGATACAGAGAAGATTGCCTCATGTTATTCCCCTATCAAAACCCTTCTTCCTAAAGAAACAACTCTGCTGTCTTCTAACAAAATAAATCATTTTCCCTGTTTTTCAATTTTATATAACTGGAATGACATAAAATGTATACTCTTCTTTTTTTTTCTAACATCTTTATTAGAGTATAATGGCTTTACAATGGTGTATCAGTTTCTGCTTTATAACAAAGTGAATCAGTTATACATACACATATGTCCCCATATCTCTTCCCTCTTGCATCTCCCTCCCTCCCACTCTCCCTATCCCACCCCTCTAGGTGGTCACAAAGCACTGATCTGATCTCCCTGTGCTATGCGGCTCCTTCCCATAGTTATCTATTTTACGTTTGGTAGTGTATATATGTCCATGTCATGCTCTCACTTTGTCCCAGCTTACCTTCCCCCTCCCCATATCCTCAAATCCACTCTCTAGTAGGTCTGTGTCTTTATTCCTGTCTTGCCCCTAAGTTGTTCTGACCTTTTTTTCTTTTTTCTTTTTTAGATTCCATATATATGTGTTAGCATACAGTACTTGTTTTTCTCTTTCTGACATACTTCACTCTGTAAGACAGTCTCTAGGTCCATCCACCTCACGGCAAATAACTGAGTTTCACTCCTTTTTATGGCTGAGTAATATTCCATTGTATATATGTGCCACTTCTTCTTTATCCACTCATCTGTCGATGCACACTTAGGTTGCTTCCATCTCCTGGCTATTGTAAATAAAGCTGCAATGAACATTGTGGTACATGTCTCTTTTTGAATTATGGTTTTCTCAAAGTATATGCCCAGTAGTGGGATTGCTGGGTCGTATGGTAGATCTATTTTTAGTTTTTAAGGAACCTCCATACTGTTCTCCATAGTGGCTGTATCAATTTACATTCCAACAAACAGTGCAAAAGTGTTCCCTTTTCTCAACACCCTCTCCAGCATTTATTGTTTGGAAATTTTTTTATGATGGCCATTGTGAGCGGTGTGAGATGATATCTCATTGTAGTATTCATTTGCATTTCTCTAATGATTAATGATATTGAGCATTCTTTCATGTGTTTGTTGGCAATCTGTGTATCTTCTTTGAGAAATGTCTATTTAGGTCTTCTGCCCATTTTTGGATTGAGTTGTTTATTTTTTAGATATTGAGCTGCATGAGATGCTTCTATGTTTTGGAGATTAACCCTTTGTCGGTTGCTTCATTTGCAAATATTTTCTCCCATTCTGAGGGTTTTCTTTTCATTTTGTTTATGGTTTACTTTGCTGTGTAAAACTTTGAAGTTTCATTAGTTCCCATTTGTTTATTTTTGTTTTTATTCCCATTTCTCTAAGAGGTGGGTCAAAAAGGATCTTGCTGAGATTTTTGCCATAGTGTGTTCTGCTTATGTTTTCCTCTAAAAGTTCAATGGCGTCTGGCCTTACATTTAGGTCTTTAATCCATTTTGAGTTTATTTTTGTGTATGGTGTTAGGAAGTGTTCTAATTTCATTCTTTTACATCTAGCTGTCCAGTTTTCCCAGCACCACTTACTGAAGAGGCTGTCTTTTCTCCACTGTATATTCTTGCCTCCTTTATCAAAAATAACATGACCATATGTGTGTGGGTTTATCTCTGGGCTTTCTATCCTGTTCCATTGATCTATATTTCTGTTTTTGTGCCAGTAACATACTGTCTTGATTACTGTAGCTTTGTAGGATAGTCTGAAGTCAGGGAGACTGATTCCTCCAGCTCTGTTTTTCTTTCTCAAGATTGCTTTGGCTATTCGGGGTCTTTTGTGTTTCCATAAAAATTGTGAAATTTTTTGTTCTAGTTCTGTGAAAAATGCCATTGGTAATTTGATAGGGATTGCATTGAATCTGTAGATTGCTTTGGGTAGTAGAATCATTTTCACATTGACTCTTCCAATCCAAGAACATGGTATATCTGTCCATCTATTTGTATCATCTTTAATATCTTTCATCAGTGTCATATAGTTTTGTGCATACAGGTCTTTTGTCTCCTTAGGTAGGTTTATTCCTGGATATTTTATTCTTTTTGTTGCAATGGTAAATGGGAGTGTATTCCTAATTTCACTTTCAGATTTTTCATCATTAGTATATAGGAATGCCAGAGATTTCTGTGCATTAATTTTGTATCCTGCTACTTTACCAAATTCATTGATTAGCTCTAGTAGTTTTCTGGTATCATCTTTAAGATTCTCTATGTATAGTATCATGTCATCTGCAAACAGTGACAGCTTTACTTCTTTTCCGATTTGAATTCCTTTTATTTCTTTTTGTTCTCTGATTGCTGTGGCTAAAACTTCCAAAAGTATGTTGAATAAGAGTGGTGAGAGTGGACAACCTTGTCTTGTTCCTCATCTTAGCGGAAACGGTTTCAGGGTTTTATCACTGAGGACGATGTTGACTGTGGGTTTGTCATATATGGCTTTTATTATGTTGAGGAAAGTTCCCTCTGTTCCTACTTTCTGGAGGGTTTTTATCATAAATGGGTGTTGAATTTTGTCAAAAGCTTTCTCTGCATCAATTGAGATGATCATATGTTTTTTCTCCTTCAATTTGTTAATATGGTGCACCACATTGATTGATATGCATATATTGAAGAATCCTTGCATTCCTGGGGTAAACCCCACTTGATCATAATGTATGATCCCTTTAGTGTGCTGTTGGATTCTGTTTGCTAGTATTTTGTTGAGGATTTTTGCATCTATGTTCATCAGTGATATTGGCCTGTAGTTTTCTTTCTTTGTGACATCTTTCTCTGGTTTTGGTATCAAAGTGATAGTAGCCTCGTAGAATGAGTTGGGCGTGTTCCTCCCTCTGCTATATTTTGGAAGAGTTTGAGAAGGAAAGATATTAGATCTTCTCTAAATATTTGATAGAATTCGCCTGTGAAGCCATCTGGTCCTGGGCTTTTGTTTGTTGGAAGATTTTTAATCACAGTTTCAATTTCAGTGCTTGTGATTGATCTGTTCATATTACCTATTTATTCCTGATTCAGTCTTGGAACGTTGTGCATTTCTAAGAATTTGTCTGTTTCTTCCAGGTGGTCCATTTTATTGGCATATAGTTGCTTGTAGTAATCTCTTATGATCCTTTGTGTTTCTGCAGTGTCAGTTGTTACTTCTCCATTTTCATCTCTAATTCTACTGATTTGAGTCTCCTCCCTTTTTTTCTTGATAAGTCTGGCTAATGGTTTATCAATTTTTTTTATCTTCTCAAAGAATCAGCTTTTAGTTTTATTGATCTTTGCTATTGTTTCCTTCATTTATTTTTCATTTATTTCTGATCTCATCTTTATGGTTTCTTTCCTTCTGCTAACTTTGGGCTTTTTTTGTTCTTATTTCACTAATTGCTTTAGGTGTAAGTTTAGGTTGTTTGAAGTGTTTCTTGTTTCTTAAGGTAGGATTGTATTCCTATAAACTTCCCTCTTTGAACTGCTTTTGCTGCATCCCATAGGTTTCTGGTCGTCGTGTTTTCATTTTCATTTTTTCTAGGTATTTTTAGATTTCCTCTTTCATTTCTTCAGTGATCTCTTGGTTATTTAGTAGTGTGCTGTTTAGCCTCCATGTGTTTTTATTTCTTACATATTTTTTCCTGTAATTGGTATCTAGTCTCAAAGCGTTGTTGTCAGAAAAGATAATTGATATGATTTCAATTTTCTTAAATTTACCGAAGCTTGATTTGTGACCCAAATTATGATCTATCCTGGAGAATGTTCCATGAGCACTTGAGAAGAATGTGTATTCTGTTGTTTTTGGATGGAATGTCCTATAAATATCAGTTAAGTGCATCTTGTTTAATATATCATTTAAACCTTGTGTTTCCTTATTTATTTTCATTTTGGATGATCTGTCCATTGGTGAAAGTGGGGTGTTAAAGTCCCCTACTATGATAGTGTTACTGTTGGTATCCCCTTTTATGGCTGCTAGTATTTGCCTTATGTATTGAGGTGTTCCTATGTTGGGTGAATAAATAATTACAATTGTTATATCTTCTTCTTGGATTGATCCCTTGATCATTATGTCGTGTCCTTCTTTGTCTCTTGTCTTCTCCTTTGTCTTTGTTTTAAAGTCTATTTTGTCTGATATGAGAATTGTTACTCCAGCTTTCTTTTGATTTCCATTTCCATGAAATATATTTTTCCATTCTCTCACTTTCAGTCTGTATGTACCTAGGTCTGAAGTGGGTCTCTTGTAGACAGCATATACACGGGTCTTGTTTCTGTATCCATTCAGCCAGTCTATGTCTTTTGGTTGCAGCATTTAATCCCTTTACATTTAAGGTAATTATCGATATGTATGTTCCTATTACATTTTGTTAATTGTTTTGGGTTTGTTTTTGTAGGTGTTTTCCTTCTCTTGTGTTTCCCGCCTAAAGAAGTTCCTTTAGCATTTGTTGTAAAGCTGGTTTGTTGGTGCTGAATTCTCTTAGCTTTTGCTTGTCTGTAAAACTTTTAATTTCTCCATCAAATGTGAATGAGATCCTTATTGTTTAGAGTAATCTTGGTTGCAGGTTTTTCTCCTTCATCACTTTAAATATGTCTTGCCACTCCCTTCTGGCTTGCAGAGTTGCTACTGAAAGGTCAGCTGTTTACCTTATGGGGATTCCCTTATGTGTTACTTGATGTTTTTCCCTCGATGCTTTTAATATTTTTTTCTTTGTATTTAATTTTTGATAGTTTGATTAATATGTGTCTTGGCGTGTTTCTCCTTGGATTTATCCCATATGGGACTCTGCTTCTTGGACTTGATTAACTATTTTCTTTCCCATATTGGGGAAGTTTTCATCTATAATCTCTTCAAATATTTTCTCAGTCCCTTTCTTTTTCTCTTCTTCTTCCGGAACCTCTGTAATTCAAATGTTGGTGTGTTTAATGTTGCCCCAGAGGTCTCTGAGACTGTCCTCAATTCTTTTCATTCTTTTTTCATTATTCTGCTCTGCAGTAGTTATTTCCACTATTTTATCTTCCAGGTCACTTACCTGTTCTTCTGCCTCTGTTATTCTGCTATTGATCTCTTCTAGAGAATTTTTAATTTCATTTATTGTGTTGTTCATCTCAGTTTGTTTGCTCTTTATTTCTTCTAGTTCCTTGTTAAACGTTTCTTGTATTTTCTCCATTCTATTTCCAAGATTTTGGATCATCTTTACTATCATTATTCTGAATTCTTTTCCGGTAGACTGCCTATTTCCTCTTCATTTGTTAGGTCTGGTGGGTTTTTGCCTTCCTCCTTCATCTGCTGTGTGTTTCTCTGTCTTCTCATTTTTCTTAACTTAGTGTGTTTGGGGTCTCCTTTTCACGATTTGCAGGTTCATAGTTTCCGTTGTTTTTGGTGTCTGTCCCCAGTGGCTAAGGTTGGTTCAGTGGGTTGTGTAGGCTTCCTGGTGGAGGCAACTAGTGTCTTTGTTCTCGTGGATGAGTCTGGATCTTGTCTCTCTGGTGGGCAGGTCCATGTCTGGTGGTGTGCTTTGGGGTGTCTGTTGTCTTATTATGATTTTAGGCAGCCTCTGTGCTAATGGATGGTGTTGTGTTCCTGTCTTGCTAGTTGTTTGACATAGAGTGTCCTGCAGTGTTGCTTGCTGGTCATTGAGTGAGCTGGGTCTTGTCATTGAGATGGAGATCTCTGGGAGATTTTAATCATTTGATATTACATGGAGCTGGGAGGTGGACCAGTGTCCTGAACTTGGCTCTCTCACCTCAGAGGCACAGCCCTGACATCTTGCTGGATCACCAAGAGCCTGTCTTCTACACAGCTGGAGAGCATCGGAGGGCAAGAGGACCAGGTAGCCCTCAACAAGAGAAAGAGGTGGCAGAGAAAGTGCTGCCCAGGCCTGCGTCTGCCTCAGCTCCAACCCCCCCTCTGAGGAATGCATAATTCTTAAGTGGGGATACAGTATGCACAAGAAGACTGGTTTATGCATTGGAAATAAAATAATTTTATTTGTGATTTTCCCATGAAGGTTATACTTCTGTGAATGCAAATAAGATTGTTTTATAAAAAATTTAAAATGACATTTAAGGTGATTTCTTACTCTAAAAGAAAGTAAAACTTTATTTATCTACAACTGTGAAGGACTGCAGTTTTCTGTATGATGGATTTTTCTTCCTGGATAACTTACCCCTTAATGCACCAAAATTGTATTTTAAATATTTTCGATGTGTATTTCCTGGAAGAAATGAATCCCATGGTTTACTTCGCATCATTGTCTAAGGGCTCTCCTGAAATTCTGGAGGACCCCTTCTTGTGCAACAAGGGTCTTATGTGGGTCCAGTTGGAGTCTTAATCTTCACTCACTGCAACAAGAGCATCTCTGCTTGTCTGCCTCTGCACTGCCCTGGCTTCCATCTTCCATTCCACTCAAAGAACATATTTTGTTGCTCGACCTTAGCCTTTAAAAATTTTCTACCTTAGAAAACAGAATATACACATAATTTAATCTTTTACTGATTAAGCAGGGTCATCATTATGCACATCAACTAATATACTGTGCAGAAATATAATAGTATAATTAACATTTGAAGGTTTGTTCTTTTCCGTACACTGAATGGCTTCAGATGTCTGTGCTTTTCTTATTATTTCTCGTTCCTTCCTTTACTGACAGCTGCAACTTAAACCTGCTGTCATGGCTTTAAACCATCCCTACCTCTAATTCTCAACTATTATAAAGGCAGGGAAGAAGTGAAGGTGGTCAAAGGAAACCATACGACTACGTTCAGTAAATCTTAATGTGGTGATGTAAAAGCACATTGTGAAACTGTCAAATACTCTAAAACCACTTGCTATTAAACAGAACTAGACTAACAGTTAGGAATAGATTAGGGCAGATTTAAACTCAAATTATAGAAGAAATTATTCAAGCTTTAGTGGTAGTGATGATAATGATGATATTAATAGCAAAAAAAAAAAGTTTACCATTTATTTTGTGCCAGGCACTGTGCTAGCCCATTTTATACAACATTTAATTTAATGACATCTATAATGTTAATGGTTAATGATTATTATTAATATCAGCAATATTATGATTATGTCATGTCAGAAAATTCAGATTTTGTTTTCATAACTTTAGAAAGAACATACAGATATTATGGAAAGGCGTTTGGGATCACCCCTATGCCTGTTTTATTTCAAAACTTGTGAGTATAATTACCAAGTTTTTTTTGCCTCCTAAGTATAGTAGAGGATAAGAAAAGGAAGTATTTTCCACAAGCATCAAGTCCAGCCTTCTGGTTTTATAGTTGAAGACACTGGAGATCATTGTGCTGAAAACTGTCACCTCCTTGCATCCAATCTCCTCCCAGGGCAGGAACTTGTTTTTAATTACAAGTTAAAGTATGAAGACTTCACTCTCTAACTCCATTTGTCCTGCCATCAGTCTTCCCCTCCCACCTTATTACTTGAAACTGCTTTCAGAGATCAGTGGAGTTCTGTTGGGTGCCAAATGCAAGAGATTCTCCTCAGTTCTCTGTTCTTTGCCTAATGTATATGGAGTAGTTCACATCGTTGTCCATTCTTTTCTTGCACTTCTTGTTCTTCTTAACCCTTGATGGCTTGCCTCCTTCTCTGTCTCATTCTCTGCATCAGTTCTTTTACTGATGACAAGCTCCCCCCAAAATTAACAGCTTAAAACAACAACCATTTATTTTGTTCACAATTCTACAAGTCAGCACTCTGGGTAGTGCTTAACTTAGCAGTTCTTCTGGTCTCAGCTGGGCTCAACTCGTGTATCTGTGGGTAGCTGGAGCATGCTTGATCAACAATGGCCTCAACTGGAATGGTCTATCTCTGCTCCAGGAGGGCTGTCATCCTCCAACAGGCTAGGCTGAGCTTGTATTCTCAGCAGCTGCTCAAGGTTATACCAGAGAACATGAAATCATTCAAGGCATCTGGTGACAAACTATCACTTCTGCTGCATTCTGTTAGCAAAAGAAAGTCCAAAGGTCAATCAAGATTGAAATGAGGGGAAACAGATTCTACCTCTTGATGGGAGGAGCTTCAAAATCACATGGCACGGGCCACAGTGACAGGGAGGAGTGAAGGGAGAATTGTGGACATTTTTGCGATATACAATAATCTCCTTCACAAGTTCCATTTCTCCTACTTGCCCTTTTAAATATAAGTTCAACTCTCATGCTCACACTTGGCCTCTTTCCTTATTCGTTTACCTGCTCTCTTTCAACCATCATATCTATTCCTATAATTCAGCTATTACATTTTCATGGATGATTTACAAACCTCTCTATCCAACTCTTACCATGTTTGTGAGCTCCAGACTGGAATTCTCAACTGGTTACTGGAAATGTACTTGGTTTCCCACATGTGCCTCAAATGCAACAAGTTCCAAACTAAACTCTATATTCTCCCACAAACCTGTTTCTTTTTTAAACTTTGACTCTGTAATTTGTGTTATTTCTCATCAATCCTCCTAATCTAGAGACCTCAGAACAGGTTTTGATGATCCTCTCTCCTACAAACCCCATTGAATCAGTCAGTGAGTCCTGATCATTCAACCTAAGTGTTGCTCAGGCTCCTCTTTGTTTATTCCTCATATTACCCTGATTAGATACATTGTTGCTTACTAGATTATTTATTGATTGTCCTTTATCACTTTTTACATAAAATTGAGTTTATCCTCTCTACTGTTATCAGAATAGTATGTCTAAAACATGTGACTATACATATACATTTCTATGTAAATATGCTTTTATAGCTTCTCATTATCTGGAACAAAAAGAAAGTCTGCTGACCCTTGTTCTTGGAGATTTGAAGTGTTCTTGGAGGTCTGTAAGGTCAAGAATCATACTTATTTCATATACGAATGCTATATCTCCCAGTGTCTAGCATCCTGACTGACTCATAATAGTTGTTCATTAAATATTTGTTGAATGGGCAAATGAAAGAATGATAAGTCTACCTGCAAGGCAGAGGAACAGCAGTCAGAGAGTTCCTGTGTGTTGTGTTAGAGTAAGGAAACAGAGATCAACAGTCCTTGTTTTGAACCTAGATCTGCTACCTCCGAGCCAGGGACTTTGGACAATTTATTTAATCCTTCTGATCCTAGGTTTCTTTGTACTAAGATGGAGATAATCACAGTTTACTTACAAAGGTATTCTATGATTAGAGATAACATATGTGAAACTCATACAAAAAACTCCTATTAATACATGGGTATATTATTAATCATCTCCAGCATCATCAGCCCAGGCAAAATAACTTTCATTTTCAGGTGTAACAATATGCGACAAAGACCCAACCATACAGTCTGTAATTTAAACTCAGGTGGGACTCAAAGGGTAAGATATTAGCCAAGTCCCAAACAAGCAAAACAAAACAAAGCTAGGGCTCAAGATAGAGAACCCCAGCAGGAATTCAGACACAGGGAAAGAAAAATTGGAACTAGCTTAAAAGATAAACCTATAAGGAAAGAAGTTTAGACATTATTATAAGAAGCCTGGATAGAATATGAGAGGACAGGGCTGCTTTGTATTAAAGTGATGAGCTCATATCTGTAATATATGAATCATAGGCTTATGTTCTAGAAAGTAAGCAAGACAAAAAAAGAACAACATATACACACACTGTATCTTATATTTCCAAGTTTAAATAAAAACATTGGGGCTTCTGATGCAGGGGACACGGGTTTGTGCCCCGGTCTGGGAAGATCCCACATGCCTCGGAGCGGCTGGGCCCGTGAGTCATGGCCACTGAGCCTGCGCGTCCGGAGCCTGTGCTCTGCAACGGGAGAGGCCACAACAGTGAGAGGCCAGCGTACCGCAAAAACAACAACAACAACAAAAAAAAAACACATTGATTTCATTTCTTATTTTTTTCCCTTTGGCAGCCACAAGAAAAGTTTGTAGTAAGATTTACAACAAAAAGGTGTACAGGGGCTTCCCTGGTGGCGCAGTGGTTGAGAGTCCGCCTGCCGATGCAGGGGACACGGGTTCGTGCCCTGGTCTGGGAAGATCCCACATGCCGCAGAGCGGCTGGGCCCGTGAGCCATGGCTGCTGAGCCTGCGCATCCGGAGCCTGTGCTCTGCAGGGGGAGAGGCCACAACAGTGAGAGGCCCGCCTACCGCAAAAAAAAAAAAAAAAAGGTGTACAAAACAAAAATGTACCTCTCCAGTTCTATTTAATTGTGCTACAAGTATGAAACCAAAATTACTTGCTTAAGAGCAGGACATAGTCTTTGCAAACTGAAGAGAAGTTTATTCTGTAAAAAGTCCATTCTGATGAAAGGTTAATCATGCAGTAAAAACATTAGAGTAACTTTTGAAATAAATTGTAAATGAAAATAGTAAAAGTAGCAAATCTCAGGATACAGTTGATATTCTTGCCCATTTCATTATAGATATTCCTTCTTGCAATGTCTTCATAGAAGGCTCCTATTCCATTATACCAAGACTTCTAAACTTCTCTCTGAAGATCTTCAAAGAAATGAATAGAAATTTCTCTAATGGTGTTCCAGATCCATCAAATAATTCCACTTGAGGTTACTGAGGAGGTTCTATGCCAGTATTTTTCATTCTTCTAATTATTTTAGGATATGCTTTTTCAAAACTTCGAATTGGGCAGATTTCATTATATTAGACCAAGTCCTTTATATCTATATGATTCCAAACAGTCACACATTCAGTAAAAATGGTCATCAAATATAAAAACTAAATAAATAAAGTGACAAGCTCTTCACCTAGATGTCCTATCTATCCCCAGAGTCTGAACAGGCATGAATCTAGGACCAGAATGATATGGCTCTATCTGCAAAGGAAAGAGATTTTGGGGGGCAGAGGACACAGCTGTTTCCTCTATCTGTAGGGTCTTTACTGAGTCATCACTGTGCATGTTTAAGAGATCACACATAGTGTGATCTTGAAGTAGGGAAGTCAGGCATTTCTTCTCTTTAATTCTTCATCTATCTTTTCAATCACTTTAAATATCTCCCACATCTGGAGGGCAGTTTGGTTTCATCTTGTAGTCTTAATTTTGACTGATTGATAATGGCTGCCTAGAGCAGCATGTTCAGGGGAATTAGAAGGCATTGTCCAGACATAGGAGCAAAGAGTGCTATGATTGGGTAACAATGTCTGCTATGGGTGAGTGAAGGAGAGAGGGCAGAGCCATTGTAGTGTATCTGACAAACCTATTTTACATAACAATATAGTCATCATTTTCTACTATTATGTCAGTGATTTTCAAATTGCTCCTAGTCTTATAGGTTTTCATATATGAATCACAGACTATGGAAAATAAATTGAGTAAGTGACTAACTTCTCAATACTCTCAAGGATGGTACATAATTAGTACTATACCAGACTCATAAAAGAGAAGTTAATTCTGTACAAACAATGGATAACTTAGGGTATTAGGGCTTAATTGTCCCAGGCTGAGAAAGACTTAGGTGGTTCAGTAAGTACCCAAAGTGTACTGCAGGTGTAAGGAGGAAAGATTCCAGTCTTCCATTTGTATGTCAACCAAACTGGGACATGTGTGTGCACGCTAATTTGTGTGTTATATATATGTGTGTTATATATATACACACAACACATACACAATTCAGAATTCATGTGGAAAAAATCATTCTACAGTGTAAAAAAGTTTCAAAATAAAAAAGTTTGAAAACAACTGGTATAGGTTTTTTCCTCCTGACTGTTGAAGTTCATTCTCTTCTTTTTCATTTTATATAATTTATCTTTATTATCTGAGATAAATTAAAATGTTGCTATATTCTCCTATTAATTTCTCTTTTCCACTATGGGGATACAAAAATTTTGATTGATGGTCTAGGAAAATAATGAGAAAGATAGCAAAAATATCATCAACCCAAGATTGTGTAGTCAGTAAAGAAACCAAGCCTGTTAGACCGCAATTAACAAAATTCTTGAATTAAAGGATTAGATGTAAATTTCCATTTTCACCTCAGCACCTGGATCCTGAAACAGCTGCCCTTTTAATCATTTACAAATTTCTTCAAATAGTGTTTCCTTTTCCCTTGCTATGTGAGAGCAAATGTGATTAACATCATTTCAGCAAACCTGTAAAAAACTGTGTGTAGATTCTGTGAATTGAGTCTAGAAGTGCCTTCAGATAGACGAAAGCTATTCCAAGTAGAATCTTGCTTTTTTATTTTTATTTTTTTTATTTTTTATTTTTTGCTTTAAAACAAATTTAATCAGCCATACACATACATATGTTCCCATATCCCCTCCCTTTTGCATCTCCCTCCCACCCTCCCTATCCCACCCCTCCAGGCGGTCACAAAGCACCGAGCTGATCTCCCTGTGCCATGCGGCTGCTTCCCACTAGCTATCTACCTTACGTTCGGTAGTGTATATATATCCATGCCACTCTTTCACCTTGTCACAGCTTACCCTTCCCCCTCCCCATATCCTCAAGTCCATTCTCTAGTAGGTCTGTGTCTTTATTCCTGTCTTACCCCTATGTTCTTCATGACATTTTTTTTCTTAATTTCCATATATATATGTCAGCATACAGTATTTGTCTTTCTCTTTTTGACTTACTTCACTCTGTATGACAGACTCTAGGTCCATCCACCTCATTACAAATAGCTCAATTTCATTTCTTTTTATGGCTGAGTAATATTCCATTGTATATATGTGCCACATCTTCTTTACCCATTCATCCGATGATGGACACTTAGGTTGTTTCCATCTCCGGGCTATTGAAAATAGGGCTGCTATGAACATTTTGGTACATGTCTCTTTTTGAATTATGGTTTTCTCAGGGTATATGCCCAGTAGTGGGATTGCTGGGTCATATGGTAGTTCTATTTGTAGTTTTTTAAGGAACCTCCATACCGTTCTCCATAGTGGCTGTACCAATTCACATTCCCACCAGCAGTGCAACAGTGTTCCCTTTTTTCCACACCCTCTCCAGCATTTATTGTTTCCAGATTTTTTGATGATGGCCATTCTGACTGGTGTGAGATGATATCTCATTGTAGTTTTGATTTACATTTCTCTAATGAGTAAAGATGTTGAGCATCCTTTCATGTGTTTGTTGGCAGTCTGTATATCTTCTGTGGAGAAATGTCTATTCAGGTCCTCTGCCCATTTTTGGACTGAGCTGCCTGTTTCTTTGTCATCAAGCTGCATGAGCTGCTTACAAACCCCGGAAACCAATCCCTTGTCAGCTGCCCCACCCGCAAACATTTTCTCCCATTCTGAGGGCTGTCCTCTGGTCCCGTCCATGGCTTCCTCCGCTGTGCAAAAGCCCCCAAGTTCCATTAGGTCCCATGTGTTTATTTTTGTCTTTATTTCCATTTCTCTAGGAGGTGGGTCAAAAAGGATCTTGCTGTGATTTATGTCATAGAGTGTTCTGCCTATGTTTTCCTCTAAGAGTTTGATAGTTTCTGGCCTTACATTTAGGTCTTTAATCCATTTTGAGCTTATTTTTGTGTATGGTGTAAGGGAGTGATCTAATCTCATACTTTTACATGTCCCTATCCAGTTTTTCCAGCACCACTTATTGAAGAGACTGTCCTTTCTCCACTGTACATTCCTGCCTCCTTTATCAAAGATAAGGTGACCATATGTCCATGGGTTTATCTCTGGGCTTTCTATCCTGTTCCATTGATCTATCTTTCTGTTTATGTGCCAGTACCATACTGTCTTGATTACGGTACCTTTGTAGTATAGTCTGAAGTCAGGGAGCCTGATTCCTCCAGCTCCATTTTTCGTTCTCAAGATTGCTTTGGCTATTCGGGGTCTTTTGTGTTTCCATACAAATTGTGACATTTTTTGCTCTAGTTCTGTGAAAAATGCCAGTGGTAGTTTGATAGGGATTGCATTGAATCTGTAGATTGCTTTGGGTAGTAGAGTCGTTTTCACAATGTTGATTCTTCCAATCCAAGAACATGGTACATCTCTCCATCTATTTGTATCATCTTTAATTTCTTTCATCAGTGTCTTATAATTTTCTTCATACAGGTCCTTTGTCTCCTTAGGTAGGTTTATTCCTGGATATTTTATTCTTTTGTTGCAATGGTAAATGGGAGTGTTTCCTTGATTTCACTTTCAGATTTTTCATCCTTAGTATATAGGAATGCCAGAGATTTCTGTGCATTAATTTTGTATCCTGCAACTTTACCAAATTCATTGATTAGCTCTAGTGGTTTTCTGGTAGCATATTTAGGATTCTCTATGTATAGTATCATGTCATCTGCAAACAGTGACAGCTTTTCTTCTTCCTTTCCAATTTGGATTCTTTTTATTTCCTTTTCTTCTCTGATTGCTGTGGCTAAAACTTCAAAAACTATGTTGAATAAGAGTGGTGAGAGTGGGCAACCTTGTCTTGTTCCTGATCTTAGTGGAAATGGTTTCAGTTTTTCACCATTGAGGACGATGCTGGCTGTGGGTTTGTCATATATGGCCTTTATTATGTTGAGGAAAGTTCCCTCTATGCCTACTTTCTGCAGGGTTTTTATCATAAATGGGTGTTGAATTTTGTCGAAAGCTTTCTCTGCATATATTGAGATGATCATATGGTTTTTCTCCTTCAGTTTGTTAATATGGTGTATCACATTGATTGATTTGCGTATACTGAAGAATCCTTGCATTCCTGGAATAAACCCCACTTGATCATGGTGTATGATCCTCTTAATGTGCTGTTGGATTCTGTTTGCTAGTATTTTGTTGAGGATTTTTGCATCTATGTTCATCAGTGATATTGGCCTGTAGTTTTCTTTCTTTGTGACATCCTTCTCTGGTTTTGGTATCAAGGTGATGGTGGCCTCGTAGAATGAGTTTGGGAGTGTTCCTCCCTCTGCTATATTTTGGAAGAGTTTGAGAAAGATAGGTGTTATGTCTTCTCTAAATATTTGGTAGAATTCGCCTGTGAAGCCATCTGGTCCTGGGCTTTTGTTTGTTGGAAGATTTTTTATCACAGTTTCAATTTCAGTGCTTGTAATTGGTCTGTTCATATTTTCTCTTTCTTCCTGATTCAGTCTTGGCAGGTTATGCATTTCTAAGAATTTGTCCATTTCTTCCAGGTTGTCCATTTTATTGGCATAGAGTTGCTTGTAGTAATCTCTCATGATCTTTTGTATTTCTGCAGTGTCAGTTGTTACTTCTTTTTCATTTCTAATTTTGTTGATTTGAGTCTTCTCCCTTTTTTTCTTGATGAGTCTGGCTAATGGTTTATCAATTTTGTTTATCTTCTCAAGGAACCAGCTTTTAGTTTTACTGATCTTTGCTATCGTTTCCTTCATTTCTTTTTCATTTATTTCTGATCTGATTTTTATGATTTCTTTCCTTCTGTTAACTTTGGGATATTTTTGTTCTTCTTTGTCTAATTGCTTTAGGTGCAAGGTTAGGTTGTTTACTCGATATGTTTCCTGTTTCTTTAGGTGGGATTGTATTGCTATAAACTTCCCTCTTAGAACTGCTTTTGCTGCATCCCATAGGTTTTCAGTCATCGTGTCTCCATTGTCATTTGTTTCTAGGTATTTTTAAATTTCCTCTTTAATTTCTTCAGTGATCACTGCGTTATTAAGTAGTGTATTGTTTAGCCTCCATGTGTTTGTATTTTTTAAAGTTCTTTTCCTGTAATTGATATCTAGTCTAATAGCATTGTCGTCAGAAAACCTACTTGATACAATTTCAATTTTCTTAAATTTACCAAGGCTTGATTTGTGACCCAAGATATGATCTATCCTGGAGAATGTTCCATGAGCACTTGAGAAAAATATGTATTCTGTTGTTTTTGGATGGAATGTCCTATAAATATCAATTAAGTCCATCTTGTTTAATGTATCATTTAAAGCTTGTGTTTCCTTATTTATTTTCATTTTGGATGATCTGTCCATTGGTGAAAGTGGGGTGTTAAAGTCCCCTACTATGATTTTGTTACTGTCAGTTTCTCCTTTCATGGTGGTTAGTATTTGCCTTATGTATTGAGGTGCTTCTATGTTGGGTGCATAAATATTTACAATTGTTATATCTGCTTCTTGGATCGATCCCTTGATCATTATGTAGTGTCCTTCTTTGTCTCTTCTAGTAGTCTTTATTTTAAAGTCTATTTTGTCTGATATGAGAATTGCTACTCCAGCTTTCTTTTGATTTCCATTTGCATGGAATATCTTTTTCCATCCCCTTACTTTCAATCTGTATGTGTCTCTAGGTCTGAAGTGGGTCTCTTGTAGACAGCATATATATGGGTCTTGTTTTTGTATCCATTCAGCCAATCTTTGTCTTTTGGTGGGAGCATTTAGTCCATTTACATTTAAGGTAATTATCGATATATATGTTCCTATTCCCATTTTCTTAATTGTTTTGGGTTCGTTATTGTAGGTCTTTTCCTTCTGTTGTGTTTCTTGCCTAGAGAAGTTCCTTTAGCATTTGTTGTAAAGCTGGTTTGGTGGTGCTGAACTCTCTCAGCTTTTGCTTGTCTGTAAACATTTTAATTTCTCCATCAAATCTGAATGAGATCCTTGCTGGGTAGAGTAATCTTGGTTGCAGTTTTCTCTCCTTCATCACTTTAATTATGTCCTGCCACTCCCTTCTGGCTTGTAGAGTTTCTGCTGAGAGATCAGCTGTTATACTGTTGGGGATTCCCTTGTGTGTTATTTGTTGTTTTTGTCTTGCTGCTTTTAATATGATATCTTTGTTTTTAATTTTTGACAGTTTGATTAATATGTGTCTTGGCGTATTTCTCCTTGGATTTATTCTGTATGGGACTCTCTGTGCCTCCTGGACTTGATTAACTATTTCCTTTCCCATATTAGGGAAGTTTTCAACTATAATCTCTTCAAATATTTTCTCAGTCCCTTTCTTTTTCTCTTCTTCTTCTGGAACCCCTATAATTCGAATGTTGGTGCGTTTAATGTTGTCCCAGAGGTCTCTGAGACTGTCCTCTTTTCTTTTCATTCTTTTTTCTTTATTTTGCTCTGTAGCAGTTATTTCCACTATTTTATCTTCCACCTCGCTTATCCGTTCTTCTGCCTCAGTTATTCTGCTATTGATCCCATCTAGAGTATTTTTGATTTCATTTATTGTGTTTTTAATTGATGTTTGATTCATCTTTAGTTTTTCTAGGTCCTTGTTAACTGTTTCTTGCATTTTGTCTATTCTGTTTCCAAGATTTTGGATCTGGGAAATAGAATCTTGGATCATCTTTACCATCATTATTCTGAATTCTTTTTCAGGTAGACAGCCTATTACCTCTTCATTTGTTAGGTCTGGTGGGTTTTTATCTTGCTCCTTCTCCTGCTGTTTGTTTTTCTGTCATCTCCTTTTGTTTATGTTGCTGTGTTTGGGGTCTCCTTTTTGCAGGCTGCAGGTTCGTAGTTCCCGTTGTTTTTGATATCTGTCCCCAGTGGCTAAGGTTCGTTTAGTGGGTTGTGTAGGCTTCCTGGTCGAGGGGACTAGTGCCTGTGTTCTGGTGGATGAGGCTGGATCTTGTCTTTCTGGTGGACAGGTCCACGTCTGGTGGTTTGTTTTGGGGTGTCTGCGAACTTTTATGATTTTAGGCCACCTCTCTGCTAATGGGTGGCGTTGTGTTCCTCTCTTGCTAGCTGTTTGGCATAGGGTGTCCAGCACTGTAGCTTGCTGGTCGTTGAGTGAAGCTGGGTGCTGGTGTTGAGATGGAGATCTCTGGAAGATTTTCGCCGTTTGATCTTATGTGGAGCTGGGAGGTCTCTTGTGGACCAGTGTCCTGAAGTTGGCTCTCCCACCTCAGAGGCACAGCACTGACTCCTGGCTCCTCAATTTGGGATGATTTGTTGTCCATTCATGTATTCCACAGATGCAGGGTACATCAAGTTGATTGTGGAGCTTTAATCCGCTGCTTCTGAGGCTGCTAGGAGAGGTTTCCCTTTCTCTTCTTTGTTCTCACAGCTCCTGGGTCTCAGCTTTGGATTTGGCCCCGCCTCTGCATGTAGGTCACCGGAGGGCGTCTGTTCTTCGCTCAGACAGGACAGGGTTAAAGAAGCAGCCTCTTCGCGGACTCTGGCTCACTCAGGCCGGGCAGGAGGGAGGGGCACGGAGTGTGGGCGAGGCTGCAGCGGCAGAGGCCGTTGTGACGTTGCACCAGCCCGAGGCGTGCCCTGCGTTCTCCCAGGGAAGCCGCCCCTGGATCTTGGGACCCCGGCAGTGGTGGGCTGCACAGGCTCCCGGAAGGGCGGTGTGGACAGTGACCTGCGCTCGCACACAGGCTTCTTGGCGGCGGCAGCAGCAGCCCCAGCGTCCCACGCCCGTCACTGGGCTCCGCGCTTTCAGCCGCGACTCGCGCCCATCTGTGGAGCTCCTTTAAGCAGCACTCTTAATCCCCTCTCCTTGCGCACCAGGAAACCAAGAGGGAAGAAAAAGTCTCTTGCCTCTTCCACAGCTCCAGAGTTTTCCTGGACTCCCTCCTGGCTAGCTGTGGCGCATTAGCCCCCTTCAGGCTGAGTTCTCGCCGCCAGCCCCAGTCCTCTCCCTGCGCTCTGACCAAAGCCCGAGCCTCAGCTTCCAGTGCCGCCCGCCCCGGCGGGCGAGCAGACAAGCCTCTCGGGCTGGTGAGTGCCGCTCGGCAACGATCCTCTGTGCGGGAATCTCTCCGCTTTGCCCTATCCAGGTATTTAGGGAGTTTCTGGCCCTTTGGGAGGTCCGGGGTCTTCTGCCAGCATTCAGTAGGTGTTCTGTAGGAGTTGTCCCACATGTAGCTGTATTTCTGGTGTATCCATGGGGAGGAAGGTGATCTCCGCGTCTTACTCTTCCGCCATCTTACCCGGAAGTCGAATCTTGCTTTTTGACACAGATTATTTCAATGTCCTATAAGTAATTAATCACAAAAACCCCTACATTAGTGCAGCACTCAGATCATAAATCAGGCCCTAGAAGCTAAATGAATGCAAAGTTCACATTCTCCAAGAAATATTCATTTTCTCACATGGCTTATTTTACACAATTTATTTCCTTTATATTTAGAAGCCCAATTAGCAGCCTAATGTCATACGTGCAGCCTGAAATAACTCCTGTTATTATGAGCACCATGTATTGCATTTATTTATTCAATAGTTATTTACTGAGCATCTACTTCTCCCAGGCACTGGGCAAAGAGGATGTAAGAGTGTATGAGATAGACTTGGTTACAGGGACCCACAGTCCAGTGAAAGAGGCAAATTATTAAAAGTAATTTTAAAAATAGTCATCAGAATTTGTGATCAATGCTATGAAAAACACAAATAATGGCTGAGCTAAAGACAAATGGGCAGGCTCCTTTGTGCATGGTTGGGAAGTATTCCCTGAGGAAATGACATTTACTCTGGACCTTGCATCTCAGTGTGTTTAAGGCACTCAGGGAAAACCTGTGAGCCTGAGCTCCAGCTGGAGAAGGGAAGAGTATGAGATAATGCTGCAGAAATGTGCTGAGACCTGATCATAGTGCCAGGGGAAGTCATTGATGGGGTAACTGAAATGACCTGATTCTCAGTTTTAAAAGATGACTGCAGCACAAGCATTGTGGGTGAGCAAGAGGAGAAAAAGGAAGATGTTCTAAGTGACAATTGCAATAATTAATTAATAATTAAAATAAATAAAATAATATATTAAAAATAAATAAATTTTGGCCAGCAATGACTGAAACCTGGACAGAGGAAGGCATAGAATAGTGTTCATTTGAAAGGCAGAATTGATAGGACTTGCTGATGGATTGTGTGCTGATGGGTGGGGTGACATGGAGAACATAATGAAGGAAAGAAAGGAATTAAGAGTAACTTTTAGGTTTCTGGCTTGAGAAAGTGAGTGGATGATGGTGCCATTTATTAAGATAGGAAAAACTGGGCAAAAGGGGACTCACTGGGAAAACTGAGACATCTACATAGAGGTAGAGGTAGTCAGATAGATGGGGAGTGCTGCAGGTTTGAAACACAAATCTGTGAGTCATCACCAGAGAGAGGTCATTTAAATCAGTTGAACTGAATAAGGTCACCTAGGGAAGGAATTGAGAGAGAGATAAGAGAAGTGGGCTCAGAACCTCACCCAAAGAACACCAGTTTTTAGAGATGTGTTAGAAAGAAGCATTTGCAAAGAAAATTGAGAGTGAGGAACTAGTGACTTGGGATATGTCCCAGAAGGGTGTATTATCATGGAATACAGGCAAAGAGAGTGTTTAAAAAACAGGGTGAGGTTGAGCTATGGAGAATGGTGCTAAGAAGCAGATGGAGCTGATGACTGTGGAGTGCTTCTTGGGTCAGACAGCATATGGGTTGTTCATGATATTAAAACATGTGCTTGAACAGTGTCCAGTGGGCTAGTATTATGTGAGGTACATGATTGAGTAAAGATGGAGGATCAGTGCACCAATATGATATGAATAAGGGCAGCATGAGCAAATTATTTGAGAAGGTGGGATCTGAAAACAGGTTGGGGATTTGGCCTCTGATGGAAAATTAGGAGAATCCCCATCCTCCTTCCCGTTGATTCTCTTTTCTCAATAAAGCAGGACATTTCAGCTG
Organism: Mesoplodon bidens; assembly: GCF_964165515.1. Taxonomy (NCBI): domain Eukaryota; kingdom Metazoa; phylum Chordata; class Mammalia; order Artiodactyla; family Ziphiidae; genus Mesoplodon; species Mesoplodon bidens. Next base: position 36,067,561 of record NC_138173.1, on the reverse strand, counting down.
AGAAGAGAGAATAATGTTGATGTCTGTAGTGAGAGTAGAGAATTTCTCTGAAAAGCTATATTGTCATATGGATACCCACAGAGATATGGACATTGTCAACGAAAGCCTGCCAGGCACGCTTATACTGCCAGAGACACACACAACGACCAGGCAGAAGCGAGGAGGTGCTAAGTCTCATTCTCTAGATTCACTGACAGGCAGGATCTTACCTTTAAAATTAAAACAACAAAGATTTAGAAAATAACCCAATTAATGAATCTGTAAAGTGAAAAACTTCTTAATTTCAAATATCAGGTTTAGAAACTGGAGTCTGGAAAGGGTTTGCTTCTTGATTGGCCTATAAAGAAAGAAGTAGTCACTTCTATTTAAACAGTGAGTATTATTAGGCTTAAATTCAATGTTGAAGCCCTCTAGAAAAGTTACACAGATCTTTTAAGAAAGAAACTGGATTTTTCAAAAGAACTGAAATTCTGCTGGAATGGTTGAAAGTGATCTTAACCTTTTCAATGCAAATTAATTTCTATACCAGCTCTAGGCTTTGAAGGAAACGGGGACTGAGGAAAAAGAAGAGTGAAGGGAAAGAAAATAACTGTCTCCTGACTAGAAATAGGTCATTATTAGATCATTGTGTGGTTTTACACACCCCTGGGGCAGGGCTCCAACTCCTGCTTACATAAACGTGTGAGGATCTGACAATATTTCCATCTTATTACTTAAGCCAATCTATGTGGAGCAGAAGGACATATGGAGCCAAAACTGTGATTTTTTTTTTTTTGCAAACAGTCAGGGAACCCCAGCAGTGGGAGAAACTGTGTATCATCACATGATCCAGAATTAGAGTTGAGAGTGAGCATGATTGAGGAAGAGATAAGACTTGAGGGTTTATAAAACTTTGCTCAAAAGCATAATTGAGAAAGCAAGGTTAGATCATTCAATAATAAATCATTGATTTATTTATTATTTATGCAGAAGTACCACATTTTACCATTGCTTTCAAACCTAATATTATGTAAATATGTAAAGTAATGTTATGAGTGATTGTCAACCTGGTTCATTTAAATAATAATTTTACATTTTTAAGAAAACATTGTTATAAAACACAATTATGTGAACTATTTGCCCTATTTTTTTGTACCCTATGAGAAATTTGGCTATATATATTACACTAGAAACTGCAAAACCACCTGTGATCCTCCCTGATGTCAGCTGATATTTGAGAATTAGTAAATAGAACAAAACTCTCTTGTAAATATAAAAGATGTGATGCTTTTCATATGAAACTTTCTGAAGAAGTGATTCTATCTGAGTCTTGAATGTACTAGGTAAAGACTTGGCTTTAAACGTCTCACCTTCTATTCTCTAATGCTATCAGGTTACAGTTCTTATGAATTTGATTTTAAGACAGCAATAAAAGCAGCTTTTTTCCAGTTTATTCTGTATGAGGCCCCATGTCCAAACTTCCACAACATAATTATAATAACTTTGAAAAATTAGCACCTGTATACAGGATCTGATGCTACTATGAATGAATATAGACAACACCTACAAGATTCTAAAGGTATGTCTGGCATCCCCATGGTGTGACTGAAACCACTTATGCATTTTTTCAAAGTATTTAATCCAGTGACTTCATATATATATATATATATATATATATATATATATATATATATATATATATATATATATATGACTTGAAATAAAACAAAAAGACAGATTTTCTATTAAACTTCCCTTTTAAAAAATGTCTAATATGTACCAAGACCCAAACTAAGGGCTATAGGAAGCTCTTACCTACAAGGAACTGACAATTTTCTGATATGCAAATGGGCCTCGCAGTGTCTTTCTTCTGCTAAAATTTTAAGGACCAAGGAGAGTTACAGCACATCTATCTGGCTCCAGATTACAAATAAGCTTTGTGGTTTTCATTAATATATATGAATAATTATTGCCCAGTGATAACAGCAGAAATGGAATTGAAAAGTAATCACTGCTTCTTGGAAAGAATAATTTCACATTTACTATATTCTCTAGAAAACAAAGCCTAAAATTAATTTTTTTTTCAGAATTGTTCCTTTGATCCTGGAGAGAATTAGAATATGATAAGCACTGGCTTCAGCCCCTTAGTGCACACAGGAAATGAAGTAGCATGAGAATAAAAACTGAGAGTTGGAAATTGCAATGCTTTGGAAAGGCTGAGATTGAGGCTTAACATAGGACACCATCTGAACCTGGGTCTGTTTCTGGGTATGCACTTTCTCCTGGGCAGGAGAAAAGAGGGCTGGGCTCAACCCTGGGAAGCAAAGGATGGTGTGGCCACAAAAGTACATATCACTTAAATGCTCAGGGATAGAGGAGGGGTGTTTTGGGTATGGAGTGGGGAGGGAGGCATGTTAATTTTTTCTCGCTAGATTTTATTTCATTATGAGCTAAGGAATATCAGAATCAAGGATGTATCCCTGAAAAATTACTTTCAGGCTTTCAGGCTGCTGATGAGTATTCTAGATCTCAGCCAGGCTACTGGACCACCTTGGTTTTGAAGACCCAGAGGTGGAGAGGTGGGGGACACAAATGGTCTGGCCAGAGGGAGGACACTCAGGCAAGCTCCTCATTGAAGGAGAAAGGTAACATTGAATCTCCATTGGAACTAATCTATGTGAGCCTCATATTACTTGTCTGATACAATGAGCAGAGTATTATCTACCTTATTGACTGCTATGAGGTTAGGCTGTGTATATAAAGTCCTTTGTGTATAAGAGATATTCAGTCAAGAACAGCTATCAGTCTTAGAAAAGACGTCCTCTGGTGGTGCTTTTGTTTTTGCTTTTTTTTATTGAAGTATAGTTGATTTACAATATTGTGTTAGTTTCAAGTGTATAACAAAGTGATTCAGATATATATATATATATATATATATATATATATATATATGTATACTTTTTCAGATTCTTTTCCATATAGGTTATTACAAGATATTGAATAGAGTTCCCTGTGCTATACAGTAGGTCCTTGTTTTTTATCTAATTTATATATAGTGGTCTGTATCTGTAAATCCCAAACTCTTTATTCTTCCCCCTCCCTTTCCCCCTCCTTTTTTCCTTTCGGTAAATGTAAGTTTGTTTGCTATGTCTGTGAGTCTATTTCTGTTTTGTAAATAAGTTCATTTGTACCATAGTTTAGATTTCACATATAAGTGATATCATATGTTATTTGTCTTTCTCTGACATACTTCATTTAGTATGATTATTTCTAGGTCCATCCATGTTGCTGCAAATAGCAATATTTCATTATTTTTATGGTTGAGTGATATTCCATTATATACACACACACACACACACACACACACACACACATATATGCCACATTTTCTTTTTCCATTCCTCCAATGGACATTTATGTTGCTTCCATGTTTTGTCTATTATAAATAGTGCTACTATGAAAATTGAGGTGCATGTATCTTTTTGAATTAAAGTTTCCATCTTTTCTAGGTATATGCCCAGGAGTGGGATTGCTGGATCATATGGTAACTCTATTTTTAGTTTTTTAAGGAATGTCCATACTGTTCTCCATAGTGTCTGCACCCATTTACATTCCCACAAACAGTGTAGGAGGACCACTTTTTCTTTACACCCTCTCCAGAATTTATTATTTGTAGGCTTTTTCATGATGGCCATTCTAACCAGTGTGAGGTAATACCTCAGTGTAGTTTTGATTTGCATTCCTCTAATAATTAGCAATATTGAGCATCTTTTCATGTGCCTGTTGGTAATCTGTATGTCTTCTTTGGAGAAATGTTTATTTAGGTCTTATGACCATTTAAAAAAAATTGTTTTATATTGAGCTGAATGAACTGTTTGTATATTTTGGAAATTAATTCCTTGTCAATCATATCATTTACAAATATTTTCTCCCATACTGTAGATTGACGTTCTAGTGGTGTTTAAAGAGCTTAAAAATTGATTACCTCCTCAAGCCTAACTTTTCTAGAATAGAGCTGTTAAAGATGTCTTCAGAGCCCAAAACTCAAGAGGAGTCTCATTGAATTTAGGAAGAGAAGATAATTTGCAGATGACTGGGTGCTTGTGGCAAAGAATGGATGGATGGAAAGGACCTTCAAGATGGCAGAGGAGTAAGATGTAGAGATCACCTTCCTCCCCACAAATACATCAAAAATACATCTACATGTGGAACAGCTCCTAAAAATCACCTACTGAATGCTGGCAGAAGACCTCAGACTTCCCAAAAGACCTTGGTCCTCCGGCCAGCTGTCAGGCCTGAGCCTCTGAGGTGGGAGAGCTGAGTTGAAGACATTGGACGACCAGAGATCTCCCAGCCCCATGTAATACCAATTGGCAAGAGCTTTCCCAGAGATCTCTGTCTCAAAGCTAAGCCCCAGCTCCACTCAATGAACAGCAAACTCCAGTGCTGGATGCTACATGCCAAACAAGTACTAGGGAGATTGGGATTGACATATATACACTAATATGTACAAGATGGATAACTAATAAGAGCCTGCTGTAGAAAAGAATAAATAAAATAAAATTCAAAAAAAAAAAAAATCTAGTGCTGGACACCCCATGCCAAACAAGTAGGAAGAGAGAAACACAACCCCACCCATTAGCAGAGAGGTTGCCTAAAATCATAACAAGGTCACAGACAGCCTAAAACACATCACTGACATGGTCCTGCCCACAAGAAATACAATATCCAGCCTCACCACCAGAAACAGGCACCAGTCCCCTCCACCAGGAAGCCTACACAACCCACGGTACTAAGCATACCCACTGGGAGCAGACAACAAAAACAATGGAAAATATGAACCTGCAACCTGTGAAGAGGAGGCCCCAAACACAGTAAGTTAGGCAATATAAAAAGACAGAGAAATATGCAGCAGATAAAGGAGCAAAGTAAAAAACCACCAGACCAAACAAATGAAGAAGAAACAGGCAGTTGACCTGAAAAAGAATTCAGAGTAATAATAGTAAAGATGATCCAAAATCTTAAATGGAGAAAATATAAGAAATGTTTAACAAGGACCAAGAAGAACTAAAGAGAAAAGAAACAATGATGAACAACACAATAAATGAAATTAAAAATTCTATAGAAGGAATCAATAGCAGAATAACTGAGGCAGAAGAACGGATAAGTGACCTGGAAGATAAAATAGTGGAAATTACTACTGCAGAGCAGAATAAAGAAAAAGGAATGAAAAGAATTGAGGAGAGTCTCAAAGACTGCTGGGACAACATTAAATGCATCAACATTCGAACTATAGGGGTGCCAGAAAAAGAAGAGAAAAGAAAGGGTCTGAAAAAATATTTGAAGCGATTATAGTTGAAAACTTCCATAATATGTGAAATGAATTACTCAAGAGAAGGAAGCACACAGAATCCCATACAGGATAAATCCAAGGAGAAACATGCCAAGACACATATTAATCAAAATATCAAAAGTTAAATACAAAGAAAAAAATATTAAAAGCAGCAAGGGAAAAGCAACAAATAACATATAAGGGAATCCCCATAAGTTTAACAGCTGATCTTTCAGCAGAAACTCTGCAAGCCAGAAGGGAGTGGCAGGACATATTTAAAGTGATGAAAGGGAAAAATCTACAACTATGATTATACTACCCAGCAAGGATCTCATTCTGATTGGATGGAGAAATTGAAAGCTTTACAAACAGGCAAAAGCTAATAGAATTCAGCACAACAAAGCCAGCTTTACAAGAAATGCTAAAGGAACGTCTCTAGGCAGGAAACACAAGAGAAGGAAAATACCTACAAAAACAAACCCAAAACAATTAATAAAATGTAATAGGAACATACATATCAATAATTACCTTAAATGTAAATAGATTAAATATGCCAACCAAAAGACAGAATGGCTGAATGGATACAAAAACAGGACCCATGTATATACTGTCTACAAGAGACCCACTTAAGACCTAGGGACACATACAGACTGAAAGTGAGAGAATGGAAAAAGATATTCCCTGTAAATAGAAATCAAAAGAAAGCTGGAGTAGCAATTCTCATATCAGACAAAATAGACTTTAAAACAAAGACTATTACAAGAGACAAAGAAGGACACTACATAATGATCAAGGGATCAATCCAAGAAGATATAACAATTGTAAATATCTATGCATCCAACATAGGAGCACATCAGTACATAAGGCAAATGCTAACAGCCATAAAAGGGGAAATTGACAGTAACATAATAATAGTAGGGGACTTTAACACTTCACTTTCACCAATGGACAGATCATCCAAAATGAAAATAAATAAGGAAACACAAGTTTTAAATGACACTTTAAACAAGATGGACTTAATGATATTTATAAGACATTCCATCCAAAAACAACAGAATAAACTTTCTTCTCAAGTACTCATGGAACATTCTCCAGAGTAGATCATATCTTGATTCACAAAAGAAGCCTTGGTAAACTTAAGAAAATTGAAATCATATCAAGCATGTTTTCTCAGCAAAACACTATGAGACAACATATCAATTACAGGAAAATATCTGTAAAAGATACAAACACATGGAGGCTAAACAACTCACTGTTTAATAACCAACAGATCACTGAAGAAATCAAAGAGGAAATCAAAAAATACCTAGAAACAAATGACAATGAAAACACAATGACTCAAAACCTATGGGATGCAGCAAAAACAGTTCAAAGAGGGAATTTTATAGCTATACAAGCCTACCTTAAGAAACAAGAAATATCTCAAATAGACAACCTAAACTTACACCTAAAGCAATTAGAGAAAGAAGAAGAAAAAAAACCTCCAAATTTAGCAGGAGGAAAAAAATTATAAAAATCAGATCAGAAATAAATGAAAAAGAAAGGAAATGATAAGAAAGGTCAATAAAACTAAAAGCTGGTTCTTTGAGAAGGTAAACAAAATTGATAAACCATTAAGCAGACTCATCAAGAAAAAAAGGGAGGGCTTCCTTGGTGGCGCAGTGGTTGAGAGTCTGCCTGCCGATACAGGGGACACGGGTTCATGCCCCAGTCCGGGATGATCCCACATGCCACAGAGCAGCTGGTCCTGTGAGTCATGGCCGCTGAGCCTGCATGTCCGGAGCCTGTGCTCCACAATGGGAGAGACAATAACAGTGAGAGGCCCGCGTATTGAAAAAAAAAAAAAAAAAGGTAAAAGAGTCAAATCAACAGAATTTGAAATGAAAATGGAGAAGTAAAAACTGACACTGCAGAAATAAAAAGGATCATGAGAGATTACTTCAAGCAACTATATGCCAGTAAAATGAAAAACCTGGAAGAAATTGACAAATATTTAGAAAAGCACAAACTTCCAAGACTGAACTATGAAGAAATAGAAAATATAAACAGACAAATCACAAACACTGAAATAAATCTTTCAATAAACAAAAGCCTATGACTACAGGGCTTCAGAGGCTAATTCTATCAAACATTTAGAGAAGAGCTAACATCTAACCTTCTCAAACTCTTCCAAAATATAGCAGAAGGAGGAACACTCCCAAACTCATTCTCAAGGCCACCATCACCCTGACACCAAAACCAGACAAAGATGTTACAGAAAAAGAAAATTATAGGTCAATATCACTGATGAACATAGATGCAATAATCCTCAACAAAATACTAGCAAACAGAATCCAACAGCACATTAAAGGGATCATAAACCATGATCAAGTGGGGTTTACCCCAGGAATGCAAGGATTCTTCAGTATACACAAATCAATCAACATGATGCACCATATTAAGAAATTGAAGGATAAAAATCATATGATCATCTCAATAGATGCAGAAAAAGCTTTTGACAAAATTCAACACACATTTATGATAAAAACCCTGCAGAAAGCAGGCATAGAGGGAACTTACCTCAACATAATAAAAGCCATATGTGACAAACCCACAGCCAACATAGTCCTCAAAGGTGAAAAACTGAAACCATTTCCACTAAGATCAGGAACAAGACAAGGTTGCCCATTCTCACCACTGTTATTCAACATACTTTTGGAAGTTTTAGCCACAGCAATCAGAGAAGAAAAAGAAATAAAAGGAATCCAAATTGGAAAAGAAGAAGTAAACCTGTCACTGTTTCCAGATTACAAGATACTATACATAGAGAATCCTAAAGATGCTACCAGAAAACTACTAGAGCAAATCAATGAATTTGGTAAAGTAGCAGGATACAAAATCAATGCACAGAAATCTCTGGCATTCCTATACACTAATGATGAAAAGAAAGTGAAATTAAGAAAACACTCCCATTTACCATTTCAACACAAAGAATAAAATATCTAGGAATAAACCTACCTAAGGAGACAAAAGACCTGTATACAGAAAATTATAAGGCACTGATGAAAGAGATTAAAGATGATACAAATAGATGCAGAAATATACCATTCTTGGATTGGGAGAATCAACATTGTGGAAATGACTGTACTACCCAAAGCAATCTACAGATTCACTGCAATCCCTATCAAACTACCAATGGTATTTTTCAGAGAACTAGAACAAAAAAATTCACAATTTGTATGGAAACACAAAAGACCCCGAATAGCCAAAGCCATCTTGAGAAAGAAAAACAGAGCTGGAGGAATCAGTCTCCCTGACTTCAGACTATACTACAAAGCTACACAGTATGGTACTGGCACAAAAACAGAAATATAGATCAATGCAACAGGATAGAAAGCCCAGAGATAAACCCACACGCATATGGTCACCTTATTTTTTTTTTTTCTTTTTCTTTTTTTTTTTTTTCTTTTTGTGGTATGCGGGCCTCTCACTGTTGTGGCCTCTCCCGTTACGGAGCACAGGCTCCGGACGCGCAGGCCCAGCGGCCACGGCTCACGGGCCCAGCCGCTCCGCGGCATATGGGATCCTCCCAGACCGGGGCACGAACCCGTATCCCCTGCATCGGCAGGCGGACTCTCAACCACTGCGCCACCAGGGAGGCCCAAGTCACCTTATTTTTGATAAAGGAGGCAAGAATATACAATTGAGAAAAGACAGTCTCTTCAATAAGTGGTGCTGGGAAAACTGGACAGTGACATGTTAAAGAATGAAATTAGAACACTCCCTAACACCAAACACAAAAATAAACTCAAAATGGATTAAAAACCTAAATGTAAGTCCAGACACTATCAAACTCTTAGAGGAAAACATAGGCAGAACACTCTATGACGTAAATCACAGCAAGATCCCTTTTGACCCACCTCCTACAGAAATGGAAATAAAAACAAAAATAAACAAATTGAGCCTAATATAACTTAAAAGCTTTTGCACAGCAAAGGAAACCATAAACAGGATGAAAAGACAACCCTCAGAATAAGAGAAAATATTTGCGAATGAAGCAACTGACAAAGGATTAATCTCCAAATATACAAGCAGCTCATGCAGTTCAATATCAGAAAAATAAACAACTCAATCCAAAATGGGCAGAGGACTTAAATAGACATTTCTCCAAAGAAGCCATACACATTGCCAACAAACACATGAAAGGATGCTCAACATCACTAATCATTAGAGAATTGCAAATCAAAACTAAAATGAGGTATCGCCTCACAGGGGTCAGAATGGCCATCATCAAAAAAATCTATAGGGCTTCCCTGGTGGCGCAGTGGTTGAGGGTCCGCCTGCCGATGCAGGAGATGCAGGTTCGTGCCCCGGTCTGGGAGGATCCCATGTGCCGCAGAGCGGCTGGGCCCGTGAGCCATGGTCTCTGGGCCTGCGCGTCTGCAGCCTGCGCTCCGCAACGGGAGAAGCCACAACAGTGAGAGGCCCGTGTACCGCAAAAAAAAAAAAAAAAAAAAAAAAAAGAATCTATAAATAATAAATGCTGGAGAAGGTGTGGAGAAAAGAGGACCCTCTTGCACTGTTGGTGGGAATATAAATTGATACAGCCACTATGGAGAACAGTATGGAGGCCCCTTAAAAACTAAAAATAGAACTACCATGTGCCCCAGCAATCCCACTACTGAGCATATATTGATAAAACTCTAATTTAAAAAGAGTCCTGTACCACAGTGTTCATTGCAGCTCTATTTACAATAGCCAGGACATGGAAGCAACCTAAGTGTCCATTGGCAGATGAATGGATAAAGAAGATATGGCACATATATACAATGGAATATTACTCAGCTTTAAAAAGAAACAAAATTGAGTTATTTGTAGTGAGGTGGATGGACCTAGAGTCTGTAATACAGAGTGAAGTCAGTCAGAAAGAGAAAAACAAATACTTTATGTTAACACATATATATAGAATCTAAGAAAAAAAAAAAAAATTGGTTCTGACAAACCTGGGGCCAGGACAGGAATAAAGTTTCAGATGTAAAAAATGGACTTAAGGACACAGGGAGAGGGAAGTGGAAGCTGGGACAAAGTAAGAGAGTGTCATTGAGAAATATACACCAGCAAATGTAAATAGATAGCTAGTGGCCACATAGCACAGGGAGCCACATAGCGCGGGGAGATCAGCTCAGTGCATTGTGACCACCTAGAAAGGTGGGATAGGGAGGGTGGGAGGGAGCCGCAAGAGGGAGGGGATATGGGGATGTATGTATACGTATAGCTGATTTGCTTTTTTATACAACAGAAACTAACACAATTTTGTAAAGCAATTATACTCCAATAGAGTTTAAATTAAAAAAAAAAGAATTGTTGCATGGAGGACTAAAACTTCTATCCTTTTTAAGAAACAGTATTTTTCCATCAGTATGCTAAATTTGAACCATCTTGAGCACATTAGAGTGAAAGTGAAGTGAATACTCTGGAAACTTCAACAAGTTTTATCATAGCCACATTAAGAACTTGGAAAGTAAACATATTTTTTTCTATGAAACTAATCTCACAGGGCCTAATAGCCCCATTTGCAACTGATAGTGTTGATTCACATGAATGTGAAAATAATGACTTGAATCTAAGAAACCAGAAGACAATGATTACTTTTCTAAAGTTAAAGTGATAATCAAAGGTCTTTTCAAAATGCTTCCTGGCCTTCTTGGTCAATTAATTGCAGAATTTTTTTTTAAATAGCAGTTAAATTTGACATTTGAACATTGCTAAGTTTTTTGCATATGTGATGGCTTGTCTTTGTACACAGGCCTTCTTCTATGTACAAAATAAGAGGTCATATCAGGTCTTATGTCTTTTGTCACCCTGCTCATTTTGAGTTCTTTAGTTTATTGGAAGAGCAAATGTTGAAAGACCTGATATACAGGATTTTATTAGTAATATTTATAAACTAAGCATTTAAAATTAGTAGAGGTTATTCTCTGTCATAAAAGAATAAATATATCAAAAAATATAACTCCTAGGTATTGAAAAATCTGGCCATGTTTGAGGTTTAGAAAATGATTAAATACTAGTTTTTAAATGTTTTGGTTTTGGAAAGTTGCCAATTGGGTTTTGCCAAACACATTTTTATGTCATTTCACAACCCATGTGTGTGTTTTAATGAATGTGTAATCCGTATGTTCTGATTCACTTAAACTTAACTTGACAAAATCTGTTTTAAGAATAATATGATTTCCAAGAAGACTTTAGAGCTGTCCTAAGAAGCCACATCTTTAATTTTAAAAAGGAAGTCATAGTTTATGATGAATAAGTGGAACTGATTTATAAATTTGGAATACAAATCTAAATCTGAGATCCACATTTTAACAGCTTTACTAACTCATGCTTAGTGAAATAAATAAGATTCAACTCTGTCATCATTATGCTGTATAAAATGGAAGGTAAAGAGAAACATGGCCCATCTTTCCACTTCTATTGAATGTACCAAGAAGAAAGATAGCAATGGTGAAAAGCCAGAAAGAAAATTTAAATTTATGTTTCTTTTATATGCCATACCCAACCCTTAAAATACCTCCATGGTAATTTACAACAAACATTTTTAAAACAAAGTGAACTGAAAACAAGGCTGGTGGAAGGAAGCAATGAATAGTAATGTAAAAGCAATGTGTACCTAGGGAAAAATTCAAATCCCAGCTGGAATCATAAATGATTCTGTGCTCCACAAGGAAGGTGAGCTGAACCTGAGGTGGAGAATGGTGCTAAGATGGTTTCATAGGTTGGGAGCAGCCCTTAGACCACAAGTGAAGAAAACACAAGTTCTCTGTAGATGAAAACGTTTTCTAGTTAGGCCCTCAATTTTTACAGAATAAGTTATGTGCTATAGGAGTCAACTTACCCAGGAGATGAAACAAACCCAAAGTTACATGCAATATATGTTCATAACACAAAAATCAGCACACACACAACAACAACAACAAAAATGACATAAGAAAGCAAGTTACCATAAGTGAAAGTCAACAGAAACAATAAATAACATATTACATTCCCAAGAACATCAGATATTGGAAATATCAGGTATAGAATAAATGTGTGTAAAGAGTTTAAAGAAATAAGAATATAATTTAAAAAATAAGCAATTAATAGATATTCTCAAAAATACCATAGCTTACTTGAAAAAGAACCAAATAGAACTTTTAGAAATGAAAAATAAAACCAATGAAATAAAAGTACAATGGTTGTATAAAACAAATATAATTAAGAAAGATTTTAACAGAATGCTACATAGAGACACGAGGAGATGGGAAAAAATGAAAGAAAATTTAAAGAACGTAGAGAAAAAAAAGAGAAACCAATACAAATCTCTGTCAAAATGAGAACTTTTTTTTTTTTTTTTTTTTGCACGGGCTCTAGGCGCGCGGGCTTCAGTAGTTGTGGCACGTGGGCTTAGTTGCTCCATGGCATGTGGGATCTTCCCGGACATGGGATCGAACCCATGTCCCCTGCATTGGCAGGCAGATTCTCAACCACTGCACCACTGGGGAAGCCCTAATTAGTTTTCTTAATTGCACACTACCTTCACATCAAACAGCAAGCTGGTTCACATCTTCCATTAGTCCATTTTCTGTGTGGAAGCTTTAGAAGAGATGGGCACAGTGGCCACTTTCAAAGACAGCATTCATGTTGTGATCCGTGCATGAAAAAAGAAAGCAAAGCAGCTTTCTTACCTCATTCACACCATCCCCACATGTGGCCCATTCTCTTCTCTCAGTACACTAGATTGCATTTTGAAGGTACCATTGTTCTAACCTTCAGTTAAGAGAAAATTTCTTCAATTTTGCTATTTAAAAATAGTTTGCTAAGACAGAGGAAATACACCTAACAATGCCTGTTTGCTTAGCTGTTGAGAATGACTCTTTTTATGATAAGGGTACCGGTGGAGACTGTAGCACTTGCGTCTCCCCATCCTCCTCTGGGCTGTGGAGTGCCTTGACTTTGTTTTCAGTGCGCTTACTATACAGTATCAGCCTTCTTTTCCCTGTTCTAATAATTCTATAACCTCTACTTTAATTTCTATAAACTCTGCTTCTCAACACATTCCAGTTTGAATGACTACTGCCTCACCTTGTTTAGACTGGTGGTCTCGGTAACCAACCATATTTTTAAAGGAAAATAAAAATCTCTATACACAGTTCTTTTGGGTATATTGAGACCCAATTTCCAACGTGGGGTGGAGGGTTCCCCACACCAGCAAACAATTCTCAGGCACCAGCAGGGTATCCAAGAATTCAACTCAGTTCTGATACTATCTACCTAGAGATAGCGTCAGATTCCACAGGTTAAGGGCTCAGTCCCACAAGACTGTCCTCCCACCCTCCTCCCCAACAAACTGCAGACTGTTCACCTGTGCTTCTGACAGACTGGCTGTAAATCACAGGTTCCTGGGGTTTGATTAATTTGTTTGAGCAGCTCACAGAACTCAGAAACATTTTACTTACTGGATCACTAGTTTATTATAAAAGCATATAACTCAGGAGCAGCCAAATGGAGGAGATGCATAGGGCAAGGTACTTGGGAAGGGGCACAGAACTTCCTTGCCCTGTTCCAATTTACCACTCTTCCTACCTCTCCATGTGTTCACCAGCCCAGAAGGTCAAAATGAGAACATTTTTAAATGGAGAAGCAATAGTCAAAGAGATAACAGCGATAATTTTCTAGAACAATAGGAGATATGAATTCAGAGAAACCAAAATGTATGACAAGCAGGATAAATTAAAAAAAATTACTCACATTGTAGTGAAGCTTCAGAACATCAAACACGAAGGGAAGGTCTTTAAAGCATTCAAAAAGAAATTACTTGTAAATGAAACACCAATAGGCAACTTTTCAAAATCAAGGCCAAGAAAATAGAATATTTTTAAGGCATGGTGAGAAAATAACTGTCAACTCAGAACACTGTATGCAACATAACTATTTTTTAATGATGAGAATAAATAAAAATATTTTCAGAAAAAGAAAAAAACAGCATTTACTCCCCAAAGAAATTTACTAAAGAAACTTCTGTGAAATATACTTCAGAGAAAAGAAAAAAAAAAAAAACTCCAAAAATAAGGTCTAAGAAGCAAGAAGTAGAGATGATCAAATAAATGTAACATAGTCTGGTTAATTGATAATAAATCTAAACATATCATCTTTATAAAAATTAAAATAAAAACTAAGAGTTAAAGTACTGGAACATATTAGCCTGTGTCTATTCAATATTTTCTTGGAGGTCTGTTGTGGGTTGAATGATTTCTCCCTGAAAGAAATACCCCTGGAAATTGACCTTATTTGAAAATAGGGTCTTTGCAGATGCAGTTAAGGATCTGAAGATGAGAACATCCTAAATTTAAGATGAATTCTATATCCAAGGACCCTGTCCTTATAAGAGAAAGGAGAGGGAAATGAGAGACACAAACACAGAGAGGGAAAGTCACATGAAACAGAAGGAGCAGTTGAAGTTATGCAGCTATAAACCAAGGAATGCCAAGGGTTGGCAACAGTCATCAGAAGCTAGCAGAGAGGCATAAAACAGTTTCTCCCTCAGAGCCTCAAGAAGGTACCAATGCTGCCAACATCTGGATTTCAGACTTCTGATGTCCAGAGCTGTGAGAGAATAAATTTCTGCTCTTTTAAGTCACCAAATTTGCCATAATTTGTGATGAGAGCCCTAGGATACTTTGTATTAAAGTCTTGACTAGAAAGAAAAGAAAAGAGACTAAGACCTATAAGGATTGTAAAGGAAAAATAGAACTATCACAGACAATATGATTGCCAATATCAACAAAAATCTAAAAGAGTGTATGTAAATCATTAGAATTAGAGTGAAAGTTTAGCAAGGTGACCACATATTAAATTAACATAGGAAAGTCAATTGCCTATCCATATACTGAAGAATACAAATAAAGTTTTCTCATTTATAATAATGGTGAAAAATATTATATCTAAAAATAACAAATTATAAACAAGAGCTTCAGGGATTTTTTTACTTTATTGAAGACATTAGAGAAGACCTGAATAAATGGATATTACTCATGAGCAGTAAGATAGACTCATATATTAATTCTGCCCAAACTGGACCATTGATTAAACATAATTTCAATCAAAATTCTAAAAGGATGTTTTGAGGAGCTACTCAAGTTTTTCTAAAATCTGAAGAAAGAGAAAAGGTTTAAGTTTCGTGAAAACAAACTAAAAAGAAAAAATAAGGATGAGGACCTACTCTACCAGGTATCTACGTCTGTTGTAAAGCCATATACAGTGGTTTTCAACTGGCCATATTATCAATGGAGTGTTTAAAATGATGGGGGTGGGAAATTATTTTCTTACTCACAATGACTAGCAAAATGCTTTCTACCAAAACTAGCATCTTGCAATGTGTGAGGCAGTCTCATGTGACAAAACCTCACATAATACTGCCCCAAATGCCAAGAGCTTACTGATTAAGATATATTGAGCTCTTATCTAGTAATGCACTGTCTAGTAATTAAGACAATGTAAGACTCTTACACATGTGGAAATAGATATATTAAATAAATAACATTGCAGATCATTGAGTAAAGGATGGTCTCTGCAACCAATGATATTAGGAAAATTCAGTATCCTTATGGAATAAAATGTCCTTTGATCCCTACTTCATATCACATTTTAAGTAAAATCTTTTAAACAATTAGAAGAAAATTTATGAATATACTTGATGTCTTTGGAGTACAGGAGGGTTTATTAAAGAAGACCCCAAAGTACTAGCCATAAGATAGAAAAATATATGGCTACATTAAAACTAAATACTTCTGCTTAACAAGAGGCAATAGAGAAAATGAAAACAAATCACAAAATGGGAGAAGATATTTGCAAAAAAATAACTAAAAAAATATTGTATCTATACCATATAAAGTACTTGAATCAAGGCAATAAAGAAAAAGATAACCTAATAACAATTGGGAAAAACATATAAGAAGTGTTTTACATAAAATGTATAGATAACAAATAAACATATGAAAAAATACTCAACCTTACCAGTAATCAAGGAAATGAAAATTAAAAACTCAATTAAATTTCATACCAAAATGGCAAAAACTAAGAAATCTGCCAATTTTAAGCATTAGCAAGAATCTGGAACAAAGAAAACAATATCTATCACTATTGGAGATGTAAATTGGTACAATCACTTGGAAAGCAATTTGGCTTTATCTCCAGCTTTTCTACCCAGTACATTCAAAACATACAAATATAAAACCGAAAGTTTTATGAATACTCTTAATCTGATGGGTTTTTATTCAATTATTTCATTTACAAAAATTTCTGGCTAAGGCTTATTAAACTTATTTTATGATCTGATAATGACTTCTAATCCATAGTTTAAAAAATATTGTTCTAGAGAAACTCATAGGTTATCATGGAAACAAGATAATTCAAAATTTTCAGAATGGCATTGCAAAAAAACTGGAAACTATTGAAATGTCCATCAGTAGAAAAGCAATTAAATTGTGATATATTCAGAGGAAGGAATATTATATAACAACGAAAATGAGTGACCTCTTACAAAACATCAATGAATCTTAGAAATATTATTTTGAAAGATAAAAGCAAGACGTGGGTTAATACTTACAGTGTCATTTTTATAAAGCTAAAACAGTAAAAATAAATCATCTAAATTTTAGATGGTATACATATAAATCTAAAAAGAAAAGAAAAAGCAAAGGAATGTTAAACCCAAAATTCAGAATAATTGTTACTCCTGGGTATGAAGCAATGGACTCAGAAAAAAGTATGCAGATGCATGCAATGGAAATAGGTCTTGTCAGGTAGTGGATTTATGTCCATTTATTTTATTATTTTACTTCCTCATAATTTCCCCAAATATATTATATATACATTAAATATTATATAAAGGAATCTAAAACAAACAAACAAAAAGCTGAAAAAGAACCCTTTAATAGTTTTGAAACCTGAGATGCTATTGAGGTAGATGCTAACACACACTTTTTAATTTCCATGAAATAAGTAATAGATGGCCAGGGAGAGGCATGAAAGAACTTTCTGGCAGCTTTATTGGATTCTGAATGAGTTACAGAGGGAGGGTGTGCCTCCTGAGACACTTTAGTGTGGCTTGACAGTCATATGTCTTCTGTGGCTTAGGAGTGGTCTTGTCTAAGGCCAGGATTGATGTTCAGGGGATGGATTAGATGACCTCTTTGACCCTCTTCAGCATACGATCCTCTTCAGCATATGATCCTTGGTCTTCCTGTCTTGTCCTTCTCTGGGCCTTGACAATAGCACAGCCTCACTCTCTGCCCATGCTTTCCCTGTCTACATTAAACAGTCTACCAGGGAACGCAGACTTTCTATTTTTAAATGAATGCTATCTCTTGGACAAAACATTCATCAGAGGTGGTAGATAAATCTAACAACCTAAACTATCAACTCTGGACTTTGAACTTTTTACCTTCCTCAAGGAATGTTAGTGTCCATAGGGACTAAAAGGAATACACACAAACATATTCATACTATGCATTTATTACATTTAAAAGCCTGTGTTTCTACCAAAAAAAAATTAGAAAAATTATATATCTCAACAAATATATATAATTATATATATATACATATTATACATATACACAAAGATATACATGAAAATGCGATTTCTAAATAAGATCCTGCAATTAGAAACTATGGTTTTAGAGACTAAACAAAGTAATAATATGCATATTGCTTATCTCTTGGTGGCACCCTCAGCACTTCTTGATCAAGGAAGCCAACAACTCAGCATACCCAGTTCCTGGGGAAGTTTCTGGATGCAGCCCAGGTTCGTTTCACTCCAGCCACATGAGGGAACTTCAGAACCCGAAATCAGGCAAGTAATTCTCACTTAGATCACAACTACAGTAATATACGCTATAATACCACACTTGATGAACCTCAAAGTAATTTGAGGTTCACGCACACGAAGATCTTCACACTGAAATTGTTAGGCTCATCAAACCAATTCAGTAATCTCCATCCCCCTCCCCCTGCCTGGAGCAATGCCCATTGACATACACTTTTGCTTCTCATAGAGTATTTGCATTTTGTGATTTAGGGTGACGTAATAAAGTTATTTTCATTTGGTTTCTTTCATTTGGAGTTGTTTTGGATGTCTTTGGCTATCTGTTCATAGACAGAATATAAGACAGGTTTGTTTCTTAAGGAGAGAAAATTCCAGCTTCCTAGAAAACATCTCATTTATTATTTGTGGTAGAGGAGGAAGGTGTGCTCAAGGTGAACTTTCTTTGTTTCTTTTGTAATAAGAATATATTTGTATATTACTTGTGTCCTTTAAAATAAATAAATAAACTGAATTGAAAAAGAAATCATTGGAAGGAGATGAGACATGAGCAGAGTGTATGATCTAACACACATGACCGCAATTTGAGGTTTTCAAGGCAAAAGCCTGTGTTCAATTTGCCACTGGAATCTTATAGCAAGCATTGTACTTCCCCTAGCATCCCCACCCTCAAAGCAGCATCCAGCTGCAGCACAGATTCCCACCCAGACAGAATGCAGGTGAAACATCAGTACAGCAAGATCCCAGTCAAAGGGGGACATGTGGAGTTTGGAGAGTTTTAGAAAATTTTATTGCAGGAACACATGTGTTAGTGGAGCAGATGGAAGCAATTATGGCAGGAAAACTTTGCCCCATCCTTAAAACCAAATTCCAATAGTGTGAGCTCAGGCTAATGACTATCCTTGAGGACAAGTAAAATCAGATCACAGTGAATTTTGAAGATCAACTTCACATTGCATCAGGTCATGATCTGCCTGCTAAAAACTCATCAGAACTTGATATTATCTCTACCTCATTTCTCATTGGAAAGTGATGTGACCTCAAACTCACTCATCTAAGATTAATATGCTTTCCTGTAGTCTCTGTTATAAACCTCATCTGACACTGGCATTTGATACTCTGACTGGTAGGAAATGCAATTATGAATAGCTTGATTATTCCAGATAGGAGAAATTCGTTTTGTTTGGATATTTCTGTGCATGTAGTCCTTTCTGACACGTTCTTCTCTATGGAGGAGACAGGCAGATACCTGCCATCTCCCTTAATAAATAGTATCACAGGAGTTAAGATGAAGAAAATGAAGCAGAATGAGGTTGAGTGCTAAATCTGTGACCTATAAAACAGAAGGTTTAGATATAAATCCAGCTCCATGAACTCACTTGTCTAAGGGTTTATTCTGCAGACTTGGGCACTAAAGTAATTTTTCTCCCTCTTTGGTATTGTCATATGATTGTCCCTCCTTACAAGTAACTCTTAAAATACCTGGCTTGTAATGATTATGGATGTATAGATGATGTTTGTTTTATAGTAATATAGTATCAATTGCCAGAGGAGTTCAACTTCTTTACTCTCATGGAAACCTTGGTTGAATAATTTACTGAAAAAGGAACAAAAGGACTAGAAAGCTATGAAAATTCAGGGTCCAGAGGAATAAAATAGATTTCTCAGTTTCCAAATTAGTCTTCTGTCAATATGCAAGTCTTCCTTCCTATCAAAATATGAAATAATTTAGATACTTAAGATTTGACTTTTAAAATATTTTAGTACTCTAAGTAGAGGAATCAATGATAGTGTAAGTAAGTGTGTCTGTATAACATTGCTTTTGAGCTATTTCATTTAAGACACAATGTGAAATTCCAGAGGTAGTTCAGTCATGCCAGCTCATTGCATATACACAACTGGGAGGAAATGTGCACACAGCATAGCAGAAATGGCACAGACCAAAAGTTAGAAAGTGCAAAAAATACATTTGAAAGTGTAAATGGAAGTGTGTTTGTCTAAGTGACCCAAATAAGTATCATCTCCCTTAGGTGACTAAATCTGTAACTCTCATTTTCTAATCTACTTCATTAGGACCCCTAGATAATGATGTCTGTTTCATTTGGGTACACCGAATTGAGCTACCTCCTCTTAGCAAGATCTAAATTAATTATTTGGAAATATATAAACTCAGCAAATGCAATTGTTGGGAATAACCAAATCCTTACTGTGAAATTAACTACTATATTGAGTTTATTGGCAATTAACTTATACATGCATTCCGTCAGCAAATAATCCAGAGCACCTGTGATTTGTCATACTTTGTGTTAGATTCTAAGGATACAGTGATGAGGAAAATAGGGTAACCATAGCTGAAGTCAGAACAGCTGCTCAACAGAAGCTGGGGGCTAGTAGGAGAAGGGGATGAGCAGCATCAGGAAACTCCCCAGGCTTGATTGCTAACCAATGGGCTGAAGGGCCTCAGATTAAAATCACGTGGTCCAAATGAAAAGGCAGAGACTGATTTCTTGATTAACCAAATCTGAAACACTGAGAAGTTATCCCATCATCCCTTTTGTAACTAGCAACCCCATTGGCCAGCATCTGAAGCCCAAGGCTACAAGGATTATCCCTTATTATTCGCCAGCTGACTTTGTCACTTCTAATTCAAGAAATATTTCAAATCCATTTAAGCCTCCCCAACTCCCCAGTACCAACTCTCTGGTGTATGGTGCCATTATGTGTCCACAGGGTTACTGAAGGTCTTCCCATTTCATTCACTGTACTCATGACCCATCTGATTCTTTTTTTTTACAAGAGCTAAACTAAAGTATTTAATAAAAAAAAAAAGATCAAAACATATTACCCCTCTGCTTTAAATACCTTTCATAGTTTTCTATTCCCTGAAAAATAAAATACAAATCCCACCATGGCCTCCAAAGCCCAGCTTTCTTTTTAGTTTTATCTCCTTCCACATCCCACCCTTTAGTGAGCTGCTACCACACTGACATTTTTTTTATTAGTTTCTGCTTTATAACAAAGTGAATCAGTCATACATATACATCTGTTCCCACATCCCTTCCCTCATGCATCTCCCTCTCACCCACCCTCCCCATCCCACCCCTCCAGGTGGTCACAAAGAACCGAGCTGATCTCCCTGTGCTCTGCGGCTGCTTCCCACTATCTATCTACCTTACGTTTGGTAGTGTATATATGTCCATGCCTCTCTTTCGCTTTGTCACAGCTTACCCTTCCCCCTCCCCATATCCTCAAGTCCATTCTCAAGTAGGTCTGTGTCTTTATTCCTGTTTTACCCCTAGGTTCTTCATGACACTTTTTTTTTATTTTTTTTTAATTAGTCTCTGCTTTATAACAAAGTGAATCAGTCATACATATACATCTGTTCCCACATCCCTTCCCTCATGCATCTCCCTCCCTCCCACCCTCCCCATCCCACCCCTCCAGGCGGTCACAAAGCACCGAGCTGATCTCCCTGTGCTCTGCGGCTGCTTCCCACTATCTATCTACCTTACGTTTGGTAGTGTATATATGTCCATGCCTCTCTTTCGCTTTGTCACAGCTTACCCTTCCCCCTCCCCATATCCTCAAGTCCATTCTCAAGTAGGTCTGTGTCTTTATTCCCGTTTTGCCCCGTTTTTTTTTTAATTCTGTATATATGTGTTAGCATACGGTATTTGTCTTTCTCTTTCTGACTAACTTCACTCTGTATGAAAGACTCGAGGTCTATCCACCTCATTACAAATAGCTCAGTTTCGTTTCTTTTAATGGCTGAGTAATATTCCATTGTATATATGTGCCACATCTTCTTTATCCATTCATCCGATGATGGACACTTAGGTTGTTTCCATCTCCGGGCTACTGTGAATAGAGCTGCAATGAACATTTTGGTACATGTCTCTTTTTGAATTATGGTTTTCTCAGGGTATATGCCTAGTAGCGGGATTGCTGGGTCATATGGTAGTTCTATTTTTAGTTTTTTAAGGAACCTCCATACTGTTCTCCATAGTGGCTGTACCAATTCACATTCCCACCAGCAGTGCAAGAGTGTTCCCTTTTCTCCACACCCTCTCCAGCATTTATTGTTTCTAGATTTCTTGATGATGGCCATTCTGACTGGTGTGAGATGATATCTCATTGTAGTTTGGATTTGCATTTCTCTAATGATTAATGATGTTGAGCATCCTTTCATGTGTTTGTTGGCAGTCTGTATATCTTCTGTGGAGAAATGCTTATTTAAGTCTTCTGTCCATTTTTGGATTGGGTTGTTTGTTTTTTTGCTATTGAGCTGCATGAGCTGTTTATAAATTTTGGAGATTAATCCTTTGTCAGTTGCTTCATTTGCAAATATGTTCTCCCATTCTGAGGGTTGTCTTTTGGTCTTCTTTATGGTTTCCTTTGCTGTGCAAAAGCTTTGAAGTTTCATTAGGTCCCATTTGTTTATCTTTGTTTTTATTTCCATTTCTCTAGGAGGTAGGTCCAAAAGGATCTTGCTGTGATTTATGTCATAGAGTGTTCTGCCTATGTTTTCCTCTAAGAGTTTGATAGTTTCTGGCCTTACATTTAGGTCTTTAATCCATTTTGAGCTTATTTTTGTGTATGGTGTTAGGGAATGATCTAATCTCAAACTTTTACATGTCCCTGTACAGTTTTCCCAGCACCACTTATTGAAGAGACTGTCCTTTCTCCACTGTACATTCCTGCCTCCTTTATCAAAGATAAGTTGGCCATATGTGCATGAGTTTATCTCTGGGTTTTCTATCCTGATCCACTGATCTATCTTTCTGTTTTTATGCCAGTACCACACTGTCTTAATTACTGTAGCTTTGTAGTATAGTCTGAAGTCAGGAAGCCTGATTCCTCCAGCTCCGTTTTTTGTTCTCAAGATTGCTTTGGCTATTCGGGGTCTTTTGTTTTTCCAAACAAATTTTGAAATTTTTTGTTCTAGTTCTGTGAAAAATGCCAGTGGTAGTTTGATAGGGATTGCATTGAATCTGTAGATTGCTTTGGGTTGTAGAGTCATTTTCACAATATTGATTCCTCCAATCCAGGAGCATGGTATATCTCTCCATCTATTTGTATCATCTTTAATTTCTTTCATCAGTGTCTTATAATTTTCTGCATACAGGTCTTTTGTCCACATTCACCTTTATTTTCTGAGAATCCAGCATGCTTTCTAGTCTATAAGCCTTCATCCTACTTAGTCAGCCAGAACTTTTCTTCCCCTCATTCTTCAAATAGTGGGCTTCTTCTCATCTTTCAGGTTTCAGCTCATGTTGCCTCCTCAGAGAGGCCTGCCCCGAATACTCTATATAAAGTAGCCTCTTATGCTACTCTCTGCTGGGCTTCACTCTGCTGACTTGCTTGCTGGATGCAATATTATGACATATAAGATATATATATATAAATATATGTATAATTCAGATGACCAAATATATATTTCTCATATACATATTGTCTTCATCCATGGTTCCTGGCTCAGAGCTCCTAAAACCCTAGGAATTCCCTCTAATAACAGCAATAAATGTGTCTTTTGTTATGTTAATGAGGTGACTTTTCGAAAGCCCTTAGGTAACTTAAAACTGGGGAACTAATTGTCAAGAGAACCAACCTTGTGATTAGAGGGTTGGAATTTACAGTCCTCTCTCTACTGCCTCTGGGAAGCCAAGAGGGTCTAGAGATTGAGTTCATTTGCCAATGACCAATGATTTAATCAATCATGCCCATATAATGAGGCCTCCATTAAAACCCAAAAGGATGGGATTCAGAGAGCTTCCAGGTTGGTGAACACATGGAGATTTGGGAGAGTGGCACCTGGAGAAAGCATGGAAACTCTGAGCCCTTTCCCCACAACTTGCCCCTATGCACCTCTTTCAGCCAGCTGTTCCTGACTTATATCCTTTTATGAAAAACTAGTGATCTAGTAAGTAAAATGTTAGCCTGAGTTCTGTGAGCTGCTCTAACAAATTAATCAAACCCGAGGAGGCAGTGGTGGGAACCTCTGATTTATAGCTAGTTGATCAGAAGCACTGGTAACTATGTGAGCTTGCAACTGGCATCTGAAGTGGGGGAGGGCGGAGCAGTTTTGTAGGACTGAGCCCTTAACCCGTGGGCTCTAATGTTATCTCCAGGTAGATAGTGTCAGAATTGAATTGAATTTAGGACACCCACCTGGCATCCTGAGAACTGCTGACTTTTGGTATGGGAAACCTCCCCTCCACATGTTGGAAATTTGGTCTCAGAACACCAAAAGAATGGTATATGCCATAATCTGTCACTTGCTTACCTTTCATCTCCACCTCCCCCGTATTTTAGCTCCACGATGACACAGCCTTTGTCTATCTTCCACATTGTTTCATTCTCAATGTCTTGCATAGTGCCATAAGCACTCAAAGACTGAAAGAATAACATAAAACAAAATTTGTTCATAGTTCATTATAAACAAGGGTGTAAGAATATAAAAGAAGGTGCAAGTGACAATGACTTGGAAATAGTAAGGACATAAGGAGGCAAGGAAATAAAGCTTCTTGAAGCAGGAAAATTAATGGCTGGGTGCAAAAGAATAAAATAACTGTTGCCAGATCAAAAAAAGATATAGATATAAGGGACTATTCCACATTGTAACAAAAATGAGTAATGAAAAAATGTAAGTAACAAAATGTGAGTAATGGCAAGGCCTTATTCCAAGGAATCATACATTTTAGGGTTCAATATAAATAGAGCATAGAGTGGATTTATGGAGTGTAGTCTATAAGGCTGAAATTGTACCCAGATCATGAAGAGTTTAATGCAACATATTAAGATGTTTGTGCTTTATTTAATGGACAACAGGAATCAGCAAAATTTATTAGAAGGCGAACATATAATTGCATGACTTTTAGGAAAATAGATGTGATAGAGGATGCTATGGAATGAGCAGAGACTGGAAAGAGGAAGATACTTGAAAAGTTTTCAGTGGACCATGGAACAAGTGATGAGGACTTAAAGAAGACAGTGTTGGCAGAAATCAAGAAGAGGGGTCAGACAGAGAGAGAAAGAGAGAAATAGGGAGGGAGGAGGTGGGAGAGAGAAACAGAAGACCAACCAAATGGGGTAAAATGCTAACATAGGTGACCCTGAGCATAGAGTATATGAAGTTATTTATACTATTCTTGCTACTTTCTATAAATTCTAAATTATTGTCAAATAAAATGCTTTAAAAAGTTTAAAAGAAAAAGGGTCAGAAAAGAGACACGTGATGGACGTGATGGCCTGTAGGAAGTGAGCCGAGAAGGAGGATCAGAGGCGAATCCTGGTTTCTAAATTATAAAATCAAGTGGATGGTGAGTTTAGGTGTAATCTCAAAAACAAAGAGAAAAAGCAAGTTTCAGCAAAAAGAACGTGACATGAATTCTTTTTTCTATTTTATATGACATTTTTTTTCCCAAATAGGCAGAAAACTTGAAATACACAGAAGAAATGCAAAGGGAAAAAAGTCAACTGGATTCCCATCTCCTAATTGCTATCATTAATAAAAGTTTGCTATGTGATACCCTGAGAAAACCATAATTCAAAAAGAGACATGTACCAAAGTGTTCATTGCAGCTCTATTCACAATAGCCCAGAGATGGAAACAACCTAAGTGTCCATCATTGGATGAATGGATAAAGAAGATGTGGCACATATATACAATGGAATATTACTCAGCCATAAAAAGAAAAGAAACTGAGCTATTTGTAGTGAGGTGGATAGACCTAGAGTCTGTCATACAGAGTGAAGTAAGTCAGAAAGAGAAAGACAAATACCGTATGCTAACACATATATATGGAATTTAAGAAAAAAAAATGTCATGAAGAACCTAGGGGTAAAACAGGAATAAAGACACAGACCTACTTGAGAATGGACTTGTGGATATGGGGAGAGGGAAGGGTAAGCTGTGACAAAGCGAAAGAGAGGCATGGACATATATACATTACCAAACTGTAAGGCAGATAGATAGTGGGAAGCAGCCGTATAACACAGGGAGATCAGGTCAGTGCTTGGTGACTGCCTGGAGGGGTGGGATAGGGAAGGTGGGAGGGAGGGAGATGCAAGAGGGAAGGGATATGGGAACAGATGTATATGTATGACTGATTCACTTTGTTATAAAGCAGAAACTAATAAAAAAATAAAAAATAATTTGCTATGTGGCAGCATGTGCATGCAGACACAGAAATTTTTGTTTTTTTTTGTTTTATGTAAATGGAAGCATAGCTTGCTTTTTCATATCACAATATATTACACCATTTTACAAAATAAAAATAATGTTTACAAAGTAAATAAATGTTTTTCTACCCCATAATTTTTTAATGGCCTCTTAACATAATATATTGTCACATGGATACACCAAATTTTACTTGACCAATTCCCCATTGCTGAACACTTAGTATTTTTCAATTTTAATTGTTGAAAATAATGTTACAGCAAACAATTTTTACAAATTAACTTTGAAAATACTAAAATTAATGAACCTAAAAGACAACTATAACAAATAAGTAACTTCTGTTTTTAAAGCACTATGTTCTAAGTATTGCACTAAGTGCTTTACAAACATTATTTTATTCAATCCCCACTACTATTGTCAACCCCATTTCACAGGTGAGAAAACAAAGGCATAAAGAGGATAAGTAATTTGTGCAGGTTCACACAGTTAAGTCCCAAAACAAGGATTCCATTACAGCAGTGGTCCCCAACCTTTCTTTGCACCAGGGACCAGTTTCGTGGAAGACAATTTTTCCACAGACTGGGGGTGGTAGGGGTGGTGGCAGGGAATGGTTTGGGGATGATTCAAGCGCATTACATTTACTGTTCACTTTGTTTCTGTTATTATTACACTGTAATATATAATGAAATAATTATACAACTCACCATAATGAAGAATCAGTGGGAGCCCTGAGCTTGTTTTCCTGCAACTAGATGGTCCCATCTGGGGGTGATTGGAGACAGTGACACCAGAAGTGTGCTGCTCATGTCCAGTCTACTCTGTAATCTCATTTTGGTTGCTGTCACTGCAGAAAACCCTGCCTCACAAAGATATGATGTTGGAAATGGAAGCAGACTTTTCAGTGCTTTTGTGACAATCTCAAGATATGCCACCTTGACTTTAATCTAGAATGTATGGAGATTTGAAGTTGTCTCAAACATACTTTTAAGACCACCATCATTTGCGATCTCAAGCAGTTGATCCTTTTCCAGGACGGGCAAAGTCAATTCACCTGGCTTAGTCACAAATGGGTTGCGGATCCATTCCTTCCCAGTTTGGGGGTCTTTTGTGGTTGGGAAGTAATGCTCAAACTCTTTTGAAAGCTGAGATAGGTGATCATGCACCAGCTGGGAGAAAGTAGGCCCTGGCTCCGTCTCTTTCAAAATCTCTGCTAATGTTTGAAACATGTCAGAAATCCCAGTGTTCACTAGTTGCCCCCATAATTCCAGTTTAGCTTTGAATGCAGCCACTTTATCTGCTGACTTGAACACAGTTATCATTCTCCCCTGAAGTGACAGATTGAATTCATTGAGCAGGTTGAATATATCACACAAGTAAGCAAGTTTTGTGACCCATTCTGTGTCACTGAAATGTGCTGCCAATGGTGACTGTTTTTCTAAAAGAAATCTCTGGAGCAGCTCTCATAACTCAAAGACTCTGGCCAGTGATCTACCATTAGAAAGCCATCTCACTTCTGTGTATAAGAGAAGACGTGTGTGCTCTGCATCCATCTTCTCACAGAGCTGCATGAACAGATGTGAGTTATGGGCATGTGCTTAACGTGGTTGATAATTTTAATCACATCCTGCAAAATGTTGTTAAGTTCAGGTGACATTTTTTGGCTAGCCAGCATTTCTCTATGGATGACACAGAAGCAACCTCTTTGAAACGAGTAGTGAAACCAGAAAGCTGTCCAGTCGTGGCAGCCACTCCATCCGTGCATATCCTGACAGAGAATGACCAATTCAGTTTTCCTGATATGTAATCATTCAAAGACTTGAATAGTTCTGCAGCTGTGATGTTGGTTGGCAACAAAAGTGCACATAACATATCCTCATGCACGTCCTCCTGAAAAATATATTGCACAAAAACAAGCATTGTTGCCTCATTGTCAACATCGGTAGACTCATCAACCTGGATTGAGTATCACGGTGACTCATTAATTCTCTCTAATTGTGCCTCAATATCCTATCTCATCAGTTCATCTAGTTATGGTGCTAGCCAAAAGAGGAACACGTGCCACCTTCTGAACTGCAGCCTTTCCTAAAAGTTCACAACACATGTCCTTAGCAGCAGGCAGGATCCACTCTTCACCAATAGTAAAGGGCTTCTTAGCTTTAGTAATGCAGTTAGCCACTAAGGAGGATGCTCTCAGTGCAGACACATTTGATGAAGTGGTGGCCTTCAATAATTGCGTCTGCTCTTCGTGTTCATATTTTTCTCTTTTGAGAAACTCCAAAAGCTTGTCTTTTAATGCAGGGTGCTTGGTCTCCATGTGGCGAAGCAGTTTTGGAGGTTTCATGGCTTCACTGGATAGCTGGTCGTTACATATTATACAAAGCAGGCTTGGAGAATGTGAATCACCTGTTGCAATGAACCTGTAATTTAAGTAGGACACTTGGTATTGTCTTTTAAATGCACCTTTCTTTCTGTTGGCAGTCTTAGAGTCTTCTGCTGTCTCATCATTGAGACTTTCCCTCTTTTCAAAGAAGCTCTCCAGCGATGTTTGTTTTTTACTCATTTTGGCTAGGGTTAGCTCGTGGGCTTACCAAAACTGTGACTGAGACAAGTATGCAGTGTGGGAAAGAGGCACGAATGGAAGTGGTAAATAAAATAATGGGCAGGCCACGCACAGACTAGAATAAGTGTTGGATTCTGACTTGAAGCCTGCCAACAGATGCAGCTTAATTGCCACTTGTCACTCACTGATAGGGTTTTGATATGAGTCTGCAAGCAGTTGATTTATTATGGTCTCTATGCAGTCAAACCTCTCTGCTAACAATAATCTGTATTTGCAGCCGCTCCCCAGCACTAGTATCACTGTCTCAGCTCCACCTCAGATCATCAGGCATTAGATTCTCATAAGGAGTGTGCAACCTAGATGCCTCGCATGCGCAGTTCACAGTAGGTTTTGAACTCCTATGAGAATCTAATGTCGCTGCTGATCTGACAGGAGGCGGAGCTCAGGCAGTAATGCGAGTGATGGGGAGCGGCTTTAAATACAGATGAAGCTTCATTCCTTGACCTCTGCTCTCCTCCTGCTGTGCAACCTGGTTCCTAACAGGCCACAGACCAGCACTCGTCTGTGGCCTGGGGGTTGGAGCATTACAGTATAAATACACACATTCTCAGTCACTGCTCTGTGCCACTTCACAGATAGCATTAGGAAATATAGATCTATAACTCAGTAGAAGGTAGAAACTAAATATTAAGTTTCGTGAGTCATCAGCATCTACATGAATAGATTGCAATTCAGCGGTTGATTATCACCTGGGGAGATTTCAGATCACGTGGCTGGCCCCAAGACAATTCAATCAGAATCTCACGTCTAGAGAGAGTAGAGCCCAGGTATTAGTAGGTTTTAAAAGTTCCACAGGTGTTGCTAATATGCAGCCAGCACTGAGAATTGTTGATCTAAGGCAATTGAAGCCTGAAGCCAAGGACTGGTTGAGATTGCCATGAGGCTACACGTAGAATGGAAAGTAAAGACACTAGAGAACAATTATAATATATTTAAGAGGCAAACAATGTTCCAAAACAAGGTTCCAGTCAGCAATAGCAGACAGAAGTAAGAAGCTCTCCAGAAGTGATTATTCTGGGGGTTATGGAAGAGAGAATTTTAGCAATAATATGTATATGAAATCTAACACATGCCCACAGACATCATTCAACAATTTCAAATAATTTGTTGTAGTGATCTCAGGGTGATATTGATGTAAACTGCCAATCTCCCTTGACTTGCCAACTAACCTTCACCAGGATAGTTCAAGGTATGAGTCCTTTGTCATGCTGTTTCTGCATTGCTCTGTGGTAGCTCTGGTTAGTTCATTTCTATATCCCATAATGGTCCACTCTGACAAGGTTGCTTATAGGCTGGTAGAAAATACTGTATCTGAGTAAATAATTACTTTCAGTTCAATGCAGTGACTTTCTGCTACTTGCCTCAAATAACCATACATTTTTATATATTAAATCATTTATATTATATAAAGAATATATGTTATAGAATAGTATATATAATTTATTAATGTAGTTATATAAGTAAATCATATATATGATATTGATATCACATATTTTATGTTAAATATTTTAATTAAACAATTATAAAATAATACATTAATCTCTCCCTCTAATATTTCATGAAACAATTTTATTTCAGCTTTTCACCAGCATATTCAGCATCAGTCTTCATCATCATTAGGGACATTTTTGTCATCTAAAATATTCTTCAAAGCACAGCATGCTCATTTCTGTTTTTAAGTTAAAACAGAATGTATTTTGAAACTAGGTATAAGGCTGTGACTAGGAGTTCCAAGCCATAAAATCTCTTTTCTATAACATTAATACAACTACTTTATTTATCCTAATTCTAATTTTTTAAACTTATATCTTATAATTTTTTATATATGTTTTTTATTTTGTTTGGATCCTCCTGCAGCCAGGGCTGAGACAAGGACTAGGGTGTAGAAGGTTTACCATGAAGGTGATTCCAGGAAGCAGGAGTGGGAGAGCAGGGAGATTGAGACAGGAAGGAGAAAAGATTTGGTGTTGCTATGGTGGGCAACAGGAGTGGGACTAGAAGGTCAGTTCCAGCAGGACCTTCTGAGAAGTATCCAGAGTATCTCCAGAATTATCCCCTGAAGGCTGACTCCCAACCCCCATCCACTGACTCCCATCCCCCATCAATTGATGATAACCCTGGGGGTGTTTATTTCCCATCACTTGCTCTTCACGGATAGTCCTGTGCAGTGGTTCCGGTGGGCCCCAACAGCTTCTGAGAAGTCATGGGGCAGAAAGTCTATGCTTGAGATTGGACCCTATTGGCATCAGGTGTGTTTGCCTTCCCAAGAAATGGCCAAAATTAGAGTTGAGCACATGTGACAATGTGATACAGGCCACCAGAGACCTCCATCCTCGTTCTAAAATTCAAATAGTATTGCATGGTTTATTCTGAAAAGCAATGTGTACCCCGCCTCATACTTCCTGATCCCTCATTTCCTGTAACCCAGAAAATCACGTTCAACTCATTTGACTATTTATAATTTTATTTCCAATAATATGCTTATTCTACTATCTATTGATTTGTCATCACTTTTTGATATTTTCTTGTGACTTCCTATTACAAGTAATATTTACCATCTTCCCAACATATGCTCTCCACATGTAGAAAATCCGTTGCTCATCCTCCCAATAGATTTAGATTACCATTTGAGGTATTATTATAAATATTTTAAGTATCATTAACTATAAGCATTTTTTATATATATATATTATTCACAGCTGAGTTCCATAGTGCTATGATTACATAGCCTTTCCTGTCCAACTTCTGTTTTCCTGGAGTTACAGGGATTATTTTTTTTTTTCCAGTTGCCTTTTGCCATCAAAGATTTAGCCTTATAATTTCTATAGAACTAAAAATCTCCACCGCATGTTTTTTCAGATTTATTTTTCTTCATTGGAAGTATTACCCCTGGAGTCCTCCATTCCTTCCTCCAGGCTGGAAAAGCCGTCCTAGTTCATCCTGAACTTTTCTGCACAGTCATCCTGAGTTTCTCTTTTCTCTCATCTGTGTTCTGGGTTCTTTTTGCTTCATCTCTTGTTTCCTTGAACCCATGTCTTCATCTTACTTGTGCTCTCTCTGAGAAAGAGCATACAAGAGTTTTTATTTTTCGAGTCTTGTGTAAAAATATCTTTATTTTACCTCACTGATGCATGGTTTGGCTAGGTATACAATTTTAAGTTGAAAATTATTTTTGCTCAGCATTTGAAAGCCATCACATTCTAGATTTCAGTTTTGCTGTGATACTCTAGAGTCATCCAGATTTCTAATCCTTTGAATATATTCTGCTGATTTTTTACTTGCTTTCTTTTCTTATCCACAATAATTTATATGCAGATTTTCATACAATGTGCTGAGCATTTCATGTGTAATTTCAATCTGAAAATCCATGTCCTTCAATTCTCAGAAGTTTTCGTTATTGTTGAATACCATACTTTTATTATTGTGTTTCTTAATTCAACATTGTTTTGTTTTCTTTTTTTAATTAATGTTATTTATTTTGGGCTCAGTTGCATCTTCCTTGTTGCGTGCAGGCTTTCTCTAGTTGCTGCAAGCGGGGGCTACTCTTTGTTACAGTGCATGGGCTTCTCATTGTGGTGGCTTCTCTTGTTGTGGAGCACGGGCTCTAGGCACATGGGTTTCAGTAGTTGCAGCATGCAGGCTCAGTAGTTGTGGCATGCAGGCCCTAGAGCACATGGGCTTCAGTAGTTGTGTTGCATGGGCTCAGAAGTTGCAGTGCACGGGATCTAGGGCATGCGGGCTTCAGTAGTTGTGGCTTGTGGGCTCTAGAGCACGGGCTCAGTAGTTGTGGCACACGGGATTAGTTGCTCCACAGCATGTGGGATCTTCCCAGACCATGGATCAAACCCTTGTCCCCTGCATTGGCAGGTGGATTCTCATCCACTGCGCCGTGAGGGAAGTCCCTGCTTTGTTTTCTTGATCTATTTCCAGGATGCTTTCCTTTTCCATTATTTAAATTTTTGTTTCAACCGAAACAAAAGAGTGTTTTCTCAATCTCAGATTTGTCCATTGTGCATTTTTTGTTGCTATTTACTGACTTGTTTTTTAGTATCCTACACTTGTTCATCCTGCCTTGCCCTGAGGCTAATAGTGTCTTTTGTTGTTAACTCTTTAGTGCCTCCTGAATTGTTATACAAAAATAAATTCTCTAAGGTTATACTTATGGATAGTTTGGAAGTTTCCTTCTACTCCCTGCACTGTCTCTGTTTCATAGAGATGTCCCTTACCTCTTTATTTAAGCTTGGATCTTTCTTGTTCAAAGCATTCCATGAATGTGTGGTGATCTTTGGCAATTCACTAATTCACAGTACCAAGTCAATAAAAAGTTGATTGAAAGGGTGTGTGTGGGAGCTTCATTGTAGGATGGTTAGAAGGAATTCTGGACATTTTGGTGGGGACTTTAAATGTTGGAATTTCAAATTCTTATTTATCTAACAGTTTCTCCAGGGATATATTCTCTAATCCCCCAGCTTATACCTTGAGGCTTGACTGTCCAATTGCTAGGAGCAAAAAGAGGAGAGAAGGCTTGCAGTTTCACTGTTCAATGTCTACTTTCTCTTGCTCTTTCTGTTTCCCTCTAGCACTTCACCTCCACTCTCCATTGTGCCAGGGATCCAGAGACTGGTAATTCTGTGGTTTAGTTTCTCCAGAGAATATGGCTCTGCCTTCATAGCAGGATGAAATGAGTTTCACTTTACTGGGGATGAGGTAGGGGGTAGGGGAGTGATAGGATCTGAGGGTCTGACTGCTTCTTATATAGATAATCAGACTTTCAGGTAACCTTCCTATTTTCACTTCACCTCTCACTCTCATCTTCTAGGGAAGAAAGCCAGTGTTTCAATTCTGGGTCTTTCTGACTTTCTTTTACTTGAATAAAGCCGCTTTCCATTGGTATCTCTTTCTGCGATGGTGCTTGGAGTTCAGCATTCTTTGGTCTCCTAACTTAGATACTTCTCATCCATTCACTTCCCAACTCCATATATGTGCCAGCATCTCTCATCCACTTTCACCTCCTCTCCTGTTCCCTTTGTATTTGTGAGATTTTACTTTTTAAATTCATTTACAGTAATTTTAAAAAGGTTTCAGAAATACAAATATACGTGATCATGCCACCACAGTTAGCCGAAAGTCCCAACTTCTGTTGCTTGTGCTGCTCACATTTTGTTGCTAATTGTTATTGAACAAGTTCATAAAACAAAGGTGGGCAGTGGAAAAGAAATGACATTCGTCAAGTTATGTCTCTATGACAAGCACAATGCTAGGTACTTCCCACATAAAGTCTTATCAGATCCTTCCAGTCTCCATGTTGTTCTATAATGGCCATTTTACAGATGGGAATCAAAGCTCATAAAAATTAAGTAATTTGACGAAGATCACAAAGCTAGCCAGTGGAAGATCTAAGACTTCAATTCGAAGCCTATGTTCTTTTCAGTGTCTCAGCAATTATCCTCCAAGTAATTTCTCTAAAATGCAAGGGAATGTCTCAGAATGTCAACTTATACCACCATTGTTGAACAAAATTATAAGCATCTGATATTTCACAAAGATTAAAAGCTATTTTTATGCCAAGTGCTGTCTCAAAGATTTTGTCTTAAAAAATATTCCCTGTCTCTCTTTAGAAATTACTTTTGCTTGACTGATTGGTGGGGGAGGGCAAACCTCTCCTGGTGCTTTGCCCTGAGGTGTATAGTTTGGTTTTGTTGTTTAACTCTTTCATATCCACTAAGTTGTTGTATAATCATAAGGCATTCTTAGGAAACCAGGAAAGCAAGATGTTACCACCCTTAGGCATCTGGCTGAAGACAAGAGCCTTCCTTAGATGAAATTCCAAGAAAGCAAAGCTTTAGTTGCTAATCCTCAAATCAGGGAGCGATAGTCTCAACCTGGAAATGAAGGGAGTGGTGAGAACATCTAGTCCAGAGCCTGAGGGGCTGATAAGACAGAGCTGAGAATGGAAATGTGAGGGAGACTCACTTATAATCTTCTTCATTAGCTGCTTTTTGCCTGAGGCCATGAGGGGTGTAATGTGCTGGGTTTTATGTTTGTTCACTTTTTCAGCTATGTTTATCCCACTGGTTCACTGATTTGCCACACACACTTACTGAAGGGTAGAGCTTTTTTCTCTTGGTCCCCTCCAAGTATTGTCAGCTGCCTTAGGAATACAGAGTTAGTGCCAGCATCCATTTTAGCCATTCATGTAGAATCTTCTCCTTTAATTTGATAATGCATTGCCCCTCTGAGGAGCCCTTATAAACTTTATCTTTATACAGGTGATGCATTCCTCTCTTGTCCATTTCTCTTTTTCTGTGTCTTACAATATCACCTCCTTACCTTATCCCTAACACATGTGAACACACACAAACTCACATACACAACAGAATGTGGATGTAAATCAAAAGCTTCATCCCCCAAGGCCCTAAATTATGTATAGGAAACAAGTTCCTTTCCCTAGTGGTAAACCTCCCATTTTCTTCAAGTAAAATCTCTTCGGAGTACAGCTATATGTCCTCATTTTTCTTCCATTCAAGGGAGACTTCATTCAGAATAGGCTTTTTTTTTTTATCTTCAGTGAATATGCTGCTGGATTTGAAAATGCATTAGGGCTTTCATTATGATTTGTAAAGACACATGCACAGATATAGTTAATACATTAAATAAAGACTATAATACACTTTTATAGACATTGTTATGGCCTAGAGTTGAGAGGGCAATTTTATCTGACACTGTCTTTTAGCAGAGCAGAAATAATGTTACACTCAGCACTCCATGTGTAAAAAACCAGGGTGGAGAAGATAAAAATACACAAGAGTAAGAATCTGTGACAGCATAGTCTCATGACATGTTGCTTTATTATTATTCTTAATAAGAATATTGATAGGGTAGGAAGTATTTCTGCACTGGAATATCCATAGAATTATTTCTCAGCCGCATTATATAAAGAAAACCAAGTACTTAATATATTTCATATTGAAAATAAGAGGAGGAAAAAAACAAAAGCAGCAAAATAAAATAAGATAAATGCCCTGACTGAAGGCATTATTTCACCAAGTGTTATTAAGTTGATGAGAAAAGCTAATGCAAAATTCCCAGTGATAAAGGACTAGGGATGCTCTGTGGACAGAAAGTGATTATGGTCTTTTCATCTTTGTGTTGTTGACATTAAATGCAGAGCAGGTTTGTAAGTTAGAAACTGTTGATGCTGTGTGAGGCCAGTTGAGCGATCTCTGTGAAGTGATTTATGGTGGTCTTAGGCCCGTTGTTTGTGGGCAAGAGCCACATTTCACGTGTGATTGGTGTAAGTAGTTCTTCATGACAGTACCTCTATTGGTTTTCCCCATTTTTGCATCATTATTCAACATTTTCTAAGAACAATTCTTTCACTTCCTGAGCAATAAAAAAAGCTGTTATTATTATTATTATTTTATTTTATTATTATTATTTTTTGAGGTCCACGGGCCTCTCACTGCTGTGGCCTCTCCTGTTGCGGAGCACAGGCTCCGGACGCTCAGGCTCAGTGGCTATGGCTCACTGGGCCCAGCCGCTCCGCGGCATGTGGGATCCTCCCGGACCCGGGCACGAACCCGTGTCGCCTGCATCGGCAGGCGGACTCCCAACCACCGCACCATCAGGGAGGCACAAGGAGGAACTTTTTAAGAATCAGTTTTAAGATGGAACAGGCAGCCTAGAAAAGTAGCACATTCTCAACTTTTAAAAGTGGATAGGAAAAAGCCAGCCTGTCAGCTAAAAGGAATTAAATACAAGGAATTCAAGAATCAGAATGGTGATTGAAATAGATTTCCTTTAAAGTTTTCTTTCAGTCTTGGATGAAAATTGGCAATCCTGATGCTTCTTGCCAAATATGTGCTACAAACACTTTGAGACAATTAAACTGGCACATAATAGTGCACACAGTAGTTTCTTCCTAATAAAATTGGATGACCTTATCAAAGTGTTCTGTATTTCTTTTCTTTTTCTTTTACATTCATTTTCAGATTCATGTGTCCTGCCACAGGTTTTCAGGGCAAAATGGTTAATTACTGCTCAGTCAACACAGCCCCTGTGTTGATTAGTTAATTCTATATTTGTGTCAGTGATGAAGAAAGTGACAGATTGAATAGAAAAATCTAGACAGGGTGCTAAAAATAAGGCAGGATGTGAGCCCTACACCTGGTCCGGTCGCTGGTCAGGACACACCCTTCTGCCTTCTGTTCAGTGCTTCTTTTTTACATGCTTTCTGTGCATTTCTGTTTTGCTACACACAGCCTTGAGCTAGAGAGAGCAGTGCATGCTAAAATGCTTGTATGCTACAGACATCGACTGATTTCCTTCATGTGTGACTGCCAGCTCTTTTTGAAAAAGAGGCAAAGTTGGAGCACATCACAGAGTTCAAAACACATGAGAGTGTTAGGTTCCTTTCTTGAAGGAGAAGGGCTAAGAATAAGAGAGAACAGAAGACCTAAGAATAGCTAAACCAAGGCAAACTAAAACTGGTCTACTTTTTAGTGGGTCAGGTTAATTACAGTCATGAACTGGACAGCCCCTGTTTTATGAAAAAATGAGGAACTTCTGCAGGTACCTTTTTTCCCCAATGCTGGGAACTGATAGAGTTTTTGGATCTACCTAAAGTACATACTTCTGATTTAGCACCACAGTGATACTGCTACAATATGTTTTTAAAATAAATTCATTGCTAGACATCAACACCTGTACTTAAATTCTTCTTAGGCAGGATATTTCTTTTCTGTGACTAAAAACTTTTCTAAAGCTCTTTGTGCCAGGGTGACTCTTACATTTGTTTGTGATAATTCTGGAGAATACAGTAAGTGTGTGCAAATAAATACATATCAAAGTCTATTTTTATGGAGAACACTTTGCACTTCACCCTGATCAACTCTCACACGTGCTCCATATATTTCTGAACATGTAAATACTGTCATGGGACCTGTAAACTGTTGTTCTTCTAGGTGAAGAGACATCAATTATTTTCTCCTATTGTGTTTTTCTTAGAGAGGGAAATACAGCTCATCCAGAATGCAATTTATTTTTTCTTGACAGTAAATGAATTTAATGACAAACCTCAAAATATTTTGGTCCAATTTTTGTATTTGTTTAATTGCTTTAGGATGCATAGAGATTAAAGGCTGAATAAAACCATTTGGCAAAGAACAATAAAATTCTCTGGATTCTATAGGAATTTTTAAGAACCAACACATCCTCCTTTGTGTTTAAGAACTAGATAATGGGACCTTATGTTTGCTTAGATTGTGATCTCAGGGCTGATGCTTCAGAGACAGAGAGGGAAAAAATTATGTACTGAAAAACATTACTGAAAAGGTAAAATTACAGAGATTATATTTTTCCCCAGGAGGAGTCATTTCTACAGAAATATCTCCTGTCTTCTCCCCTCCCCCTTTCCCAAGATTTGCAGCTTATTTTCAAATATGCTATCTTTTTGCTTCTGAGAAATCACCTCCATGTTTCTATGTGAGCTTGTGCGTGCGTGTGTGTATGTGTATATAAACCTGTGTCTTAAAAAACTATCTACACTATCAAATGAAGTACAGAATTTTAATCATAAATTAGACCCAGAATTCCCACTTCATGAACGAGATGACCCTCCCTTGTTTGGTTGCTTAGGTACATGGTGAGATTCAATGAGACAAAGTAAACATTTATACGTGTACAGTGCTATGTTTTGAACTGCTTTATTGAAAAACAACGGATATTTTAAACTATTCCTATCAGGACACCTGAACTTCAAATACACAGCAAGCACTCAAAAGATCTTGAACACACCTGCAAGATATCCTGCCCATTGGGAGTTAAGAAACAACAAGGTATTTCTAAAAAAATTTGTGCTGCTTTGGCAACGTTTTGACAGCGAGAATCCTCCAGGTTCTTAATCCCCACACTGCTTCTGCCCAGCATATACATAACCAAACTGCTGTTCAATTATATACTGGCCATTTGCAGTATTATTTTGTTTAAGTCAAAATGCATATGAGCTCCCATAAAGCTAATTTGTATCAGGAAGGTGAAACAGGGTAGCTCCAAAAGGCGAGCTTTCCCTGCAATGCCATAAGGGTCTGGGTTTGAAGGTGGTCCTCTGTTTCTCCCTGCTCAACTGACAGGTCTCTTACCATTTTATTTCAATTATTACCAAAAGCTATCCATGCAGGAATAGTTCCATAAAACTGAAAATTGCAGTTAAGTTCACATCTTAACAGCATTTCAAGTGCACATTGTAACAGAGACTCCCAGTAATCAAGTTGCAGGAAGGCTATTATAATAGTCTTTCTCTCTCTCTGAATTGCAGCAGGAAAGGCAGATGTGGAAATTATGAGTAATGTAATTGATGATCTTAAAGCTTTTAAATACCCAAGCTCTCAAGAATCAAGATCTATTTGAGTTCAGAATCTAATAAGAAGTAAATACAATAGGTTTCAATAAGACATTTTATCAAGAGCTCTGCAGCACTCTCACTCCTTCTGCTTTTATGGGCAATATTATCATCTCATCAGCAGACAAGCTGGAGAATTTTATTGTGACACATAATCATTTTTAGTTCATCACATTTCTCCTTTTCCTTGTGCAGCTTTTTAAAAAAATAAAGCTTGTTTATACCTATTAGATTTAATAGGAAAGGAAGCGGAGTGTTGTTAAAACAAGCTGTTTATTGACAACTAATTTATTGTGTTCCACAGTAGGAGGCTCTATATAACACATCAATGTATTAAAAATAATACCACTAAGATATCTTCTAGATACCTAGGTTCACAAAGCCTAGCTAGTAACAATTATTTCCAAATTCATCCTGCAATTTATTCACTACCCTGGCTCCAAAGAACTTGTGTGCCATTAAGAGTTAATTCAAATGCCACATTAAATACACCTCAATATTATTTTTGTTAATATGCAAATCATTCATAATATCAGGGTGATCTTACATTCAGTGGGAAGAGCAATAATGCCTGCTTAACGATGTATCCATCAGTGCTGTAGGTGTCTTCATACTATTACTATTATATATTGTTTTCAGAAACAGACTTGACTACAAAGAAAGTTGTATTGTCTCTGCAATAATGGTTTCAAACATTATTTTTTTTTCTCTTTTGGTGGTAAAATATCCTTGTTAAGCACGCAGAAGTACTGGTAATTTTTCCAGTGCTATCATTTTCACATCCAGATATATTGCTACCAACTAACCTGACTTCTGAGATCTGGAATTATTATCATTACATTTTCTTCATGTAGGAAACATACACGTAAAAAAACGGTTTTTTTTTGTTTACTTAGGAGAAAAAATCATTTCACATTTCCATCATTTTTTTCTCCTGTATTTTCTAATAAGACAATAGGGAAATTGTTTATAGATGGTGGTTTTTCTAGGCTGAAACAAAACAAACAAATGTGTGTGTAAATGAATAAGTAATTTCTTGTGAAATAATGCAAACTTATTGTGGCAACAATAACTTAAAATATAAATTAATGTTTATTTTTCTGAACATGTATTGTCACTTTCCAATGGAGCAAAAAAGATAAAAATAGCTTATGGAGAGGGAAATGTGGAATTTGGTCGTGACTGCTCTATCTTCTAAAAACTTGTATGTGTGGTAATCAGGTAAATCAGCAAAAACCTCAAGAAGGCTTTTAAATAGCTCTCTCTCTTGCATTTATGACTTTATTTTATACAAAATTTAATAATTAAGTATTCCAAAATTCCAAAGTTTTCTAAATATATTTTAAAAAAAAACACTTCTTGTTATTGTAAGCCCCAGGTTAAACCATGAACCATGTCAAACCTTAATGCCTTTCATCAAAATGTTGACTTTCAATCAAAAGCCTTCCTGCCTTGGTTGTGTACTCAGCTATAGATGAC
Source organism: Mesoplodon bidens (assembly GCF_964165515.1). Lineage (NCBI taxonomy): Eukaryota > Metazoa > Chordata > Mammalia > Artiodactyla > Ziphiidae > Mesoplodon > Mesoplodon bidens. Next base: position 36,026,735 of record NC_138173.1, on the reverse strand, counting down.
AGGAAGAGCACATCGATTGATTATAAATAACATTCAAATTAAATGTACAGTTATGAAAGAGAAAGATAAAAGAAATGGAAGAATCTCTCCCCTTCCCAAGCTCACCGTCCTAGGATTTCCCAGGGATAAGAATTAAAGCTAACCAAAGAATCTTTTGGAAACAGGATTGTTTCGCCATGGATGAGGGATTACTGATTGGCTTTTTAACTTCAGCTTTTCCAAATAGTTTTTCAGTTATTTAATTTACTCTACATGGAGTCTATTGATTATTCAAGTTGGCAGTCAATTTTATAGGGCACCCCACTGTTTCTTTGCTTAATGTAGTCAATGATTGTAATTGCTTGATCAGTGCAGCCCATGAAATAGGGTTTGTGTCTTTTTTACAATGCATTGATGGCTTTATCTGATGCAGCCTTGGCAGGGCCGGGTTTTACAGCACTACCCGGAACTCCCAGAGGTCTCTAGATTAATGGCTATGGTGAGCTGCTGATGCTGCTCTCCAGAATGTATTCACACATCTGGCATGCCACACTTGGCGTCGGCGCCAGCTTTGTGTTGTGCAGCTACAGAATCTCTCACCAGTGCCTAGTTAACTGTTTTCACTAAGGGAATGAGATAAAAAGCCATCCAGAGAGCTGTTGGCACCCATTCTCTGTCACTGTAGTCACACATTAAAATTTTTTTTTCAGTCTTTTTTTTTAAGAGGCAAATGATATATGGAAGCAACAAATTACGTGGAATGTTTATGTTTTGAACTCTGTTTGGATTCTGAAAAGCATCCCATGGGTGTTCAGATTTCCTGTAAACCAACAAGCATCCCCCTCCTTCCCTTCCCCACCACCTTCCCTTGGATGAGAACATGATAGTATGAAACACATCCAAGTTTTCCATACAAGCTGACAGGGGCTTTAGATTTCAAGAGAAAGGTGGATAGCAGAACCACAAATGTGAAAAAGCAGCCTGAACCACCCTCCACAGCTCATTACAATGAAGGTAATTCTCCTGTCCTTCAGTGAATCAGGTGAAATTGCCCAGGCATCATTTCCCTGGGCCTGGGTGTCAGTGTTTCATATTTGGTACAATTTGAATTGCATTATTAGACATGTAAAATGTAGTTTTAATAAGTAGAGCAAGAAAAAGTAATGAAATATGCAACAGAGTTGCATAAATCCATGGACAATATAATTATATAGTACACATGCACGATTTACAATGCCCAGGATGAATTCCACCAAAAAAAGGAAAAGTGTGATAGACTTTTTTAGACCAGCTGGGCTCTGAGTTGATTTTCTCGGCAGAGTCTGACATCGAAACAGGACAGGTACAGTTTCTTTATTAATACCTTTCTCTCTGAGTAATAAACTATAAATGAATAATGCATCCCTGAAAAGTCTACTTAGAAGAGAGAAAATAATACTTTAAATTCCTAGATCTACATGGAACTGAAATTTCCATTAAAGTAAGCAACTGTATAAGAATACCATATATGTGTATGCAGTATTAATCTACAGCCTGTAAAATATTGCACTTTTCTGAAAGTAACCATTCTCATGTTTAGACTTCACAGTCATTGTATGATGTCATTGCTAGGATAATTTCACCATTAATTCAGATTTTAATGCCTTTACAATAGAAGTGTCTCCAGCAAATTCTCCCTCTCCATCTTTACTTTCTTGGCCTTCAGACACAGTCTAAATATATATTTATCTATTTCATGCATAGCCTTATATATTACACAGCTCTCCTTATACAGAATGTTATTATTTAATAAGCTGAACAGAAAGAAGCCAAGTCAGCAATTTATACCAGTTTACTGCCAGTCCAGGCTTTGTAATATGAAGAAATGCCTTTTTCTTAAGGACTGTGAAAAGCATCTTACTGCTCTTCCACTCCTAATTTCATTTTACCTTGAAATGTTATAAAAATGAATGACAGTCATTTTGAAATGGACGTCTGAGTCACTTTACCATTGCTGTATGCATCGAGGGGGTCTGCGTGACTGCCAGTCTGGCTCCCACCCCCAGTGTCCTCAACACACACACGTACAATGAGTGACACCGCAAAGAATGACATAATAGCTAAACATAACACTCAGAGGAGCTGAAAGACTCACTAATACGACAGCTGATGAAAAGCCTTGCTTCAAACTGATTGAAGGTAAGTCGTGATGGTGGATGAGTAAGGAGACTGGGCATACCTAAAATCTGAGGAGATCGTCCCTGTGCAGGTTAGAATGGCCAAATCCCACCCTCCACCATCACTCCCTCACAGTGACAGAAGCTCAGCTAGTCAGTCCCTGAGGGAGACCTTGTGTATTCATTTGGGACCACCCTGTGTATTCATTTGGGACCACCCTGTGCTGGGACTAGCTTCATTCTGTGTCTCAAACCATTTCTCAGCCTGCCAAGCACTTATTTGAGGACTGGGTCCCCCTTGCATACCTCTCGCCCATCTGTTATTGATTGTAAAGTTCCAGAGGGCAGGGCCTTTGTCATTTTCACTGGCATTTTATTGTTCCTTCTGGTAGCAAGGTGTGATGCAGATGTGGACACTTAATAAATACTACAGCGCAGAGCTTTCCTGTTCTAAACGAAAGGAAACACGGCCCAAGTGCAATGCAAGTGAGCTTATTCATCCACCTGAAAAGATAGGGGAAGTGTTTGAACCACAGCGGATGTTACTGAGGATGACAAGTTTCCCCTCTGTGGTTATCTTCTTCCCAAGGTACAAACTGTGGGAGGAGCGGCCGGGATAGGCACCGTTTTGTTCAAAAGAGGTAGATTCGAATTCCTGCTCCGGCAGTTGTTGCCTATGTGACCTTGGGCAAATTACTCCATCTCTCTGAACCTCAGTTTCCTTTGAGGTAAAGCACTCAGGTTGCCCAGGGCTGCTGAAAGGATGAAACAGACATCACACTTCGCTCAGGATCTTCCACAAAGAGGTGTTCCGTAAATGGTAGTTCCACCCCAACTATGCTTAGGTGAGAATGAAGTCCAATTCCTTGCTCTTCTAAGCCTGAGCGCCCGTGGTGCTCCTCAATCTGTAGTCTCCTCTGTTTCCTTTTTGCCTTTGGTCTTTATTTTCATCCAACTTTCACTTTCATGCTTTGCTTATACCAATTGCTCCCTGAAGATATAATCTAAATGTAATTCAGAACAACAAATCTAATACAAAATGCGATAGGCGGGCTTCCCTGGTGGCGCAGTTGTTGAGAGTCCGCCTGCCGATGCAGGGGACATGGGTTTGTGCCCCGGTCCGGGAAGATCCTACATGCCGCAGAGTGGCTGGGCCCGTGAGCCATGGCCGCTGAGCCTGCGCGTCTGGAGCCTGTGCTCCGCAACGGGAGAGGCCACAACAGTGAGAGGCCCGCGTACTGCAAAAAAAAAAAAAAAAAAAGTGATAGGCAAATATCATCAGGTTTGGGAGAATATTACTGTTTCTCCTCTACTACATATATTTTAGAAAATACTTAAATATATATATTTTTTAGTTTATTGCAAATATTACCGTATTTTGATTTGTCTCATTTATGGATGTTTCTTTGTTGCGGCGGCTGCTAGGGGAAAGAGAAAGAAAAGGGGGAAATTCATGCACGCACAAAGGTGGTGATATTGACCGAAGATGATGGCGAAATTTCTCGATGTACTCACGCCGGCTCAGGCCTGCCTGCGGTGAACCTTGGACAGAAGCGAATTCCGATGCCTGGAACCGGCCCAGCATGGGTAGTGAGGGATCCGTCCCCTCGCCCAGGGACGTTCAAGAAAAGCGTTGCGCATCCTTGGTCCGCAATATGTGGTCCCGACTGAGCAGAGAAACGTGCACCAGGAAGATGGGGTCCGGCAGAGTTCCCGCCGCCCAGCGATCCCGATGCATCCCGCTCACTCAACTGCCGGTTGTCCTAGGAAATATTAAAATTTAATTGATACTGTTTGTTGCCTGGATTTCTCTCATTGGGACCTTCCCTGGGGTACCAGGCAGCAGACAGAGCTAAGAGATGAGAGCCAAGGGTCCAGCCAAAGCAGGGCATACTGGCCAAAAGACTCTAACCTGAAGTGAAAAGAGCTACAGAGATGAGTCTTAACTACAAAAAAAAAAAAAAAAAAAAAAAAAAAAAAAAATTAAAAGCAAGGGAAGCCAAAAGCAAAGTCGAAGGTAAGAGAGATGGGGGCTAATGTGCTGGTGGATATGTTAATGGGAAAGAAATGAGGCAGAGAGTCCTGGATATTGAACTCTGAGTCAGACTGCATGTGACTGTGCCTTCATAGAAAGCAACTTGGAGGTGGTCCTGGATGACGAGATTCCCTGTTTCCTATGCAGGTCAAAGAGGTCCTTCAGTGAAGGGAAGTGTCTGACCCTCTCATACCTCTTGACAATCCCAGGATCTAGCACAGATGCCATGGTAGTCAGAGAAGTAGTCTACTGTGTCTTCTATCGAGTCTTCTAGCTTCGTAGATGCTATGTATCTCCAAACTGACTGCCCATGATAGCAGTTTTCTGAAAGTCCATATTTCTCAGTATTTCTCAGGAGAGTATACCTCTGTCCACAGAGAATTTGGGGGAAAACTCTTTAGATATTCTGACACCAATGGTTGTAATATTCCTGTATACAGAATAACACCGGCCCCATTCTCCTAGATTTGTTGTAACCACTGGTGAATATCACAACATGAATGTTAAAATGAGAATATATTTTTATATTTAATAGTAAACTGAAGTTTTACCCATTTTCTGTGAATCACATTGTTGGTGGTATTTCCATCATAGAGTCAAGGGCATTCACGCTACATCAGGAAAGGACAAATATCAACAAGGTCACAGAAGACAGGGGTGTAATAGGGCTACATCCACAGTCAAGATAAGTTACAAAAACTCTAATGTAACCAGATGCCATTTTTTAAATGGGGAAAGAGAGGTCATTGAGAGAAAACCACCTTAGTAGGGAATAAATTTTAAATTATTTGACTAAAAATTTATCAAAGGTGGCTGTCATTTTAACTGCCCACTTTGTCATCATCCCACATCAAACAACATCAACTCACACTAGCCACCCATTTCCACCATAACCAACAAGAACAGGGACTGAAGAACAGGAGAGGGGGCCTCAAAAGTGAGGAAGTTACTTTTCCCACAATTCTGAGTCATAGTGAATACACTTCATTTTTACAATAAAGGCCAGTCAGTGAGAGATCTACAGAAAGAATGACCCTTTCCTTCTTACTTTAATTCTGGTCCTGATAGGATACTCTAGCTCATATTCCAACAGAAAGGAAGGGAAAGGATCTAAACCAGCATTTAATGATCACTTAGCATGTCCAAAAGATAATTACATATGCATATATGCTACACATACACCTATGTGTATGCATGTAGGTATATGTGTATATTCTCTGACTTAAGTTCCTTTCAAAGCTATGAGATAGATGTTATTACATCCACATTATTGATGGGAAACTGAAGCTCAGAGAGAGGCTAAGTGACTTCCCTGAGGTTACACAGCTAGTAAGGGATAGATGAATGATTTACACCCAGGGTGGGTTACTTCAAAACTGTGTCTTTCACCCTTCTTGCTGCCTTGTGTTAACAGTAAGTGGTGAAGGTGTGATTCAAAATGAGTGCATGAGCTCTAGATCATTTGAAAACTTCTTTGTGGGTCTGATTCCTGAGTATGATAAACATGTCTGCTATGTAAGTCTTGGACATACTGGTGTGGACACGTCCTGAAAGGATGTGCCTCAGTTGTTCTGTGCTGTGACCTGCTCTCTGTGTTGTCATGTGGAACTCCCATCTTGGCATGAATCAAGTACAGTTTGGACATTCTGGACTTTGAATATCTAGGGGAAAAATATCTATTTATAAAGAAGTTTATAAAATATTCTATATACAATTACAGAAGACCTAGTATTCAGATATTACTCAGAGAATAGTTTCATTCCAAACACGCTCACCTTAATTTTTAAATTTAAAAAGTTTATTATACATGGACATAACACATCTGATACAAAGCACATATATTTAATGTGAATTAAATATTTTGAAACTCTTTTCACAATAACTTAAACATTGTCCCCAGTTCTTGAAAAATTTCTTCTCCCCTCAAATCAAAGAATTCAATTTTTTTTTTAATCAAGATGATATGTTTTTTATTTGGGTTGAATGTCTTGAAGGTGGTTTCAGCCTTCTGCAACCTGTGGGTTGACAGAGTCATGCTGTTTTCACGTTGGTGGTGAGAGTATTTGCTCACACTTTGGTTTCCGGAAACATCATGTCTTTGAGTCAGTTAATCTGGTGGCACATTCATCCCAATTGTGGAAATTTAACCTGACTAAAACTCAAACAGTCTTCATAAAGGGCTATTAAAAATATGTTGTCATGGCAGAGGAGACCTTCAAGATGGCAGAAGAGTAAGACGTGGAGATCACCTTCCTCCCCACAGATACATCAGAAATGCATCTACATGTGGAACAACTCCTCAGAACACCTACTGAGCACTGGCAGAAGACCTCAGACCTCCCAAAAGGCAAGAAACAACCCACATACCTGGATAGGGCAAAAGAAAAAAGAGAGACAAAAGAATAAGGACGGGACCTGCACCTCTGGGAGGGAGCTGTGAAGGAGGAAAAGTTTCCACACACTAGGAAGCCCCTTCACTGGTGGAGACAAGGGGTGCAGGGTGGCAGGGGGGGAGATTCAGAGCCACTGAGGAGAGCACAGCAACAGGTGTGCAGAGGGCAAAGCAGAGAGATTCCCGCACAAAGAATCAGTGCCGACCTGCACTCACCAGCCTGAGAGGATTGTCTGCTCACCCGCCGGGGCGGGCGGGGGCTGGAAGCTGAGACTCGGGCTTTGGAGGTCAGATCCCAGGGAGAGGACTGGGGTTGGCTGTGTGAACACAGTCTGAAGGGGGCTACTTTGCCACAGCTAGCTGGGAGGGAGTCCAGGAAAGAGTCTGGAACTGCCAAAGAAGCAAGAGACCATTGTTTTGCGGTGTGCAAGGAGCGGGGATTCAGAGCACCGCCTAAACAAGCTCCAGAGACAGGCACAAGCCATGGTTATTAGTGCGGGCACCAGAGAAGGGCGTGGGACACTAAGGCTTCTACTGCAGCCACAAAGAAGCCTGTAAGCAAGAACAGGTCACTATCCACACCTACCCTCCTGGGAGCCTGTGCAACCCACCACTGCCTGGGTCCCGTGATCCAGAGACCACTTCCACGGGAGAACACACAGTGTGCCTCAGGCTGTTGCAATGTCATGCCGGCCTCTGCCACCGCAGGCTTGCCCCGCATTCCGTACCCTTCTCTCCCCCTGGCCTGAGTGAGCCAGAGCCCCCTAATCAGAAGCTACTTTAACCCCAGCCTGTCTGAGCAAAGAACAGATGCTCTCAGGCAACCTACACGCAGAGGCAGGATCAAATTTAAAGCTGAAACCCAGGAGATGTGCAAACAAAGAAGAGAAAAGGAAATTTCTCCCAGCAGCCTCAGGAGCAGTGGATTAAATCTCCACGATCAACTTGATGTACCCTGCATCTGTGGAATACCTGAATAGACAACAAATCATCCCAAAATTGAGGCGGTAGACTTTGTGTGATTTTGTCTGTATAACTTTGCTTTTACCTAGGGTCCTAGGGTTCTGTCTGTCCCTTTTATGTTTGTTTGTTTTACTATAGCTCTTAGCACTGGTGATCATTGGTGGATTTGTTTTTTGGCTTGATGCTCTCTTCTTTCTTTCTTTTTTCTTTTATTACCTTAAAATTTTTTTTATTTTTAATAATTTTTTAATAAATTTCTTTTTTCTTTCTTTCTTTCTTTTTTTTCTCCCTTTTCTTCTGAGCTGTGTGGCTGACAGGGTCTTGGGTCTCTGGCTGGGTGTCAGGTGTGTTCCTCTGAGGTAGGAGACATGAGTTCAGGTCACTGGTCCAGCAGAGACCTCCTGGATCCATGAACTATCAAACAGCAAAAGCTATCCCAGAAATCGCCATCTCAGTGCTAAGACCCAGCTCCACTCAACGACCAGCAAGCTACAGTGCTGGACACCCTATCTCAAACAACTAGCAAGAGAGGAACACAATCCCACCCACTAGTAGAGAGGCTGCTAAAATCACAATAAGGTCACAGACACCCCGAAACACACCACCAGATGCTGTACTGCCCACCAGATAAACAAGATCCAGCCTCATCCACCAGAACAGAGGCACTAGTACCCTCCACCAGAAAGCCTACACAACCAACAGAACAAAACTGACCAAATGCAGGCAGACATAAAAAACAATGGGAACTACAAACCTGCAACCGGCGAAAAGGAGACCCCAAACACAGTAAGTTAAGCAAAATGAGAAGACAGAGAAACAAACAGCAGATAAGGGAGCAAGGTAAAAACCCAGCAGACCAAACAAATGAAGAGGAAATAGGTAGTCTACCTGAAAAAGAATTCAGAGTAATGATAGTAAAGATGATCCAAAATCTTGGAAATAGAATGGAGAAAATACAAGAAACTTTTAACAAGGACCTAGAAGAACTAAAGAGCAAACCAACAATAATGAACAACACAATAAATGAAATTAAATATTCTCTAGAAGGAATCAATAGCAGAATAACTGAGGCAGAAGAATGGATAAGTGACCTGGAAGATAAAATAGTGGAAATAACTACTGAAGAGCAGAATAAAGAAAAAAGAATGAGAAGAATTGAATTGAATTGAGGACAGTGTCAGAGACCTCTGTGACAATATTAAACACACTGACATTCGAATTATAGGGGTCCCAGAAGAAGAAGAGAGAAAGAAAGGGACTGAGAAAATATTTGAAGAGATTATAGTTGAAAACTTCCCTAATATGGGAAAAGAAATAGTAAATCAAGGGCAAGAAGTGCAAGGAGTCCCATAGAGGATAACTCCAAAGAGAAACATGCCAAGACACATATTAAGCAAACTATCAAAAATTAAATAAAAAGAAAAAATATTAAAAGCAGCAAGGGAAAAATAACAAATAAATACAAGGGAATCCCCAAAATGTTAACAGCTGATCTTTCAGCAGAAACTCTGCAAGCCAGAAGGGAGTGGCAGGACATATTTAAAGTGATGAAAGGGAAAAACCTACAACCAAAATTACTCTACCCACTAAGGATCTCATTCAGATTCAATGGAGAAAATAAAACCTTTACAGACAAGCAAAAGCTAAGAGAATTCAGCATGACCAAGCCAGCTTTACAACAATTGTTAAAGGAACTTCTCTAGGCAGGAAACACAAGAGAAGGAAAAGACCGACAATAGCAACCCCCCCAAATGAAGAAAATGGTAATGGGAACATACAAATTGATAACTACTTTAAGTGTAAATGGATTAAATGCTCCAACCAAAAGACATAGACTGGCTGAATGGATACAAAAACAAGACCCGTATATATGTTGTCTACAAGATACCCACTTCATACCTAGGGACACATACAGACTGAAAGTGAGGGGATGGAAAAAGATATTCCATGCAAATGGAAATCAAAAGAAAGCTGGAGTAGCAATTCTCATATCAGACAAAATAGACTTTAAAATAAAGACTATTATAACAGAAAAGAAGGACACTACATAATGATCAAGGGATCAATCAAGAAGATGTAACAATTGTAAATATATATGCACCCAATATAGGAGCACCACAATACATACGACAAATGCTAACAGCCATAAAAGAGGAAATCGACAGTCATACAATCATAGAAAGGGACATTAACACTCCACTTTCACCAAGGGACACATCATCCAAAATGAAAATAAATAAGGAAACACAAGCTTTAAATGACACACTAAACAAAATGGACTTAATTGATATATATAGGCATTCCATCCAAAAAGAACAGAATACACTTTCTTCTTAAGTGCTCATGGAACATTCTCCAGGATAGATCATACCTTGGGTCACAAACCAAGCACTGGTAAACTTTAAAAAATTGAAATCTTATCAAGTATCTTTTCTGACCACAAAGCTATGAGACTAGATATCAATTACAGAAAAATATCTGTAAAAATGCAAACACATGGAAGTTAAACAATACACTACTAAATAACCAAGAGATCACTGAAGAAATCAAAGGGGAAATCAAAAAACACCTAGAAATGAATGACAATGAAAACACAACCCAGAACCTATGGAATGCAGCAAAAGCAGTTCTAAGAAGGAAGTTTATAGCAATGCAACCCTACCTCAAGAAACAAGAAACATCTCAAATAAACAACCTAACCATACACCTAAATAATTAGAGGAAGAAGAACAAATAAACCCCAAAGTTAGCAAAAGGAAAGAAATCATAAACATCAGATCAGAAATAAATGAAAAAGTAACAAAGGAAACAATAGCACAGAACAATAAAACTAAAAGCTGGTTCTTTAGGAAGACAAACAAAATTTATAAACCAGTAGCCAAACTAATCAAGAAAAGAAGGGAGAAAACTCAAATCAATAGAATGAGAAATGAAAAAGGAGAAGTAACAACTGACACTGCAGAAACACAAAGGATCATGAGACATTACTGCAAGCAATTATATGCCAATAAAATGGACCATCTGGTAGAAATGGACAAATACTTAAAAAAGCACAAATTTCTGAGACTGTACCAGGAAGAATTCAAAAATATAAATAGACCAATCACAAGAACTGAAATTGAGACTGTGATTAAAATCTTCCAACAAACAAAAGCCCAGGACCAGGTGGCTTCAAAGGCAAATTCTATCAAACATTTAGAGAAGAGCTAACACCTATCTTTCTCAAACCCTTCTAAAATATAGTAGAGGGAGGAACACTCCCAACCTCATTCTACAAAACCACCATCACCCTGATACCAAAACCAAACAAAGATGTCACAAAGAAAGAAAACTACAGGCCAATGTCACTGATAAGCATAGATGTAAAAATCCTCAACAAAATACTAGCAAACAGAATCCAACAGAACATTAAAAGGATCAAACACCATGATCAAGTGGGGTTTATCCCAGGCATGCTAGGGTTCTTGAATATACGCAAATCAATCAATGAGATACACCATATTAACAAATTGAAGGATAAGAACCATATGATCATCTCAAGATGCAGAAGATGTCAAGAAAATTCAACACCCATTTATGATACAAACTCTCCAGGAAGTAGCCACAGAGGGAACTTACCTCAACATGATAAAGGCCATATATGACAAACCCACAGCCAACAACATTCTCAATGGTGAAAAACTGAAACCATTTCTACTAAGATCAGGAACAAGACAAGGTTGCCCACTCTCACCATTATTATTCAACATAGTTTCAGAAGTTTAGGCCACAGCAAACAGAGAAGAAAAAGAAATAAAAGGAATCCAAATCAGAAAGGAAGAAATAAACCTGTCACTGTTTGAAGATGACATGATTCTATACATAGAGCATCCTAAGGATGCCACCAGAAAACTTCTAGAGCTAATCAGTGAATTTGGTAAAGTAGCAGGATACAAAATTAATGCACAGAAATCTCTTGCATACCTATACAATAATGATGAAAAATCTGAAAGAGAAATTAGGAAACACTCCCATTTACCATTGGAACAAAAGAATAAAATACCTAGGAATAAACCTTCCTAAGGAGACAAAAGACCTATATAGACAAAATTATAAGACACTGATAAAATAAATTAAAAATGATACAAACAGATTGAGAGATATACCATGTTCTTCGATTGGAAGAATCAACACTGTGAAAATGAATATACTACCTAAAGCAATCTACAGATTCAATGCAATCCCTATCAAACTACCAATGCTATTTTTCACAGAACTAGAACAAAACATTTCACAATTTATATGAAAACACAAAAGACTCCGAATAGCAAAAGCAATCTTGAGAAAGAAAAATGGAGCTGGATGAATCAGGCTCACAGACTTCAGACTATACTACAAAGCTACAGTAATCAAGACAATATGGTAGTGGCACAAAAACAGAAAGATAGATCAATGGAACAGGATAGAAAGCTCAGAGATAAACCCATGCACATATGGCCACCTTATTTTTGATAAAGAATATACAATGGAGAAAAGACAATCCATTCAGTAAGTTGTGCTGGGGAAAACTGGAGAGGTACATGTAAAAGAATGAAAATAGAACACTCCCTAACACCATACACAAAAATAAACTCAAAATGCATTAAACACCTAAATGTAAGGCCAGACACTATAAAACTCTTAGAGGAAAACATAGGCAGAACACACTATGACATATAGTACAGCAAGATTCTTTTTGACCCACCTCATAGAGAAATGGAGATAAAAACAAAAATATACAAGTGGGACCTAATGAAACTTCAAAACTTTTGCACTGCAAAGGAAACCATAAACAAGACAAAAAGCCAATCTTCAGACTGGGAGAAAATATTTGCAAATGAAGCAACTGACAAAGATTAATCTCCAAAATTTACAAGCAGCTCATGCAGCTCAAGATCAAAAATACAAACAACCTTATCCAAAAATGGGCAGAAGACCTAAATAGATATTCCTCCAAAGAAGATATACAGATTGCCAACAAACACATGAAAGGATGTTCAACATCACTAATCATTAGAGAAATGCAAGTCAAAACTACAATGAGGTACCACCTCACACTAGTCAGGATGGCCATCATCAAAAAATCTACAAACAATAAATGCTGGAGAGGCTGGAATTTAAGGAAAAAAAAAAGTCATGAAGAACCTAGGGGTAAGACGGGAATAAAGCCACAGACCTACTAGAGAATGGACTTGAAGATATGGGGAGGGGAAAGGGTAAGCTGTGACAAAGTGAGAGAGTGGCATGGACATATATACACTACCAAACATAAAATAGATAGCTAGTGGGAAGCAGCCACATAGCACACGGAGATCAGCTTGGTGCTTTGTGACCACCTAGAGGGGTGGGATAGGGAGGGTGGGAGGGAGGGAGACACAAGAGGGAAGAGATATGGGAACATGTGTATATGTATAACTGATTCACTTTGTTATAAAGCAGAAACTAACACACCATTGTAAAGCAATTATACTCCAATAATATATATATATATATATAACTAAAAAAAACAAAGAAAGAGGAACCCTCTTGCACTGTTGGTGGGAATGTAAACTGATACAGCCACTATGGAGAACAGTATGGATGTTCCTTAAAAAATTCAAAATAAAACTACCAGCTCTATTTACAATAGCCAGGACATGAAGCAACGTAAGTGTCCATCGACAGATGAATGGATAAAGAAGATTTTGCACATATATACAATGGAATATTACTCAGCCATAAAAAGAAATGAGATTGAGTTATTTTTAGTGAAGTGGATGGACCTAGAGTCTGTCATACAGAGTGAAGTAAGTCAGAAAGAGAAAGACAAATATCATATGCAAACATATATATATGGAATCTAAAAAAAAAGAAAAAAAAGTGGTTCTGAAGAACCTAGGAGCAGGACAGGAATAAAGATGCAGACGTTGAGAATAGACTTGAGGACACAGAGAGAGGGTAGGGTAAGCTGGGACAAAGTGAGAGCGTGTCATGGACATACATACACTATCAAATGTAAAATAGATAGCGAGTGGAAAGCAGCCACATAGCACAGGGAGATCAACTCAGTGCTTTGTGACCACCTAGAGGGGTGGGAGTGGGAGTGTGGGAGGGAGATGCAAGAAGGATGAGATATGGGGATATATGTGTATGTGTAGCGGATTCACTTTGCTATAAAGAAGAAACTAACACACCATTGTAAAACAATTATACTCCAATAAAGATGTTAAAAAAAAAGAGTATGTTTTCACGGCAATCTTAACCAATGCTTTCAAAAACTAATTTGTTTGTAATGCAGTTTTAATACAGTAGAATTTTTAAACAAAAATAATGTCTGTGATTGGGGTAATTTGTTGGATACTTTAGAAATAAAAAGGAAAAGTTTGATTTATCTGTACTTGCATCTTTCAAGTAACTATTAGTATGTTAGGTCTATATTTCACTTACTATATTTTATCAATGTGTAAAATGATACTTATATGCTTGAACTCACTTATTAGTGAGCCGCTCTTTGAAAACTGCTGCCTTTATAGAAAAATTTCTATTGTTTTTAATACCAATAGCATCTCTTTAAAAAAATCATAGTTTTTAAAAATTTTTTATTTTATTTTTTTAACATCTTTATTGGAGCATAATTGCTTTACAATGGTGTGCTAGTTTCTTCTTTATAGCAAAGTGAATCCGCTATACATATACATATATCCCCATATCTCATCCTTCTTGCATCTCCCTCCCACACTCCCACTCCCACCCCTCTAGGTGGTCACAAAGCTCTGAGCTGATTGCCCTGTGCTATGCAGCTGCTTCCCACTCGCTATCTATTTTACATTTGGTGGTGTATATATGTCCATGCCATGCTTCACTTTGTCCCAGCTTACCCTTCCCCTCCCTGTGTCCTCAAGTCCATTCTCTACTTCTGTGTCTTTATTCCTGTCCTGCCCCTAGGTTCTTCAGAACATGTTTTTTTTTTTTTTTAGACTCCATATATATATGTTAGCATACAATATTTGTTTTTGTCTTTCTGACTTACTTCACTCTGTATGACAGACTCTAGGTCTATCTACCTCACTACAAATAACTCAGTTTTGTTTCTCTTTATGGCTGAGTAATATTCCATTGTATATATGTGCAAAATCTTCTTTATCCATTCATCTGTCAATGGACACTTAGGTTGCTTCCATGTCCTGGCTATTGTAAAGAGAGCTGCAATGAACATTGTTGTGGTACATGACTTTTTTTGAATTATGGTTTTCCCAGGGTATATGCCCAGTAGTGGGATTGCTGGGGTGTATGGTAGTTCTATTTTTAGTTTTCTTAGGAACCTCCATACTGTTCTCCATAGAGGCTGTATCAATTTACATTCCCACCAGTGGTTACTATTCTTTCAGTTTGCCAATCTGTCTTGTTTGCGCTAAGTCAGCAGTCTTTAATTGTAAGGAGAATTTTTAAAGTTTTTTTCCCACATAGATTGGACTGAATAAAAAGTTGATAATTGTAAGTCTATGTGGACATCCCATATATTCTGACTTAAAGACCTGTGTTGAAAATGCTTCATGGAGTGTTGGCTGGACATCAGCTATATCATCAGGGAAACTGTGCTCATATGGTCAATGTTCTCGTGGATTCTAGTCTTGTTAAATGTACACCCCCAACATTGTTTGTGGTCCCGATTTGGGACTTTTCAATCAGTTTCAATTTCCATGTCCCTCTGCATGTCCAGATTTTGGATGTGCCTTACAGAGGAAGTGCCAAAATTCCATGAGGAAAACAATCTCTATGGAAATTTTGGCTTGACCAGAAGCAGGAAGGACAGGAAACATTATTTTTAAAATCCCATTTTTCACATTGTTGATGTCTGGAGAGTCAAGATAAGCTTTGAGCCTACTTCCAAATCTTTGGGTGCCCCTCCAAGCATGCTCTAAGTGGGGTGTGAAACTTAGCTTGCTGGGGGGAGAATTGGACAGCAAGCAAGATGAGACAGAATTGGCAGTAGGTCTTTTCTCCGTTTAGTTTCCAGGATGATGGAGGTGAAACTGGAGGTTTCCCATCCTTAATGCCTTATCTAGGAGACAGCTCTGTGAATACTAGCCCCAAATGTTACTTTTCTTTTTTGTAAATATTATACTTTGAGTTTTTGAGTTTTAGTGAGCCAGAGAGCACAGAAATAGTCTTTTTTCTTGAAATATTTATACATAGATGCATTACTGAAATAAGAATGTCTGATTCCTTGGATTGCATTACAAAGTTGTGACATAATTACTTTATTTTTCGCTCTTAGTGCTTAATGGAAACACAACATGGAAGGGGCTGTTGGGGCAGAAACCAAATTGTGGAAGTGACTGTGAATGGTTCAGAAACTGTTATTGACTTCCCCAAGGTTCTACATCCTTTTGCTTCATCAAATTATCAACTAGAGTCTTAATTTTACCTGTGAATTTGGAAAAGATGTAAATCATTGCATGTTTGGCAGGTGCCTGTGATAAAGTATTATAGTGGGCTCTACAGAGATTTTTATTTAATACATGAGTATTTCCAAACCTGAAACTATATTGTATATATCTTAGAACTGTTAAAAATCTACTATATATATATATATATATATATATATATATATATATATATATATATATATATATATATACACATTTATGAGGAGGGTAAAATGTACTTCCAAGTTTGGTAAAGAAAATCATCACATACATAGCTCAGTTTTAAATTAGAATATTATCCTTCATAACAGGACACATGTATTTACCTATTTTATAACCAATGTTCTTTAAGCAAAATGGAGAGAAGTACATTACCCCAGAAATGTGCAATTCTGCAAATAATGCTGGAAGTGGTCATTTACTTTCTCTAAAAACATACTGGATTTATGAACATTTTATTTTCAGTTGTCTAGAAATTCATGAGAATAGAGAAGACTCAAGAAGGATTTGGGACATTGGACACTGTTGCATGACAATAGTTAAGAGCAAATTTCATCTACCTCTGCTAATATCCAATGCTACTCAGAATTGAATTAGCAAGTGGAGTGATTGAGTAATTCAATGATAACATTTACTAAGTGGAATCCTCACAGATGTCCATGCTTAGGGCTGAAATAAAGGACACTTTCTTACCAGTATTCAATGTAAAATTGAATACTGTTTTTAATTTTTAATTTTCTCCTCATTTTTCTACTCTTCAATCAAAAGGATAGATTTCTTTAGTGTATCCTTAGTATGTCCAGTCTCTGGGCTTTAACTTGGTTATCTATAATACTCTCTCTTATATTTTCTCTGAATTCTCAAGTCATATTATCATAGATGATAGATAGATAGATAGATAGATAGATAGATTGACGTGTGTGTGTGTGTGTGTGTGTGTGTGTGTGTGTGAGAGACAGAAGGAGCTGATGATATTGCACCTTAATAAATCAGGAAACAATAAAACCCATAAGGTCAGTTTTCCTATGGATTTATTACCATAGTTGAAGAAGATAGCTTCTGTAAGCAGAGACTTAAGTTTTATATCCTTAATGCTTTCACGATGAAGTCATTTAGGAATAGCCTGTATTGAGGTCACCCTTGTCCATTACTTGAAAAGAAAAATTTTTAGAATCCAAGTAAAACTACAAAGTTTGCCTAAATATTTGATGGCAAAGTCCTGATTTTCAGAAGCAAGGAAATGCTAAAGGTACAGGTTATTGAGAAGGTCTCCTTCCCTGCAAATTCAATCATGTCAGCACCATCAGCCTGGTTTACTCAATGACTCACATAGCGTTTCCCTTCTTTGTGAATATTAAATGTACCAATGTTATTTAATAAACAAGTTTGTGATCATGGACAATATGCAAGATAGAGAATAGTGAACACAGAATTAATTTCTTATAGGACAAAATGAGTGCAGGAGAGGTCCTACTTCTGCAGTTGGACATTAGCATGGTATATTTGGGAAGAAATCTTTCCAATCAACTATAACTTGAAATACCATGTGATTTGAGACATAAATACATACATGCATAAACAAGATGGCCTTACAGTTTTTGAAGTGTTTTATGATCTTTCACATGCTTTCACATGCATGTGCCTCAAATGTATGAAAGGGAAGAGTAAAGTTTATAGAAAACAGAGTCTGAGAAGTAATTAACAGAGCTGGGTCTAGAGTCAAATTTTTTTAACTCTCATTATTTACCTGTTTCCACTTCACCATAGACCTTCTCATTTGAGAATGACTAGGATAAAAACATGATTCCGAATTTCTCAGGGGCAACAGAAGTAGTATTAACATAAGAACTGCATAGATTAAAAAATAAAGAAACGATTGATTCCTTTGGTTTCACAGCAGTACCATTTTTAGGTAAACCCACACAAGAGTGCACCCTTGAAGAGTTAAAAATGAGTTACTGCATTTATTCGCTTACCTTGGCGTCAGTTGCAACATGACTTAAATGCAGTGACCTGTGGCAGAGAGAACTCAATAACTAGAAAGAGTTAGCTATGCCATGGCTTTAGTTTGAAAGGTCCATCCTTCCACTTTTCTTTGGTATTTCATGGACTTTGTCACTCTAAATTAAAAGAAAGAAGAAATCAAAGTGGATCTTAAAGTTCAATATATATTTGAAAACTTCTTATTAGAGTAGCTAGCAGTCTTCCCTGTCTCTTGTTTTTAGTCTACTGTGTCCAGTTGTGAGTAGCATGTACATTTCACAAGAACTAATTTCTGTTATTTAGGAAGAACTGTTAGGTTTATTTGCTTGGCCTTGATTAGATTAGACCTGGTCATATCGGCTGCGTCATTGTACTTAACTCCTTATACTTATGTTTTATAACATTATAATAAAAGAATGAGCACTGCCCATCAGTGCCTGTTCACAATCATTTATCTTTAATGTGCCTGAAAGAAACAGAGAGAAATGAAAGGAGACACTTTCTCATTCATGATTCTTTTAAAAACTGTTCTCTCGTCTTCCCCCCTCCCATCCTAATATTGCATGCACGGCTTGTTCTCAGCCTGCTCTGAGACAAGCTAGGGCAGACCCTGTAATATGATTCAAATTGCAATCTCATGTCTTGCATCCCCCAAACACCTCATCTCCGATGCAACCTGGAACCTTCATTTCAGTCCCCAATTAGACTAATATATCTGCCCAGCTCCGATTGGGGGTGATGGATCGGCTGGGAGAGTGGGGGGAGACAAGGAGATTTTCTCAGCTCCTCTGCATTCCCATAGGCACGCAGCATTTGACAGATTGAGCAGAACTGCCACGAAAGAGTCTGACACAGATGGTGTAATTAGAAAATGCGAAGTGCGAGTGTGAAATTTATCTTTGATCAGCACCTCCTTGCCAGATTGTCATCTATGTTAATATGATGATGGCTTCTTGGAGATGGATAGAAGGAAACAGCAGCCTTGAAGAGGAAAGGGAGACTGTTCACTCCATAGAGAAGATTTTATATTTACTTCTGAAATCCAATCAATTTCAACAGGCCAGAAAGAAATAGTACTTATTTAATTCATATGGAAAATGAGCCTAACCTGATTCGCACACTTTATTAAACCTATGATCAATGTGGTAAAACTTGAACTTTAGTTGGAAGGGAGACATTAATTTTTTATGGAGTAATAAATAACAAAATACAATCTATAACTGTAGGAGCTGTTAAAGACAATGTTCATCTCTGTTTATCAAGACTCTATGAAAAATGTATAGAAGAAAATCACTACACCCCATAGCATGAAAACTTCACACATTGCCAGCAAAGTTTTATTTTCCATCTTTCCTCTACTCATTCGGCTCCCAAAATAATACCTATGATTTTTATTCAGTGCAAAGTACACAAGCTTTATCTTCTTCAATGTTTTAGATTTTATACTTATTTTTCTGCATTTAGCAATTTGAAAAAATTAATAAATTTATTGCTAGTCAGGACTTGAAGGAATTGCTTCCTTTGAATACTATTTTTCTGAAAAATCAGGATATTTACCCTGAGGGGGACCAAGTGTAGCCATAACCCATTTCTTAAGTTTGCTGTATCCAAGAACAGTAATATTCTCTTTGGATGGCTCAGAAGGTTCAGGCTTACAAGCAAACTATGATAGACTACACTTTGCCATAATCTGCTCAAATGTTCACATTGATGGTGCTAATTTTCAGTAAGGTAAATTAGCATAATTAATGACCAGCCAAATTTGGGGGTAATACAGTATGTAATTAACATTAGAGAGTTCTGTTGTACCACCTGCCCTCACATTTCATTGTTGCAGGGATCGAACTGTACAGGAGGAAATTTTCCCCTTTGCTGCACTGAGCAGAAAGCAGCTTTCTTCATCAGAATAAGCCATTAGCTGTAATGGTATGTAGGTGTAATGGAATGTGCTCGAAACATCTGTGCTGAGAGCAGGGGAGAAATTGCTGCATGCAGTCGTAGGCCTTTGGGGAGCTTGATTAAGGGTTGCTTCAAAGAACTTGAGATCTGGCTTGGGATAAAAAAAAAAGAGAGAGAGAGAGAGAAAGAAAGGAAAATAATGCTAATAGATTTACGGATGTACTGCGGGGAGAACAAAGGATTTTTAATTTTTTTCTTCCTTTATTGCTGTTACATTACATCTGTTCTCTGTTGGGTTTTCACTTATTGAAGTGACCTGGAAAAAATGTAACTCTAAATGCAGTTTAGAGGGAAAGATCATAGCGGTAGAAATAAAATAGTTTGATTATTTTCCCTTTTGGGTAGCTAATGGAAAGTTTCTCAAAACCTGTGAAGAAAAATTATAAATATTATTTATGCTAAGTGTTATCTTAAAATTCATCTCAGAAAATGAAACGAAAATCCAGATTTAGGGTTGGAAATAAATTTTTGGTTTTCATCAGTCTACACACAGCAGTTCTTACACTGTATCAACTAACTGGGTGATTCATTTCAAACTGCTTAATTCAGTATTTCAAAGAGTCCCCTGAACTGATTTTTTAACTAACCTTTTCCACAAAATTTTCATAAATATATGTATTATAGGTAATAACATTTTAACTTCTGAGGACAATGGGGAAATTTTTTGAGTCATTTGTTTTTTTAGCAAATACTTATTGAGCACTTGCTATGTGAAAAACACAGTTTCTGTACCTGGTGTTTGGTCACCATTGCTGGGAATATAATAAATTACATTTGGCAACTAGCATGGTCAATTGTATCACCTCAGCCATCTCCTTATTCTATGCTGACTGCTGAAGTTAAATCCATCATGCAGTGATACACATTGACTGCTAAAATAACTCAACCCAATGCATTTATTCTGATGAGCTTTGGCCATTTAGAAGTGTTGAAACAAACAAACAAAACTAGCTTTTAACCACAGCCTTCATGGTAAAGATTAGCCAGAAGAGAGTTATATTTAGATAATGGGTAAGAAAAGGGTTAAACATTTGTGAGACTAATGCAACCAAAAGGGAATTAGCATTCTGCATGGGACAGATGTGAATGTATTGCTTAGAAAATTAGAATCAAACCTGAAAATACTGGGTGATTTTATGATTAGGTAAATCTTATACTTTCTAATTATAAATGACAATGAACCACTCTATTCGCTGGAATCTATCTTCCTTATGAAATAAGAAGCTTGCTGAGCTGGTGCCAAAAATTCCTTACACTGAAGTTTAAAATATGTAGGGAGGCAAGAATGTAATAAAAATTCAAAAGCTAATAATATTATGGTGACTGGCATTGTTTACAATGTAGAGCACCTGCTGTTTGGGAAAAAAAAAAAAAGGAAGAAGAAAAAGTGAAATCATCAAACTGTTCCTAAATGGAAAATCTGGGCTCTCTGCCAATTACACAATGTGTTTCAGGTGCACTGTAAACAGGAACAATAAAAGGTGCAGAGGAAAGAATACGAAATGTTAAATCTCAAAGACACGAGAATATTAATATGATGTTTCTTGAAAGAAAATCTTAGGGCTCTTCCAGTGTTCTCCTGTGCAAGGAGGGGGTTTAAAAATTTTACACAGCATTATGTAAAGTTCTAGAACTTTTAATAGCCTGTATCTTAAAAAGAATATATATGAATGCAAGACCGTTTGCTTCAGCACCATTGCCTTCAGTTGTTTTAGGCAGAAAGGTCCATCTAGACCTGCAAACATGAATTGAATTTCTTCCAACCTCTCTTTATTATTTTGTGTGCGTGTGTGTGTGTGTACATGTTTTGTGGTAGGCAGTGTGGAGAATTAAATCCTGAGAGTAAGATGATAGGAAAAAGTAGCTTCTGTTGCTTATTGTTGAATATCAACTTTCTACATCAAAATTAGCATTATGAGCCTCTGAAACATATCAGACACAAACGGTGGTGGGATGTTGTATTTCTATTTTCTCACTATGAAGCACTTAATAATGGATTCCTCCAGAATTAGACACCTATTTTTACCAGCTAACAACTCACACGTGCCAAATTTCCCTTTCTAGTTCAAATGTTTTCCCTTTCTCAATGAGGCATTTTAAAATCAAGTCATCTTTGAAATATCTATTACATTTTCAAACGCCAATCCTTCACGAATCAAACTGAAACATCATCTTAATGCATATCTTTAAAAAATAATTTCTAAGGTGACACAATTGTTTTACGGTTATAACTGGAAACTAATCTTCAAGAACCAAACACCTTTCAAATATCCAATGTTTCAGAAACTAGAAATACAATGTGTTTCTCAGACACCGAAAATTGCTAAGAACTAAACAGTTGCAGAATATTTGAAATAAATTTTGTTTCTTTTGAGTGGGGAAATAAATGAAACCGTGGGAGACCTCCCAAATGTCCCTAGCAGAGGTAACTATTAATACAAAGAGATGGGTCCTCCAATGAGACAAAACTTGTAAGAACAATCCTTGCCTTTTTACACCAGTTCCATATGGAAACATATTTACTCTTCACCATTTACTGCATCATCCTGATGAATTTACTTAAACTAGGTTTCTCATCCTTAAAAATGGGTTAAAATAGTAACTAACTTGTGTGATTTTTATGAAGATTAAATGAGATAATTAAGGTAAAACAGTCTAATGACTTACATACAGCAACGGTTTTAAAGATTTAGCTAGTTTAGCCAGTGTTATTACTATTATTATTTCTTAAATATTCTGAGTTTTCTGTGTCACAGCTGTCAAGATAGAGCATTTGCAGTTGACACTGTTTCAAAGATCTCTAGCAATGGAATATTATGAAGAAATAGAGATCAACTCTGTGGAGAGTTCCTTGCAGAATATGAATCAGAACTGTTAAGAAGGTGAAGGAACTAGCAGAATAGGAAATGCACATAATGGCCACAAGAATCTGGAAGTGCACAGTGTAATATGGTAGAAGATTAGAAAGGAGAAAGATTAGAAAAAATTAGAAGGTTAGAAAGAAGATTAGAAAGTGAGCTTTGCTTTAGAGAGAATTGCATTTGATTCCTGATTCTATTTCTTCTATCTATGGGCCTTTGGGTAAGTGATTTATCTTCTTTTTAGCCTCAGTTTTTCATTTGTAAGATGGGGGTTTTGATACACAACACACTGTGATAACTAAAGGGCAAAATGGTTGGTAAATTGCTTGACAAAATATGCACATGAATATTCGTTCCTTTACCTTAAATTGTCTGTGACTACACCTTCTTTTCTAGATTTATTTTCACAACTCTACATGCATATACTACCTGCACAAATATGTACACAAAAGCACTTTTAATAAAGGGTCTTCAGCTCTTTTGATGAAAACCAATCAGGAAATTTATTTCAAAAATATTTTCATGACTAAGGTTTCAAATATCAGGCCTTCACCATGTTCAATCAATATACACTGATTCTACAATCTACAACAGTTACACTATATCTACATATTTCATCATGTGAAAATGTTAATATAACTTGACAATTTACTTCTTCCAGACTTGGAATTAGTAAAACAACAACAACAAAAAGATATTCAAGATAGCAATATTTTATAAAATATACAGTAAAAACCATGGCATTAAACTTCTCACTATAGACTTCTAAGTGGGCACGTATCTTTTTAAACATTTTTACTGGAGTATAATTGCGTTACAATGGTGTGTTAGTTTCTGCTTTATAACAAAGTGAATCAGCTATACATATACATATATCCCTATATCTCCTCCCTCTTGCGTCTCCCTCCCACCCCTCTAGGTAGTCACAAAGAACCGCGCTGATCTCCCTGTGCTATGCGGCTGCTTCCCACTAGCTACCTATTTTACATTTGGTAGTGTATATAAATCCATGCCACTCTCTCACTTCATCCCAGCTTACCCTTACCCCTACCTGTGTCCTCAAGTCCATTCTCTACGTCTGCATCTTTATTCCTCTCCTGGCCCTAGGTTCTTCATAAACTTTTTTTTTTTTTTTTTTTTTTTTTTGCAGTACGTGGGCCTCTCCGTGCTGTGGCCTCTCCCGTTGCGGAGCACAGGGTCCCGATGCGCAGGCTCAGCGGCCATGGCTCACGGGCCTAGCCGCTCTTAGGCATGTGGAATCTTCCCAGACCGGGACACGAATCCGTGTCCCCTGCATCAGCAGGCGGACTCTCAGCCACTGCGCCCCCCGGGAAGCCCCCCTCTTTTTTTTTATATTCCACATATATGTGTTGGCATACGGTATTTGTTTTTCTCTTTCCGACTTGCTTCACTCTGTATGACAGACTCTAGGTCCATCCACCTCACTACCAATAACTCAATTTCCTTTCTTTTATGGCTGAGTAATATTCTATTGTATATGTGTGCCATATCTTCTTTATCCATTCATCTGTGGATGGACACTTAGGTTGCATCCATGTTCTGGCTACTGTAAATAGAGCTGCAATGAACATTGTGGTACATGACTCTTTTTGAACTATGGTTTTCTCAGGGTATATGCTCAGCAGTGGGATTGCTGGGTCATATGGTAGTTCTATTTTTTGTTTCTTAAGGAATCTCCAAACTGTTCTCCATAGTGGCTGTATCAATTTACATTCCCACCAACAGTGCAAGAGGGTTCCCCTTTCTCCATACCCTCTCCAGCATTTATTGTTTGTAGATGTTTTGATGACGGCCATTCTAGTTGGTGTGAAGTGATACCTCAATGTAGTTTTGATTTGCATTTCTCCAATGATTAGTGGCATTGAGCATTCTTTCATGTGCTTGTTGTCAATCTGTATATCTTCTTGGAGAAATGTCTATTTAAGTCTTCTGCCCATTTTGGGATTGGGTTGTTTGTTTTTTTTTGATATTGAGCTGCAAGAGCTGCTTGTAAATTTTGGAGATTAATCTTTTGTCAGTTGCTTTGTTTGCAAATATTTTATCCCGTTCGGAGGGTTGTCTTTTTGTCTGGTTTATGGTTTCCTTTGCTGTGCAAAAGCTTTTAAGTTTAATTAGGTCCATTTGTTTATTTTTGTTTTTGTTTTCATTTCTCTACTAGTTGGGTCAAAAAGAATCTTGCTGTGCTTTATGTCATAGAGGGTTCTGCCTATGTTTTCCTCTAAGAGTTTTATAGTGTCTGGCCTTACATTTAGGTCTTTAATCTATTTTGAGTTTATTTTGTGTATGGTATTAGGGAGTATTCTAATTTCATTCTTTTACATGTAGCTGTCCAGTTTTCCCAGCACAACTTATTGAAGAGGCTGTCTTTTGTTCATTGTATATTCTTGACTCCTTTATCAAAAATAAGGTGACCAGATGTGTGTGGGTTTATCTCTGGGCTTCCTATCCTGTTCCATTGATATATTTTTCTGTTTTTCTGCCACTACCATACTTTTTTGATTACTGTAGCTTTGTAGTATATTCTGTAGTCAGGGAGTCTGATTCTTCCAACTGTTTTTCTTTCTCAAGATTGCTTTGGCTATTTGGGGTCTTTTGTGTTTCCATACAAATTGTGAATTTTTTTGTTCTAGTTCTGTGAAAATTGCCATTGGTAGTTTGATAGGGATTGCATTGAATCTGTAGATTGCTTTGGTTAGTATAGTCATTTTCACAATGTTTATTCTTCCAATACAAGAACATGGTATATCTCTCCGTCTGTTTGTATCATCTTTAATTTCTTTCATCAGTGTCTTATACTTTTCTGCATACAGGTCTTTTGTCTCCGTAGGTAGGTTTATTCCTAGGTATTTTATTCTTTTTGTTGCAATGGTAAATGGGAGTGTTTCCTTAATTTCTCTTCTGGATTTTTCATCATTATTATAGAGGAATGCAAGAGATTTCTGTGCATTAATTTTGTATCCTGCTACTTTACCAAATTCACTGATTAGCTCTAGAAGTTTTCTGTGGCATTCTTAGGATTCTCTATGTATAGAATCATGTCATCTGCAAACAGTGACAGATTCATTTCTTCTTTTCTGATTTGGATTCACTTTATTTCTCTTTCTTCTCTGATTGCTGTGGCCTAAACTTCCAAAACTATGTTGAATGATAATGGTGAGAGTGGGCAACCTTCTCTTGTTCCTGATCTTAGTAGAAATGATTTCAGTTTTTCACCATTGAGAACGATGCTGACTGTGGTGTTGTCACATATGGCCTTTATTATGTTGAGGTAACTTCCCTTTATGCCTACTTTCTGGAGAGTTTATATCATAAATGGGTGTTGAATTTTCCCAACAGTTTTTCTGCATCTCTTGAGATGATCATATGGTTTTTATCATTCAATTTTTTAATATGGTGTATCACATTGATTGATTTGCATATATTGAAGAATCCTTGCATGCCTGGGATAAACCCCACTTGATCATGGTGTATGATCCTTTAATGTGCTGTTGGATTCTGTTTGCTAGTATTTTGTTGAGGATTTTTGCATCTATATTCATCAATGATATTGGTCTGTAGTTTTCTTTCTTTGTTACATCTTTGTCTATTTTGGTAGTAATGTGATGGTGGCCTCATAAAATGAGTTTGGGAGTGTTTCTCTTCTGCTATATTTTAGAAGAGTTTGAGAAAGGTGTTAGCTCTTCTCTAAATGTTTGACAGACTCTGCCTGTGAAGTCATCTCCTCCTGAGCTTTTGTTTGTTGGAAGATTTTTAAGCAAAGTCTCAATTTCAGTGTTTATGATTGGTGTGTTTGTATATTCTATTTCTTCCTGGTTCAGTCTCAGAAACTTGTGCTTTCCTAAGAATTTGTCCATTTCTTCCAGGGTCTCCATTTTATTGGCATATAGTTGCTTGTAGTAATCTCTCATGATACTTTGTATTTCTGCAGTGTCAGTTGTTACTTCTCCTATTTCATTTCTCATTCTATTGATTTGAGTCTTCTCCCTTTTTTTTCTTCATGAGTCTGACAAATGGTTTATCAGTATTGTTTATCTTCTCAAAGAACCAGCTTTTAATTTTATTGATCCTTGCTATTGTTTCCTTCATTTCTTTTCCATTTATTTATTATCTCAAATTTATGATTTCATTTCCTCTGCCAACCTTGGCTTTTTTTCTTCTTCTTTCTTTAATTGCTTTATGTGCAATGTTAGGTTTTTTATTTGAGATTTTTCTTGTTTCTTGAGGTAGGATTGTATTGCTATACACTCCCCTCTTAGAACTGCTTTTGATTCATCCCATAGGTTTTGGGTCATCATGCTTTCATTGGCATTTGTTTCTAAGTATTATTTGATTTCCTCTTGATTTTTTCAGTAATGTCTTGGTTATTAAGTAGTGTATTGTTTAACCTCCATGTGTTTGTATTTTTTACAGCCTTTTTCCTGTGATTGATATCTAGTGTCATAGTGTTGTGGTCAGAAAAGACACTTGATACAATTTCAATTTTCTTATATTTACCATAGCTTGATTTGTGACCCAAGATGTGATGTATCCTGGAGAATGTTCCAAGTGCACTTGAGAAGAAACTGTATTCTGTTGTTTTTGGATGGAATGTCCTATAAATATCAATTAAGTCCCTCTTGTTTAATGTATCCTTTAAAGCTGTGTTTCCTTATTTATTTTCATTTTGCATGATCTGTCCATTGGTGAAAGTAGTGTGGTAAAGTCCCCTTGTATGATTGTGTTACTGTCAATTTCCACTTTTATGGCTGTTAACATTTGCCTTATGTGCTCCTTAGGTGTCCCTATGTTGGGTGCATAAAAATTTACAATTGTTATATCATCTTCTTGGATTGATCCGTTAGTCATTAGGTAGTGTCCTTCTTTGTCTCTTGTAATAGCTTTTATTTTAAAGTCTATTTTGTCTGATATGAGAATTGCTACACCAGCTTCCTTTTGGTTTCATTTACATGGAATATCTTTTTCCATCTCCTCACTTTCAGCCTGTATGTGTCCCTAGATCTGAAGTTGGTCTCTTGAAGACAGCATATATATGGCTCTGTTTTTGTATCCATTCAGCCAGTCTATGTCTTTTGGTTGGAGCATTTAATCCATTTACATTTAAGGTAGTAATCAATATGTATGTTCCTATTACCATTTACTGAATTGTTTTTGATTTGTTAATGTAGGTCTTTTTCTTATGTTGTGATTCCTGACTAGAGAAGGTCCTTCATCATTTGTTGTAAAGTTGTTTTGGTGGTACTGAATTCTCTTAGCTTTTGCTTGTGTATATAGCTTTTAATTTCTCTGTCAAATCTGAATGAGATCCTTGCTGTGTAGAGTAATCATGGTTGTAGGTTTTCCCCTTTCATCACTTTAAATATGTCCTGCCACTCCTTTCTGGCTTGCAGAGTTTCTGCTGAAAGAGCAGCTGTTAACCTTATGGGGATTCCCTTTTTTGTTATTTGTTGCTTTTCCCTTGCTGCTTTTAATATTTTTTCTTCATATTTAATTTTTGATAGTTTGCTTAATATGTGTCTTGGTGTATTTCTCCTTGGATTTATCCTGTATGGGACTCTTTGCACCTTCTGCACTTGATTATTTCCTTTCCCATATTAGGGAATTTTCCACTATAATCTCTTCAAATATTTTCTCAGTCCCTTTCTCTTCCTCTTCTTCTTCTAGAACCCCTATAATTCGAATGTTGGTGCTTTTAATGCTGTTCCATAGGTCTCTGAGACTGTCCTCAATTCTTTTCATTCTTTTTTCTTTATTCTGCTCTGCAGTAGTTATTTCCACTATTTTATCTTCCAGGTCACTTATCTGTTTTTCTGTCTCAGTTATTCTGCTATTGATTCCTTCTAGAGAGTTTTAAATTTCATTTATTGTGTTGTTCATCAGTTGGTTTGCTCTTTAGTTCTTCTAGGTCCTTGTTAAATGTTTCTTGTATTTTCTCCATTCTATTTCCAAGATTTCAGATCATCTTTACTATCATTACTCTGAATTATTTTTCAGGTAGACTACCTATGTCTTCTTCATTTGTTTGGTCTGCTGGATTTTTACCTTGCTCCTTCATCTGCTATGTGTTTCCCTGTCTTCTCATTTTGCTTAACTTACTGTGTTTGGGTTCTCCTTTTCACAGGCTGCAGGTTCGTAGTTCCTGTTGTTTTTG
Source organism: Mesoplodon bidens (assembly GCF_964165515.1). Classification (NCBI taxonomy): domain Eukaryota; kingdom Metazoa; phylum Chordata; class Mammalia; order Artiodactyla; family Ziphiidae; genus Mesoplodon; species Mesoplodon bidens. Next base: position 35,997,812 of record NC_138173.1, on the reverse strand, counting down.
GTGTCTGCCCCCAGTGGTTAAGGTTGGTTCAGTGGGCTCTGTAGGCTTCCTGGTGGAGGGGACTAGTACATCTGTTCTGGTGGATGAGGCTGGATCTTGTCTTTTTGGTGGGCAGGACTGCATCCGGTGGTGTGTTTCGGGGTGTCTGTGACCTTATTATAATTTTAGCAGCCTCTCTGCTAATGGGTGGGGTTGTGTTCCTCTCTTTCTAGTTGTTTGTAATAGGGTGCCCAGCACTGTAGCTTGCTGTTCATTGAGTAGAACTGGGTCTTAGCATTGAGATGTAGATCTCTGGGAGAGCTTTTGCTGCTTGGTGTTATGTGGACCTGGGAGGTCTCTGGCGCATCAATGTCCTGAACTCGTCCCTCCCACCTCAGAGGCACAGGCCTGACACCTGCCCAGAGCACCAAGACCCTGTCAGCCACACAGCTCAGAAGAAAAGGGAGAAAGAAAGAAAGAAAGAAAGAAAGAAAGAAAGAAAGAAAGAAAGAAAGAAAGAAAGAAAGAAGGAAAGAAAGAAAGAAAGAAAGAAAGAAAGAAAAGAAAATCATTAGAATAAAAAATAATTATTAAAAATAAAAAAATTAAAACAAACTAACAAAAAAATAAATAAATAAACAGACAGAACCGTTGGACAAATGGTAAAACAAAGCTATCCAGACAAAATCACACAATGAACCATGCACATACACACTCATAAAAAGATAAAAAGGAAAAAATATGTATATCATTTCTCCCAAAGTCCACTGCCTCAATTTTGAAATGATTCATTGTCTATTCAGGTCCACAGATGCAGGGTACATCAAGTTGACTGTGGAGATTTAGTCTGCTGCTCCTGAAGCTACTGGGAGAAATTTCCCTTTCTCTTCTTTGTTCACACAGCTCCTGGGGTTCAGCTTTGGATTTGGCCCTGCCTCTGCTTGTATGTCACCTGAGAATGTCTGTACCCTGCCCAGACAGGACGGGGTTAAAGGAGCAGGTGATTAAGGTGCTCTGGCTCACTCAGTCCAGGGGGAGGGAGGGGTATGGAATTCGGTTCAAGCCTGAGGCTGCAGAGGTCGGCGTTGCACCAGCCTGAGGTGCGGTCTGTGTTTCCCCAGGGAAGTTGTCCCTGGATCACGGGACCCTGGCAGTGGCGGGTTGCACAGGTTCCTGGGAGGGGAGTTATAGAGAGTGACCTGTGCTTGCACACAGGCTTCTTGGTGGCTGCAACAGCAGCCTTAGAGTGTCATGCCCGTCTCTGGTATCCGGGCTGATAGCTGCAGCTCATGCCCGTCTTTGGAGCTCGTTTAGTCAGTGTTCTGAATCCCCCCTCCTCGCACCCCGAAACAATAGTCCCTTGCCTCTTAGGCAGTTCCAGACTTCTTCCTGACTCCCTCCTGGGTAGCTCTAGCACACTAGCTCCCTTCAGTCTGTGTTCACACAGCCAACCCCAGGCAGGGATCTGACCTCCACCAACCCCAGGCATGGATCTGACCTCCGAAGCCTGAGCCTCAGCTCCCAGGCCCCACCCACCCCAGTGGGTGAGCAGACTAGCCTCTCGAGGTGGTAAGTGCAGGTCCTCTGTGTGGGAATCTCTCTGCTTTGCCCTCTGCACCCCTGTTGCTGTGCTCTCCTCCGCAGCTCCGAAGCTTCCCCCCTCGGCCACCCACAGTCTCCACCTGCGAAGGGGCTTCATAGTGTGTGGAAACCTTTCCTCCTTCACAGCTCCTTCCTAATGGTGCAGGTCCCATCACTATTCTTTTGTCTCTGCTTTTTCTTTTTTCTTTTGCCCTACCCAGGTATGTGGGAGTCTCTTGCCTTTTGGGAAGTCTGAGGTCTTCTGTCAGCATTCAGTAGGTGTTCTGTCGGAGTTGTTCCACATGTAGACATATTTATTTCTGATGTGTTTGTGGGGAGGAAGGTGATCTCCACGTCTTACTCTTCCATTGTGTCTTGAAGCGCCTTTCCTAAGTGGGCACATACTTTGGATCAAGTTTTTCAATTTTGTCAATTCATTTAAACAAGTTGTGGCTTTAGATGTCACCTAAATACTTGGTAGGTATACCGGATGGGGTCCCAGTCATCTTAGACTCAATTATTAAAATTACATTCTTATTAGCTTTCATCCCCTTCTCCAAATACCTTTCAAAATCATCCTTAGAAGAATGTGATGTTATAATTGTCCTCCCTCTTAAATGATCTTCTCTTAAATTCTGAAAGTCACCTCATTAATCATAATCACAAAGGATGAACACAGCTAAATATTTCTTTATTATGATGATGTATCATTTGACTACACTTTTCTACAGATATTAGCCCATTTACATTAGTGCAGCTTACTGAAATTATCCTCAGTTTACAATATTGCTTTTTAAGTACACAGCATAAGTTCTCAGAAGGCAATGATAACATTCAACACCTTGAGTGAATATGATATCGTATTGATTATACAGATGGTGATTACTTTGATGATGGTACTAAATATGTTCCATGTGCAGACTAGGAACAAACATTTAAGATGAGTGAGTGATGAATTCTGCCAGTGGTCAAAAGAAAACAGCCCTCTCAACTCTACAGCCTGGACGTATCCCTAAGTATTAGTCCTGTTTTTGTTGGACTACCTTACTAATGACATTGGAATAAAGATTATTAGGACAACAAGCAATCATTAACTATTTATACCAATGATTATCATGGTCACAGTAAGAACCAAGGGATGTTTATTTGGATTATAAAGGCATATCTGAGCCTATCTCCATTGAAAGACACTTGACACATCTTCTGCATATAGGAAACAATAAATATTTGCATTCATTAAAAAAAAAGCTTTTTGATTAAGAGTTAAAACTCTTTCAAGGTTTTCTTAACTATTCGTGGCAATTTCCCTAGATTTTTGTGAATATAGGCATTGGAAAAATTATAGCTAATTTTAATTCCTTGCCAGATGCTTAAAGAAATGACACAATCTACTACTTTTAACAATCTAAGTTAGACCTAATTTAGTCCCAGTATTGGAACTCTGGGAATCAAATCACACACTTACAAAAATAACAAACTGCTTAAGCAAATAAGGAAATTTATTGGATCATTAATGGAAAACCCCTGAGGCATTATTGGCTTCAGGTGTGACTTGGTTCAGGGCGTCATACAGTAACTAGGGTGCAGGTTCTCTCTATCTTGCCATTCTTCTCTCCTTCATGTTGGCTTTATACTCAAATTTCACCTAGTGGCCCATTGGCAGCTTCAGGCTTAAATCCCCCCAAGTTCAAATCCAATGGAAAAGCAAAAATGCCTTCCTGTGTCTCCATTATAAATCCTGGGTTTAGGCCTGATTTTCTTAGCTTGGGTCCCATGCTCATCTTTGACTATCACTGCACCTAGGGGCATATGATGTCCCAATTTTCCAATAATACTTCAACGCCTCCCACCTTCCAGATTCAGGTATGGAAAAAATTTGCCCAAGCATGTAGTCTAAAAGTAGATTTCCATTCCCCAAAAGAAAATATGATTGCCAAAGGAAAGGAAAAAGAATAATGCTAGCAATAGTACAAAAAAGCAGAAATCTTATTCACTGTTGTCACTCAGACTCTAGAACACAGTCTGGCACATAGAAAGTTCACAATTCCTACATGTTACCATTCCAGATAGTCATGCATCAAAATAAGTACACGAATAAGACAGTGCTTTAATATTGATGTTTTTACTCAAATAACAATTATCAAATGCCTAGATTTTAATGAGGCATTTATCTTTTAATAATAATTAAAATAATAATTATTAAATGGGCTATAATAGTGGAATAAACAAGGGAGAGTGATGTGGATGACAATTCCATATAAAGCTTATGGTATAAGAGGAAATGCCTTGTGTGAGAAGGTTGTGAAATTCAATCAGGCTCCATCACAGGTTGCATGGAGTTTTACCAAATTACAGCAGTGAGATCCCAGAATACAGAAGAAGTAAGCATTGTATAGATAACAAAATGCCTACAAAAAATTGTATCATTTGCCTATATATTTATTCATTACTTCTCTGAAATCTTTTCTGTGCTCATCATGTATCCCTTAATCAGATCATCTAGAGAATGGGTGGTCTTGAATGCCTTATTAAGGACCTTAGTTCTTTTCAGTAGGCAAAAAGGGACTTCAAAAAACTTAAAGAGGGTCAAATATAATCTGACTCAGAATTACTGTTGAAAAACAGCAAAGTAAACTATGAGGAAGGGAGGGAGGGAGGGAAGAAGGGAGAAGAAAATTTTCAAAAGAGTGTTGAGGGCTTCTCTGGTGGCACAGTGGTTGAGTCCGCCTGCTGATGCAGGGGACGCGGGTTCGTGCCCCTGTCCGGGAGGATCCCACATGCCGCAGAGCGGCTGGGCCCGTGGGCCATGGCTGCTGAGCCTGCGCGTCCGGAGCCTGTGCTCCTCAATGGGAGAGGCCACAGCAGTAAGAGGCCTGTGTACTGCAAAAAATAAAATAAAATAAAGTGTTGAGAATCTCATATTTAACTAGTCTTTTAAATTTTTGCCAATATTATTGGAGAAAATGAAATTAAATTTTGATTTACTTTTCCCTGATTATCTCATTTAATCCTCATTATAGTCATCTGAGGTATGTATTATCATTCCCCTCAACTTGGAGATTTGAAGACAAGGTTCAAAGAAGCTTTTGTTTTGCTTCAGGTCATTTGGGTTTTTGGCTTCTAGTGTTCAAAGGCTGGGGAAGCTACTGCCCAAAATACATCTACAACTGATGGGGTAGGTCAGAAGAGGTGGCAAGTTCAATCACGAAGAACATAGGGGTAAGACAGGAATAAAGACACAGACCTACTAGAGAATGGACTTGAGGATATGGGGAGGGGGAAGGGTAAGCTGTGACAAAGTGAAAGAGCGGCATGGACATATATACACTACCAAACGTAAGGTAGATAGCTAGCGGGAAGCAGCTGCATAGCACAGGGAGATCAACTCGGTGCTTTGTGACCGCCTGGAGGGGTGGGATAGGGAGGGTGGGAGGGAGACGCAAAAGGGAGGGGATATGGGAACATATGTATATGTATAACTGATTAAATTTGTTATAAAGCAAAAAAAAAAGAAAGAAAAAAAAAAGAAAAATTTTTTGTCAACTTTTCACTTAACTCTATTCTGTCTGCTGTGGTTGATGCCACTGAAGTTAAAAAAGCATTATTCTAAATCTTATATTTGGGTCTTCTTCACAACTATGAATAACTTGTGAGGCGACTTAGATAATTCTCTTGTGAGCCTAGGTGGGGAAAAGCCAGCTGTTGAGTTTTATCTTCCTCACAGGAGGCTCCTGAATATTAATGAGAGGCAACCACTAGTATTTTCGTATTTCTAGCAATTTGCAAAGTAATACCTATTAGTATAGATGTGTCAAGTGAACAGATTAGATTAAAACACAACTAAAGGACTCGAGTTCTCCTAAGGAAATTGACACACACCTTGCACAATTCCTGGGGTCCAGATTAAAAGAACAAGTGGTTTTCTCTGGCATTCCACCTGCCCGTGTTCCCAGATGTCATCCCCAGCCCCCATAGGCATGCCTTAATTGCCAATTAAAACACATGCCACCTTTAGATAAGTATGATAATAAGCCTTTTTAAAAATTCAGTTGCAGAGATTCTATTTTTAATCCAGTTGGTAGTTACTGACAATCATTTCTGGATTTTGAGTTGATTTCTTCTGCTTGGGTAGCAGGCAATGCCCATTTCCTAAATGTGACTACATTCCTACCACCAAATGACTAAGCATGTCAGATACCTAACACTATACCTGTCACATATTAAACAATCAATATATATACCAGTTCATCTTCCATTTGCCTTTCCTTTTCTCTTTCTAGAAAGTCAGCACAAAAGCTAAACGGATCTTTGAAGCTTAACTGGGTTTTCACCTTTCTATCCTGTCCACATATGTTTAGGGCAGTTTGATAGAGCAATATTCTAAAGTTTTAGCTGCCACTACCAGCATTACAACAAAAATAAGATGTAGATTCCAAGATGAGCTTCAACTTTATTTTTTCTAGTAAAGACATTTATTATGCTTTCTAATAATAAAATAATTCATGTTCATTGGACTAAATAAGGAAAATGTAGACTGCAGTAGAATGCAATAAAAACTTTACATAACACCGCTGTATAAAGGAAACCACTGGGAACATTATAGAATATATCACTGTTATTTTCTAAACAGGAATCAAACCACCACTATTTGCTTCTTTCTTTTATTGTAATCTTTTCATGTCTATAAAATTATTATTCCTGCTTGTATATTGTTTAATTTCAACATTTTTCTTATCTTTAATTGAAGTATATTTATTCATATTTTTGTTATTAAAAGCTAAGTTTAAGTTAAGAGACACTGACTACTATGTGTAAAATAAATAAGCAACAAGGGTATATTGTATAGCACAGAGAAATATAGCCATTATTTTGTAATAACTTTAAATGGAGTATAATCTATAAAAATATTGAATTGCTAAGTTGTTCACCTGAAGCTAATATAGTAATTTTAAATCAATTATACTTCAATAAAAAAAGCTAAGTTTGATCAATATTCTTATGTATATATTTTTGTTCACTTATACAGTTATTTTTAGGTGAATTCCTATATAAAATTGCATGATCAAAGATTGATATGTCTTAACTTTTGATGTGCAATGTCTAATTGCCCTTAAGAGAGGTTGTATCAATTTACATGTCCACCAAAAGATTACAACAATTGACAGTTGCTCGTACACAGGGCTATTGTCCCATTTTTTATCTTTGTCAATTTGATAACTATTACATTTGTAATATTTTTCCTATCTGACTATATATTTTGCATATATTTCCTTATCTGACTATATATTTTGCATATTCTACTCCTCACATATTTCTGTTACCAACCAGGGTTCTTGGTCTCCTTAATCAATAGAAATTGATCAGAGGCAAGAAATTCAGGCAAGGCTTTACTGGGGTGCCTGCTGAAGCAGCGGGTAGCAAGAACAAACAACAGGTTCCCTAGCTCGCTCACTCCCTGAGTGGGGGCGAGCTTGTTCCTTATATGGGGTGGGGGGGGAATGTGTCCAAGGGTCACGCCAGAGGGATGGCTTAGGTGGTTTGCCCACCCCTTAGGTGGCATTGTGTGCAGGGGGCATGTGCAGTACCCTGCCTTTGCTCCCGACCTCCTGCTTTTGCTCCAGGCTCTCCAAAATTGGCAGCTGGGTTTTTTGGTCTCTTTGAATCTTTTGTCCAGAATTTGTCCCAATGGTGCATGCACATAGTTAATTTTAGTCCCATATAGTTTCTTTGTATTTTGTTGCTCAAGGAGAGGTGTGTCCAGGTGCCAGCATTTCAGCACTACAGCAAAGGATCCCAGGTCCCAGCCTGTCTCATTTCTATTGTGATATACATGTTTTTCATATATGAGCTCTTTTTATCTTAAAGAGCATAGTCATATATGTTGAGTATTTACCAGCCTATTGTTGTTTTATTGCTGAATGGTTTTCATTAAACAAAAATTTTTGTTTTAATTCTTATGTGGTCAAATTTATCTGCTATTTACCTTAAGACTCTTGAATTTAGTATCATTCTTTAAAGAACTTTCCCAGCCCAGAACAACTATATTTAATTTTTAGAATTTATGTCATGTTTGTATATTTAATTCATCTGAAATATTTTTACAGTATAGAATATGATAGGAATATGATTTAAATTTTTTGCCAAATGCTTAACCATTTATCCCAACATCAGTTATTGAATAAGCCATCACCTCCAAATTAATTTTAGTGGCTCATTTATCATATATAAAATTTTATATATACTTGGCCTAGGAATCTGACATTTTCAAAAGCAATGAATTGACTTATTTTAGAAAGAAAGCATAGAAACACTCTAATTCTCAATTTAAAAAATGTATACAACATTGTGAACAAAGCATATAACAGGTGAGATAATGAGTGATTTTTTTCCCCCATAAAAGTTACAAATTTCTTGTGAGGTTATTGTTACTTATGAATTACATTACATTGTGAATAACATTCTAGTCTAAATTGTTAACTTAATGGATGGATTATAGTGCCATTTATTGACACTGAGAATATAGAAAAAAGAGAAGATTAGATGGAGGGGAGATTTCATGTAACGTGTGAGCATTTTTCCGAGCAGGTAAGGCAGCTGTGGGTGTAAGAATGGAACTCGGGAGAAAGATCACAGAGAAAACCAAGGCTGTAAATGTGACTTGGGTCTCTACTGGTGCTGGAGGAAAACAAGCACAGTTTGAGACCACCCAAAGAAACTGTGCCCCCAAAGAAACTCTATAGAGCACAGTAGATAATTTGGATTATTATTCAGACATACATGGGGAAATTTTTTGTGAAAAGTAAATATCCAAATGTTCTGAATCAGAATTTCTAGGTAGAACCCTGGTACCTGTATTTATATAAAACACAGATGAGCTTGATTACAGACAAGATTGAGAACCACCAATATAGAGAAAGGGACCCTGGTTGACATAAAGTTTGAGGGTTGAGGTGAAGAAATAAAAAATTTTCCATAAAAAATTATATATATATACATACATATGTGTATATATATATATATAATCACACACATACATATATGTATACATATATATACATACATGTATATACATACATATACATTATGTGTATGTGTGTGTGTGTGTGTATATATATATATATATATATATATATATATATATATATATACATACCCTGGATGTAAAGCAGCTTGTCATGGACCAGAAGTTGGGTGAAAGCAGGGGTTTAGATATGAATAATAGCAAACCATAACCTGCTGCTATTTATTTATTTATTTGTTTGTTTATTTACTACTTATTATGCCAAATACTACATATCTATATTTATCTACCTACATGGATATGTAGATAGCTATACAGATAGATAAATATAGATGTATAAGCTTACCTAAATTCTTAATATAAGCCTGGGCACTAGATGTAATTATAACCACTTACAGAAGAGTAAATTGAAGCTCAAAGAGATTAAAGATCCTGACCAAAGTTATACATTTACTTAGTGATGAAGACAAAACTTAAAATCAATATTCTTAAGCACTAAGGTATTACCTTAAAATCCTCACTCTGGCAGTGTTATGGATGGAAGTAGGAACCAACCTGACAGCAGAGAGGCCCAGTAATTAAGGTGAGAAGTGTTGGTCCATATATTTTTATATTTATATAAAATATTTCCTGTCTTCCAGGGACTTCCATCTGCATTATATTATGCCTACTCAGTTAAACCTCTATGCCTCTTACTTTTGTCATTGTATTTTCCATCCATTTTTCTCTCATTTTCTTCTGCCATATATTCCAGTCCACTAATTCTCCCTCTAGCTGAATCTGCTGTTAAATCTAATCATTGAATTCTTAATTTTAAGTACTTTAATTTTTAGTTTTCTTTTTTTTAATAGTTTCCCATTCTCGAGTGAAGTTTTTAATCTTTTAATCTTTTCTTATGTCTTTGAACATAGAAAAGTTATTTTAAAGTTTGTGTCTCATACTCAGATATCTGGAACTCTTGTGAATCTTTTCTTATTGTCTGTTTTTCCTTATTGATTTTCATTCTTGTTATCATGTCTCTTTATATCTCTGGTTACTTTTTATTGATGATTGAAATTGTATTCAAAAAATTTTTTCAGAGAAATATTTTGAAGCCTAGGATAATATCTTTCTCTAGATCAGATTTACATTTGTGTCTACAGAACACTTAGGGACACTAACAATGACCTCAATTCAATTTCAGTGATAAAGATGTCTTAAAGCTGAACTGTTGTCTCTTCCATTTCACACTTACTCCTGTTGTGCAGTTTTCAGAGCTCCAACACAAAGCAAGGAGATTCTCTCTGTTTCTGTGACTCACAGACTGGCAGAGTTTTTGTTGAACTTCTCAAACTCTCAGCTGGCTTCTCAGGTATGAGCAAATGTCCCAGGAAAGCAGCCCCAAACATGAAGCTCATTCCCTATACCTGTCTTAGGTAATTCTTCACTACCTTTTCACCTCTTCAAAAATTTTGTTCTGGAAGAAGGAATCAAAAAGTAAATAAGACAAATTCAAGTATTAAGAGGTATAGAAGAAGTAAAATAATATAGACAATTACTGAAGCGGGAGGAAAAATACTTTGCTAATAAGGAAAGTATCTTCATGGAGCTGGCATTCAGTTTGAGATCAGAATGGTGATACGGAAACAGTCACTTGAAGATCTAAGGAAAGAACATTTTAAAATGAGATGAGAATGAGTTTGGCACGTGTGAGACATAGAAGGAGGCTGCAAAGTGAAGGACTGTGGGCACAGCAAAGAAGTGTTATAGACGTAGAAATGGGCCAGGTCATGCAAATTAGGAACTGAGGTTCATGCATTCTGGTTTCTATTGGGGAACCAGTGGCAGATACTCAGCTAGAGATATATACCTTAGAAATATTACTTGGTCTGTGATGTGGGGATTGGACTGTGAGGAGTTAAGAGCAGAGCCAGGAGATCAGAGAAGAGGATGCTTCAGAAATCCACTGAGGGATTATGTGGTTTGAAAAGGGGGCAGCAATGGACATGGTAATAAGTGGTAGGAATCAGGATATATTTCATCTCCCTTTTGAAATGTCTGTTTGCTCCCTAGTCCTCTGTGCATTGATACAAATTCCAATATCTTTCTGGCTCAGATCTGCTCAATAAAATAAATAGCTTGACTTTTGTCTATGTAAAACTCAGCAGGAACAATGTTCCCATTAAAAATAAATAAGTGAATAATAAAGCTAATGCAGATGTGGCCAAACACTGTTCTATGTGCTTCATAGTTATTGACTTACCTAATCTTCTTAATTACTCTGCAAAGAAGGTACACATATCATTATGTCCACTTTAGAGATGAAGAAACAGGAACAAGGTCTGGACAGTTTGCCCAAGGTCACCCAGCTAGTGAATGGACACTTGCCTGCTGCTATTGTTGGTATTTTGCTTCATCATGTTCACTCCCTCATTTTGTTAACAGCACCCTGATTTCCTTCTGAGAAATCACTCTTCCCGCCTCTTAGTCTATGCACTTCCTACAGTGCTGACATCACTCACAGCTCCAGGTGAGGCCGGGAGACTCTAGCCCAGGCAGTCAACACTGCCATCCTCTAGACAGAAGTAATGGTCCAGGATGAGTCAGTCAGAAGGAATGACACTGCTGTGGAGTGGGAGGTCTGGTGTCCTGGTTGTCTAAGTATGATCGGCATAGAGAGAGTGAAACTAACAGAAAGAACTTATATTCCAGACCCCGTGTTTGAGCACCTGGGACCTTGTACTGCTTCAGCTCCACAATTACATTACTCATTAAATTCCTTATTTGACTAGTTTTTTCTATTACTTGCAACTGAAAAAGAGTTAAAACAAAAGTACTCATCATTTGAGGACTCCTCTGCACCATGTAAGGAATCTGCAAATAGGGAAAATCATAATTTCAGAAAAAGTCCATATTTCCCCAGAGCACTGAGACTCTTGCTACACCACAAAAGTTTGCTCTTTCTCTCCCACAAATTACACAGCTGGACTGACAAGGAGTCAGTCTCAGTAGCCCTACCTAAGACTTTGCAATTTAGGCTTCCAAAGGAAACTATTTCAGACACTGCTGTGTGGTGTATGTGAAAGTCATTAGGGGAGGAGATCCTAAGAGTTCTCATCACAAGGAAAACACATTTTTTTTCTTTTTCTTTGGGTTTTTTTTTTTGATATTTATTTGAGATGACGGATGCGAACTAAACTTATTGTAGTAATCATTTCATGATATATTAAGTCAAACCATTATGCTATACACCTTAAACTCATACAGTGCTGTATGTCAATTATATCTCAATTAAACTGGAAGGAAAACCTAACTTTCAAAACTGTATAAAAACAGAATATCTTTGTGTCCTTGGAGTAGGTAAAATTCTTAAACAGGACCCCAAAAGAGTACTAAGCATAAAAAAGTAAGTAAGTTAGACTATATTAAAATATAGAACTTCTATTTAAAAAAAGAAAGAAAATAAATGCTTCAATTCCACATTTAATTCCCAGTTATAAATCCCACCTGTTTCCATGCCTCTGGAAAAGGCTTGCAAATTGTGAAAGACAAGTTTTCATCCACACTAATTACTTAATGGGTAGGGGTTTTGTTTTCCTTCCTCTTCTAAAGGAAGCTACCCATGGGTACTGTTGGAAATGCTTCCACAGGGGGAAAGTAAAAGCTCCTAGCCAAGATCTAATTTTTACTTAGAAAAAAAGGGGGGGGGGCTTTTATCCTGTCTATGGCAATCTCAGCTTGTGGCAGATGGGCAGTGAACACAGGAGACTCCAAAGCCTACCAGAAGGGCAATGTGGTACAAAAAGAAGCCAGAGTTCCACATTCTTTTGTGATGGAGCATTGAGATTGATGGAAATTCGGTGTAGGAAGGGGCAGGCCCTAATATGTGTGGGGCAGAAAAACAGCAAGTTTGAGTGCTCAGTGCAACCTCACCAGAGGAAAAGGAGGCCTGCTGGGGCCCATGAGTGGGGCAATAAGGGGCATAAAAAGAAAAAGTCTTGACTTATTTCCAGCCAAAGACCTGACATCTGTGTAATGTTAGACCAGCTACATCTGGGCCTGAAATGCTGCCTGGGTGCCACTGCCCCCATTTCAACCCAGACATGTCTCTCACATTGTCTTGACACTAACACCCTGGCCCAGCTCTCAACTCAGACTTTCCAGCCACTCCTGCTTCCACATAGAAGGGACAATCTCCAAGCACCTCATCTTTCATTGCCAGGATCTTCTAGCCTTCTCACCCAGAAAGGTATAAATCTTTTGTCACTCCTCTGCATAACACTCTCTAATGGCTTTCCATTGCAAATAGAGTGTAGCAGTTTGAATGGTGCTCCCCTCCCACAAAATATGTCTCCTGAGAACTTGTGAATATAAATTTATTTGGAAGAAAGGTCCTTGTAGATGTAACTAAGTTAAGAATATCTAGATGAGATCATCCTAGATTATCTGATTATCCAGGTGAACCATAAATCCCATGACAACTATCCTACAAAATGAGGAGAAGACAGAGAGAGAAGAAACATGGAGAAGACTGTATGAAGATAGAGGCAGAGACTAGAGTGATGTGTGTGCAAAGCAAAGGACCCCAAGGATTACCAAAAGCCACTAGAACCTAGGACAGAGGTACAGGACAGAGTTTCCCTCAGAGCGTCCAGAACGAACCAACACTGCCAACATCTTGATTTCAGACTTCTGGCCTCCAGAACTGTGAGAAAATGGATTTCCGTTGTTTTAAGCCATCTGGTTTGATATAAGATGTTCACAGCCCTGGCAGACTAATACGTCAAGTACAATCTAACATGATTAGGATACTCTATTTCATGTGCTCCTTCCCGCCACTGAGATTAAATCTTTCACCACTGCCGACCTCACTAATAGTCTCTCTTCACATTCACCCTCCTGTTTCTGTAACACACACGTATTTCCTTCCTCAGGGACTTTACTTATTGCTGTTGTTTGCTTGGAAATCTCCTCTCCAACCCCACAGTCTTCTCACAGAGGGCTCCTCCTTGTCATGTGTCTCTCAGCTCAAATACAACTTTCAGAGAGTCTTTCCTGAATCTCTCACCACCTTCCTTCCCAGTTCAGTCTCTATCACATGACATCATAACACTTCTTTCCTTCACAGAACTCATCATGAATGATAAACATCTTGTTCATGTACTTACTAGATTGTGAGCTCAATGAAGGTAGAGTTTTTGTCCACTCATTTATTCAAAAATTATTAACTGATCATCAATTATACATGAGGCAGCATTCTAGGCATTTAGGAAATGCAGTGAACCAAACAAAAACTATCTCTGTTCATATGGACTGACATTCTAGTCCATTTTCCAAGTCTATCTCCTCATATCTGAAGCACTCTGCTATCTATTGGTCATTCATTCAATATTAATTGAATGTTAATAAAATTATTGATGAAAACACTCAGTTCTAGTCACTAATTCTCTCCCTTTTTCCAGCAAAAGCTTGGTTCTACTCATTAAAGGATTTAATAAAGCCAGACAATTTTGAGAGAACTTCAAACTTGCCATTTCCAAGATTTTTTTGTTACAAAGACTTTGGAACTTCCTCAGCAGTCTTGTTTCATCCCCAGGTTTTTGCCAGTTCTACTAGTGTGATAGGAAGTAAGATTTCCCCTTGAAAGATATACTGGGAAACCAAACAAAAGATCGAGCTACATTGGACTTGCAAGGCTTTGCCAAAGATGGCAGACCCCAGGGCATTTGGCTCAATTAACCACTGCCATGTCTAAAGGTCAGCCTCTGGGACTGTTTAATTGTGGCCATTAAACGGCTTGAGCAGCTGTTTCATAGCAGTAATTTGGAACCCAGGAGAAACCAGAGGCAGCATCAACATACCAGGTCATTTGAAATAAAGTGGCTGGGCTCCACATACAGCTTGATAACAGTTGGGAATTTCCACAAGTACTTAACCTGGCTTAGAGGTCCTGACCTAATTTAAAAAAGACCTCTCCTCATCCCAAAATGAAATTGTAAAGTGGTTCTTTGCCACTCTCCTCCCCTGACCATCATTCATGGCTCCACGTTTTACATCCTTGACACTGAATTCCAGAAACCTTGTTATTCATCACTTAATGAATCACACGTAGTAACTTAGCAACTCTTAGATACAAAGCAAAGGCAAGGATGCTACCACATTTCCACACCCCCATTCCAGCCCAGACCTGCACCTCAAAGATGCGGCTGCACATCGAAGATATGGTAGCTCATCATGGGCATGCTTTCCCACTGAGCCTAGTTACTGGATCACAATTTTTCTTAGCACCACTCTCCAGGCAGTCACTACCCATTGCTCAGGACTGGCATTCATTTTTGTCCAAACTCCTCCTTTAACCACTGAGCTTCAGTGACTCACTGAAGCTATACAGCTGGTTTGTGGTAGACTTGGAACACAGGTACCCTGTCTTCTTGTCCAGGGGTCTTTATGGGGTTCAATATAAACAAGTTAAATAACAGGTCAAAGCTAACTAGATTTATTAGCCAAAAAAAAATGTAATCTATGTTAATAAGAAGTGCAAAATAAAGTAATATATGGCATTATATTTAAAATTTAGAGTATAATATTATATATTAACCATTTAATATACATATGTAATCATAGTTACCATGTATTTTGCAGGCAAACTTATTTAATTCTTATAGTATCTCTACATGATAGATAATATCCTCTCTATTTCATAGATGAGGAAACTGAAATTCTGGGAATTTAAGTAATTTCCTTGAAAGATGTTAAATAATAATGGTGGAGCTGGATTTGGCCTGAGGTTGATTCACCTACTCTCCATGTGCCTTGTTTCTAGTACACATTGCCACCATTGATAGGAAATAATTCTCCATGGAATTTCTACACATCTATCAAACAGAAACCTTGACCATCTTTTATTCTAGGCTATCTTTTCAAGGATGCCAGTGAACAGCTTTGAAGGGTACAGCTAGTGTCTCACTCCGGAGAAGAGAACAGATTTGTCTGCTGTCCAGGATAATAGAGATAATATCTCCTTTGGGGCAAAGTTGAGAGAGGTTTGCTTACAACTTATTACAGAAGATTGGAATTTGAGAACTTCAGTGTCATTCAAATATGACCAAAACCCACTTGCATGTGTATTATCCCCATGAGACCCGGGTGACAAGAAGAAACAATGCAAACCCAACAGATCCTGCTGTTCCATGAGTCAAAAAGTCCTTTGTATATAGCAGAGGGAGGAACACTCCCAAACTCATTCTATGAGGCCACCATCACCTTGATACCAAAACCAGACAAGGATGTCACAAAGAAAGAAAACCACAGGCCAATATCTCTGATGAACATAGATGCAAAAATTCTCAACAAAATACTAGCAAACAGTATCCAACAGCACATTAAAAGGATCATACACCATGATCAAGTGGGGTTTATTCCAGGAATGCAAGGATTCTTCAATATACGCAAATCAATCAACGTGATAAACCATATTAAAAAATTGAAGGAGAAAAACCATATGATCATCTTAATAGATGCAGAAAAAGCTTTCGACAAAATTCAACACCCATTTATGATAAAAACCCTGCAGAAAGTAGTCATAGAAGGAACTTCCCTCAACAAAATAAAGGCCATATATGACAAAACCACAGCCAACATCATCCTCAATGGTGAAAAACTGAAACCATTTCCACTAAGATCAGGAACAAGACAAGGTTGCCCACTCTCACCACTCTTATTCAACATAGTTTTGGAAGTTTTAGCCACAGCAATCAGAGAAGAAAAGGAAATAAAAGGAATCCAAATGGGAAAAGAAGAAATAAAGCTGTCTCTGTTTGCAGATGGCAAGATACTATACATAGAGAATCCTAAAGATGCTACCAGAAAACTACTAGAACTAATCAATGAATTTGGTAAAGTAGCAGGATGCAAAATTAATGCACAGAAATCTCTGGCATTCCTGTACACTAATGATAAAAAATCTGAAAGTGAAATCAAGAAAACACTCCCATTTACCACTGCAACAAAAAGAATAAAATATCTAGGAATAAACCTACCTAAGGAGACAAAAGACCTGTATGCAGAAAATTATAAGACACTGATGGAAGAAATTAAAGATGATACAAATAGATGGAGAGATATACCATGTTTCTGGATTGGAAGAATCAATATTGTGAAAATGACTCTACTACCCAAAGCAATCTACAGATTCAATGCAATCCCTATCAAACTACCACTGGCATTTTTCACAGAACTAGAACAAAAAATTTCAAAATTTGTTTGGTAAAACAAAAGACCCCGAATAGCCAAAGCAATCTTGAGAACGAAAAACGGAGCTGGAGGAATCAGGGTCCCTCACTTCAGACTATACTACAAAGCTACAGTAATCAAGACAGTGTGGTACTGGCACAAAAACAGAAAGATAGATCAATGGAACAGGACAGAAAGCCCAGAGATAAACCTACGCACATATGGTCACCTTATCTTTGATAAAGGAGGTAGGAATATACAGTGGAGAAAGGACAGCCTCTTCAACAAGTGTTGCTGGGAAAATGGGACAGGGACATGTAAAAGTATGAGATTAGATCACTCTTTAACACCACACACAAAAATAAGCTAAAAATGGATTAAAGACCTAAATGTAAGGCCAGAAACTATCAAATTCTTAGAGGATAACATAGGCAGAACACTCTATGACATAAATCACAGCAAGATGCTTTTGGACCCACCTCCTAGAGAAATGGAAATAAAAACAAAAATAAACAAATGGGACCTAATGAAACTTCAAAGCTTTTGCACAGCAAAAGAAACCATAAACAAGACCAAAAGACAACCCTCAGAATGGGAGAAAATATTTGCAAATGAAGCAACTGACAAAGGATTAATCTCCAAAATTTATAAGCAGCTCAGGCAGCTCAATAGCCAAAAAACAAACAACCCAATCCAAAAATGGGCAGAAGACCTAAATAGACATTTCTCCAAAGAAGATATACAGACTGCCATCAAACACATGAAAGAATGCTCAACATCATTAATCATTAGAGAAATGCAAATCAAAACTACAATGAGATATCATCTCACACCAGTCAGAATGGCCATCATCAAAAAATCTAGAAACAATAAATGCTGGAGAGGGTGTGGAGAAAAGGGAACATGCTTTCACTGCTGGTGGGAATGTGAATTGGTACAGCCACTATGGAGAACAGTATGGAGGTTCCTTAAAAAGCTAAAAATAAACTACCATATGACCCAGCAAATCCACTACTGGGCATATACCCTGAGAAAACCATAATTCAAAAAGAGACATGTACCAAAATGTTCATCGCAGCTCTATTCACAATAGCCCGGAGCTGGAAACAACCTAAGTGTCCATCATCGGATGAATGGATAAAGAAGATGTGGCACATATATACAATGGAATATTACTCAGCCATAAAAAGAAACGAAATTGAGGTATTTGTAATGAGGTGGATAGACCTAGAGTCTGTCATACAGAGTGAAGTAAGTCAGAAAGAGAAAGACAAATACCGTATGCTAACACATATATATGGAATTTAAGAAAAAAAAATGTCATGAAGAACTTAGGGGTAAAACGGGAATAAAGACACAGACCTACTTGAGAATGGACTTGAGGATATGGGGAGAGGGAAGGGTAAGCTGTGACAAAGCAAGACAGATGCATGGACATATATACAGTACCAAACGTAGGTAGATAGCTAGTGGGAAGCAGCCGCATAGCACAGGGAGATCAGATCAGTGCTTTGTGATGGCCTGGAGGGGTGGGATAGGGAGGGTGGGAGGGAGAGGGATGCAAGAGGGAAGGGATATGGGAACACATGTATATGTATAACTGATTCACTTTGTTATAAAGCAGAAACTAAAAAAAAAAAAACAAAACAAAACAAACAAAAAAACCCCCAATGCAGCCAAAAATAAAATAAAAAAAAAAAGTCCTTTGTCTCTCACTCAGGAATCACATGTCTCTTGATAGCTTACAAGTAGGGCAAAATCTCAGACTCTTCACAATTCTTAACAACCCTGAGTTCAGTGGTATGAAAGATTGCAGAATGTTGGTTCGCTCCTGGCTGCCTACTCCACAAGTGCCCCATTTGCCATTTGTTCACCCTATTTGCCATTGAGTTTAATCACCCAGGGTCCCAAGCCCTCACTGACTGAATAAATATGCCTGAAGGTTAATCTGAAGTAATATTAGTCATTGTTATATTTACCTCTCATAGATAAAATGGCATTTTCACAGTGCTTATCCTTATATATTAATATAAATGTATATTATATTATTATATAATAAATGTGGCTATTTCAGGTACCATTGATAGGAAATAATAATAATGAGAAACCAGAAGAAGGGGTGTTATTAACCAGAGTGGCTTCTCCCTGTATGAATTAAATCAGAGCACATCTGGACTGCACTATCCCTCCCCACTTGTGGCACTGCCCACTCATCAGAGAGGTCAAGGATTAGCGTTGTTCACCTAAGCCTCCCAGGCCAGCTTCACTGGTCATTCTTTCTCTTGTAATGAGTTCTCAACTTTGCTTTGACTATGGAAACCTATTCATTCTGTTTATTGTCAGAATGAAGATTTGAATATTCATTTTCTGATTTTTCCCTTCTCGGATCACATAAGTCGTTATTAGGTCAAATCCTATAAAAAGGTGGAGAATTTTATTCACTGAAAACTTTCTATGAGCATGGTTTACAAGAGAAGCTGTTGGAGGAAATTAGAACCACACTTTCAAGAGGTGTTCACCTTCCTCCAAGAAGTAGGAAGCAGAGCCTGAGGCTCGTGTCAGTGTGTGCGCTGTTCTGGCAGTGGATGGGGCCAGAAATTCCATCACTTTTCTCCAGCAGGGAGACAGCAATGAGCAGGAGGAGAGATTGAAGGTGATGATGACTCTGATGGAAAGGAAGCCAAGTAGATGAGCTATGGGGGAGGTTTTTAGTAATTATCATGAGTGTGAAACTGTAGGAGAGAGTCTGAGGTCTAGAAAGTATTTCTAAGATACTTTGTTCAGCATGCTTGTGTAAAATCCCCATGGCATCCCCTTTGAAAAAAGTAGTAAGGGTCAATATCAACCTTCAGAGCTTCTAGAGTCCTCTTTAAGGTTTTTTCTGTTAATGTGACTCTGCTTAGCGGGTAACCCCAAAGGGTCCCAGCATCTATCTTACAGTGAATTAAGAATGCACAACAGTTTGTAACACCATCCTAGGAATGGCTTATTTAGAGTCTTGGTTCTTTTTCTACTATTTTTCTCTAACTAGCATGCAGAATCTCTATCAGAGAATGAGAACTAGAATATTTTATTTTTACTGTAATAAGAAAAAATATAAGTACATGAAAGAGGAGGAAAGTATCTGGAAGACAAGAAAAAGGAACCACCGGAGGGTCCTCATATCAACCTTAAAATGTAGGTGTGCCAGCCCCAATTTATGGGTGAAACTAAAGCAGAGGTTAATCATCTTATTAAATGTGGAAGAGTAGATTAGCTGCTACATCAACCTCAAAACTTCATTTTTATCTCATTTGCATTCCAATGTAATTAGGCCATGAGGTAGGGTAGAGGTCATCCTTGGGAAGATCTCAGTCATGTGACCCCCACCTAAGTGCAAGGGAGCCTGAGAAATGTGATCTGGCTCTGTGTCCAGGAAGAGAAGAAGATGAGTACCGAGGACTCCTGATAGGTTGTGCCACCGAGGTAACACAATTAGTACATAGCGGGGGAAGCCTTCAGATCTAGGTCTAATTGTCTCCAAAACTAATACACTCAACCAAATTGCTGGACCATTTCCTCTTCTGAAGCTTTATTTACTTTTCAATTGGGACAGGTTTGGATAAACAGTGAATCTGGCTTTTCTCATTACACTATTTTAGTGCCCTTTTCACATATCCCCCACCCCCCATTTAAAAAATCAACTTCAGAGATTTTTATTCATGGAATGAATCTTAGAATTTGGCTTCCTATGCACCTTTCTTGAAGGAAGATTTGGCATTCATTAAAAGGAAAACAGTAAAAATATATTTCATACTCTTATCATCTCCCTGCAATGGGGAAATGAGAAGGAGATGTTCAGCTAGAACAAACCCCATCCCTGACAGAGGGCCAGGGCAAGGAAAGAAAGGAAAATCCAAGATGGCCTTCAGAAGCTCTTCCAGAAACTTGTGCTCAAAAATTTGCCCAGAAATATTATATGATTGCTTAAGTGGCTCGTGTTAAGCATTATACAAAAAAAACCCTCCCATTTTTATATGCAAATACTTTTTCTTCTCTACAACTGAAAGCCACATGTGATTTCCAATCCGCCAGCACAAACAGACTGACAGACAACATCCTTCAGGAAACGCTTGATATGCCATCAGGTTTCAACACTCTTCTCCTTCCCTCTCTGGAGCAAGCCTATAATTCTGCATTTGTGTAAATACACATGTGTGGCATATTTATTCACATGCTGCTGGGTAGAACAAACATCCCTGCATTCTTTCCTGGTTATGTACTCATGAAGTGACTGCGTGTTCCCCGTGTTGTGTTACTGCCCACAATGGGGAATCCACAGGTGCTCACAAAATATCAAGCAGTCCAAGACTAGAGCCTGCCTTACAAGGGTCACAAACATTTCCTGGCCACACATCCCCACTCCCAAGGAGAGGTGGGATAGGTGCTTCTTTCTCCATGCTCCCTCTTCAGTGTTCCCATGGTTGTGGATTCATAGCTTTTGCCATTCATTGTACTGTAAATGTTGTTTACATCTGTTCTCAAGTATATGGGCAATCCATCCATTTTAGAACCTAGTGCAAACTATTACATATAATAATTCTGTAAAATTTTCTTGGATAAATGAATGAATTAATGAAGAAAAAGTTAGAATCCTGAACAATAGTTTATGTTAACAATTCAGGGGCCTAAAATTTTACATATAATGATCACTAAGTGTTTTGGTTCTACCTAAAACCTTAAGCATTTTATAAACTTATGTAGTTACTGAAATGCTTCAGCTTGAATCATGGTTAGAAATTTAAATGTAATTCTTTAAATTGTGACCTGACTTTTCTGAGTGGATATATTCCACATATGCACTGTTCCTCTCTATCGCATGCATGAACGTATTTAATCTTGACAACAACCCTATAAAGTAGGTGCTATTAGTATCCCCATTTTACAGATGAGGAAACTGAGTCACAAAAAGAATAAGTGTCTTGCCCACAGATACATAGATGTCAAATGTCAGAGCTGAGACTCACTCAAGAAGACTGGCTCCAGAGCTTGAGTCTTAATCACTATGCTAAATTCATTTATTTAGCAGCAATTTCTTGATATCTAATGATGTGCTCAATTAAAATAAATTAATTTCAAATAAGGTTAAGTGGTCTGAAGAAAATGGTCTGATATGGTGAGAGAGAGGAGCATTAGCTAACAGGGCTAAGGAAGTTCTCTGAGAGGTGACCTTTGAGTTGAGCCTTGTTTGCTGAGAAGTGACCAACCAGGTGAAGCTGCAAGTGGAATGTGTTCCCAGCAGAAGGTACTGTGAGTGCGAAGTCCACAAAAAAGACAACTTTCAATGTTGAGGAACAGGCCAGTGTGGCTGGAGGATAGTGGGCAGAGGGAGGGAAGTATAAGATGAAATCAGAGAAACTGGCAGAAGCTAGATCATGAGAGTTATCATTAGATTCATGATCAGTGAAATGGGAAGCCATAAGTAGGTTTTAGTTATTCTGATTCTTTTGTGTGGAATTAACTGGGCTGGGGGATTATAATGGAAGAAGAGGGACTAGTAGGGAGGCTGCTGCAGTACTTCAGATAAGTTCAGGTAGGAGCTGATGGTGTCTAGGACTAAGATGGTAGAGGTTGGGGAAGTGTAGCTGGTACCCAGATGCAGTGGAGATGATGAGAGGACGCATTCAGAAGATATTTTGGTGATAGCTCACACATAGAACTTCATAAATGGAAGCACCTATCAGGAAAGGGCTATGCCTGGGAATCAACTCTTATCTTAGTCCACCTGGAGTACACATCAGGGGCCCAGAATATGGGATAACTTTTCTTGATCACTAGGCATCTTCAGTACTCTGGTTTCTGACTTGAAGTTGTGCTGTATAGAGTCTCTTCAATGAGAGAACATCATTCAAAATCTATTAGACTGATATCCAGAAGCTGTCAAGGCTGTTTACCTCCCCTGCCATCAGGGGATCTGTGTATTCACATTACACTGAAGGGCATTCACTCATGCAGAGTGGATGGGAATTTGATAGGTAGATATGTCCCCAAGCAGAGGGAACAGGTGGAGCAGATTGTAAGGTCAGGAAAATACAGGGACAATTCAGGGCAAGTGTAGAGAGAGAGAAAGCTGGAAAGGGTACATTTATGGTGTTGAATCTTTGTGTACTTTTTTTTTGAATTTTATTTTATTTTATTTTTATACAGCAGGTTCTTATTAGTCATCCATTTTATACACATCAGTGTATACATGTCAATCCCAATCTCCCAATTCATCACACCACCGCCCCCAGCCCCCGCTGCTTTCCCCCCTTGGTGGCCATACGTTTGTTCTCTACATCTGTGTCTCTACTTCTGACTTGCAAACCCGTTCATCTGTACCTTTTTTCTAGATTCCAAATATATGTGTTAATATACAATATTTGTTTTTCTCCTTCTGACTTACTTCACTCTGAATGACAGTCTCTTGGTCCATCCACGTCTCTACAAATGGCCTAATTTCGTTCTTTTTATGGCTGAGTAATATCCCATTGTATATATGAACCACCTCTTCTTTATCCATTCATTGTCGATGGGCATTTATGTTGCTTCCATGACCTGGTTATTGTAAATAGTGCTGCAATGAACATTGGGGAGCATGTGTCTTTTTTGAATTATGGTTTTCTCTGGGTATATGCCCAGTAGTGGGATTGTTGGGTCATATGATAATTCTATTTTTAGTTTTTTAAGGAAGCTCCATTCTGTTTTCCATAGTGGCTGTATCAATTTACATTCCCACCAACACAGAGCACGGGGAGATCAGCTCGGTGCTTTGTGACCGCCTGGAGGGGTGGGATGGGGAGGGTGGGAGGGAGGGAGATGCATGAGGGAAGGGATGTGGGAACGGATGTATATGTATGACTGATTCACTTTGTTATAAAGCAGAAACTAATAAAAAAATTTTTTTTTAAAAACAAAACATTCCCACCAACAGTGCGAGAGGGTTCCCTTTTCTCCACACCCTTTCCAACATTTGTTGTTTTCAGATTTTCTGATGATGCCCATTCTAACCATTGTGAGGTGATACCTCATTGTAGTTTTGATTTGCATTTCACTAATAATTAGTGATGTTGAGCAGCTTTTCATGTGGCTCTTGGCCATCTGTATGTTTTCTTTGGAAAAATGACTATTTAGGTCTTCTGCCCACTTTATGATTGGGTTGTTTGTTTTTTTGTAATATTGAGCTGCATGAGCTGGTTATATATTTTGGAGACTAATCCTTTGACTGTTGATTCATTTGCAAATATTTTCTCCCATTCTGAGGGTTGTCTTTTCATCTTGTTTATAGTTTCCTTTGCTGTGCAAAAGCTTTGAAGTTTCATTAGGTCCCATTTGTTTATTTTTGTTTTTATTTCCATTACTCTAGGAGGTGGTTCAAAAAAGATCTTGCTGTGATTTATCTCAAAGAGTGTTCTTCCTATTTTTTCCTCAGAGTTTTATAGTATCTGGTCTTACTTTTAGGTTTTTAATCAATTTTGAGCTTATTTTTGTATATGGTGTAGGGAGTGTTCTAATTTCATTCTTTTACATGTAGCTGTCCAGTTTTCCCAGCACCACTTATTGAAGAGACTGTCTTTTCTCCATTGTATATCCTTGCCTCCTTTGTCATAGCTTAGTTGACCATAGGTGTGTGGGTTTATCTCTAGGCTTTCTATACTGTTCCATTGATCTATATTTCTGTTTCTGTGCCAGTACCATAATGTTTTGATTACTCTAGCTTTGTAGTATAATCTGAAGTCTGTGAGCCTGATTCCTCCAGCTCCATTTTTTTTCCCTCAAGATTGCTTTGGCTATTCAGGGTCTTTTGTTCCTCCATACAAATTTTAAGATTTTTTGTTCTAGTTCTGTAAAAAATGCCATTGGTAATTTGATAGGCATTCCATTGAATCTGTAGATTTTGGGGGTAGTATAGTCATTTTCAAAATATTGACTCTTCCAATCTAAGAACATGGTATATCTCTCCATCTGTCTGTGTCATCTTTGATTTCTTTCATCAGTGTATTATAATTTTCTGAGTAAGGTCTTTTACCTCCTTAAGTAGGTTTATTCCTAGGTATTTCATTATTTTTGTTGCATTGATGGATGGGATTGTTTCCTTATTTCTCTTTCTGGTCTTTTGTTTTTAGTGTATAGGAATGCAAAAGATTTCTGTGCATTAATTTTGTATCCTGTAACTTTACCAAATTTATGGATTAGCTCTAGTAGTTTTCTCATGGCATCTTTACGATTCTCTATGTATAGTATCTTGTAATCTGGAAACAGTAACAGGTTTACTTCTTCTTTTCCAATTTGGATTACTTTTATTTCTTTTTCTTCTCTGATTGCCATGGTTAGGACTTCCAAAACTATTTTGAAAAATAGTGGCAAGAGTGGACATCCTTGTCTTGTTCCTCATATTAGAGGAAATGCTTTCAATTTTTCACCATTAAGAATGATGTTGGCTGTGGGTTTGTTGTATATGGCGTTTATTATGTTGAGATAGGTTCCCTCTATGCCCACTTTCTGGAGAGTTTTTATAATAAATTGGTGTTGAATTTTCTCAAAAGCTCTTTCTGCATTTATTGAGATGATCATATGCTTTTTGTTCTTCAATTTGTTAATATGGTGTATCACATTGATTGATTTTTGTATATTGAAGAAGACTTGCATCCCTGGGATAAGCCCCACTTGGTCATTGTGTATGATCCTTTTAATGTGGTGTTAGATTCTGTTTGCTAGTATTATGTTGAGGATTTTTGTATCTATATTCATCAGTGATATTGGTCTGTAATTTTCTTTTTTTGTTGAATCTTTGTCTGGTTTTGATATCAGGGTGAAGGTGGTCTCATAGAATGAGTTTTGGAGTGTGCCTCTCTCTGCTATATTTTGGAAGAGTTTGTGAAGAGTGGGTGTTAGCTCTTCTCTAAATGTTTGATAGAATTTACCTGTGAAGCCATCTGGTACTCGACTTTTGTTTGTTGGAAGATTTTTAATCACAGTTTCAATTTCAGTGCTTGTGATTGGTCTGTTCATATTTTCTATTTCTTCCTGATTCAGTCTTGGCAGGTTGTGCATTTCTAAGAATTTGTCCATTTCTTCCATGTTGTCCATTTTATTGACATAGAGTTGCTTGTAGTAGTCTCTTAGGATGCTTTGTATTTCTGTGTTTTCTGTTGTAACATCTCCTTTTTCATTTCTAATTTTATTGATTTGAGTCCTCTCCCTCTTTTTCTTGATAAGTCTGTCTAAAGTTTTATCAATTTTGTTTACCTTCTCAATAACCAGCTTTTAGTTTTATTGATCTTTTCTATTGTTTTCTTTGTTTCCATTTCATTTATTTCTCCTCTGATCTTTATGATTACTTTCCTCCTACTAACTGTGGGTTTTGTTTGCTCTTCTTTCTCTAGCTCCTTTAGGTGTAAGTTTAGACTGTTTATTTGATATTTTTCTTATTTCTTGTGGTGGGATTGTATTGCTATAAACTTCCCTCTTAAAACTGCTTCTGCTGCATCCCTTAGGTTTTGGATCATCATGTTTTCATTGTCATTTTTCTCTAGGTATTTTTTGATTTCCTCTTTGATATCTTCAGTGATCTCTTGGTTACTTAGTGATGTATTATTTAGCCTCCATGTGTTTGTGTTTTTACTTTTTTTCCCCTGTAATTGATTTCTAATCTCATAGTGTTGTGGTCAGAAAAGATGTGTGATATGATTTCAATTTTCTTAAATTTACTGAGGCTTGATTTTTGATCCAAAATGTTGTCTATCCTGGAGAATGTTCTGTGTGCAATTGAGAAGAAAGTTTTATCTGCTGTTTTTGGATGGAATGTCCTATAAATATCAATTAAAGTTATCTGGTCTATTGTGTCATTTAAAGCTTGTGTTTCCTTATAAATTTTCCTTTCCAATGACCTGTCCATTGGTGTAAGTGACGTGTTAAAGTACCCCATTATTATTGTATTGCTGTTGATTTCCTCTTTTATAGCTGTTAGCAGGTGCCTTATGTATTGAAGTGCTCCTATGTTGTGTGCATATACATTTATAATTGCTATATATTCTTCTTGGATTGATCCCTTGATTATTGTGTAGTGTCCTTCCTTGTCTCTTGTAACATTCTTTATTTTAAAGTCTATTTTATCTGATATCAGTATTACTACTTCAGCTTTCTTTTTCTTTTTTGACATCTTTATTAGAGTATAATTGCATTACAATGGTGTGTTAGTTTCTGCTTTATAACAAAGTGAATCAGTTATACATGTACATATGTCCCCAAATCTCTTTGCTCTTGCCTCTCCCTCCCTCCCTCCCTCCCTATCCCACCCCTCTAGGTGTTCACAAAGCACTGAGCTGATCTCCCTGTGCTATGCACCTGCTTCCCACTAGCTATCTATTTTACATTTGGTAGTGTATATAAGTGCATGCCACTCTCTCACTTTGTCCCACCTTACCCATCTCCCTCCCCATATCCTCAAGTCCATTCTCTAGTAGGTTTGCATGCATCTTTATTCCCGTCTTGCCCCTGGTTCTTCATAACTGTTTTTTTTTTTTGGTTTCCATATATATGTGTTAGCATACAGTACTTGTTTTCCTTTTTCTGACTTACTTCACTCTGTATGACAGTCTCTAGGTCCATCTACCTCACTACAAATAACTCAATTTAATTCCTTTTTATGGCTGAGTAATGTTCTATTGTATATATGTGCCACATCTTCTTTATCCATTCATCTGTGGATGGATACTTAGGTTGCTTCCCTGTCCTGGCTATTGAAAATAGAGCTGCAATGAACATTTTGGTACATGACTCTTTTTGAATTATGGTTTTCAAAGGGTGTTTGGCCAGCAGTGGGATTGCTGGGTTGTATGGTAGTTCTATTTTTAGTTTTTTAAGGAACCTCCATACTGTTCTCCATAGTGGCTGTATCAATCTACATTCCCACCAACAGTGCAAGAGGGTTCCCTTTTCTCCACACCCTCTCCAGCATTTATTGTTTGTAGATTTTTTGAAGATGGCCATTGTGACTGTTGTGAGATGATATCTCAATGTAGTTTTGATTTGCATTTCTCTAATGATTAATGATGTTGAACATTCATTCATGTGTCTGTTATATACAGGAAATCTGTATATCTTCTTTGGAGAAATGTCTATTTAGATCTTCTGCCCATTTTTGGATTGGTTTGTTTGTTTTTTTGATATTGAGCTGCATGAGCTGCTTGTAAATTTTGGAAATTAATCCTTTGTCAGTTGCTTCATTTGCAAATATTTTTTCCCATTCTGAGATTTGTCTTTTCATCTTGTTTACAGTTTCCTTTGCTGTGCAAAAGCTTTTAAGTTTCATTAGGACCCATTTGTTTATTTTTGTTTTTATTTCCATTTCTCTAGGAGGTGGGTCCAAAAGGATCTTCCTGTGATGTATGTCATAGAGTGTTCTGCCTATATTTTCCAATAAAAGTTTGATTGTGTATGGGCTTACCTTTAGGTATTTAATCAATTTTGAGCTTATTTTTGTATACAGTGCTAGGGAGTGTTCTAATTTCATTCGTTTACATGTAGCTGCCCAGTTTTTCCAGCACCAATTATTGAAGAGGCTTTCTTTTCTGCACTGTATATTCTTGCCTCCTTTATCAAAGATAAGGTGACCATATATGTGTGGTTTTACCTCTGTGCTTTCTATCCTGTTCCATTGATCTATCTTTCTGTTTTTGTGCCAGTACCATACTGTCTTGATTACTGTAGCTTTGTCGTATAGTCAGAAGTCAGGGAGCCTAATTCCTCCAACTCCCTTTTTCTTTCTCAAGATTGCTTTGGCTATTCAGGGTCTTTTGTGTTTCTATAAAAATTGTGAAATTTTTTGTTCTAGTTATGTGAAAAATGCCAGTTGTAGTTTGATAGGGATTGCATTGTATCTGTAGATTGCTTTGAGTAGTAGAATCATTTTCAAAATGTTTTTCTTCCAATCCAATAACATGGTATATCTCTCCATCTATTTGAATCATCTTTAATTTCCTTCATCAGTGTCTTATAATTTTCTGCATACAGGACTTTTGTCTCCTTAGGTAGGTTTATCCCTGGATATTTTATTATTTTTGTTGCAGTAGTAAATGGGAGTGTTTTCTTGATTTCACTTTCAGATTTTTCATCATTAGTTTATAGGAATGCCAGAGATTTCTGTGCATTGATTTTTTATCCTGCTACTTTACCAAATTCATTGATTAGCTCTAGTAGTTTTCTGGTAGCATCTTTAGGATTCTCTATGTATAGTATCATGTCATCTGCAAACAGTGACAGCTTTACTTCTTCTTTTCCGATTTGGATTCCTTTTATTTCTTTTTCTTCTCTCATTGCTGTGGCTAAAATTTCCAGAATTATGTTGAATAATAGTGGTGAGAGTGGGCAACCTTGTCTTGTTCCTGGTCTTGGGGGAAATGGTTTCAGTTTTTTACCATTAAGGATGATGCTGGCTTGGGTTTGTCATATATGGACTTTCTTATGTTGAGGAAAGTCCCCTCTGTGTCTACTTTCTGCAGGGTGTTTTTCATAAATGGGTGTTGAATTTTGTCAGAAGCTTTCTCTGCATCTATTGAGATTATCATATGGTTTTTCTCCTTCAGTTTGTTAATATGGTGTATCATGTTGATTGATTTGCATATATTGAAGAATCCTTTCATTCCTGGGATAAACGCCACTTGATCATAGTTTATGATCCTTTTAATGTGCTGTGGATTCTGTTTGTTAGTATTTTATTGAGAATTTTTGCATCTATATTCATCCGTGATATTGGCCTGTAGTTTTCTTTCTTTGTGACATCTTTGTCTGGTTTTGGTGTCAGGGTGGTGGTGGCCTCATAGAATGAGTTTGGGAGTGTTCCTCCCTCTGCTATATTTTGGAAGAGTTTGAGAATGATAGGTGTTATGTCTTCTCTAAATATTTGGTAGAATTCACCTGTGAAGCCATCTGGTCCTGGGCTTTTGTTTGTTGGAAGATTTTTAATCACAGTTTCAATTTCAGTGCTCGTGATTTGTCTGTTCATATTTTCTACATTTTCTTGGTTCAGTCTCAGAAGGTTGTTCATTTCTAGGAATTTGTCCATTTCTTCCAGGTTGTCCATTTTATGGGCATATAGTTGCTGGTAGTAATCTCTCATGATCCTTTGTATTTCTGCAGTGTCAGTTGTTACTTCCCCTTTTTCATTTCTAAGTATATTGATTTGAGTTTTCTCCCTTTTTTTCTTGATAAGTCTGGCTAATGGTTTATCAATTTTGTTTATCTTCACAAAGAACCAACTTTAATTTTATTGATCTTTGCTATCATTTCCTTCCTTTTTCATTTATTTCTGATCTGATCTTCATGATTTTGTTCCTTCTGCTAACTTTGGTTATTTTTTGTTCTTATTACTCTAATTGCTTTAGGTGTAAATTTAGGTTGTTTGAAGTGTTTCTTGTTTCTTAAGGTAGGATTGTATTCCTATAAACTTCCCTCTTAGAACTGCTTTTGCTGCATCCCATAGGTTATGGGTCGTCGTGTTTTCATTGTCATTTTTTCTAGGTAATTTTTGATTTCCTCTTTCATTTCTTCAGTGATCTCTTGGTTATTTAGTAGTGTGTTGTTTAGCCTCCATGTGTTTGTATTTCTTACGTATTTTTTCCTGTAATTGGTATCTAGTCTCAAAGCATTGTTGTCAGAAAAGATAATTGATATGATTTCAATTTTCTTAAATTTACCAAAGCTTGATTTGTGACCCAAATTATGATCTATCCTGGAGAATATTCCATGAGCACTGAGAAGAATGTGTATTCTGTTGTTTTTGGATGGATTGTCCTATAAATATCAATTACATCCATCTTGTTTAATGTATCATTTAAAGCTTTTGTTTCCTTATTTATTTTGATTTTGGATGATCTGTCCATTGGTGAAACTGGGCTGTTAAAGTCCCCTACTATGATTGTGTTACTGTTGATTTCCCCTTTTATGGCTGTTAGTATTTGCCTTATGTATTGAGGTGCTCCTATGTTGGGTGCATAAATATTTACAATTGTTATATCTTCTTCTTGGAATAATCCCTTGATCATTATGTAGTGTATTTCTTTGTCTCTTGTAACATTCTTTATTTTAAAGTCTATTTTATCTGATATGATATTTGCTCCTCCAGCTTTCTTTTGATTTCCATTTGCATGGAATATCTTTTTCCATCCCCTCATTTTCAGTCTGTATGTTAGCCTAGGTCTGAAGTGGGTCTCTTGTAGACAGCATATATACGGGTCTTGTTTTTGTATCCATGCAGCCATTCTATGTCTTTTGGTTGGAGCATTGAATCCCTTTACGTTTAAGGTAATTATTGACATGTATATTCCTATTACCATTTTCTTAATTATTTTTGGTTTATTATTGTGGTC
The DNA here is from genome assembly GCF_964165515.1 of Mesoplodon bidens. Classification (NCBI taxonomy): domain Eukaryota; kingdom Metazoa; phylum Chordata; class Mammalia; order Artiodactyla; family Ziphiidae; genus Mesoplodon; species Mesoplodon bidens. The sequence goes on along the minus strand of NC_138173.1, from coordinate 35,966,633 downwards.
TTTTCCTTCTCTTGTATTTCCTGCCTAGAGAAGTTCCTTTAGCATTTGTTGTAAAGCTGGTTTGGTGGTGCTGAATTCTCTTAGCTTTTGCTTGTTGGTAAAGATTTTAATTTCTCTGTCAAATCTGAATGAGATCCTTGCTGGGTAGTGTAATCTTGGCTGTAGGTTTTTCTCCTTCATCACTTTAAATATGTCCTGCCACACCCTTCTGGCTTGCAGAGGTTCTGCTTAAAGATCAGCTGTTAACCTTATGGGGATTCCCTTATTTGTTATTTGCTGTTTTTCCCTTGCTGCTTTTAATATTTGTTCTTTGTATTTAATTTTTGATAGTTTGATTAATGTGTGTCTTGGTGTGTTTATCCTTGCATTTATCCTGTATGGGACCCTCTGTGCTTCCTGAACTTGATTAACTATTTCCTTTCCCGTATTAGGGAAGTTTTCCACTATAATCACTTCAAATATTTTCTTAGTCTCTTTCTTTTTGTCTTCTTCTTCTGAGACCCCTATAATTTGAATGTTGGTGTGTTTAATGTTGTCCCACATGTCTCTGAGACTGTCGTCAATTCTTCTTATTCTTTTTTCTTTATTCTGTTCTGCAATAACTATTTCCACTATTTTATCTTCCACGTCACTTATCCATTCTTCTGCCTCATTTATTCTGCTACTGATCCCTTCTAGAGTATTTTTAATTTCATTTATTTTGTTGTTCATAACTGTTTGTTTGCTCTTTAGCTCTTCTAGATCCTTGTTAAACGTTTCTTGTATTTTCTCCATTCTATTTCCAAGATTTTTGACCAAATTTACTATCATTATTCTGAATTCTTTTTCAGGTAGACTGCCTATTTCCTCTTCATTTGTTAGGTCTGGTGGGTTTTGCCTTGCTCCTTCATCTGCTATGTGTTTCTCTGTGTTCTCATTTGGCTTAAGTTACTGTGTTTGGTGTCTCCTTTTCACAAGCTGCTTGTTTGTAGTTTCCGTACTTTTTGGTGTCTGTCCTCAGTAGCTAAGTTTAGTTCAGTGGGTTGTGTAGGCTTCCTGGTGGAGGGGACTAGTGCCTGTATTCTGGTGGATGAGGCTGGATCTTGTCTTTTTTGTGGGCTGGTCCACGTCTGGTGGTGTGTTCTGGGGTGTCTGTGGCCTTATTATGATTTTAGGCAGCCTCTGTGCTAATGGATGGCATTTTGTTCCTGTTGCTGGTTGTTTGCCATAGGGTGTCCAGCATGGTAGTTTGCTGGTCGTTGGTGGGGCTGTGTCTTGGCATTGAGATGGGGATCTCTGGGAGATTTTTGCCGTTTGATATTATGTGGTGCTTGGAGGTCTCTTTTGGTCCAGATCCTGAACTTGGCTCTCCCACGTCAGAGGCACAGTCCTGATGCCTGGCTGGAGCACCAAGAGCCTGTCATCCACATGGCTCAGTACATAGGGTTAAAAAAAAAAAAAAAAGAAGAAGATAAAATAAAATAAATTTATTAAATTAAAAAAATAAACAATAAATATTAAGAAAAAATTAAATAATTTAAAAAAAAGAATAAAGAAACTAAAATGGACAGACAGAACCCTAGGACAAATGGTAAAATGAAAGCTATACAGACGAAATCACACACAGAAGCATACACATACACACTCACAAAAAGAGAAAAAAGGAAAAAAAGATATATATATATCTTTGCTCCCAAAGTCCACCTCCTCAATTTGGGATGATTTGTTGTCTAGTCAGGTATTCCACAAATGCAGGGTACATCAAGTTGTTTGTGGAGATTTAACCCACTGCTCCTGAGGCTGCTGGGAGAAATTTCCCTTTCTCTTCTTTATTCGCACAACTCCCAGGCTTCAGCTTTGGATTTGGACCCTCCTCTGCATGTAGGTCACCTGTGGGAATCTGTTCTTTGCTCAGACAGGACGGGGTTAAAGGAGCAGCTGACTCGGGGCCTCTGGCTCACTCAGGTCAGGGGCAGGGAGGGGTACGGATGCAGGGCGAGCCTTCAGCAGCAGAGGCCGGCATGACTTTGCACCAGCCTGAGGTGTGCAGTTCGTTCTCCCTGGGAAGTTGTCCCTGGATCACAGGGCCCTGGCAGTGATAAGCTGCACAGGCTACCAGGAGGGACAGTGTGGAGAGTGACCTGTGCTTGCACACAAGCTTCTTGGTGGCTGCAGCAGCAGCCTTGGTGTCTCATGCCCGTCTCTAGGGTCCGCACTTATAGCCGCCGCTCGCTCCCGTCTGTCGAGGTCTTATTTTATTTTATTTTTTTGCAGTATGCGGGCCTCTCACTGCTGTGGCCCCTCCCGTTGAGGAGCACAGGCTCTGGACACGCAGGCCTAGCGGCCATAGCTCACGGGCCCAGTTGCTCCATGGCATGTGGGATCCTCCCGGACCCGGGGAGGAACGGGGCACGAACCCGTGTCCCCTGCATCGGCAGGTGGACTCAACCACTGCGCCACCAGGGAAGCCTTCTCAAGCTCCTTTAAGCAGCGTTCTTAATCCTCTCTCCTCGTGCACAAGGAAACAAAGAGGCAGTAAAAGTCTCTTGTCTCTTTGGCAGCTACAGACTTTTTCCTGGACTCGCTCCCGGCTAGCTTTGGTGCACTAGCCCCCTTCAGGCTGTGTTCACACAGACAGCCCCAGTCCTCTCCCTGGGATCTGACAGCAGCCAGAGCCTCAGCTCCCAGCCCCCACCCATCCCAGAGGGTGAGCAGACAAGCCTCTGGGGCTTGTGAGTGCTGGTCGGCACCGATCCTCTGTGCGGGAATCTCTCTGCTTTGCCCTCTGCACCCCTGTGGCTGCGCTCTCCTCCATGTCTCCAAAGCTTCCCCCATCTGCCACCTGCAGTCTCCACTCGCGAAGGGGCTTCTTAGTGTGTGGAAACCTTTCCTCCTTCACAGCTCCCTCCCACTGGTACAGGTTCCGTCACTATTCTTTTGTCTCTGTTTTTTCTTTTTTCTTTTGCCCTACTCAGGTACGTGGGGAGTTTCTTGCTTTTTGGGAGGTCTGAGGTCTTCTGCCAGTGTTCAGTAGGTGCTCTGTAGGAGTTGTTCCACATGTAGCTATATTTCTGGTGTATCTGTGGGGAGGAAGGTGATCTCCGCGTCTTACTCTTCCGCCATCTTGAAGCTCCCCCCTTCCACCTTTCTTTTGATTTCCATTTACATGGAATACCTTTTTCCTTCCCCTCACTTTCAGTCTGTATGTGTCCCTAGGTCTGAAGTCGGTCTCTTGTAAGCAGCATATGTATAGGTCTTGTTTTTGCATCCATTCAGAGATCCTGTGTCTTTTGGTTGGAGCATTTAATCCATTTGCATTTAAGGTAATTATTGATATGTATGTTCGTATTAACATTTTCTTAATTGTTTTGGATTTGTTTTTGTAGGTCCTTTTCTTCTCTTGTGTTTTCCACTTATAGAAGTTTTTTTTAGCATTTGTTGTAGAGCTGGTTTTGTGGTGCTGAATTCTCTTAGCTTTTGCTTGTCTGTAAAGCTTTTGATTTCTCTGTCAAATCTGAATGAGATCCTTGCTGGATAGAGTAATCTTGGTTGCAGGTTCTTCCCTTTCATCACTTTAAATATATTGTGCCACTCCCTTCTGGCTTGTAGAGTTTCTGCTGAGAAACAGTTTCAGCTGTTAACCTTATGGGAGTTCCCTTGTATGTTATTTGTCATTTTTCCCTTGCTGCTTTCAATAATTTTTCTTTGTCTTTATTTTTTTTTCCAATTTGATTACTATGTGACTTGGCGTGTTTCTGCTTGGCTTTATCTTGCCTGGGAGTCTCTGTGCTTCCTAGACTTGGGTGGCTATTTCCTTTCCCATGTTAAGGAAGTTTTCAACTATAATCTCTTCAAATATTTTCTTGAGTCCTTTCTCTCTCTCTTCTCCTTCTGGGACCCCAGAATGTTAATGTTGGTGCATTTAATGTTGTCCCAGAGGTCTCTTAGGCTGTCTTCATTTCTTTTCATTCTTTTCTCTTTATTCTGTTCCACATCATTGAATTCCGCTTTTCTGTCTTCCAGGTCACTTATCTGTTCTTCTGCATCAGTTATTCTGCTATTGATTCCTCCTAGTGTATTTTTCATTTCAGTTATTGTATTGGTCATCTCTCTGTTTGTATGTTCTTTAATTCTCCTAGGTGTTTGTTCTTTAATTCTTCTAGGCCTTTTTTAAACATTTCTTGCATCTTCTCCAACTTTGCCTCCATTCTTTTTCCAAGGTCCTGGATCATCTTCACTATCATTGTTCTGAAATCTTTTTCTGAAAGGTTGCCTATCTCCAGTTCATTTAGTTGTTTTCTGGGGTTTTACCTTGTTCCTTCATCTGGTACATGGTCCTCTGCCTTTTCATTTTGTCTATCTTTCTGTGAATGTGGTTTTCATTCCATGGGCTGCAGCATTGTAATTCTTCTTGCTTCTGCTCTGCTCTCTGGTGAATGAGGCTATCTAAGAGGCTCATGCAAGCTCTCTGATGGGAGGGACTGGTCATCTTTGTTTACTTTATTCTTAAATTAATAAAGAATCAGCAAAGGATTTGGGGAACCATGAAGTGTTAAGACTGAAAGGAACCATGAAGTGTTAAAGCTGAAAGGAACCCTGCAATTCTGGAGTCCACCTGCCTAATATTGCAAACTCTCATATGTCACTTTTAAAGAAATTACCTCACCATCAGTGTGCATTACTGATGAATACGCCTACAGATTTCATCATATCAGCATCCAGCCTTCTCAGGAGTCTTTTGCTGAGGATAAATCAACAGATAGTTTGGAATACTTACTGTGTGCCTGGTTCTCTGGAGAAATCAAATATGATGAAGACCAGTCATGTGGTCTCAATTCATTCATACCTGTGATCTCAAACTTACCTAGCCTAAAAATGTAAACCCATGCCATACAAAACTATATTCTCTATGCTACCTCCTCCACAAGATTTTATGTCAGTGTCCCCCTCTGATCAAATCTTCAGGGTTTTCAAATTGAACACCTTATTGCACAGAAGAGCAGAGAGACCCAGGTCTTAAACTCTGTGAAGTAAATGTGTCCAGAAAAGAAACAACCTTAGAAATTGAGACATTCAAAAGCTATTTTCCCGAGTTTTCTGAACATTGAGTGCCTTTTTTAGCAAGTGTATTGGTTAAGATACTGGCAGAGGACAAAACATCAATAAGCAAAATAAAATTTTATTTCTGTAATTAAAGAACCTGAGCTGGTAAGCAGTCCATGAGATTATCCAGTACCTGAAGTTCTATATAGCTGCTTTGCCAGTCCCTAGTGTTGGCCTTACCCATGTGGTCAGGGATGGCTCAACACTACCCTGTCCAAAGTCCAGCTAGTGAGGAGGAAGAGAGAAATGGAAAGCAAACATTTTCTTTTAAAGACATGACCCAGAAATAACACACATCACTTCCAATCACATCTCACTGACCAGAAATTAATCCATGACTACACTCAGAGGTGAGGGAGGCTGGGCAACCATGTGTCTGCTAATATTCTTGGGAGATGGTACTAAAAGGGAGCAAGGGAGAATGGATCTTGGAGGCCAACAGCAACCTCTGCACCATGAGAATTTGTGATCTGCCTCTGGAATGCTCAAATATTATTATATTGACCACAGTCTGGGTAACATATCAAAGAACTGTTTCATTCAAGTTTGGTTCTCAAATTTTAGAATATAAATGGATTGTCCTCAGAATTGTTAAAAATAAATATTTTAAGTTCCAACCTTAATAAAGCCAGGAATCTGAATTTTTAAAGGACACCACATGTGATTCTTATGCCATTTCCACAATTTAGGGTGGGTGACCACTACTATGGACTGCCTCAAATAGAATTTTGGAATGGTTTGTAAGTTTTGAATAATTAAAACCTACTACTTTTAGCATCTAAACTTGAACTTGGGTTTAGGTCAACTTTATAATCAGATGTTAGTGACCTGAACTGAAGGAACTTAAATTTCCTTATCACTGATGATATTATGTTATTCAACCTTTCTCACCCCAGATCCAGAATTCCTTGAGTACAGAGAGATAATTCCATCTTAAAAACATGAGTCGTTTACCTCATGATGTTGTAATAAACACAGTAATAATAAACTATCATTTTATATGGTTCTATAAGCACTGATATGGGTCTTATCTCATTTGATCTTCTCAATAATCAAAATTTTACAGGTAAAGTATTTGAGAGATAGAATTGCCTTGTCTTAGGACCCAAACCCAGGTCTTCTTCCTATCAAACCCAGCATTCTTTCCTTTATGCTGCAGTGCTTCTTCTTTTCTTCCCATTCTAAACTGAGATCAAAATAGAAACAGCTCAAAATAGAATGGAAGCAGTGAGCAGAATGAAGAGTAGACAAATGCATTATAAAAAGCATGAGGTAACAACATAGATGAACCTCAAAAATATTATGCTAAATGAAAGAAGCCAGACACAAAAGACCTCATATTGTATGATTCCATTTATATGAAATGTCTAGAAAAGGCAAACCTATAGAGACAGAAATAGATTAGTGGTTGCCTAGGGCTGAGGGTAGGAATAGAGATTAACTATAAACAGGCATGATGGATCTTACTGGGGAGAAGAATACACTCTAAAACTGGATTATGGTGCTGGCTGCACAACTCAGTAAATTTACTAATAATCACTGAACTGTAAACTTAAAATGCATGAATTTTGTGGCATGTGAATTATAACCTAAGTTGATTTTAAAGAACATGAAATGTTAACATTAGAAATATCAATTTCATTTTTGACTCTGCCACTTACAACTTGGATTAAGCTGAGAAAGTAATTCAACATCCCTAAGACCCTGGATTCTCATCTCTTAAATGGGGATAAAAATAGTGTTTATCTCATATGGCATCTAACTACTTAGTATAATAGAAGAGTAAAATAATGCTGCACATCGTCAGCATTAGGGTTAAAACTTTAAAATCACAATAACAAGTTATAGTTATTAATAATTAATACTCTCAGTAAAAGATCATTAAATGGCACTTAAAAACACTTATTTAAGACCATATTTGAGGGTTCATGATGTGATTGAGTATGACTTCAAGTTTAGCGCTCTACCCTTTATCTACATTAGACCTACACACATGCATATGAGTTTGTACATTCCATATATGTACACACATACCTCCCATATTATATTCCATATTTGTTCCATATACAGATGCACACATATATATATATATACACACACATTCTATTTGTATTCAATATAACCTCTATCTGTGTGTGCATGTAATTATATCCCGGAGACCATGATCATTTGAGTGTGACATTGATGCAGTAGATGAAATATGAGATGTCTCATGAGACCTTCTGGTTCTTAAATTCTGCAAAACAAGAGTAAGTTTGGAAGACATCTGTCCACTTAGACTGCCATCAGATTTGTGAGCACCACCTAACATTCCCCTTTACTTCAGGCCTGAAATATAGAAGCTGCTCTCCTGTGAAAATATACACTTGAAGAATTAACTTCTGTTTCGCCTTAAGATTAAGGTTTAATCATGAAATAATGGCACATGCTGGACAGTGTGTTTGAGTGACACCCTTTGGAGTTCACTTCAGAGCACTATAGCAACAACAATAACCAAGATGACAGCTCTGATTACCAAACACTATTTCCATTAGGCCAATGCAAATACACCAGGCCTTCCCTTTCCCTAGAATTACTTTCAGACAAAAGATGATTTAAATTATTTTAAGATGTTTGTTTTATCATCTTCTTCCTTCCTCATGTGATTCTTCAGCATTTAGCTTTAACACATTATGTTATTCTGATATAAGCCTTTTATGTCAACTTGTCAAAAACTAATTACATTTTCTTTTAGGTAGAAAACACTTGATGGCTGATTTTTTTGGAAATTATTAAGTCAACATCACTTTTCTACCCAGCATTCTGGGAAATCTGCTGTGTATATGCTCAAACTTCTTCAGGTCCAGGATGCACTTGTAGAGAATGCAGTGTTCTAATGGGCAAGGCTGCAATTCCCTCCTATGTTGCAGACGTTTGCTGCACTGATTAATGCATCCTTAGCAGACTGGCACACTAGTTTCTTGGTATAATTTAATGTTAAATAACACTCCTAAGACCGTATCAGGAAATAAGATATGTGTAAAATGTCACCTTTGGAAAAAAAAGAAAACAATTATAGTTATGACATACAATTTGCATCAATCTCTTCTGAGATAATCAAAGAAAGATAACAGAATACACTAGCAATAAATGGGCTAGCAAGGAGGAAAAAAGCAGAGCCTTTGTATTTCCATGGTTCCATATTTTCTTGGCACATCGAAGCCAGTCTTTTTCTGAGTCCATTGAATAAGCATTTGTCATAAGCTTTATTGTACCATGAAGTTATGATTAATATTACAGCTCAAGTACAGCGGGTTGAAAGACCACATTCATTTTCAAAGTCACGTCGCATTGATTAGAATTCACTGCAGGTTATTCAAATAACGATCCTCTCTTTCCCCAGGAGAATCTCTGTCTGATTTTTCTTTATCCTCATTAAAGATCCCAGGTGCAGACAAAGCTTTATGTACTTCTAATTTGCATTATCCTTGGGAAGGAGGTAATTCACATGCCTTCAGTATATAGCACTTGTTTTTGTAGTTTGCTCTTTCCTATCATCTATTTAAATAAATCAAGAAATTTAGCCTTTATAAACCCTCAGACAATAGAAAATGGAAAATTTTATTATCTTTAGTAATGAATCCATGGATCCCAAGCCCTCATGATAATTCAGGTAAAGTGAGGCATTTTTGTTCAGTTCTTGGCTGTACTCGGCTTTAAAAGAAAAAGGGTTTTTCGTTTTGTTTTTTTTGTTTGTTTGTTTTTCTTTCCTGAGGAAAAAGATTCATTTTAGGAGTAAAGAGAAGCACAGAGCATTTTCCACCTTACCAGAAAATCAAAGGTTCATCATACAATAAATGTAGTACTCAGATAATCCTCAAGAAAACTTGATACATTATTTGGCTAATCAGATAAATATCTATGCCAGGACTGATCAATTATTGCCTGTGTTGAGATAATTTATTAGTACTCTTCCCAATTTAGCATTTTCATAGAATCACATATGGTTTTTATTGGCATAAGGTGTGGGCCTCAAAATTATGACAAAGAATTCTGCCTTGGACTATTTTTACCTTTAGTTTTTGTGTAATGAGTTTAGCCTGAAGCAGGCTGACAGCATTGTTGACATTTCATTGAGTTTCCATTTCTCTAGAGAGGAGAAATTTTAGCTAATTAAATAATGTTAGAGTGTCTTAGAAACTACAAAGGCAACATGAAACCACGCAGCAGTCACACCATATTTGTTAAAACCACTGGTATATTTTTGAGATCTTTAGAAAAATTGAAGTCTCTATAACAAACTTTTAAAGTGACTCAGAGGCTTAAAATGATGTGGCTGACATAATTGGAAAGGTAGGAGAAGAACAACTGGGAGACAATTTTCATAAAAACTATCATTTTCCAGTGTAGGGATCAGGAGTGAATATGATTGTTTCCTGGTGGTACAGCAGCTTAACGGTTCTGAAAGGCGTGTGTGTTTGTGTGTGTGTGTGTGTGTGTTTCATGTTGAAACACATGTGCTATTTGCTTTTAAGCCAGTGAATCAGCATTAACCATATATTTAGGTATTAATGAAAACTCATCTCTGGCCTCCTCATTCATTTCTCAGGGACAACATGATTTTCTGTGATCTGTGAACCTGCTCTTGGTAAGTCTTTGCATATATGACCAATACAGAAGAAAATTAAAAATTTTATTGGCATTTGTATTCATGTGTTTCTGCTAGAAGGATATGTAATTAGGCCCAGAGTCTCACGGACTCTGAGTAAAATGAAATGGAGTATGCACTTGGAAAAAAACCAAGTTTTTTTTGGCTTCCCTGGTGGCGCAGTGGTTGAGAGTCCGCCTGCCGATGCAGGGGACACAGGTTCGTTCCCCGGTCCGGGAAGATACCCACATGCCGCGGAGGGGCTGGGCCCGTGAGCCATGGTCGCTGAGCCTGCGCGTCGGAGCCTGTGCTCCGCAACAGGAGAGGCCACAACAGTGAGAGGCCCACGCACCGAAAAAAAAAAAGGCAAAAAACCAACTCTTTCAGTTCAGTGAGGGACTATTTAACATAGAGTAAAATTTTAATGAAAATTAACTGGAGATTTTACTCAGTTAAGTCTTTTCAGTTGAACTTGACAGAGCAACACTCTGGATTCAATAAAAATATGAGTCAATGACAGAACTCAAGAGCAAGACAGAAATATTACCATGTCCACTTTGAGAAATATGCTAAATCATTCTGATTATAAGATTATAATATAACTATTGACATTCTGGAGCCACGTTAAAAATTATGGTAAAGCGATGTGTGACCTACTCTGCAGTAAATAAAATATTTAAAAGAGCATTTCATAATGAAATACATAACTACTGTGTGTGTGTGCATGTATGGTGTGTATGCATACACACACATGTTCACATCTGGGGTTTGTGTATGTATGTACATGTGTGTGTGTCCAATCTGAGTATCTCAGAGAGGAAGGCATGGAGAACCCAATGAGATTTATTTCCCCTTTAAGCCTCAGGGAAACTTTGAAATTTCATTGACATTAATTAAGCCCACCCCAGGATCATGGGCTTGGTGGGCTTGGTGGACTTTTGTTTTAAAAAGCAATCTTGCTTGCCAGAGAAGTTTTTTTCCCAAGCTCGCATTTTATTGTGGTTTCCAGCAGGGGATCTTGTTTCAAGGGATATGATCAAAGTAAAGGACATTTCTTCTGGGACATATTTTACATAGATTAAATCTCATTATGCAACTTACTCTTTAGTCTGTATTCTTTTTGATAAGCTCCTATTGTATGAATGAATTTAACATAGAAAAGTGTGAATTTATTACATCAGATATATTAAGTTCCGATAAAGGTAAGGTCCAATAGAGTCAAACATTTTTGTTTTTCTTATCAACAGTGAATTTCAGCTCACACAAATTTAGTGTAATCTTAAAGGAGGTTGCTATATGTATATGACTGTGGACTTAAGATTTCCATAGCCTTTGCATAATTTCATTTTTAAATATTAAGTAATTCCTTTTAGGAACATGTTGTTATCTTTTGGGTTTTCTTCCCTGTTTTAAAACTATTTCCTCCACACCTTTTTCATTTTAAAAGTAGGCAAGTTACTTTCTTTATGTTAAGAAGTACACCATATTAGTGATCATAGGAAGTTATGTTTTATCAATCACTGAACACTAGGACTTGGAAATTTGAAATAGTGCCCAGCAAATCTTATACTAGAGAATAAACATTGAAAATAGGTATTGGCAAATCCTTAGAGCTAATTCAAGCTCACACCAAAATTTACAGTTCTGAAGAATGATCATCCAATAGCACACTCTTTCATACCAAACATCATGCTTTTAGTTTAATATCTTAAGAATCTGAAAAACACAATGATATTGAGTACCAAATCTGCTTTTCCAGAGCCCCAAAATAGGGGAAAATGTCACAAAATGCAGTGTGAGATTCAGTAGCCCCTGCCCAGAATGCTGATATTTAGACCAAATAAAAATTTAGTTTTTCAATGACCTCCTGTAAAAACTACAATATGTTTACTATAGATAGTGCACACGTTTTTCAGAATGTGTAAAAATGCATGCTTAGCATACAAGTGAAAACGAAGTTGTATTTTCAATAGTTTTGTTGTTATTTGATTGCCAAAGTAAATTACATATTTTCAAATCTAATCTCATGTTTTCCTTTCTGTGATTTCATCAGCCTTGCAATTAAAATTGCAAGAGTAAGCTGAGGAATTGATTTTCTTAGCTGGACAGAAGGATATGATGCATAGTCAAGTTTCAGGTTAAATTGTCCAGCTCATGCTAGTTATTTTCTTCACCATTTGGTCTCTGAAGGCACAGTTTCCTTCAGTGGAGTGAAAGTCCTCTCCCATTTCAGTTCTCAGGCTCTCTACTGTGCATTTAGTAAAGAACTAATTTATAAGGCTATTTTTAGCTGTTTTGCCGTATCTGAAGAGGTCTTCTTTCATCCTGTCTATACGTTATGTGCTTAACTCCAATGTCTATGAGACAACCATCTGAAGAAGCTAAAATTGTGGTCAGTTAAATGGTTAATCAGAATATAGACTTCTTTTTTGTTCCCTGATCAATGAAAGTCAAATTCCCTGTGTAAGTGGTTAACTCATCCTTAGAACTGGAAACATAATTAAACCAGAAGGAGTCTGTTATGATTAGAGGTGAGAGGCTAGTTAAGCCATAACAAAGAAAATGAATTCATATCAGGCTTTGCACAAAATGAAGTTTTCTTTTCTGGTCATATTATGTAAAATGTATTTCCTGTTGCTTTTGAAAAAGGAAGCTATTTATATAACCATTCAAAAAGTATTTTTTATGCAATGTGTCTTCACAAACACATATTCTGTTTTTTGTGGGTTTCTGACACTGAGCATTCAACCGAGTCTGTTTTCAGCATCTTTCTCCTCCCTCTCAGTGGTTTAATGTCATTATGGTGACCTTAATAATCTTCAGCATCCTCACTTAGTTTACTTCTGAATAAATGTTGCTCTAGACAATTTCCATGTAGCTTGATTATATATGCACTATCTACCTTAAACAATAATTTTTTTTAAATCTATAGTATTTATCGTGTTCTAATTCTTTATGGCTATAATAATTTCTATTGAATTTCCACTATTTAATTAGATTTTATAGCTTTTAAATATAGTACAGAGGATATATTTTTTTCTCCTGTGGTAAGTTAATCTTAGCTAACTTTAAATAAAGTGAATATAATTATCAAATTTGTGAAAACATTTAGAAGAAAATGCATGTTTAAAATGTGCTCTTTGTCTATTTCATTATGAAATGCTCTTTTCTAATGCCACTCTATTTTCATTTAGCTATTCTCCCCTAGATAGCTATGTTGCAGTTATTTCAATATTTATATCTTATTATCTGCTTGTGCATTAATGAAGGTAATGGTGCAAGTAAAGATAATCTGAGCAAAAACAAAAAAAAATTAACATCATGTGAATTTTGGCCAAATGTGAAGAGGGCCACATTCCCTGTTAACCTGTTGAAGGTACAGTTGGTGACACCAGACTGAACTGCAGCATAGAATAACGTTCTATCTACTGACAACAATGCTCCCTTCTATAGCACTGAGAGTTACATACCTCAGTTCTGGGACCATTTAACTCTGTATGCTATTTTCAAAATGAATGGGAGCGACATGCTCTGATCAAGTGTTCCCTTTATACTGCAGCAGACAATGAGATCTTCCATCAGTGCTTCCTAGGACCCAGGGACAACATAGCTGCCATGCAGGCAGCTTTTGTCCTGGATCTCAGCCTGGCAGGCTGTTATCATTCTGGTCATTCCTGTGTGAAACACTAATGAGAAAGTAGTTGCACATGGGAATCTTGAATTTTTCTATAAAAATGTATTTGTAAAAACCAAATCCAGCAGCTTTTGGTTAACAATTAGGAGGGAGAAGTGGTGCATATGTGTGTGTGTGTGTGTGTAGTCTAATATATAAGGTAATTTGTAAAATACAACACTGCAAGAACTGTGTCTCTTTCAGTGCATCAAGACTTAAAGAGTACAACAGTTTTCTTTGTTTTTTGAGGGGTTTTATTTTAATTTAAAGATAGTCTTGTCTAGGCCATTATGAAAAAACAAATATAGGAGATAGGTTGGGTCACGCAGCACAAGGACTAGGCTTAACACTGACATCGGCTGGGCAAGACTGAGCAACCTCTGATGGAAAGGTAAACTAAGGTGACCATACTAGATACCAAGTGAGGCTTCTTTCAGCTGTAAAACTGTGCCTTCTTAATATTTACAGCCATACTTAAGGGATTTTTAGTCATATATCTTCCTGGCTTTAATAATCTGAACCATTTTCTTACTTTACCTTTTAGCTTGTTAAGACTCTCATTTGCTCAGTCTCACAAGATGAGGCCTCTTGAAACATGATTCCAATCGCCGGGACTAGGACAGTAGTAGGAATAATAGGAGGAACTAGTCGTTGAGAGATTCCTCTCTGCCTACACTGTTTAAAGTGCTCTCTCTATATTATATTAGCTCATTCACCTTTATAACTACCTTATGATTTACATGTTGTGAATAGTCCCATTTTGAAGATGAGCAAACTGAGGTACTGAGACCCCAAGATTTCCTCTCTTGCAAATATATCAAACTAAAAACTGGCATGAACCCAAACCAGCTTTTAAAAGTATGTTCATCCTTAGAGTCCACCTTCACTGATGGTAGTTACTTAGTAGTCTGGACACTGTAAGGTTCTATTATAAAGAAATTTTATATTTAACGTGTTGCCCAGTTACCTAAGAAAGAGTGTTATGTACTTAGCCCAGAGGCCTGTGCTTGACCCTCTGCACCAGCCAGCAACACACCCACAAGCACAGGGACTGCCTGAGGGGCACAAGCCAGGAGCCAGTTTCAGGCTGTGCAACTTTGTCTTGGGGGAGGTTAGGGCCTTTGACAAAGGAAGGAGTTGGTTTCCTGGTTACTGAATGTGATGAGCCCAGCTTCCAAAGGCAGCAACTATTCTTTTCAAGTATTACACAGTTTTTATTTAGCAGCTAAATAATTATCAAAGTGTTAGATAATCATTTGTTACTTGTTTCAATTTTGCAGGAATAGAGGTGAATAAGTATTCAGTAAATATGCAGTTCTCAAATTTTGAAACTCTCATTTGAGTGTGTTGTACGTATTCGTTTGATGATATGAACCTACTACGTGCCGACACAGGGAAGGCAGTAGTGAATGAAATACCACATGCACTCTTGTAGCTCACACAAAAGCCACAGCAATAAGGGTGACGTTTTACTATCAGGGGCCAAAATATTATGAACATTCCTATAATACTTATTGCTCTGTTCTCTTCTGAAAAGGTATGTTTCATTGTAATGACAGAATATCCTTTGGAGCAAATGTCACAAGGTAAAAGTCTTATTGGTTTTTAAATATGCACAACTCTAGAGAGTGTATGAACCAGTGAGCTGGAACAGGACTAAGGGAGCAGTGATATTTAAGCCCATTTTCAGCCCTCTCAGAAGTCATGACATCTCCGTATTCAGATGTAGTTAGGCAGGAATTTTCATTTCTCATTTGCCCATTGCTGCTTTAGTGGATACAAGTATATTTAGAGGAAAGTGAAGCTAAGAGAAGTTGAGTTGTCCAGTGTCCCCCACCTGGTAACTCAAAGAGCTAGGATTCTAATCCAGGTTTTTTTTTTTTTTTTGACAGGCAAATCAGTATTTTTTTCTCTATAATGGTTGTTTTTGATTATTCCATCTCTCTTTCCATAAAAGTTATAAGTGCTTCTTTCCACTTGGTTTCTGTGTAGGATAACCAAAAGACAATTCTCAATCATATTACTTGTAGAAATATTTTAAAATACAAATTAAAAATGCAAGAAACCACTCATAACATAGCTAAAAAATAAATTCTGTTAGTTTTTTTAAAATAAATTTATTTATTTTATTTATTTTTGGCTGCTTTGGGTCTTTGTTGCTGTGTGTGGGCTGTTTCTAGTTGCGGTGAGCGGAGGCTCCTCTTCATTGCAGTGTGCAGGATTCTCATTGTGGTGGCTTCTGTTGTTGCAGGCCATGGGCTCTAGGCACGCAAGCTTCAGTAGTTGTAGTGCACGGGCTTAGTTGCTCCACGGCATGTGAGATCTTCCCGGACCAGGGCTCCAACCCATGTCCCCTGCATTGGCAGGCGGATTCTTAACCACTGTGCCACCAGGGAAGTCCAACATTTTGTTATATATCTTTCCAGTCTGCTCTTTCTCCTATATAGCTACATGTGGATGTACAGATGTTTAGTTTTTTTCATTTTGTTTTGTTTAAAGGCATTTTAAATTACTCTAGAATGAAAACGTTACTTTTTTATAAGAATAAAATTATTCTAAACAATAATTCTAATCATTTGGAATGTCTTCAAAATTATTGAAGAAAGCATATCTAAGAACTATTTAAACATCAAATACATTATACACAGTTTGGTCACTTGTGAGTGTTTGCTTGTGTATGGGTGTATGTGTGATGTGTCTTATTCAATCAACAATGTATTATAAATGTCTATCCATAGCATTAAATAGTATTATTTTAAATTATTGAATGATATTCAATTGTATTAATACATCATAATTTATTAGCTAATTCCTAATTTTAGACATTTAGGATGCTTCCAACATTTTTACTCTCATTAAGGCTCATAGGATCTAGATGGACAGTTTATATAGCTAAAGCTTTGCACGCATTCATAATTATTTCCTGAGGTTAAATTCCCAAAAGTAGATTTACAGTGAATATGTACGCAAAACTCTCAAAATTCAAAAACATGTAAGCTGTAAAGGTGGTTACCTTTAGACAAATTGTATCATTGTTCATCCCACCAGTGGTATAGGTGTATGCATGATTCATTTTCCCTCACAAATATTAAATATTATTCTTTATTTGAATCTTTGCCAATGATAGGCAAAAAGAGCTAATTGTTTTAAATCAGCATTCATTGATTAATAAGGAAATTACAATTTTTATTATATTTATTGGTTATTTGTACTCTTTTTTTTCCATTATTCTTTTCTTTAATTTAATTTTATTTTTTTATCTATAAATACTTCATTATATTTTTTCACAGATAGTCTTTTAAAAAATATAATTACAACATTATCACACCTCAACAAATAAATAATAATTCTAAATTAACATTTAACAATAAGCCTACATTCAAATTTCCCAGATTGCCCCCAACATGGCTTTATTTTTTTAAATCAGTTATACATATACATATGTTCCCATATCCCCTCCCTTTTGCGTCTCCCTCCCACCCTCCCTATCCCACCCCTCCAGGCGGTCACAAAGCACCGAGCTGATCTCCCTGTGCTATGCGGCTGCTTCCCACTAGCTATCTACCTTACGTTTGGTAGTGTATATATGTCCATGCCGCTCTTTCACTTTGTCACAGCTTACCCTTCCCCCTCCCCATATCCTCAAGTCCATTCTCTAGTAGGTCTGTGTCTTTATTCCTGTCTTACCCCTATGTTCTTCATGACATTTTTTTTTCTTAAATTCCATATATGTGTGTCAGCATACAGTATTTGTCTTTCTCTTTCTGACTTACTTCACTCTGTATGACAGACACTAGGTCCATCCACCTCATTACAAATAGTTCAATTTCGTTTCTTTTTATGGCTGAGTAATATTCCATTGTATATATGTGCCACATCTTCTTTACCCATTCATCCGATGATGGACACTTAGGTTGTTTCCATCTCCGGGCTATTGTAAGTAGGGCTGCTATGAACATTTTGGTACATGTCTCTTTTGGAATTATGGTTTTCTCAGGGTATATGCCTAGTAGTGGGATTGCTGGGTCATATGGTAGTTCTATTTTTAGTTTTTTAAGGAACCTCCATACCGTTCTCCATAGTGGCTGTACCAATTCACATTCCCACCAGCAGTGCAAGAGTGTTCCCTTTTTTCCACACCCTCTCCAGCATTCATTGTTTCTAGATTTTTTGATGATGGCCATTCTGACTGGTGTGAGATGATATCTCATTGTAGTTTTGATTTGCATTTCTCTAATGAGTAAAGATGTTGAGCATCCTTTCATGTGTTTGTTGGCAGTCTGTATATCTTCTGTGGAGAAATGTCTATTTAGGTCTTCTGCCCATTTTTGGATTGGGTTGTTTGTTTTTTTTGTTATTGAGCTGCATGAGCTGCTTATAAATTTTGGAGATTAATCCTTTGTCAGTTGCTTCATTTGCAAATATTTTCTCCCATTCTGAGGGTTGTCTTTTGGTCTTGTTTATGGTTTCCTTTGCTGTGCAAAAGCTTTTAAGTTTCATTAGGTCCCATGTGTTTATTTTTGTCTTTATTTCCATTTCTCTAGGAGGTGGGTCCAAAAGGATCTTGCTGTGATTTATGTCATAGAGTGTTCTGCCTATGTTTTCCTCTAAGAGTTTGATAGTGTCTGGCCTTACATTTAGGTCTTTAATCCATTTTGAGCTTATTTTTGTGTATGGTGTTAGGGAGTGATCTAATCTCATACTTTTACATGTCCCTATCCAGTTTTCCGAGCACCACTTATTGAAGAGACTGTCCTTTATCCACTGTACATTCCTGCTTCCATTATCAAAGATAAGGTGACCATATGTCCGTGGGTTTATCTCTGTGCTTTCTATCCTGTTCCATTGATCTATCTTTCTGTTTTTGTGCCAGTACCATACTGTCTTGATTACTGTAGCTTTGTAGTATAGTCTGAAGTCAGGGAGCCTGATTCCTCCAGCTCCATTTTTCGTTCTCAAGATTGCTTTGGCTATTCGGGGTCTTTTGTGTTTCCATACAAATTGTGAAATTTTTTGCTCTAGTTCTGTGAAAAATGCCAGTGGTAGTTTGATAGGGATTGCATTGAATCTGTAGATTGCTTTGGGTAGTAGAGTCATTTTCACAATGTTGATTCTTCCAATCCAAGAACATGGTACATCTCTCCATCTATTTGTATCATCTTTAATTTCTTTTATCAGTGTCTTATAATTTTCTGCATACAGGTCTTTTGTCTCCTTAGGTAGGTTTATTCCTAGATATTTTATTCTTTTTGTTGCAATGGTAAATGGGAGTGTTTCCTTGATTTCACTTTCAGATTTTTCATCATTAGTATATAGGAATGCCAGAGATTTCTGTGCATTAATTTTGTATCCTGCAACTTTACCAAATTCATTGATTAGCTCTATTAGTTTTCTGGTACATCTTTAGGATTCTCTATGTATAGTATCATGTCATCTGCAAACAGTGACAGCTTTACTTCTTCTTTTCCGATTTGGATTCCTTTTATTTCCTTTTCTTCTCTGATTGCTGTGGCTAAAACTTCCAAAACTATGTTGAATAACAGTGGTGAGAGTGGGCAACTTTGTCTTGTTCCTGATATTAGTGGAAATGGTTTCAGTTTTTCACCATTGAGGATGATGCTGGCTGTGGGTTTGTCATATATGGCCTTTATTATGTTGAGGAAAGTTCCCTCTATGCTTACTTTCTGCAGGGTTTTTATCATAAATGGGTGTTGAATTTTGTCGAAAGCTTTCTCTGCATCTATTGAGATGATCATATGGTTTTTCTCCTTCAATTTCTTAATGTGGTGTATCACGTTGATTGAGTTGCGTATATTGAAGAATCCTTGCATTCCTGGAATAAACCCCACTTGATCATGGTGTATGATCCTTTTAATGTGCTGTTGGATTCTGTTTGCTAGTATTTTGTTGAGGATTTTTGCATCTATGTTCATCAGTGATATTGGCCTGTAGTTTCCTTTCTTTGTGACATCCTTTTCTGGTTTTGGTATCAAGGTGATGGTGGCCTTGTAGAATGAGTTTGGGAGTGTTCCCCCCTCTGCTATATTTTGGAAAAGTTTGAGAAGGATAGGTGTTAGCTCTTCTCTAAATGCTTGATAGAATTCACCTGTGAAGCCATCTGGTCCTGGGCTTTTGTTTGTTGGGAGAATTTTTATCACAGTTTCAATTTCAGTGCTTGTGATTGGTCTGTTCATATTTTCTATTTCTTCCTGATTCAGTCTTGGCAGGTTGTGCATTTCTAAGAATTTGTCCATTTCTTCCAGGTTGTCCATGTTATTGGCATATAGTTGCTTGTAGTAATCTCTCATGATCTTTTGTATTTCTGCAGTGTCAGTTGTTACTTCTCCTTTTTCATTTCTAATTCTATTGATTTGAGTCTTCTCCCTTTTTTTCTTGATGAGTCTGGCTAATGGTTTATCAATTTTGATTATCTTCTCAAAGAACCAGCTTTTAGTTTTATTGATCTTTGCTATTGTTTCCTTCATTTCTTTTTCATTTATTTCTGATCTGATTGTTATGATTTCTTTCCTTCTGCTAACTTTGGGATGTTTTTGTTCTTCTTTCTCTAATTGCTTTAGGTGCAAGGTTAGGTTGTTTATTCGAGATGTTTCCTGTTTCTTAAGGTGGGATTGTATTGCTATAAACTTCCCTCTTAGAACTGCTTTTGCTGCATCCCATAGGTTTGGGGTCGTCGTGTCTCCATTGTCATTTGTTTCTAGGTATTTTTAAATTTCCTCTTTGATTTCTTCAGTTATCACTCCGTTATTAAGTAGTGTATTGTTTAGCCTCCATGTGTTTGTATTTTTTACAGCTCTTTTCCTGTAATTGATATCTAGTCTCATAGCATTGTGGTCAGAAAAGATACTTGATATGATTTCAATTTTCTTAAATTTACCAAGGCTTGATTTGTGACCCAAGATATGATCTATCCTGGAGAATGTTCCATGAGCACTTGAGAAAAATGTGTATTCTGTTGTTTTTGGATGGAATGTCCTATAAATATCAATTAAGTCCATCTTGTTTAATGTATCATTTAAAGCTTGTGTTTCCTTATTTATTTTCATTTTGGATGATCTGTCCATTGGTGAAAGTGGGGTGTTA
This sequence comes from Mesoplodon bidens, assembly GCF_964165515.1. NCBI lineage: Eukaryota > Metazoa > Chordata > Mammalia > Artiodactyla > Ziphiidae > Mesoplodon > Mesoplodon bidens. The sequence goes on along the minus strand of NC_138173.1, from coordinate 35,946,150 downwards.
AAGTCCCGTACTATGATTGTGTTACTGTTGATTTCTCCTTTTATGGTGGTTAGTATTTGCCTTATGTATTGAGGTGCTCCTATGTTGGGTGCATAAATATTTACAATTGTTATATCTTCTTCTTGGATCGATCCCTTGATCATTATGTAGTGTCCTTCTTTGTCTCTTCTAGTAGTCTAATTTTAAAGTCTATTTTGTCTGATATGAGAATTGCTACTCCAGCTTTCTTTTGGTTTCCATTTGCATGGAATATCTTTTTCCATCCCCTTACTTTCAGTCTGTATGTGTCTCTAGGTCTGAAGTGGGTCTCTTGTAGACAGACATATATATGGGTCTTGTTTTTGTATCCATTCAGCCACTCTGTGTCTTTTGGTGGGAGCATTTAGTCCATTTACATTTAAGGTAATTATCGATATGTATGTTCCTATTCCCATTTTCTTAATTGTTTTGGGTTTGTTATTGTAGGTCTTTTCCTTCTGTTGTGTTTCTTGCCTAGAGAAGTTCCTTTAGCATTTGTTGTAAAGCTGGTTTGGTGGTGCTGAACTCTCTAAGCTTTTGCTTGTCTGTAAACGTTTTAATTTCTCCATCAAATCTGAATGAGATCCTTGCTGGGTAGAGTAATCTTGGTTGCAGGTTTTTCTCCTTCATCACTTTAATTATGTCCTGCCACTCCCTTCTGGCTTGTAGAGTTTCTGCTGAGAGATCAGTTCTTATCCTGATGGGGATTCCTTTGTGTGTTATTTGTTGTTTTTGCCTTGCTGCTTTTAATATGATTTCTTTATGTTTAATTTTTGACAGTTTGATTAATATGTGTCTTGGTGTATTTCTCCTTGGATTTATTCTGTATGGGACTCTCTGTGCCTCCTGGACTTGATTAACTATTTCCTTTCCCATATTAGGGAAGTTTTCAACTATAATCTCTTCAAATATTTTCTCAGTCCCTTTCTTTTTCTCTTCTTCTTCTGGAACCCCTATAATTTGAATGTTGGTGCGTTTAATGTTGTCCCAGAGGTCTCTGAGACTGTCTTCTGTTCTTTTCATTCTTTTTTCTTTATTTTGCTCTGCATCAGTTATTTCCACTATTTTATCTTCCACCTCACTTATCCATTCTTCTGCCTCAGTTATTCTGCTATTGATCCCATCTAGAGTATTTTTTATTTCATGTATTGTGTTTTTAATCAATGCTTGATTCATCTTTAGTTCTTCTAGGTCCTTGTTAACTGTTTCTTGCATTTTGTCTATTCTATTTCCAAGATTTTGGATCTGGGAAATAGAATCTTGGATCATCTTTACCATCATTATTCTGAATTCTTTTTCAGGTAGACTGCCTATTACCTCTTCATTTGTTAGATCTGATGGGTTTTTATCTTGCTCCTTCTCCTGTTGTGTGTTTTTCTGTCTTCTCATTTTGCTTATGTTACTGTGTTTGGGGTCTCCTTTTTGCAGGCTGCAGGTTCGTAGTTCCCGTTGTTTTTGGTGTCTGTCCCCAGTGGCTGAGGTTGGTTTAGTGGGTTGTGTAGGCTTCCTGGTGGAGGGGACTAGTGCCTGTGTTCTGGTGGATGAGGCTGGATCTTGTCCTTCTGGTGGGCAGGTCCACGTCTGGTGGTGTGTTTTGGGGTGTCTGCGGACTTTTTATGATTTTAGGCCACTTCTCTGCTAATGGGTGGCGTTGTGTTCCTGTCTTGCTAGTTGTTTGGCATAGGGTGTCCAGCACTGTAGCTTGCTGGTCGTTGAGTGCAGCTGGGTGCTGGTGTTGAGATGGAGATCTCTGGAAGATTTTTGTCGTTTGATATTTTGTGGAGCTGGGAGGTCTCTTGTGGACCAGTGTCCTGAAGTTGGCTCTCCCACCTCAGAGGCACAGCACTGACTCCGGGCTCCTCAATTTGGGATGATGTGTTGTCTATTCATGTATTCCACAGATGCAGGGTACATCAAGTTGATTGTGGAGCTTTAATCCACTGCTTCTGAGGCTCCTGGGAGAGGTTTCCCTTTCTCTTCTTCTTTTCTCACAGCTCCTGTGTCTCAGCTTTGGATTTGGCCCCGCCTCTGCGTGTAGGTCACCGGAGGGCGTCTGTTCTTCGCTCAGACAGGACAGGGCTAAAGGAGCAGCCTCTTCGGGGACTCTGGCTCACTCAGGCCGGGTGGGAGGGAGGGGCCCAGAGTGCGGGGCGAGCCTGCAGCGGCAGAGGTCGGTGTGACGTTGCACCAGCCCGAGGCGCGCCGTGCGTTCTCCCAGGGAAGCCGCCCCTGGATCCCGGGACCCCGGCAGTGGCGGGCTGCACAGGCTCCCGGAAGGGCGGTGTGGACAGTGACCTGCGCTCGCACACAGGCCTCCCGGCGGCGGCAGCAGCAGCCCCAGCGTCCCACGCCCGTCACTGGGCTCCGCGCTTTCAGTCGTGACTCGTGACCGTCTGTGGAGCCCCTTTAAGCAGCGCTCTTAATCCCCTCTCCTCGCGCACCAGGAAACCAAGAGGGAAGAAAAAGTCTCTTGCCTCTTCTGCAGCTCCAGAGTTTTCCCGGACTCCCTGCCGGCTCGCTGTGGCACACCAGCCCCCTTCAGGCTGAGTTCTCGCCGCCAGCCGCAGTCCTCTCCCTGCGCTCCGACCGAAGCCCGAGCCTCAGCTTCCCGCGCCGCCTGCCCCGGCGGGTGAGCAGACAAGCCTCTCGGGCTGGTGAGTGCCGCTCGGCACCGATCCTCTGTGCAGGAGTCTCTCCGCTTTGCCCTACCCAGGTATGTGGGGAGTTTCTTGCCTTTTGGGATGTCTGGGGTCTTCTGCCAGCATTCAGTAGGTGTTCTGTAGGAGTTGTTCCACGTGTAGCTGTATTTCTGGGGAGGAAGGTGATCTCCGCGTCTTACTCTTCCGCCATCTTGTCACTCGCTACCATTATTCTTGAACAAAGTAGCTTCAGGTGCTTCCACTTTTGAAGCTGGATAAATATCAGACAGGAACGAAGTTCACTTTAGTTTGGTCCAGGAAGAAAAAAGATTCACAGCTCTTTTAGGACCTGCACCTGAGAGACGAGTCCCCAAAAGCCCTAACTTTGAAAACCAACAGGGCTCACATCTTCAGACGCCTGTACTCTTTTTTTTTGTTAATTTTCTTATGTCTACAGAATGATTTTTCTTAAAACTTTTTCCAAAATAATTTTCATTATAAAATTTGCCATGTTGTGCATTTTATATCAGATCAACAGTCAAACTCAAAATAGTTAGCAAGTCAGCTCAGTATGAAAAGTAGTGGCTGAAGATGGGATTTGTAAGGAGGGTGTAGACAATGGAAGACTACTCCTTTAGAAATGGACATAACATATTTTTGAGATTTGATTCTTCATTGGGTCTAATGCAGAGTGCAGAAAAATTTAAACATGCGAAGAGATGAAGTTTTAATGGTCATCCTCATGGAGACAATTTGTTTGGGCAAAATAAACTCCAATAAGATGATCCCAGATAGAAGATATAGATTATTACATTTGACTGGTAAACCTCCTTTTCTCAGGAAAGGTTAAAGTTACAGTACATACCAAACACTTCCTAGGTTAGAAGTCTAAATCAAATGAACATAACACGTCTAAGGTTTCTTTAGACACCAAGAACTATGACACTGAAGTTTGCAACATTTTGGAGTAAAGAAAACTTAAAGCAAATCTCAGCATACAACTTTAGACTTGAGCAGAACTGAGTCTTGGTCGTTCACAAAAAGATTGTGTAGATTCAATCATAATATGTGTAACAAGGTTTTTGAATAAAATGTGCACTTCATAAATATAAGAAATTACATTTATATTGCATAAGTGGGATAATGGGGTTAGAACTATTTGTTATTTTTTTAGCTTTCATGGTTTAACAAACAAGAGTGTCATTTACTCCTTGAAATTAAAACACACACACAGTAACTCCACACACTGCCTTTGATGGAGAATCTAGCCTTCTAGTTCATTTAACATGAAATAACAGATTTGTGTTGATGGTGCTTTTGTTCTTGATAGTGAGAGAACTTGTTACTGAAAAATTAGCTACTCACCCTCAAGCAATCGCTAGCATTCCAGTTCCTGAATAGAAAAGGGGAGAAGAGAGCAGATGGAAGCTAACAAAAATTGTATTAATAATACATAACAAAGTGCTGCTACAAATGATATTTCAATAAAGGAAAACAATAGGAAAACTTCAGTTTTCATTGGATCTTAATGTATTTATCAGTCTCTAATGCTTCCATCTTCAAGCAGCTCTCTTTTATTGACACAGCAACACAAATTGCAGAAGTAAATTGAATCACAGACTCAGAATGTAAAAATCAATGAGAAATAATTTTGTAGCACTAAAGTGAATAGTGTAATGCTAGGTATTCATTTAATTAACCATGAGCCTTTCCACATAATGCACAATCATTGCCAGCTTTCTAGCTCATAGTTGTTCCAGGAATAATGGGTTTGGGATTCATCTTTAGAAAAACTGCATTAATATTTGAAAGCGTTTAAATCCATTAGTGGGTCATCTGAACACTGTAGGTCACTTTTACATTGCTAATTGAAACAATAGTAATGGGTTATAATCTACTGTCTAATAATGCCTGGAGTGTTTTACCGCTTTTATATCTGCAGATTCCAGGAAATATGTAAATTTGTTGCTGAATTGTTATAAAAATATGGAAATTTAAGCTGCAGACATCAAAGTATTTTTTTCTAAAATAAAAACAAAACAACGTTAATAAACTGAAGAGTTACACTACATTCTGGTGTCAGGATAAATTCCTTATTCTAGACCTTCCTTCCCCTCTTCTCTCTTCTCCACTCTGGGTGCAGCATCTGGCACTCACATTTTCCACCGTTGCCATTAAGAGAAAGTGAATATCATTAAACCAGTGAGTAAACAATCATGTCATTGTTTCCATATGCAAGCTATACATTGACTCAGCCTGTCGGGTTCTGGCTGCTTTCTTATTTGCCCTACATGAATTTATGCAAGCATTTTATTTTTCATGGGGATTTTCAGTATATATCAACATTTTCTTGGATGGGGGCAGTACATGTGGCAGCAACTCTAGCATATGAAATGAGAATATGATTTCAGTGTGAAAACATACATGTGTGTAAATATATACATACATATAGAAGGAAGTATGTGAGAAAGAGTAGCTTTCTGAATCCTTTCCTTGTAAATTGAATGTCATACAAATTGATACTTAACCAGCATTTTCTTTTTTAATTAAACATGCATCTCATGCACTTACCTGTATCTTTCTATGCTTAATTATAGACTGGGCAGAAAATCCAGAAAGATGCTTTGGCATACGTAGAAACTGTGTATGTATGCATACTCACTTATATAAATGGAATATGTTTTTTAGAAGATTTATATTAAGGCTTAAAGAAAAACAAGAACCCAAATCCATTCACTCTCTACCATTATCAACATGATCACATTAGTAATATCAGGAAAAGGAGATGATATAAGAAGCATCATGGATGGCACTGAATTTTATGCTGTATCAGGAAAAGTAACATCTTAGTTTCTGGTTTTCATCATCTTAGTAAATGTATTTACATCTGAAAAAGATACTATGAGTCAGCATGAAAATTCTGATTTCATCCACAGAGCCTTGGTGAGAGAGCTTCCAAGCAAGGTAATATGTATTGTATGCACAGACTAGCAGAGCCCATGTATTAATTGTACTGTATGCAGAATTAAAATGAAACATTTTAATGACTTTGGTGAGGGTTGTGTATAAGAAAGGGGCCAAACATCCGTTGCTTCCTGAAATAGAAAGACAAAACGGTTTGAGATGTGCATAAGGAAATTTCAGAAAGGAAACTTGAACTTGTAAAGTCCTCTCAGATATTCTCACCATTTCCTGTCTTTCTTCATGCCCTATTAAGCTCTCTTTGAAGTCAATAAGTATCACTACAGTTGAATCAGCAGTACAGAACATGGAGAAAGATGAAACAATGACACCAGAAAGCAAGTTGTTTCTTTATCAAAGAAGGACAAACACTGTTAGCCTATAATACAATGAATAGCATCCTCCAAGATATTTTTCACTTTCTCTCAGCTAAGGGAGTTGACAAAGGGATCATGACTTGGCATACCACAATGAGAACCCTGTTGTGATTAAATGGAATGACAAATTGGGCTTTGTGTACCCAGTTATAGCTCTCATGAGTTTTATTGTGCCTACAATAGGGACAGGTACTTAAGGGTTAAGAAAAAAAACCCACAATAATATCACATGTTTAGTCAACCAAGAAATCCTATGTGAAGGTCAGAAATCCCTTTCCAACCCCTGGGAGTTTCCACAGCTTTGCGTCTAGCTGTGTTATGATAATACTAAGCATGTAGAAACCCAAGAAACCTTTCTTTTAGACAAATCTTGGTAACTTTTCAGCCACAGATATAACTGTTTACATAACTGAACTTACACAAGTGAATCTTCTCATTTGCCATTTCCTATCTTACTGCAGTAACACTTTTGTTTTAATTTGGGGGGCTTTGGAATTCTATTTGTTTCCAGAATTGGAAACACAACAGTGATGAGTGAAGATTTGCCCCAACTTGTCACCGAGAACATGTTACTTTCTTTTCCTTTAGTTTAGTCATCCTTCCTTTTCAACTAAACCATTGGTGCCCATTTTAAGATGTAAAGGAAGCTCTTTAATATAAGAGCTCTTCCAGTTGTAGGTTGCCGATCACTTCCTTTTAGTGAATTGAAGGAACATTCATTTAGGAAACCTGATTCTTTCCCGTAGCTTAAGACATCCATTAATGATGTGTCATTCATTGGTTCACTGGCTATTAGCAAAGGAAACACCTGACCTTACTGCCGTGAGACAGGGAAACAAATCTCTCTATTTTAGTGTGTTCTCTTTGCTTTACCATTCAGTGACTTAGCTGAACCCCCTTTTTTTCTGAACTAATCAGTAAGGCAATATGTTTTCCTGTCTAAAAATGTTGTGACCCCAGTTCTGGGTGAGATAAAAAGGCATTTTAGCTGAAATGTGACATCCCTCTTTTGGCCATTCCATTTGAGTTTACTGCTTCATTTATTTATTTTTAATTTGTTCACCTAATTTGCTGTTTCATTTCTTCATTCATTTGTTCAGTAAACAATATTTATTGCTTTCTACTTAAGAAAAAGACTTAGGAACTTACTATATTCAGATGTTTATTTATTCTTTGTTAAAGTCATCCAAGTTTTTAGTCTGAGAATACATAGGTGAAGACATATGTATGTATATATTCATAGCCCATAAATTTTCAATTTCATGAATAAAGGAGAGTAAGCTGCTTGCATCAGTAAGTTGATATTATTTTCTGTTATTTTTGAATTTCTAAACTGTTATTCTTGAAGATTCTAATGGATCATTCATTTTTTACACGGGAGCCCAGGAAGTATTTTGGAGTTTCTAGTAGGAAAGGTGGGACCTCATATTTGACTGAGGGGCAGTTCCTTTACCCACCAGACAAGGCTCTGTTCTCATAAGCAGTTTGTGGCTTTGGGAGGTATGGCCTTTCCCAACCACCATTCCCCTTGAGTCACCTTTAAATAGTAAAGCTAATATTATCAGGTGAAATATTTATCTTTCCAATGACCTTATTTTGTGGAAGGACACAATTATCCCTCTCCTGAAGAAGAAAAATGGAAACAACAAATACATCTTACTGTATTACTGATTATTTTTTTTTTACTGATTATTCTTAGTATGATTATTACTTGAACGTTACAAGTAATAACAGCTAACATTCGATACACATAAGCAATTTGCCAGACACTGTTCCAGGTGCTCTTGTGGACCATATTTTAATCAACCCTTTTACAATTAACGGTCTTTTAGTTTCTTTGCATAGTGTTGGGTGTATTTTGTCATCCAGATTTTTAAAATACACCCTTATATCTCTTGCTCTACTCCAGGTTAAGCTGAAAGTTAATGGAAGCCACAAAATTTCTGACTTCTGTATCTGCAATGGAAACACCATATGCTGTTTCCTTAGTGTGTTTATTTCTTGTCTTTAAGAGCTGGTCTCAAATCCTGAAGAAGTTCAGCATCAGTGTTGATTTAGTGACATGATACAATCTACTGTCATTATATATTGATTTCACAAATTGGACCCATGATGTGAGCTTGAATCACAGAATCGAGAGACAGTTGGGTTAAAGAGAGATACAATTGTGGAATAAACTGAAGTCATCAGGTTTATCTCTCAGAACATTTAATAACTTACTTAACCTCAAAATATTTTTGTTTTATGTTAGTTTTTTAAGTCAGGAAGGATATTGGATGTGACATCTTTATGGGTGGGTAAAGAGAGATAAAAATAAAGTGTGTTCCTAAACAGAATAATAAAAAATAAATAAGCATGTTTATTTTAATATTGTCACCTTTACTATCAAAAATCAAAATATTCATGCAAATGGAATTAACAGATGTAATTCTGCTAACTCAGCCTCATGTACAAGGATATCATTATTTTATTACACCAAAATCATGACAAGTTTACCGTAATTACTTAGAACACTAACATGATAGTCTCCAGTATACAGGATGGCTTTGTCTAATAATATAGCTAAAGTTAATGAGTTGGGGTGAATGTTTTCACTAATTTGACTATTTATATACAGACCACTTAAGATGTATACACTAAGAAGTAATCTCTGAGCAGAGAGAGGCACGGGGTTTCATAATGAGGGCAAAACAAGTGAAATATGTTGTATTTGTTAAATATGAAAAATAAGTTGTATCATGTTCATATGTATCTGTATATAGAATTCAAATGGTGTAGATGTCTGGATAAAAACCTCATTTCAAGATAAAAAATTACCATCTTATTTTAATACAATTGGGATATGTAGAGTGAACAATTTAGACCCTCCTTTGAATTATTGGATTTCCTATAGAATCACTCCTGCTAAACTCAGAACATGTTCCTTTATTAATAACAATTGCACATGGAAGAAATCATACCTAAGTTGAAAAACAACATTAATGTCAAATAACTCATTTCAAATTACTCTTGCTATTTTTATTCATGGCACAGAAATACAACTCCATCAGCAAGAAGCCACTGGACATTTTTCTTTTTTTTTACCATGTACTTACCTCTTTGCCCAATGTAATCATTCATAAGTGTTTGTGGAAGGATGGAGGGAGGAGAGGACAAGAAAGGAGTGAATCCTTCTATATCCTTCTGGTGAATAATTTACTTGTTTGGTTTAAATAAAGAACATCGAGGAACATCAATTATTTATAATCAATATAAGATTACTTGCGTATATCTCAGTATGGTATAACTTTGTGTAGCTGGTTCTTGGCCCTGGTGTCTCAGTGATTTCAAAGAGTTTAACACCCTATTTAAAGTTAGAAGAAGTTTTTTTCACTTTAGAATCTAGATTCATAGGTCATTTGGTCTCAACCACAATGTGGCCATCAGTTTAAACCTAGATCAAGCACTTCTTTATCAACTGGTAAGAGTTTAATCACTTATGCTTATTTTATGTTTATTTTGCAGTGCCTTTTCTGGTAGGTAGTACATTTTCATGATAGATTCAAAATCAAATTGTTTCATTCATATAAAAATATTTATTATTTCCTATGTGCCTAGCATTTTATTGGGGCTGTGAATGTTAGCAACAAGCAAACAACTCTTACCTTTAAGAACCTTTCCATTTTTTTGAGAGGTAAATTGGAAATTCATAGAAACATATGATTAATTCAACCTTCTCCACCTGAGGTCTTTCCCCCACCAAAAATCAAGTTAGAACCCATAGCAATATATGATTTGCTAACTAGTAGTGAATTACAATAAACAAAACGGGAAGTTTGCAGAAGGGTACAGTTATAAGAGCCTCAGTGTAAGCTCGATGGTGAAGAAGAACTTGAGTGTTTCCTGACTTTTGGTTAGGACCTACACAGGAGTGTTGCCAGGCAGGATGGGGGAAGACATAAGGATTCCTTATTTAGGGTTATAACAAAGTCTTAGAGACAAGAAGAAGCAAGATGTGACTGGGGAATGGGAAGGGACTAGTGTAAATATAGCTTGGGTTAAGGAATGTGGCTGAATGAAGACAGACACTGAATGGCTTGGAGTTTATTCATTTAATAAATATTTACTTGAGTACCTACTACGTATGAGGCACTAAGCTAGGAACTATGGACACAACTCTTAAAAAAACAAAACACTGTCCTCTAACTGCACAAAACTTGCCATCTTTCCAGGACAAAAGAGACAAGAAAAAAAGTATCAGTTGACTAATGTGAGGTTAAAAGAGTAACATGAAAAGCACTGGAGAGGTACCTAACTCTAGTTTGATGAACTAGAAAAGGCTCTTGTTAAAAACCTAAAACCAGAAGGATATAAGGGACTTCACCAAGCAAAGAGATGGTGGAAGAGGGGAGGACAGGACTCCAGCTTAATACAAAGGTCCAGAAACAGTGAGAGAAGAGCTGGCTGAGTCACAAGCTCTGCAATTGTTTTCAACGTGGTGGAGTAATTGATGATGAAGCTGGAGCAGTAAACAGTAATCAGATCACAACAGGCCTCCGGGGCCATGCTAAAGAGTTTGAATTTACATGCCGAGGGCAGTAGAGAGTCATTGAAAAATTTTAAACTAAGTGGTCACGTAATCAGAAACACAACTCTGGCTAGTAATGGAGAATGGATTGAGAGGGGCAGAAGTGGACACAATGACACAAGGAATGATGGGGACCTGAACCACAATTAAATCAGCAATACATGACATGGTGAGCAATTGGATGTGGGGACTGCAGGAAACAAGAGCCTGAATACTTGTGTAAAGAAAATAGGACTTTTTCAGTAGGTGATGGGGACGATGAAGTCAATTAAGGGCTTTTGATGAAGTAATCAAATACAATGGAACCAGTATTGCAAGAGTATCAATCTTTGGGTGACTGAAGTATGGTTTTGGGGTTAAAGGTAAGAAAACCAGGTTGGAAGGACAAGTAATAGGTCAGCTTTGGGGAAGGGAAGAGCTAAAAATGAAGATTTTTAGCTAATGCCCACAGTTAGAAGACATAAGGAAGAAGATAATCTACTAAATTAAACTGAAACATATTTGATTGATGAAAGGTGTATCAGGAAAGTGCAGAATCAAGCATGTCTAGGGAGGACAGACTGTTCTGTAGTTGCATATGTTTCAGAAAAGTCAGTGTCTCTGCAGTCACCCAACACATATTTAGCATTTACCGTGTGGCTCACTTACCACTACGGCTCACATTACAGACAGAGAGGCAGACAGGTCCAACCAACAATCCCCAACCACAGGAGAGCATACAGTTAACCCCATACATAAAACTATGCACAAGGTAATAGCAACTTAAATTTGCTGAGCACTTATTTTACTTCAGGCAATGTGCTAAAGAATTTATATATCTTATCTCATTTTGTCCTCACAATTCTTCTAGATAAAGAAATGAAACCTTAGAGAGTTGCAGACATTCTAGATTGTTCAAATGTAGGTGTAGCAGGAATGAGCACGATCCATTTGGTTTGTTAAAGAAGGAACATTGGTTTGACAAAAGGGCATAGAATGTCCAGATAGATGAAATAATGTGTGAGAAGGTGTGAGGGTGAAGAATGATTACAGGTGGGCAGTCTAGGGGTTTTTAGGAGAAGTCATATACTGTGGTGGGACAAGTCTAAAACTGAGATTGTAGAGGTGAGCAAGGATGTATATGCTTTGCTAAGTAGGAATTTGAGTTTCAGACTGTAGATGATAGGGAACAATGGTTAACAGGTTTTAGATCTGTGCTTTTGAAAAATTAATTTAACAGCCCTATGATAGATAGAAGAAAAGCAAGCATGAAGGCAGGGAGACCAGACAAGAAGTTAATGTGATTTTTCTGCTAAGAGTAAAAGCCTGATATAAGGCCAAAGCAGTGGGAAGAGAAAGGAAGGAGCAGATTCAAGTGATGCTATGAATTGGAATATTCAGAACCTGATGCCAATGTGACATCAGAGCTGAGGTGGAGGATGAGTTCCAGGTTCCCATTTGGGGCCAGGAATGCCTAGTGATGCCGCTGTCTGAGAGAGGTCTTCAAACAATCTTTCCTATCCTACCCACACCCCACCCAAAACTGCCTTCTGAGCAGAATTACAAGAGAATTAAATCCAAAAATCACTGTAATAGATAAAGAGAAAATGTGATATTCCAGGTGAGGAAATTATATAGATTTGTGGGAAAGAAATTTGAATTTCAGAATTTTTCCCCATGGATGGAAAGGAAAACAAAAGCAGAAATTTTAACCACCCCAAATCATCCAAGAAGATTTGTAGAACAAGTAGAGAATTAAAACCATTGAAAATCATGAAGAAACATTTAAAATTTTTTTTTTTCTTTTAAATCCTTAGGTCGGGGCTTCCCTGGTGGTGCAGTGGTTGAGAGTCTGCCTGCCGATGCAGGGGACACAGGTTCGTGCCCGGGTCCGGGAAGATCCCACATGCCGCGGAGTGGCTCGGCCCGTGAGCCATGGCCGCTGAGCCTTCGTGTCCGGAGTCTGTGCTCCGCAATGGGAGAAGCCACCTCAGTGAGAGGCCGGCATACCGCAAAAAAAAAAAAAAAAAAAAAAAAAAACTCCTTAGGTCACCTAGGCATCAAGAATTTTCCATTAATACCTTAATTAATTACCTTAATTAAATACCTTATTTAATTTAATACCAATTAAATACCTTAATTTCACTAACTAAGCTTTCATTTGGGGGGCCTTATTTGGGTGAAAGGTAAAAGGCCGTGCCTTGGGGTCATCCCCTGTCATTGCTGTGACACTGACTGTAGGATGTTAATGGCATCCTCTCCCAGTGACCTTGTTGTGACAGGGAGCATCAGATGATCTTCTAGGCCGTTATGACATGATGATGTTATGAGAAGGAAGTGTAGCCTACATCTACTTGAGGATGTTTCAAAATTATTTTCTAAGGTGTTCAAGCAATATATCTTCTGCCTTTTTTTCTAGGAAGAAAAGACTTGCCAGGTTTTTAGGCCCCCATACCATTGCCCCACTTCAGTAGATTCAGAATGTGACGAATGCATGGTGGACGCATATATCTAAAGTGTTACACTTTCCATTGCTGGAAGAATTACCTTGACAGACGGTGTCTGTCAAACTCTCTGACAAACTACGGGGACAGGAGTCGAATCACATAAGGTTCAGAGACTTGATCTGAACCAGCGCCCTTTGAAACACAAAGAAATGGATGGCTGGAGCAAACCCGACCACACTAACTGCCAACCCTATGATCTCTTGGGAAATGTATCCCCGTAGAGCAGCCCCCCCTCCCATCCCTTTGGTAACAGTTCTGAACAAGGATTAACTTCAGCTGTGCAACTTGCTGGCCAAAATTTCAGAAACTCTGGAACCAATTTATTCCATCTGGAAATTAGTTTCAGCTTTTATTGCTGCAGAGTTTAGTCCAAACCAGACGCAATTTCCAAAAGGAGTCCTCTGTTCCTTTACCGTCAGAATTTTCCCTTTTCTAAAGCGTACTCACTTAAGAGATTTAAAATGATAATCAGCATCAAAGATCTGTGCCTTTTGTACACCAACTGCATTTTCCCACATAGTGTCTATCCCAGGTTACTTTTTATCAAGGACATGAGGAAACTTTACCATTGGTTACTATGAAAGGGAGAATGTGGAGAATTTAAACTGTTTCCTGGTAAATGTGTATTTTAGCTAGCTTTTCTCTTATGCCAGGTAGTGATTCAGCTGTTCTCCTAAAAGAGCAGCGAAATGGACTGCTCAATCTTTTTGGAAAAAAAAAAAAAGGAACAAAACTCTAACAGTAAAGTTTAAATAAAAACCTGGTCCCTAAAATCTATTTTTATAAACATTAAAAGTTTGAAAACATTGAACATTTCAAACAGTCTTATACCTAAGATTTCTTTGTTTCAGTCCATCTGCTACTGATTAAACATTTTATATTTCCATTGTGATTAATTATGCTATTTATATAGTTGAAAATGATTTGTTTGGAAAGGTATGGTCTAGTATAAGTCTTTCATTTCTAAGAATGACAGCCCTTCAAAAAGTAGACCAACACTATGCACTCAGGAAATCCACCATCTGCTTTCTTATGCTCTTATTACAAATTACAAACCTATAGAAAAACAGAATTGAGAGAAAACAGAGTATAAATAATGTTAATGGCATTCATTTGAGATGTTCAAAAATGTATCCATTTTTAATTAAGCCAAGATACTCTCTTAGTCCCCAAAGAAAATTGCCACCACTTTTTCACTATCTACACTCAGCTTTAAATTGCCAAATGGCCAGAAATTTTCAACCAGGTCTAGGAGGCACCCTTAATTTATTCTAATCTAGGCTGAGTTTCTCAGGTGTTAAAACAGACCAAGATGGTGTACATGAGGCTTAGGCATAGACTGCATCACATAAAGCGAACTGGATTAGGGTTACAGTCAATATAATTGAGGAAAAAAATGCTCTGGAGAGTGTGCAATAGACCATTTTCCAACATAAGTGTTTGTTGGTGCCAACAGACAGTAAGGACCTAATGCCAGCAATTTCCCACCATTTGAAACTTAGCTATTGTTTCATTTTTGCATGACCAAACAGGCGTCTGAAACCACAGGATAAAACCATCCTTATTCCGCCTAGCCAAACCACTTTTAGTGAATTTTGTAAACCAAAATTCAATTGCTCTCAGACTAAAATAAACTTATGCCAAATATCAGACTGTGTTTTTTTTTATATAATGACCATTATTCATCCCCAGAAAGGAGTGTGTGGCAAGTAGTTGTCCTAAAGACTATTAGCAAAGGGGGCCAGGAGCCACATATTAGGTTTGCTCCTTCTTTCCTAGCAGACGCCCTCTAATTAGCATACCCAGGGCCTCTGGGGATCTGTGCATGGCACACCATTCCCTTGTTATACGTGTCTCTGATTATCTTTCCTCTCCATCCCAACTGAAAACTATTCTATGACTTCTGGCATCTCTATTAAGTAGTGAGCCACATGGAAATGATTAACTTTTGAACTGCAAAACTGAAAACACTCTCAGGCACACTGTGGAAATGAAACATGTCATGTAGCAAAAGGGTTCCCCTGATGGAGTTTGCAGCAAGGAAGGGAAATCACTGGCTGAGATTTCGGTTTTGTTGTTGTCATTGTAGATCAAAAGAATGTGATCATCCCTTCTGATAGCTCTTTTTTTCCCCTTGGTAAACAGCCTCTGAGTGAGTTCATTAAATATTTAAACAGCCCTGGTATCTATTAATGTTATCAGACACATGAAATATGTCTGATGGATTTATTCTGCCGTTAAGGAGCCATACCCCAGCGTCCCTCCTGGGACAGTGCTCCAGCTGTTTAAACTATAATTCCATCACTGGGATGAATGGTGAAATCACTGACCGCTTTGAAGTGGACTCGTTGCTACTCAGCCTGTAAATTGCAAATGAAACCTTTCTGTAATAATGTTAAAATATGCATGCATAGGAATTAAAGCAATTGGGGTCACCAGCAAAGCCTGGTGCATTTTCTGTACCCCCTAAACAGCTGGTAGAAAGAATCCAATAAATCAATGCCTGGAGACGATTAGTGATTAGGGGGTGTATGAGGCTTTTGGGGTTCAATGGCTCTATCACCAGGTATGGGAGAATCTTAATCAATTCTCTGAAGCTTATAAGTTTTTAAAATTCCATTTTTGTTTATTATTTCATCCTGATTCTCAAAGGAAATGAATTGTGTTGATACTGTGATCCATACTTATCCTCCATAAAATCAATCTAATATGAAATTATGCATGAGGTCCTTCAAACTGTGAGCTACCTTGTTGTCCTGTTTTTACCTACTTTAAGCTCGTGAGAAATAACAATTCATGACAAATAAGATAAAGGATGTCCGCCCAAGTCTTTCATATAAAGGAAAGAGGTGTTTTCATTCACTGGTAGGTTATCCATGTCATCACAAGTATATTTATTTGTTTGTTTTATATCAATTTAAATTGTATGAAAGCCCTTAAATGATTTATAAGGAATATTGATACAGCCAGGTGTTGACATTTCCTGGAGATGGTAGTTTCAAAGACTTGGACTAATTATTTTAAGAAACTTGTTCTTTCTGAAGTCATCAAAAGGGTGGCTCCCCAGAACATGGAATATGAGCCAATTCTCTAGTACAGTCCTCTCTCAGTATCTGCAGGAAATTGATTCCAGGATGTCCAGCTATATCAAAATCCTGGGATGCTCAAGTCCCTTATGTAAAATGGTCTAGTACAGTAAGTCCTCTATATCCAAGGGGTTTTGCATCCACGAATTCAACCAACTATGGATAGAAATTTCGCTTCATGGTTGGTTGAATCCTCAGATGTGAAACCTGCACATATGGAGAGTCGACCATATATTTATTGAAAAAAATCTGAGTAAAAGTGGATCCACACAGTTCAAACCTGTGTTGTTCAAGGGTCAACTGTATTGCTAAATGTTGGCTATGTACAAGCTTGGTTGTTAATTAATAATAAGGAGATCAAACTGGTAAAAAAAAAAATCTGGGAGGTATAGTGAACACAATAAATGACAAAATACAGATCCCAAAAGATCTGATAATTAGAACAATGGTCTAAATCTAAAAAGATGACAATGGCAATAAGTGTACAATCTTACATTTGATACTGTGGGGAAAATTATATAGAAATATAGGGTTGGAGAAAGACAAATAAGGTAAATGGAAGAAGAAAATGTTTCCTAATCAAGTTTTGAAATCAATGAATTCACCCCAGCCTTTGCACGTTCTTGTATCTGTAAAGGAGGTCAATGCTAAAATGTGTGTGTGTGTGTGTGTGAGGTGGATGTTGGTGGCACCAGATCTGTGCTTTTCTGCTTTGTGCTAGAATGGCTTCAAGATTATTGTGAGTCAGCTCTATAAAGATTGCTCCTATAAGTCAACCATACTTCAATTATTAAAAAAAAAAAAGACTTCCCATAAAGGTTAATGTAAACTTATCTTTCATTGATCCATGTAGAAGTTAGCCCAGAATTGATGAGAATATGGCCTATATAATATATTTGTCACACTACTCCTTGAATATCATTGTAGAGCACTCTCCTTTAGGAATGACAGAGGTGAGCTAGAGCGTCCCAAGAGTAAACCAGATGGTAAAAGAGCTGAAATAACCTCAAAGAAATGATGACTTCTGGCACACAGTAAGTGCTCAGTATGTGAGTTAAATTGAATTGGGAACAGGTACTGGAGATGTGAGAAGGGGATTAGATCCAAGCTGTAATTTATATTTAGTATAGTATAGTATAGTATAGTATATTTTATTATATTATATTTATTATATTATATTCTCAGGCTGGGAATTGTGGTAACAATGAATATAATTAGGTTAGTTGGTGAGTTTTATAAAGAAATCAACTTCACCTGAACATGAAGAGCTTTCTAACAGGTATAGCTCTCTGATAAATAGGCCACCTTGGGATATGGTGAGTTCTCTAATAAGAAGTTCAAGTTATAAAAGATTTGGTTTGGTGTAAGATTCAAGCATGGGCTGAGAGGTTGGATGAGATGACCTGCAAACCCTCAGATTCATGAATCTATAACCTTTTAGAGCCCCCAAAGTAAGACTAGAAAAAGAATATTCCAGAATGCATACATAGCAAGTCTCTAAAAGAGCAATTTATATGAAGATGCGTCTAAGACAACACTTCTAAAGTAGTAATGTACATTTCTTCCATGGTTAAAAAAAAATTACATGACAAAGGAATAGTTTCACAAATTCAGTGAACCCAATTCAGTGTCCCCATTAGAGTGCGAAATTTTAACCAACTAAAATGCTATTTGAATTTCACTAGAGCTTTGGTGAAAGATATATTTAGTGTTTATTAACCCAGTACTTTTCCTTCCACTGCACAAAATGCCTCTTTTCCTGAAGAATCCCCTGCAGAGAATTCCCAGGCTGGGACAGTGCAGCCGCCTTGCAATTGGCATCTAAACCACAGGGCATAGCCAATAATGATTTGCAGTTAAAGTAGCTACAAGAGAAAGATGGTAGTCATTTAAAATATTTCTGCTGCTGGAATTTTTCCTTTTCATTTTTAATCACTTAAGGGTCAGTTCACATAGAATTCTGGGTTTAACCCCTTTAAATAATTTTTTTCAAAAGGATCAAGGGTATAGTATGTATAGGCACAAAGCAATATGAGTACTCCTTCACGGGACATAGCCTTTAGGGAACTAAAGATAGGTTAATTCCATGCCTGATTCATTCCATGGACCATTTAACGAGAGCCTCTGGAATTGTTCAGACAATAATGAACTCAGGATCTAAAGGTAATCACTGCTGCAATTATTAAAATTTACACGAGAATTCTATTACCCTTTCTACAGATAAGTGTCTCATATTAAGTTGTCTAGTAAGGATGCATGAACTTTTTCAATAACACCAGAAATCTCTCTTATTTGTTCTTTCTTACATCCCTTCTCCTCTGCCCCCTCAAGTATGAAACCATGCTTCTAGTTAATTCTAAGGAAATACCTATTATTTTTAATATAGTAATTTAGAACTTAAATGTCTACTTTTCTCATGTATATTAGCTCATTTAATTTCTACAATCCAGGCTTTTTTCATTATTAATAGTATTAAAAGCTAACTTCTACTGATTTCATAGCTACCTACTAAGCACATCTCAAGCACTTTTCATGCACTATCTCACTTGATACGGCAACCCCCATGAGATCAATACTATTATTATCCCCATTTGAGAGATTAAATAAACAAAACATGGGAAGGTTAGGGATGTCACTCCACAGGCCACACAGCTAGTAAGTGATGGAACCAGGATTCAATTTGGAATTTGAATTTGACAGAGCACCTATGCTTTTAACAACTACCCAACATTCCATGTTACCTTGTGGTCTAATTTTTTATTCATGGTACGTTTTAGTATATAGGTTGTACCAAGGTAATGGAAGGCTTTGAAGAGAAGTATGGCCATACATGTCTTTGTTTTGGGTAAAGACAATCCAGTGGTTCTTCTAATAAGACACAAAATGTAAATACAAAATTTCCTTTTGACTGTTACAAAACCATCAATAGCACTCATGATTATTATAAAGGTAAACAATGTGAAGTTTTCAGTGGCTCAATGAGTTCAGTAATGTTGCTATAGGAAGACAAAAATAACTCCGTTTCTGTCCTAGTTCAGTACAGATGAGAATCCAGTCAATGACTGAATAGTGAGCAAGCATCAAATACAGTTTTAATAATCTTGCATGGTTATTTTAGTAACTAATTTAGAAATCAACAAATTCTCAAAACGACATCAAAAATGTGATTTTTCACCCAAAAACTTCACGTTCAATGTGATATACAGAATATCCCAGCATGTAAAATTATATATATTGCCTTGAGTACTTATGCAAGCAATCTGAGCACAGGATCCTTTAAAAAGCTGGTTGATTATCAGTCCACAGAAAACTAAGCTGTATGTATAACCATTCAGCAAAATTTAATTCTCCTTTTCTGCTAATTCCACACTGGAAATAAAAAATGTTTTTAAAAAGTATAAGTTATATTCTGTAGAAATTTCAAAATAATTCTTAGTCATTATAAAAAAGTACTGGCTGGACAATTTTCAACCCAATTGTTCAGATGTTGTGGGAAAATCCAGGAGGAGTTGAATCTCCCTCAGTATTTGTTATTCATTTTAAAAATGAAATGCTATCACTGTATACTCAGTAAGTGGGTGTACTCAAGATTGGGAGAAGTCAAGCACATTTGATTCCAATGATTGCTTTAAATTATTTTTCAAACATTTTGGGTTTGAGGAAACTCAAAACACATTTTCCAAGTTCTCTTTTCCTTTTAAACTCTTGTGTTCAGTAAGAGAAGTTTAAACCATATGTTTCTAATTCATTTTGATTTAACTCATCAAATTGTTGATTTTTAAGAGCTATTTGATGTCTAAAAGCTTTTTGATGGTTGTGATTCTTCCCTCTGAAATAGCATTTTGTTTTTTCATGTGTAATCACATGTGGGTCTCAAAGATTCATGCTCCACGTACCAAGAGTTTAAGTGGGTGCTAACTCATTTAAACCTATTTCAGACATCCAGGGGGATTATGACATGTATAATAGCTCAGAGTGCTCAAACCAGTTTTTATTTAAATATCTTTCTTTTCAAATCCAACCTTAGTCATGCTATGGATACATCTTATGAAATCTAAAAATAGTTTTTACTTGTATCTGATTTCATTTAAGCAGGAGATAAAATCAACATAACATTTGTTGAAACATATCATTGGTGGGAGGGCATGTCTGTATTGAAGACGAAAAAGAAAAAAGAACATTGCCACTATACTAATAAAAATTCATTTGCTCATCCAATGGGCCCATAAATGAGATAGAACCATAACTTGTTTGGGGGAGGTTTAAACAAGTCCTTATAATTCTTATTATACAATTTAGAACAAAGGAAACCAGCAGTTTTAGAAATTGGGATATACATAGGGGAAATCTCCTACCTTGCTTTTGCCTTTCTTTTCTTAGAATCGAAATGGAAGGAAATGAATGATAAATGTCGGTCTGCCCACATGATTAAAATACTCTGGCCCAAGGCAAAGTGTCCCATCATCAAATACCAATGGTTTAACACCCCCACTGAAAGAAAGGTTATCAGATGGGGGGGGCCCTCAATGAATTATTTCCCATGAATAGAGACAGAGTGAAGAAAAAAGGATTTCACAGATCTTGTGAAATTCTAGACTGCCCTGAAGCCTAAAGCAACATGCACATAAAAGCTAGCATCCATCTTGTCTTGGTCAGGGAAAATATGTTCTTTTTCTTGCCATGAAACATCACAGAGAACTGATTTTCATGCACAAATGTCTGCCCAGTGCACAAATCTGCAAAGCAAACATCCAAAACTAGCCCAACAAATGACTCTTAGGTTAATCGGTGGATGTTTGCATTATAGATGTTTTTACTGTGAATAATATATATCCTCACACTGGAGCCCCTAAAGGGTTCCTGAAACATGAGGAGCTTAGCCTCAAGTGTGAAAAGTAAAGGCTTTCTGGTACTTTGGTTAACACTGAAAAATAGAGATGAGGGAAATGTTTCCTCTCCTAACTCATAGAGGAGTCACTGGCTAATGTAACCTGGAGAAACTATCCTTGCCAGCCCAAAAGCACACGATGCCCTTTCTTCTGTATGAGAAAACTCTTGGGAAAAGAAAGATGAGCAAAATGCTTCCTTTCCAGATGTGAAAAAAATAATTGTTGCTTCCCAACCCATTCTTTCAAATGGACACAAGTCAACCTCCATTGGATATTCATTTTTTCTCATTGGGTTCTTTGTCATAGCATTATCTCAAGAGTGAAAAACTTAAACGCCAGAACAGTTCATTTTAAATAAGAAATAGTAGCTTAATGCTAACCCCTTGATATTAAATTCACTGACCAAAATCATCTTGCAGAAACAATGCAGAGAAAACTCGCACCATAATAGTCTTTATAGGAATATGCAAAACACACATGCACATGCACGTGCGTGTGTGCACGTGTGCGTGCACACACACACACACAGAGTCTAGGATTTTATTATTGACCAAGAACATTTACTTAAAGATTTTTGACAAATTGATACTAATACTTTTTAAAATGAAAGCAAAAGTTCATCTAGGTAGCCTGCCTTTTCCTAGTTTGTATCTTGAAATTGAAATAATTTTTAAAGCTAAAGGTGCAAAGGGATTGCAGACCTCTGAAGTATGTTTGCTGTATCAATACAAACTGAAGTTCACCTAGTATTCTTGCCTATATCTCCATCTGACTGATGTCACTGTGGGACAGATTCTTTCTTTTTGAGGAACGGGTGCAAGAAACCTCTGTCACAGTGGTCCTTAAGCCTACTGCATATTAGAATCATCTAGAGAGCTTTCAAAAAGTTTCAATGCCCAAGCCTTACTCTAGATAAAATGTATCAGAATTTCTAGGGTTGGGGCCCAGGCAACAGCATTTTAAAAGCTCCCCAGTGTTTTGTAATGTTCAGCCAGGTTTAATTTTTTTCTTGAGAACTTCCTATCACCTTGGTCCATCAGCTCCAGAGAGTAAAAGTTGGGGACTGGTGATGAGAGAAAATCGGAGGGTACCCAGAATAACTACAGCTGTTATATGTAAACAATGATGCCCATACACACACATACACACTCCATAATAAAAGATGTAAATCCCAATAAATATGACTTTAAAACTGAGTTTCCTGTTTGCAATCTTTGAACCACACTTCAGGGGGAAAAATTAGTGACCTGTCATGACCTTTACATTAGTACCGTGAGTGATACTGTGAAACAAAATGATATTTATAATTCCCTTTAATTATAAATCTTATATTTAATACTTTTCTAATTTTTATTTTGGGTTTTTTGTTATAACTGAAATAATACTTCATTTAGGCCTTAGTGTCCTGGACAATTCTCTCTTAACTTGAAAGTAACTTCGTAAACTTTAATATTATTCTCTATGTCAATATGGAGTTAAAAAGAAACTACAATTTTTGGTGTTCAAAACATCAAATTTATTAAATAAATGCTGCTATCCTTTGTTTAATCTCCATCAAAGACATCATAAATGCTGATTTTTAAAAAATATAACCAAAAATGACATTTCATAATTCATTTACCACATAATTTAACTGCTTGTACTCCTTAATTGAAAATTCTGGTTACACAATTAAGAAAAAAATGCTTCATAACAATTTAATAAAAAACAGAGGAAAACTATTAAAAATCACCTTGCCTGTCTCTGAAGGTCATACGTGTGTTAAAAAATGTATAATCTTTTCCCAAAGACTAGGGTCTAAAATATCTGATGATTAAAAATCATATGGATATGATAATTACTAAAATAAAATAATGAAACTCTAGGAATAATAATTAGAATAAATTACTTCAAGAAATGTCAAAGATCTAAAATTTCTTAGAGGAATATACTGATGCAAAGGCATTTACTATGTGTCAGACACCGCCCTTGTCATGTGTCATACACCTTGCATTGATTCTCTGTGTTTGAAAGCTGTCAAAATATTTTTCTCCTCATTTAAGATTACTAATGGCCTCTCGTTTTTGAAAATGGGTGAACACTGTTAGTCTATATCATATGTTAGGTCTCTGAAGCATTTGCTCTGTTGACCACACTCTCATTCTTGAAACTTCTCCTTTATCTACCATGAAACCTGGTGTTCCTTTTATATGCCTGGCTTTAATACCCTTGTGGGTTTTCCCTTCTTAGACCACACCATAAATGAAGCTATTCCCCAAGTTTCTGTCTTTGATCCTCTTCTCTCCTCATAGCTCTTAATTTGCATACCACTTTAGCCCCTCTTGTTACTTCCATTTTCACTATTTACTAATGTCTCCTAATTTTCTAGTTGTAGCCTGTCTTGCTCTGGACTCTCCAGATGTCTATATATACATCTCTACTTGTGACTCTCACAGACACCTTAAATTCATTATCTCTCCCCATTCCATCCCCAACCTGCTGTTCCTCTTCTGTGTTCTGATCTCAGTGAACCCATTTACCCTTTTGCCCCCAACCCAAGTCTTAAACTTGAGTTGCTTCCTGCTTAAAATCCTCCTTGGTGCATTCTCAAGCCTTCCAGGTAGAGCCAAGAATTCTTGGCGTGTCAAACAGTCCCTTAATGATCTGTCCTCCACTAGTTTCTCCAGCCTGGTCTCACCCTTCTGCCCACCCAGCCCCCCTGGCAGTATAACCTTGACCTTGCTCTCTGTATATATTCCTTTCTCTCCCTGGAATATCCTTCTTCTTTACCTCACCCTAATCTTCTCCACACCCCTCTGGCCAACTTCTGTTTACCCATTAAAAATATGGATGGACATATATGGATTAGTCTCTCTAGAAGCCTTTCCTAATTTGTCAGAACCCTCATACTCCTCTTATCTTTTCCTCTTCCACAGTACTTTTCCATTCACTAAGACATTATCTTCTTTCTTCACCACTAAACTGTAAATTCCTGGAAGATGGGACCATGCCTTAGTATCTTTTAAGAATTTAGGGGGAGTGCCTTCAAGATGGCAGAGGACTAAGATGTGGAGATCACCTTCCTCCCCACAAATACATCAAAAATACATCTACGTGTGGAAAAATTCCTACAGAACACCTACTGAACACTGGCAAGAAGACTCAGACTTCCCAAAAGGCAAGAAACTCCCCCATGTACCTGGGTAGGGCAAAAGAAAAAAAGAAAAAAACAGAGACAAAAGAATAGGGATGGCATTTGCACTTCTAGGAGGGAGCTGTGAAGGAGGAAAAGTTTCCACGAACTAGGAAACCCCTACACTGGCGAAGATGGGGGGTGGGGGGTGGGGGGGGAGGAAGCTTCAGAGCCACGGAGGAGAGTGCAGCAACAGGAGTACAGAGGACAAAGCAGAGAGATTCCCACACAGAGGATCGGTGCCAACCAGCACTCACCAGCCTGAAAGGCTTGTCTGTTCACTGGCCAAGGCAGGTGGGGGCTGGCAGCTGAGGCTTGGGATTCGGAGGTCAGATCCCAGGGAGAGGACTGGGGTTGGCTGCGTTAGCACAGTCTGAAGGGGGCTAGTGCGCTACAGCTAGCCGGGAGGGAGTCCGGGAAAAAGTCTGGACCTGCAAAAGAGGCAAGAGACCATTGTTTTGGTTGCACAAGGAGAGGGGATTCCTTCCCCATGAGCCCACAGAAGGCAGAGTACTGCCTAAATGAGCTCCAGAGATGGGCGCGAGCCACGGCTATGAGCTCAGACACCAGAGACGGGCATGAAGTGCTAATGCTGCTGCTGCAGCCACAAAGAATCCTATGTGCAAGCACAGGTCACTATGCACACGTCCCCCCACCCCACCCCCAGGAGCCTGTGCCGCCTGCCACTGCCAGGGTCCCATGATCCGGGGGCAAGTTCCCCGGGAGAATACACGGCATGCCTCAGGCTGTTGCAACGTTATGCTGGCCTCAGCTGCCGCAGGCTCGCCCTGCATTCCAATTATAATTACTGTACCCCTCCCCTCACCCCCCACCCCGGCTTGAGTGAGCCAGAGCCCACTAATCAGCCACTGCTTTAACCCCCTCCTGTCTGGGTGGGAACAGAAGCCTGAGGGCAACCTACATGCAGAGATGGGACCAAAACCAAAGCTGAACCCCAGGAGCTTTGCAAACAAAGAAGAGAAAGGGAAATTCCTCCTTGCAGCCTTAGGAGTAATGGATTAAATCCCCACAATCAACTTGCAGTACCCTGCATCTATGAAATACGTGAATAGACAATGAATCCACCCAAAATTGAGGTGGTGGATTTTGGGAGCAACTGTAGACTTGGGGTTTGCTGTATGGGACTGACTTGTTTCTGATTTTTATATTTATATTAATATAGTTTTTTTGTTTGTTTGTTTGCGGTACGCGGGCGTCCCACTGCTGCGGCCTCTCACTTTGCGGAGCACAGGCTCCAGACGCGCAGGCTCAGCAGCCATGGCTCACAGGCCCAGCTGCTCTGTGGCATGTGGGATCCTCCTGGACTGGGGCACGAACCCGTGTCCCCTTCACTGGGAGGCGGACTCTCAACCACTGCACCACCAGGGAAACCCTATATTAGTGTAGCTTTTAGCACTTTGAATCACTGGTGCATTTGTTTATTGGATTGGTTGCTATATTCTTTTTTTTTTTTTGGGGGGGGGTATGCCGGCCTCTCACTGTGTGGCCTCTCCCGTTGCGGAGCACAGGCTCCGGACGTGCAGGCTCAGCGACCATGGATCACGGGCCCAGTGGCTCCGTGGCATGTCGAATCTTCCTGGACAGGGGCACGAACCACGTCCCCTGCATTGTCAGGCGGACTCAACCACTGTGCCACCAGGGAAGCCTTATATTCTTTTTTTTAAATTACATTTTAAATATTCTTAATTTTAATAATTTTTTTAATTTAATTATTTTAGTTTATTTTATTTTCAATGTTCATTTTCTTCTTTTTTCTTTTTTTTTCTCCCTTTTCTTCTGAGTTGTGTGGCTGACAGGGTTATGATGCTCTGGCTGGGTGTCAAGCCTGAGCCTCTGAGGTGGGAGAGATGAGTTCAGGACTTTCATCCACCAGAGACCTCCCAGCCCCAAGTAATATGAATCAGTGAGAGCTCTCCCAAAGATCTCCACCTCAACACTAAGACCCAGCTCCACACAACGACCAGCAAGCCCCAGTGCTGAACACCGTGTGCCAAACAACTAGCAAGGCATGAACACAACACCATCCACTAGCAGAGAGGACTCCTAAAATTATACTAAGTTCACAGACACCCCAAAACACTCCACCAGATGCAGCCCTGCCCACTGAAAGACAGGACCCAGCCACACCCACCAGAACACAAGCACCAGTCCCCTCCACCAGGAAGCTTACACAACCAACTGAACATACATTATTCACTGGGGCAGACACTGAAAACAACAGGAGCTATGAACCTGGAGCCTGAGAAAAGGAGACCCCAAACAGAGTAAGTTAACCAAAATGGGAAGACAGAGAAATATGTAACAAGGTAAAAGCAAGGTAAAAAAAAAAAAAAAAAAACTATCAGACCAAACAAATGAAGAGGAAATAGGTAGTCTACCTGAAAAAGAATTCAGAGTAATGATAGTAAAGATGATCAAAAATCTTGGAAATAGAATGGAGAAAATACAAGAAACGTTTAACAAGGACCTAGAAGAAGTAAAGAGCAAACAAACAATGATGAACAACACAATAAATGAAATTAAAAATTCTCTAGAAGGAACAAAGAGCAGAATAACTGAGGCAGAAGAACGGATAAGTGACCTGGAAGATAAAATAGTGGAAATAACTACAACAGAGCAGAATAAAGAAAAAAGAATTGAGGACAGTCTCAGAGACCTCTGGGACATTGAACATACCAACATTCAAATTATAGGGGTCCCAGAAGAAGAAGAGAAAAAGAAACGGTCTGAGAAAATATTTGAAGAGATTATAGTTGAAAACTTCTCTCACATGGGAAAGGAAATAGTAAATCAAGTGCACAAAGTGAAAAGAGTCCCATACAGGATAAATCCAAGGAGAAACATGCAAAGACACATATTAATCAAACTATCAACAATTAAATAAAAAAATATTAAAAGCAGCAAGGGAAAACCAACAAATAACATACAAGGGAATCCCCATAAGGTTAACAGCTGATTTTTCAGCAGAAATTCTACAAGCCCGAAGGGAGGGCAGGACATATTTAAAGGGATGAAAGGGAAAAAAACTACAACCATGATTGCTCTACCCAGCAAGGATCTCTTTCAGATTCCACAGAGAAATTAAAACCTTTACAGACAAGCAAACGCTAAGAGAATTCAGCACCACTAAACAAGTTTTACAGTGAATGCTAAAGGAACTTCTCTAGGAAGGAAACACAAGAGAAGGAAAAGACTTACAATAATAAACCCAAACCAATTAAGAAAATGGTACTAGGAACATACATATAGATAATTACCTTAAATGTAAATGGATTAAAGGCTCCAACCAAAAGGTACAGACTGGCTGAATGTATACAAAAACAAGACTGGTATATATGCTATCTACAAGAGACCCACTTCAGACCTAGGGACAGATACAGACTGAAAGTGAGGGGATGGAAATAGATATTCCATGCAAGTGGAAGTCAAAAGAAATCTGGAATAGCAATTCTCATATCAGACAAAACAGACTTTAAAACAAGGACTATTAAAAGAGACAAAGAAGGACACTACATAATGATCAAGGGATCAATCCAAGAAGAAGATATAACAATTGCAAATATTTATGCACTCAACATAAGAGCACATCAATACATAAGGCAAATGTTAACAGCCATAAAAGGGGAAATCTACAGTAACACAATAGTAGTAGGGAGCTTTAACACCCCATTTTCACCAATGCGCAGATCAAACAAAATGCACATAAATAAGGAAACAAAAACATTAAATGACACATTAAACAAAATGGACTTAATTGATATTTATAGGACTTTCTATCCAAAAACAACAGAATAAACATTCTTCTCAAGTGCTCATTGAACATTCTCCAGGATAGATCATATCTTGGGTCACAAATCAAGCTTTGT
The DNA here is from genome assembly GCF_964165515.1 of Mesoplodon bidens. Classification (NCBI taxonomy): domain Eukaryota; kingdom Metazoa; phylum Chordata; class Mammalia; order Artiodactyla; family Ziphiidae; genus Mesoplodon; species Mesoplodon bidens. Next base: position 35,918,068 of record NC_138173.1, on the reverse strand, counting down.
TAAATTTAAGAAACTTGAAATTATATTAAGTATCTTTTCCAACCACAACACTATGAGACTAGATATCAATTACAGGAAAAAATCTGTAAAACTTACAAACACATGGAGGCTAAAGAATACACTACTGAATAACGAAGAGATTACTGAAGAAATCAAAGAGGAAATCAAAAAATACCTACAAACAAATGACAATGAAAACACGATGACCCAAAACATATAGGATGCAGCAAAATCAGTTCTAAGGAGGAAGTTTATAGCAATACAATCCTACCTTAAGAAACAAGAAACATCTCAAATAAAAAGCTTAACCTGACACCTAAAGAAATTAGAGGAAGACGAAAAAGCCCCAAAGTTAGTAGAAGGAAATAAATCATAAAAATCATATCAGAAATAAATGAAAAAGAAATGAAGAAAACAATAGCAAAGATCAATAAAACAAAAAGTTGGTTCTTTGAAAAGATAAACAAAATTGATAAACCATTAGCCAGACTTATCAAGAAAAAAAGGGAGAAGACCCAAATCAACAGAATTAGAAATGAAAAATGAGAAGTAACAACTGATGCTGAAGAAATACAAAGGATCATGAGAGATTACTACAAGCAACTATATGCCAATAAAATGGACAACCTGGGAGAAATGGACAAGTTCTTAGAAAAGCACAACCTTCTGAGACTGAACCAGGAAGAAATAGAAAATATGAACAGACCAATAACAAGCACTGAAATTGAAATTTTGATTAAAAATCTTCCAACAAACAAAAGCCCAGGACCAGATGGCTTCACAGGCGAATTCTATCAAACATTTAGAGAAGAGCTAACACCTATCCTTCGCAAACTCTTCCAAAATATAGGAGAGAGAGGAACACTCCCAAACTCATTCTATGAGGTCACCATCACCTTGATACCAAAAGCAGACAGAGATGTCACAAAAAAAAGAAAACTATAGACCAATATCACTGATGAACACATATGCAAAAATCCTCAACAAAATACTAGCAAATACAATCCAACAGCACATTAGAAGCATCATACACCATGATCAACTGAGGTTTATCTCAGGAATGCAAGGAGTCTTCAATATACGCAAATCAATCAATGTGATACACCATATTAACAAATTGAAGGAGAAAAACCATATGATAATCTCAATAGATGCAGAGAAAGCTTTCAACAAAATTCAACACCCATTTATGATAAAAACCCTGCAGAAAGTAGGCATAGACGGAAATTACCTCAACATAATAAAGGCCATATATGACAAACCCACAGCCAACATGGTCCTCAATGGTGAAATACTGAACCCATTTCCACTAAGATCAGAAACAAAACAAGGTTGCCCACTCTCACCACTCTTATTCAACCTAGTTTTGGAAGTTTTAGCCACAGCAATCAGAGAAGAAAAGGAAATAAAAGGAATCCAAATTGGAAAAGAAGAAGTAAAGCTGTCACTGTTTGCAGATGGCATGATACTATACGTAGAGAATCATAAAGATGCTACCTGAAAACTGCTAGAGCTAATCAATGAATCTGGTAAAGTAGCAGGATACAAAATTAATGCACAGAAATCTCTTGCATTCCTATACACTAATGATGAAAAATCTGAAAGAGAAATTAAGGAAACACTCCCATTTATCCTTGCAACAAAAAGAGTAAAATACCTAGGAATAAACCTACCTAAGGAGGCAAGAGACCTGTATGCCGAAAGCTATAAGACATTGATGAAATAAATTAAAGATGATACAAACAGATGCAGAAATATACCATGTGCTTGGATTGAGAGAATCAACATTGTGGAAATGACTGTACTACCCAAAGCAATCTACAGATTCAGTGCAATCCCTATCAAACTATCACTCACATTTTTACAGAACTAGATCAAAAAAAAAAAAATCACAGCTTCTATGGAAACACAAAAGACCCTGAATAGCTAAAGCAATCTTTAGAAAGAAAAATGGAGCTGGAGGAATCTGGCTTCCTGACTTCAGACTATACTACAAAGCTATAGTAATCAAGACGGTATGGTACTGGCACAAAAACAGAAATATAGATCAATGGAACAGGATAGATAGCCCAGAGATAAACCTACACACATATGGTTACCTTATCTTTGTTAAAGTAGGGAAGAATACACAGTGGAGAAAAGACAGCCTCTTCAATAATTGGTGCTGGGAAAACTGCACAGCTACATGTAAAAGAATGAAATTAGAGCACTCCCTAACACCATGCACAAAAATAAACTCAAAATGGATTAAAGACCTAAATGTAAGGCCAAACACTATAAAACTCTTAGAGAAAAGCATAAGCAGAACACTCTATGACATAAAGCATAGCAAGATCCTTTTTGACACATCTCCTAGAGTTATGGAGATTAAAACAAAAATAAACAAATGGGACCTAATGAAACTTAAAAGCTTTTGCACAGCAAAGGAAACCATAAGCAAGACGAAAAGATAACCCTCAGAATGGGAGAAATATTTGCAAATGAAGCAACTGAGAAACGATTAATCTCCAAAATATACAAGAAGCTTATGCAGCTCAATATCCAAAAATCAAACAACCCAATCCAAACATGGGCTGAAGACCTGGGTAAACATTTCTCCAAAGAAGATATACAAATTGCCAACAAATACATGAAAGGATGTTCAACATCACTAATCATTAGAGAAAGGCAGATCAAAACTACAATGAGTTATCACCTCACACTGGTCAGAATGGCCATCATCAGAAGATCTACAAACAAACAATAAATGCTGGAGAGGGTGTGGAGAAAAGGGAACCCTCTTGCATTGTTTGTGGGAATGTAAATTGATACAGCCACTATGGAGAACAGTAGGGAGGTACCTTAGAACTACCATATGACCCAGCAATCCCACTACTGGGCACATACCCTGAGAAAGCCATAATTCAAAAAGAGTCATGTACCACCACAATGTTCATTGCAGCACTATTTACAATAGCCTGGACATGGAAGCAACCTAGGTGTCCATCAACAGATGAATGGATAAAGAAAATGTGGCACATATATATAATGAAATATTAATAAGCAATAAACAGAAATGAAATTGAGTTATTTGTAGTGAGGTGGATGGATCTAGAGTCTGTCATACAGAGTGAAGTAAGTCAGAAAGAGAAATACGAATACTGTATGCTAATACATATATATGGAATCAAAAAAAAAAAGAATGGTTATGAAGAACCTAGGGTCAGGACAGGAATAAAGATGCAGATGTAGAGAATGGACTTGAGGATACGGGGAGGGGGAAGGGTAACCTGCGACGAAGTGAGAGAGTGGCATGGACATATATAAACTGCCAAATATAAAATAGATAGCTAGTGAGAAGCAGCTACATAGCACAGGGAGATCAGCTCGGTGCTTTGTGATCTCCTAGAGGGGTGGGATAGGGAGGGTGGGAGGGAGACTCAAGAGGGAGGGGACATGGAGATATATATATATATATATATATATATATATACATACAGCTGATTCACTTTTTTATACAGCAGAAACTAACACAACATTGTAAAGCAATCATACTCCAATAAAGATGTTAAAAAATAAAAGAATTTATTATATCTAGTACAAAAGAGGTGTTAATAAATGTTGGTGGAATGAATGAATGAATGAATTGATGAATAAAAGAAGCCCTTCTCAAAGAGTACATTTACATTTTAATGCAGGTCTTCTTAATCGAGTTTCCCTGGATGGATTTCAGGTGGAATCTATATGTGAGCCACCTGAAATGTCCACATATATTTCCTGGGAAGAGAGCTCATAGCTTTTACCAGATTTCCCTCTCTTCCCCCTTAATAGTTAAATACATTATGAAAGAAACCTTAAGGGGTTCATAATCCCCTCAATTTTAAATATGGTAAATATGAACCATCTTCCAAAAGTTCATACTGACCAGTTAATATGTTGGGGAAAGTATTAAGAACACATACTTCTGCTCCTAATTAAACCAAGCTGGTTCTTGTAAAGGAATCAACCACCAAATATGTAAAATTTTATTAACTGTGTACTGGATGCATTTATATTTTTCCAGCCAAACACATTTACAAAAATTATTTTATTTCCTGCTACCAGCACTTGTTGAGGGTATCATCTTCTTTAATTTAAAATAGGGAAATTCAGGCTCAGGATGAATGACTTGACCAAGAATATACTCAGTTTGTGGGAAAGAATCCCAGCTTACATAGCTCTTTTCCAATTTAAAAAATAGATAAAGCAATGAAATATCCAGCTTCTATTTCAGATGTTGAATAATCACAGATTTGACCACTCAGTATCAATTTAACTAGTAATTGCTGAGGACCACTTGGTGCAAGGTATGGTATTAGAAGCTGGCATCAGAGAGCCCATGGCATTAGTTAGCATCTAATGTTTTATATCAAGTACCAAAGACCCTATATTTTTTCTGTATTGCTCAATGATATTTTTTAGATGTATTTACTTATTTAAAAAAAAATTTAGAATAGTTTTAGGTTCACAGCAAAATTGAGCAGAAAGTAAAAAGATTTCCCATATATCGCCTGCCCCACACAGGCATAGCCTCCCCCACCATGAACATCCCCCACCAGAGTGGTATATATGTTACAACTGATGAACCTACATTGACACATCATCATCCAAAGTCCATAGTTAACATTAGGGTTCACTCTCGGTGTGAACATTCTATGGGTTTGGACAAATGTACAACGACATGAATCCACCATTATAATATTGTACAGAGTATTTCACTGCTCTCTGTGAAATCCTCTGTGTTCCTCCTATTTATCCCTTTCCCTCCCCCAACTCCTGGCACCCAGTGATCTTTTTACTGTCTCCCTAGTTGTGCCTTTTCCAGAATATAGTTGGAATCATACAGTATGTAGGCTTTCCACATTAGCTTCTCTCAATTAGTAATGTAAATTTAAGATTCCTCCATATCTTTTCATGGCTTCATATCTCATTTTTTTAGATTTGAATAATATTCCATTATCTGCTAGAGGTACCTCAGTTTATTAATCCATTCACCTGATGAAAGACATCTTGGCTGCTTTCAAGTTATGGTAGTTATGAATAAAACTTATAAACATCCATGTACAGATTTTTGTGGGGACATAAGTTTTCAGCTCCTTTGGGTAAATGCCAGGGACTGTGATAGCTGGGTCATATGGTAAGAGTATGATAGGTTTGTTAAGAACCACCAAACTTCCTAAGTGATTGTACCATTTTGTGTTCCCATGACCAATGAATGAGAGTTCTGTGGCTCCACATCTTCACTACATTTGATATGGTCAGCTCAATGATTTTTATCCAGAATAATGGTTACTCTGTGAATCACAGACACAAGGTGAGTTTAAAATTTGAATTTGGAAAATGTAAATATTTTCTTTAAAATAAAACTTAAAATTTCTGTAACATACAACTCGCCCTTAAATTTGCAAATGAATTTCTTCCATTTTTCTGGAGTAAATCTTACGAAATCTAATCCTCTGAACTTAAGCAGTATCCTCAAACTTTAGTGAGAATAAAAATCACTGGAAATTTGTGGTCCAGCCTTCTCCCCCACTCCCCTCAGGTTATGGTTTAGGCAGTGAGTAGTGAGCCTATAAATCTGCTTTTTTTTTTTTTTTTTTTGCGGTACGCAGGCCTCTCACTGTTGTGGCCTCTCCTGTTGCGGAGCACAGGCTCCGGATGTGCAGGCTCAGCGGTCATGGCTCACGGGCCCAGCCACTCCGCGGCATGTGGGATCTTCCCGAACCGGGGCATGAACCCGTGTCCCCTGCATCGGCAGGCGGACTCTCAACCACTGTGCCACCAGGGAAGCCCTAAATCCGCTTTTTAACTGTGTGCATTTCAAGTGCTTCCATTGCAAGTGCAGGAGCCACAAGTAAGAATCGTTCTTGGAAACTCAGGTCCTAACCATAAGTTCAGGTACAGCAGCCTGCAATAAAAACTCTTTAAATGACTTCTCCTATGTCAGTATATGTCTCAGGATCCAATCATAGCCCTGATTGTCATTCACCTGCATTCATGTCCAGCCCTCTTGGTAGAAGGGAGCCAGACAGTGATGCAACTTGGATCCTAGATTACCTCTGACAGAGGAAGTCTTGGGACTATTTTTCCCTTATCTTACTTTTATGCTTTAAAGAGCTATTCTTGGCTTATGACCAAATATGAATTGATGATTTGTGAATGTTCATATACTTTAAAATATTACATAATACTGTCTATATATTTAATGCTAAATTAATTACTTTGGGTGAATGGCTTCAGTCTGTTTTAAAATACACTTTTTTTCTGTTCATAAGACTACAGGAAATAACATCACCTGGTGCCTCAAACCACCAAGGCTCAGAGGGAGATGCATTAAGTTCTTATGGTACCATAGCCTTTCCCTTGCAGAGCATTTGTTAGCCCTTGATTGTTTCCAAACTGAGTAAATAGAAGCCAGCGTCGCTTCATTTCTCATCCTGCCACGTGAATGTAAAATTCCTTTTCCTTAACTGAGATATGTAAGGTAACCCTCCCTACATCCACTTATGCCTAGTTATGTCAAGCTTGCTCCAAAGATTCAGGCTCTAATGTGAGTGCTAGCCTATGACTTGGGGTTGGGGGTAGGGAATGTTCTATTTTCCATACTCCAGAATTCACTAGGTCTGATTTGAAAAACTCCTTCTATTTCTTCTCTTTGAGCTCTGATGTGATTTTCAACTCCTTTTTTTTTTTTTTTTTTTTTTTTAGTTTCTGCTTTATATCAAAGTGAGTCAGTCATACATATACATCTGATCCCACATCCCTTCCCTCTTGCGTCTCCCTCCCTCCCACCCTCCCTATCCCACCCCTCCAGGCGGTCACAAAGCACCGAGCTGATCTCCCTGTGTTATGCGGCATACAGAGTGAAGTAAGTCAGAAAGAGAAAGACAAATACCGTATGATTTTCAACTCTTGATTTCAATAAAGGCTCATCACACAAAATTTCTTTTTATGTAGCTGCTGTTAAGACAAATGGACTTAGGGCTTGATGAAGAAGAAAAAAAAACTCACAACCTACTTAATCAGGTCACATCTATTTTTCTCAGTGCACCATTTTAGAGGGTTTGTTGTTTCTCATCTTAAGAACAAAGATTCTAATAGAATTTATAATGATCATGGAATTGTGACATTGGTTTCTCAAAAGGATATTTTAAAGCATTCCTTATGCTTACTCTTTGGAGCATTTAGTCTTTCAACTATTCTGATCTACACAGTGTTGGATCCTTTGCCACACTGGCCTTTGTTTAGTTCCTGGAACCCAACAAGTTGTCCTACCTCCTAGTGTTTGCATATATAACTTCACTGCCGAGAAAACACCTGTTACTCTCCCCAAGGTCAGCATCTCTCTGCTTCATGTCTGCTCCAGTGAAAGGACTACCCTTCTCAACCCATTTAAAGCAGCTTCCCCCATTATTTCTTTCTTTTTTTTTTTACAGCTTTATTGGAGTATAATTGCTTTACAATCGTGTGTTAGTTTCTGCTTTATAACAAAGTGAATCAGTTATACATATACATATGTTCCCATATCTCTTCCCTCTTGTGTCTCCCTCCCACCCTCCCTATCCCACCCCTCTAGGTGGTCACAAAGCACCGAGCTGATCTCCTTGTGTTATGCGGCTGCTTCCCACTAGCTATCTATTTTACATTTGGTGGTGTATATATGTCAATGCCACTCTCTCACTGCCCCATTATTTCTTGTAGAAGCGTGTTTTGTTCCTTCATGACAATTACAATAGTAGCTAACATGTACTGTGTTCTTCCTACATGCCAGACCATGTTCCAAGTTTTTTGCAGATATCAGTTTTTTCTCATTTTAATCATGAATATACATACTTTTATTATGTTAAAATGAAGAAATTGAGGAACAAAAAGGTTTAATAACTAGTCCACAGTCAAACAGCAAGTAAGTTTTAGAGCCAGGATTTGAACTCACAAAATCTGATTCTAGAACTCATGCTCTTCAAACAACACTGTACTCTCTCTTGTAGTTGGTAATTATATCTATACCTATATCTATATATTTACCTGCTTATTGTCTGTCTTAAGTAGAAGCACCATGAGATGAGGGACCATATTGATTCTGTCCATTAATGTATACCTAATACCTAACACTAACACAGTATTTGGCAGATAATATGCACTTAATAAAGGAAGGAAGGAAGGAAGAGAGGAAGGGATGGAGGGAGGGAGAGAGGAAAAGAAAGGAAAGGGAAGAGAAAAACAACTGACACGACCAAAGAGAGGTTATAGTTTCAGTGGTACTCACACTAGTTTCATTCATCTCAGACCTGGATGAGCTTGATCATGGAGGAATAAATTTCAACTCTGTTTTCTAAGTGTAGAATGGAGGATAAGGTCCAAACTGTGCACTACACTGCCAGTGTAATAACCTTAATTCAGAATAAGCACTTTACCTTTCTTGAGTTTCAGTGAAAAGTGATGTAGCTGAAATATATCTGGGTTATGAGTACATGTTCTCATTGTATCAGCAGACACAACTCCCAGTGCTCAGGTAATGTGGATGGAAGACTAGCAATATGTTCCAGACAGCAGGGAGGCTTTGTCCAAAGTTTGCTTCTGCAAAGAAAAAGTAGTGAGTTACCCGAACAAACTAATACTGTGCAGGTCTTGGAAGTCGCTGCAATGTGGGTGGGCAATACTGAGAGTGGGACAATCAGCCACACCCTTGTCAAGCAAATCAATGTCAAATAAGTTGGTTTGATTTCAGGGTGACAGAATGACAAGTAGAAACCTGGCTCCCATGAGGCTAGGGCTTACCCATGACATGCATAATCTCTTCCTTTTTAACTGACTAGGGTTTGGAGGAGTTGGATGGGGGAAGAGAGGAGTGGCAGATGAGTGAGAGGGACCCAGGGGATAGAAGAGAAACAGGGCTCTGAATGACTACCAACCCACAGAATGTTCTCTAAATGCTGTTTGGGAGATGATGCTTTCAGGGAGCACAGATCTTGTTTCTGTTTGCAGAGCAGACATTGGCGGGTGCATGCCTGCAGGAGCACGAATTATACTTCTCCGTGTCTGATTTGTAACTAGACCTGTACACTCTTAGAAATGTTAATAGACAAATATAAATTTAGGTACAAAGGAAAATCTAATAAGAGCATTTGAATGAGTAAGAAATGTCCAATTTTTTTCAGTCATTAGGACTGGAGGAACATGCTTATAGTAATTAAGTAAGATTGATTTCGAGGCCGAACACCACCCACAATTTGTGTAGTCTGGGGGTCAGGCGGGCAGCTGCAGAAACCGCTCGGCTAATTATGAGAATTCACTGTTCGTTAATAGAATCTCTCTCCACAAACAGCAGCTGTGTGTTTGCTCACGCAAATTATTAATTCTGGCCTCGCCTCAGCTGCAAGTTTCTGCTACTCGGAAAGCAATCCTCAGATAGAAGTGTCAGTTATCACCCAAGCGATACCGAGGAAGGAAGAAAAATATGAAATGAAAGCAAATATGCCCTAATCAGAGGTGTATAAAGATTTTGCATCTACCTCCCTTTTCTACCTTTCACTCCCAAACAATTGAATGCCAATTTGGGAACTCATTAATCTGTAGGCAACCCAGCGAGATCTAATTTATACCTGTCAGGAGCAATGGGCAGCAGCTAATAGGAAAGTAATTGCAGTATAAGTCTGCTTTCCCACTTGATAGTATGCAAGATTTTACTGACAGCCCTTCTCTATTGGAATATCAGACTGGCCAACAGATATGTCCTCTCTTTTACAGAGTAACACTGTGAACAAAAGAGATGTCTCCTTGGGTTTTATTAGATACTGCAAATAAAGTGATAATGCATAGTAGATGGCGCCTGGACATGCACATACTTATTCTCTAGAAGAAATGAAAGCAGTACTCTTGCAACACAAACTGTGAAGTAGTATTCCCACATTTTTATTTTGTTATGAAAAGCATTTGGCTGGAATCTAATACCTACATAAACTATTATCTCCTTTTTCAAATTGAATTGAATATCTGTTTTCGATAATAACATACTTTGAAATGTCAGGGCACTTAAGGGGACTTAGTATTTCTCATCTTGCACTAGAGTGTTTAGAAACAAAGCGTGGTATTTACTACATAAAAAGGGAGAAAGTGTCTATTCCACACCTTTCTTCTTCCTCCTGGGATTGTCTTAAGTGGGATTTTTCCATGAACAAATTAGAAACATTAAAGGTTACAGAATTTGTTTGGTAAAACTATTTTTCAGACATGACCTCTTATTTCTTCATCCATTATGCTCAATGAGTGATCTTCTAAGTGGTCCTTTGGTTCAAGACAGGACCTGAAAAGAGCATGACTTCTGGAACACAAAGCCTAAATTCAAATCCCCTGCTTTACATGTATTCTCTGTATAGCTTTGAACAAATCCATTAACCTCTCTATAACGTGCTCCCTCCCCATACAAACCTTCCCATGGTTGTGACAGAATCAAATAAAAGCATGTAGGGGAAATAACTTTGGAAGGAGACATACAAACATGAGTTGTCATTATTTTGTGACAACTGGAAGTGCTTGTGGAGAGAGCATACATTAAAATGCAAATTTCTGGAGGGAAGAAGAGAGAAAATGGCTTAGTATTGTACACCACACATCTGACGCTGTCACCCTCGTTTCCAAATCAAATTCAACCAATCTTTTTGGGTATTTGATTTGAGCTTAAAATTTGTCCTTAGGCATTGTAGGAAATACAAAGTCAATAAACCATAATCCCTGCCTTCAAGTGGCTTTTCATAGAAACAGAGTCGGTTCTGATACTGTTTATTTATTCAATAAACATTAAAGACCCTACACTGTGACAGGCACTTTTGTGCACAACAGTTAAGAAAATAGCATGTGTATGTACTGTCTTGAGGGGCACAGTCAGAAAGTGTGGGCCCTAGACCTCACTCTGCATAAACTAGCCATGACCTTAGAAAAGTCACTTCACTTCTCAGAGTGTTTATTGTTTCTTTATTTGTAAGAAGGGGCATTTTAAAAATTTTTCTTAAAGGTATTTTTCAAATCTTGAAGTTCTATGTTTCCATGATATATTTTTTTTAATTTCAGAAATGAAGAGTTCAAAATTATTATTACTATATTTAGTTCTTCATTTCAGTGAATAAAGATATAGATAATGGAATTTAAAATTTTCAAAGGAAAAGGTCATTAAAACATAGAACAATGAATTGTTAATAAAGGGTCCTAAAATGGCCTATTTGTTATAACTTTATGGTGGAAAATTAGGAATTACCCAGGAAATTTGTTCCATGTTCACAACCAAAATAGATGACTCAGGTCAAACATTGATTTGAACAAATCACTAATACGTTCTGAGTCTTACTATTCTAAACTATAAAAAAATACATGAAACCAAATACCTGCCCTACTTATCTCATAAAGTTTTTGTGAAGATCAAAGAAAACATTGTGTGAATGATTTAAAATAATAATAATTTATAAACATAATTTGTTTTAATTATTATAATCTTGAATTATCTAATTTGCCTGATTTCTCTAAGATCTACAGTTTCAATAAGAATAGCCAAGTTTCTGCTTCACTATGTTCTGTATGATTGAATATTACTTAGGATTCAGAGAGACCAGGGTCGGGTGCCTTATCATTTCATTCACTTATTAAATATATGGTATTGTGAGTATTACCTAACCTTTCTGCACTTCTGTTTTTTCATCTGGAAAAGGGGAAAATTATGCTTTCTTGAAAATGTATACAGAGAAAATCATACATTGTCTCTAGTACACAGGTGACTCCATGGCAGAAAACAGGCTAATTTCATACAACCAGACTTAGAGAAAATATTAGAACTAGCTCTGTGATGTGATATAAGAGCTATGGAAGGGCCTCTTCAAGATCCCCTCCTATCTTGTTTGTAATGTCATACCCCAACCACCTCACATCTGGATCTGCTTTAGGGGAACCCAAACTATGAAAACACTCTAGCCTAGATTTGACATCCTTGTTCTAATTCTACTAATATTCTGGCTTAGAGATAAGCTATTGCTTTTCCAGATAGCTATTGCTGCATAACAGACCATGACAAACCTAGTGGCTTAAAACAGCATCAGAGTCTTCTGATGTCTTTAAATAAGAGGGATCAGTGTCCAGGTTTAATTAGTTTTACCTTATTTAAGAGTAATGTCCACAACAAAACCCTGGAATTAGGGATAGTAGAAAGGCAAATCAAGGAATATCAGACTGTTGAGATTATATTTGTATAAATTTTATAGTAACTTTTTAAAAGTCTTTTTAAAACTTCTTTTAAAACTTTATAATCTTTTTTTCCCCCAAGCTCCTGAGTCTTCCATCTGGGCAGAACTCAGCAGGGAAGGTTCATCTTTGCTCCATGTGCCATCAGCTGGGCCTGCTTGACTGAAGCTGGAGAATCCTCACCCAAGATGTCTCACTTATATGGTTGGTAATTCAGTGTTGGCTATTGTCTGGCTTCCTCACAGGCTGGTGTCTGCGTTACAAGAACCAGTGTCCCAAAAGACAAGGAATGGAAGCTGCCAACTTCTTAAAACCTTAGCATTGTGTCACTTCTACTGTGTGCTATTGGTCAAGCAATCATAGACCCCAAGTTCAAAGGGAGATTCCACCTTTCAATGAAAAAATGTGCAAAGCATTTGGTGTCCATGTTTCAAAACTGCCTCAGTGAATGGCTCAACCATGGTTCAGTGTAGGAAAGAGATCTCACCCTAGATATTTTAAGAAGAAAGTATGTAATACAGGTAAATGCTTATGAGAGTACAGGAAGGTTAGAAGAAGCAAGTTTTAGGTTGGTCTTCCTCAGACTTCTGGAACAATACAGGTGATTCACTAGGGCAGCTCCTGTCTTGGAGGCTGCCTCAGAAACTCTGCTAAACACAAGACACCAATGTGAGGGAAATAATTGCCTCTTATTTCAGAGAAATTGGAGAATGGACACCCATCTTTTCAATTAGGAAGTCAGATCAGGAAGATGTGTCTGCCCAATTGCACCTCAACGCTCAGGAATCTGGAGAATAGACTGCTGTACAAGGAATCCTCAAGTGTCCACTATCTTGTTAATCAGCTAGCAGTAGCCTAGCAGTGATTTTCAAACTTCAGTGTGCATCAAAATCAAATGGAAATCTTGTTAAAATACAGATTGCTGGACCTACCTCAACAATTTCTAACTCAGTAAGTTGAGGGTGAGGTCAAGAATTTACACTTCTAACAAGTTCCCAAGTCACAGTACTGCTGCTGGTCAGGGATCAAACTTGGAGAACCACTGACCTAGAAGTATCAGAAGGTGGCCTTTCCCTCGAGTCTACCCCCAAGTCTCTTATTGAGTATAACGTGTAGAGACTGATTTGAAATCAGAACCATGGTTGTGAGACAGCATAAGAAATGTGGTTTTTAAATTTCCAACCCTTCCAACAAGAAGAAGGTTATAAGGGGGGATGAGAGAGCTAGTCCAGACACTTAATACTCAGAGATCTAAACCACTGATCACATAAACCATTGATGTACTATTCTGAGTTGATTTTCAGAAATTCAGAATGGGTTAACATTCACCACTATCAAGTTCTCCTGAATGTATTTATTGAAATTGTTGTAAAAGTACTAAAGTCATCACTGTGAACATGAAACATCTCTATTTTCTATGTGCATACATGTGAAAATTAAGTTTACAATGTAGTTTTCCATGTCTTGGTGTCCAAAAACATCCCAGTATGCACATGTATTTTGTATGTGGAAGATTTTCATGGGACCTAAAGGAAAGTTTTTATATCATGCTATCTTAAGCTAAATTGGCATTTCTCAATGAGAAAGAAAAATGATTTTATTATTTGTTGATTCTCTTTCCAAATAATAAGATTTGACACATGTGCATACCCATCAGTTTTTTATATCCCTTCTTCTTTAGCAGAGCAGCTTTGGTGACCATAAATTTGACTGTCTTATATTCATTCCACACCTCAGACATAAAATTGGAGATAGGAAATTTGTTTTCAGTGGTGATTTGAAGAAGGTGCAGATGAATTTTATGCTGTTTGCCAAGTTAGTCTCATTTGATTAAATAGCATGTCTGCACTAAAGAGAAGAAGCAGGAAAGGTATAAGGAGGAAGACAGCCCACCAGTACACAATGAGTTGGCACATATGCTGCACTGAACATCCCCTGGGTGATGGTGGCTTGTGTGATAATTATTTTGCAGGTGAAACAACCTCATTATTCAGGTACATCAGGAAGTGCTAAGACAATTCCCAGCAGAAGTAAAAGTGGAACTCAAACAATAGTAACTCAGCTGGGTACATCAAATGACATTGGGTGTTTCTGAGCTTGAGGTTGACCAATAGCTACAGGCTTGTCATAATAGTTTGCCTTAACTCTTCATAAGCAAATATCTTTGTTCTATATTCTTGTTTGATAGTCAAAGCTGAGTGTCTCACTTAAGAGTATATGACTTCTGTTTAATTAAGCAGATATGCATCCACAGCATAAATTTTCAACTATCTGATCCATAACTCAGTCCTGATTTCAACATCCATATCTCCAATGCCACTAGGCAATAATCAATACTTTTAAATGACCACATAAATTAGGGCAACCTTAAGAGCCTTTCTGGAAAAAATAAATATCCTATGGCTATCACCTAAATAATGATTGCTAAATCACTTTCAGCAAAAATGGCTGATGGTAGCCCTCTCTTTGCTGAAAAAATTCCCCAAACATGTCTGTTAAGTCGTTGCAGCATTTTCTTCATATCAGCTTCTGTAATAAGGAGGATTTCATTTAACACTAATATAAACTTTTGCAATGAGTCAAATACTATGGGAAAGTGAGGAGTAAGAAAGGGAGCTAAACAGGGAATTCTTTTGAAATGTGATTAAAATGTAAGTAAATTAAGATTTCTGAAGGCAGAGGTGTCTCCTTCAGGATAATTCAGGTCAGTGTTTCCTTTCCTCTGAGTGTTATACTATCATTTCATATCCAATTCATTCAGAAATCAATCACTAGAGTGATCAATCAATCATTGTCAGCACCACTAATTTGGTACTTAATATATACTGTCTAATGTGCTTCCCTGTTTGTAGTGTCCAAGTTTGCTAAAAATAAACATATATTTTATTGTTCAGAAAAACTTTTGAAAATAAAACAGGTTACTCTGAGCCTTTACAATGGTTCTCTGTCAAAGTACTACAATTAACACAAGAGTTTTGAACAGTTTATGTTTGAATAAGATCCATTTTTTATCCGGGAAAGGTGTCAAAGGCTCAGACGGGTGACGTAGAACACAAGGACTGAGAAGAGGGAGAAACAGAAAATGAAAACACAGGCTAATAGAGTCAGCAACGTCTTCTTGCAGCCTTCATTAACACAGCAAATGAGAAACAGTGGGTTTACCTACTTTGAGTTTTAATCTACATTCTTTAATTTACTTTCATCTAAGTGCAGAAGAAAATGAGTTTTTGGTATGTTGTTCTAATGGACTAATACTAAGGTTTCTTTTTAATGTCAAAGCTATAAATATTTAAAAGACACAGAGTTCTATTTTAGCAATGATATTGAGAAGATATCAATAGAAATAATTCATGGTCAAGCCAAATTATAATTTTTAGTTATATGAAGAACTATTTGTGCAAGAGTTCCAAGAACTCTTAGAAGTAATGATTGGTAAGATGATAGAGACACTAAACTGTGAGAATCCAGAGCTGGACAAAAGACAAACACAGATAAAATTGTGTAGGAATTTAGGCAGTTGTGTCTGAGGGGTTGGGAAGAACGTGGCAAATCATTTATTCTTTCACTCATTCATTCATTCATTCACCACATACTTAATGAATGTTTACTATGTGTCAAGTTTTTGCTCATGTAGCTAATAGTCAGGGTAGGTCAGAAGGAGAGGGGGGACAAGGAGGCACATAACCATGTAAGAAAATACATGAGTGAGTTAATTTCTGAAACTAATAACTCATAGAGAACAGAACACAGTGATATGATAGGGTCTTGAAGAATAAATAAAATGTAGACATTAGTAGTTGAAAAAAGTTAAGAATTGAGAATATATATAGTAGAAGCAAAAGCAGAGAGCCTAGAAGCGAGGTCAGGAAGGAAGTAGTAAGGTTTGAGTTAATGTGGGCATGGGAAGGAATGGGGGGAAATTAAACAGGGAAATGTCAACAGAATTGACTGAAGACTAGATATAAGACCTGAATGACAGGAAAGACCCAATGATGGCAGGACTAAGCATCAAGGAAAAGTTAAGGCTGGAGACCTGGATGTGGGTGGAACCCAAAAGCAAGTGATAATTCAATAAAGCTCAATATTAATAATTCCTCATATATATGCAATTATATTTTTAATTTACATGTTTATTTCCCTCACTAGACTTTGAGTCTTTCATGAAAATAGTGTTTATCTATCTCTATATTCCCAGTACCAATAGAGCATCTGGAGCCTAGTACATGTATAATAAATATGTAATAAATAGATGAGTAAATGAACAAACAAAATTATATGTCTCCCCAGAACTTTGTAAGCAAGCAGGACTGATAGTCAGTGACTGGTCTGGTCATATTTGTTGTTTATAGCTAGTGTCCATTCTGATTGGTCAGTGCACACATTTTGTTTGATCAGGATCCATACTATACTAATTGTGAAATATTTTTAATACCACTCTGGGAAATAGTTGTTGTTATTCCTAGTTTACCAAATAGGAAACTGATGTTTGAAAAGTTTGGGAATGTTCGCACTACATAAGCCAGTAAGAGCTAGGGATGGGCTTCACAGCCTTTTTTCAGGTTGTCTGATCCTAAACTGCCTGTCTTTAATCAGTCTTCTCTCATAGTTTCAACAAGATGGCTAAAAGGCAAGGAAGTTTAGCTGAGACTATTCTGATATTGTGATCTATAATAAGAAATATATATTTGGTCTTTGTGCCCATTTCTGGCACAGAGCTCCTAAAACTCTTGGAATTTCCTAAGTGATAAGAGCAATAAAGTGTCTTTTGTTGTGATAATGGTGAATTTTGGAAAGCACCATAGGATGGGAGCTGGTTGCCAGGACAGCCAGCCCTGTGACCTCTGACTTCTGGGGAGAGGAGAAGACCTGGAGATTAAGTTCAATCACTGTTGGCCAATCACTGTTTAGTCAATTATGCCTATGTAAGAAGCTTCCATTAAAAACCCCAAAAAGAAGGAGGCTCAGAGAGTTTGTTGGTTGGTGAACACCTAGAGATGCTGAGAGACTGGCACCTAAAGAGGGCACAGAAGCTCCACACACTTTCCCCACACCTGTCTCTGTGCCTCTTTTTCATCTAGCTGTTCCTGAGTTATATCCACTTATAATAAACTGGTGATTTAGTAAGTAAGATATTTCTTTCAGTTCTGTGAGTCACTCTAGGAAACTAATAAAACCTAAGGAAGAGGTCATGGGAACCTCCAGCTTGTAGCCAGTCTTTCAGAAGCACAGGTAACAACTTGGACTTCTGACTGGCATTTGAAATGGGCTTGGTGGGGATGAAGGGGGGAGGGGAGTCTTGTAGGACTGAGCCCTTAACCTAGGAATCTGACGCTCTCGGGTAGATAGTGTCAGAATTGAGTTGAACTCTCAGACACCCTGCTGCTGTCTGAGAATTGCTTGTTGGTATGGGGAAGCCCCGCTCCTCCCCACACAAAACACACACACACATAAGTGCGCTTTGGAATTAGTTCCAGGAGCCCCAAAGAGCTATACATTGTTGAGAATCTTAATTTTCAACAGACTGGATCTGTCATGTTTCACACACACACACACACACACACACACACACACACACACACACCAACCCACCATGATTTTATTGAATCTTGTTAATTTTAAATTCCTAGTAGGGTGGGAAATTCCAGGTCTACCTTAAATTTCACAAAGCATTAGAATATTCTCTAACATATTCTAAAATGAAGTATTTTTAAAAAAATTTTTAAATGACTGAACAAGGTAAAATATACTCCTCTAACCAAATTGATTACAGTACACATTATATGAAGATTTCAGAACAAGGAAGATGAACTCCCACAGCAAGAAGGCTCTGTGCTGAGTTTAAACTCCTATTTGGTTAGTGTTCCACCCTTACCTTTATTGGTAGACCAGTTAGCTGCTCTCTTTCTTTCTTTTTATCTCCCAAGCATTGGGCACTTGAAATACTGATGCTGTATCTTGCATTAAAGAGTATTTCCTAGTCCCTTTCTTCTTCTTTTATGTACTTCTCAGATTGGTCCATCTAATAGTACTTCCTGTTACTGGACTTCTCCAGGACTTTGTCAAGTGTCTCCATTCTCGTGACAGTCAGTATAATTTTCTGGATGCCCAGTCACTCACATCACCTTTGGGCTTTATTTCTGAACAAATTTTAGAATTTTTTTCATCTGCTTTCTGTTCTAGGACCTTCACTGATCTTTAATCTAAACATTTCCTTTTTACTCCTTTATTTTTTCCTCCCAGGATTTATTTTCTCTTCAGGTCTATTTTGCCTTATATTCTGGCTCTGTTTGTTTGCTTTCTGATTTTCTCCTACTTTTATTTCCATTGTTTTACAGTCTTTATCACAGTTTCCAATCAAACTAAAAACCCATCTGTAAAAAATTTTATTTCAAAAGTTGTTTACCTCTATTTCATTTCTTTTTAAACTCATTTATAAACCAGGATTTCTCAACAGTCACACTCTTATATTTTGAACCAAATAATACTGAGCTGTGGAGACTGTCCTGTGCATTGTAGGATGCTGCTAAATGCCAAATGCACCCTCCAACAAACACACAGAAATTGTGACAACCAAAAATGACTTCAGCTATTGTGGAATATTCTCTGGAGGTCAATATTGTTCCCAGTTGACAACCACTGCTGTAGAGGCTGATAAGGCTAGCTTATTTGAGTTAATTTGGCAGGAACTTAGGAAGGGCCACAGAATCTTGGGTTGAGCCCTGGTTCCTTAATTTATTAGCCCAAAATCTTGAACACATGATTTCATTTGGGCTTTCAGTTTCTTTATCTGTAAAACAAGGTGTGAAAAATTATCCTAACTGGCTCAAAGAATAATCTTGAGGGTCCAGTGAAATAATATGTGTAAAAGCTCACTGCACACTCTGCAGCATCAAAATAACAGTTATTCACCTAACTTTCTTTTTCCTTTTTGGACTGTGAACAAGAACAGGGGAAAAAGTCTTTAAAATTATATTGGATGGGACAATGAAGCCTTCTATTTAAGGGGGAAAATTGCCCCAGTTGACAGGTTAACTAGATTGCCCACCCACTCCTTCCTTTTCTAATTTCCCAGACTATGAAGAAAATACTCAAAGAGCTTTGTTTCCATTGGAAAATTATAAGCACACAAAGTTCTCTTGGGCTTTCTAATCCTACTTGTCCAATGCAATTGGTATGTCAAAAACCAGAAAGAGTTATGTTTATGATGGCTCAAAGTAGAACTGACATCATTTAGGCACTGATATTATTTTTATATGGAGCAAATAGGTTGACAATAAATATAATGTGCTACCCACAGCACTTTAGGTCTAAAACATTTTGCATATAAACATTTTGACACACAATTTTCATCACATTAAAAGAAAAAAGTGCATAACATGAAGAAGATATACTTAACTTCTCTCAGAATGAGATTCAAAAACAACATCCTCTGGAAATTTGGTTTTCTCACGGGGTACTCTTGATTACAAAGAAAAAGGCAGGTGCCACTTAGTAAGAAAAGAAATTCATTTCCTTGCATTTCATTTTTCCCTTGTTCACATTATATTGCACTTCAGTTGCCACTTTAGCTGTGACCCCCTTAAATAATCTCATTTACACCTACACACAGTTTTTTAACTTGGTCTGGATTTCTTATACCAACATGTGTTGTTCATAGATGGAAGTTGCTGAGCTTTTCATTCAATTGGGATAATTTCAAGACCATAATGATACCCCTGAAATAAATTATTTAATATATCTTTTGAAAATAGTAAAGCAACTCTTCTGGGTAATTGATGTGAAGTAAGCTTCAGTATTGGTTGTATATTCATTTTTCTTCAATGTATGCAATTATCCACTCAGCCTGTACCCATTAATATTATTTTTCTTCCTAAGCTGGAAGTATTTAAAGCCATTAGAAAATAATCCAAAGAATTCTATTTGCTGAATAAATTTTAATTTGCATGGCATCAGGAATTTTTTATTAATGGGAAATAAATTATTGCAATCTTTGGGAAGGAGACAAGTTAATAGCTTTGTGAAAAGCAATGGAGAGAAAATGATCTTGAAAAGGTCAGGTCTCCTGTCACAGTGTCTTCATGCACAATTAAAACAAGTCAAAAAAGTGGCTATATAATCAGGACCATGAATATGCATTATATCCTAATGAGAGTGTGAAGATGTAGCAGGCTCAGTGCTAAAGTCATGGTGGGGTGGTGACATAAAAATGGTAATTTGTGATGTAGTACTTAACTGTGTTTCTCTTCTTACAGAAAACTTAACTCTTTAGTAGCTAGTCCATCCTACCTTGGTGTAATTAAGCTCTTTCTACTGTTCATGGAACAACAACAAAAATAAAATTAAAAGTACAACCCTATTAATTCTGTGAGAGAAAGAAATAGCCAAACATTATCTACTGCCATGTTTGTGTTAATTTAAGGACTAAATTTTTCATTTTGCCATCAATTGTTTTGATCTTTCAAATAGTTGTATATGTCTGTGTGTGTCTGAGCACGTGTATAAGTACATTTTAATTCAAAATAAATTTTACTAGTCCTATCCTTTACTGGTCATACCTGAGCTATCCATGTCACCTCTATTTTTCTATCACCCTTCTTCACTCAGTCACCCTAGGATATTGCATGAATCCCTAACAAATGACAAGGAAAAAAAATAGAATTATGCTTTGACAGAATTTTTTAAATCATGAGCAGTTTTTATCTTGAACGCCTTATTACAGGATATATTGTTTATGAGTGCTCTTTTCTGTAGGAAAAGCCTTTAGAAATGACATTAGCAGAAATAACTGGCTACATCAAGAAGTTAACTTAAGTTCTTAAGTGGTCAATTACTTCTGGGTAATGGCAGTTTCACTGGGTCATTCTGCTGCTGCTCTGTGTGCTATTGAGTCAGTTCTAGCTATTCTACATTTTAATTAAAAAGCAGTATGAACATTCTGATTCACTGGTCATTTAATAAAAATAGTCACTGAACAATGATTCTGATTAGCTAATGGCAATTTAAAGGTTTATAGAACCTTTCACAATTCTGCCTGCTTATTCTGGAATATTAATAGAAGAGCTTGAACTAAGATTTCTGTTTTTATCTTGATAAGAAGGAAAAAAATTTGAAGAAAAGCAGGAGTTTCTTTTCATGCATTTTGATGGCAACTGTAAATAGATTACTCTGAATGTTTTTGACAATCAGAACCAACATGGGAGGGGTCTTTGTCTCTACCTCTGCTGGAAGTGAACACCAGTCATCCTGTTAGCCTGGTTTCATTTTTCAAAGAATTGTTTCAATGTTTCTACCTAGGATCTCAGTTTATATTCTCTAGTCATTTATATTGTGAGACCTTACCTCTAGGACTCTGTAAAGCTGAGGGGTGACCCTTTCTTACAAATAGTACAGAATGCTGTGATTTCAGAACAAATCAACAAGCCCCACAAATATTCTTCTATTTGATGCATTTCAACAATTAGAGACTCGCTTATTTGTCTGTTTAAATGTGTGGTCATTGAGAATAATAATTCGTGTTACAGAATGCTACAAAGAATTCAGAAAGTAGGAGCTAAGGATGTTGAAAACAAGTTTCATCCCTTTATAATTTTCCCAAGGGTCATCCCTAAACGTATTCTAAATTGCATAGCACTACGTATTGCATAGTTTTCTTTGTGTAGGGCTTAAATACATGTAGGGTTTAATATTTTCTTTCTTTGCATCAATGCTATTCTTGCCTTATATTAATCATTAAGTACATATTGCTAACTATATAGTACTGATAAGCACAGGAATCAGGAGACTGGAAACAAAAGAAGTGCCTACACAGGAGCAGGTTTTGAAATTGAATTCATCCTTAACAATACAGTGATGGAGTATAATTTTTTAGGGGGGTAGTTAGGTAAACATACTCTGCAATATCCACTAGGTGCAGTCAAAAACAAGCTTGATAATACTTAACTAAGTATAAAACAAAAGCATTATCTGGACTTAGTATCATGACTACCCTGAAATAGAAAACATTATATAACCCAAAGACCACTCACCTTGAAAGCTCTGGCTTGGGTTTGGGTTGGTTTGGTTTTGTGTGTGAGCTTTATTCAAAGGATAATCCCCTTGGACCTTGGTCAGTACCTCTTCACATGTAATATGCACAATTCTAAAAGTTGGTTTCCTTGGGCCATTTTGAGGAGTGTGTGTAGCAATGTGGATTTAAAGTCATTAACATGGAGTTTGAGTCCAGTTCTCACATTTAGTTTAATTATAGTTCCATTTCTTAGTAGCTGTTTGACTTAAGCAAGCTGATTAAATTTTGAGCTTAATTATCTTTTTACCAATGAAGAAGTAACAATAGCCACTTCTCAGAGCTGTAGCAAAAATATGTCAGTGTCTTAGCAGAGTATCTATTTAATAGCAGAACACTGAGACAGGTTAGTTTCCTTTTTTTATTCTCTCAGTCCGAAGCAGATTAGAAGTAGGACAGCTTCTCCATTGCCCATGGCACTTCCTTATTGATCAAGTCACCCTCATTGATGGGGTTGGGGGGGGGATCCAAAGCCCTGAGGTGTACCAATTCCAATGGTTCCCCAGGAAGAGGCAAGAATAGACATTGCCTGACAACTTCCTCCCTTCCTCATCCTGCAAGATGAGGCTAGAAAGCAGCATGCTTCAATCAACAAGGGAACCGGGCAGAGTAGAAACTACATGGAAGCTATATCTGTGCTTCCCCCTCCTTCCAACTACTCCTTTTACTCCCTTCCCTTTTCCATCCAGACACCTTGGGAATGTGAAGGGGATGGAAAAATGTCTAGACTCCACAAACAGATCAAACTGTGGTCTTCATCAAACAGAAGGCATAACATCAGTTCTTCCTCAGCCTTGGCCTAGAAAATTATGGGGAACAGAAGGAAGAAAGGACAACAAAAAATACCCCCAAAAAATAAAATATAAGATAAAAATGGAAATTTTAAGAACTATAGGATGGTATCTATATACGCTTATTAGTAGACTCACCACAAGATTATAAGTTTAATACTAAATCCAATGAAGGTAGATGATATTTTTTAAATGTTGCCACTGTCATGATAAATTATCGACATACTGATAAAATTATTTTTTTCTAAAACTATACAGTAATTGAATAATAATATGATTTAATTCTCAAATTATTGGTTTAAAAGGCTTGGGTGCCATGAGAACAGCTGAATATTTTGCAGGAAATGGGTCCAACATCACATCATTCACTCATTAAGTAGATAATTATTAAGAAGCCTAAATAGGGAGAAAAGGTTTTAAACAAGCAACCATTTAACTAAATACTATTGAGTAAAAAATTTAAAAAGACTTTGGTACAGATTTTATTATAAAATGTATTTGAAGAAAAGCTGTGATTTTCCAAACTGTTTTTCCATATCATAACATATTTACTATTTATAGTACACATGAAATAGGAATTTCTATAGGTATGCTTCCCATTTGAAAGATGAAAACCTTGAGGCAAAGAAATGCTATAAAATTGACCAGACCACCCAGGCAATTAATCTTAGGGCTAGAAATTGATGGACTTTCTCTGTTCCTTAGACATGATGGAATTTCTCTGTTCTTAGACAACATTAATTGATTATAGGATTTGCCAGAATAAAGTCTAATGTCTAAATAACAAGTGCCTTATCTGAGTTTTTCATTTTATAAAGTTACTGATTCAAAATGCAAGTTAATTTAATGGCTATTTTCTGAGCTCCTATAATGTTGTTGAGCTTAGATGAGGCTATTCCTACAAGAAACTTACAATCTAATAAAATTCACTAACCTGCAGGTTTATAAAGCACCTTCATGATTATCATTATTTTCCAAATTCTGCTTAACCAGAAGACATGTTAAATGAAGTATGACACTTTAAAAATGTATCACGGGGCTTCACTGGTGGCGCAGTGGTTGAGAGTCTGCCTGCTGATGCAGGGGACACTGGTTCATGCCCCGGTCCGGGAAGATCCCACATGCCTTGGAGCGGCTGGGCCCGTGAGCCATGGCCGCTGAGCCTGCGCGTCTGGAGCCTGTGCTCCACAACGGGAGAGGCCACAACAGTGAGAGGCACATGTACAGCAAAAAAATAAAATAAAATAAAAAAATAAAAATGTATCACGATGCACACATTATCAAATTTCTGTCTGCTTAAGAATTTCATGGGCTGGTCAGATTCTGATTTAATAAGATCCAAGGATCTGAATGTACAACAAGCACCTCACGTGATTCTTACACCTGCAATGGAAGACCCCACTTTCAGAAGATCTGCCTCAACCTCCTTCCTTGTCTTGTGCTCACTCGGCCACTGTGTTATTTCTGATTTAATGTAGGTAGCCAGAGTCTCAGCTGCAGGTTATAGCACTCACACAAATGCTAAAGAAGCACCAATTATAGGGTACAGGGAGGTCTGTATGTTAGGGAAGATTTTTATTTTAAGATGAGATACTATAGTGGAAAGATGAAGACCACAATAGGAAGGAGGCAGGAACACATCTAAAATGGAAGAAACATGTTGTTGGAAATGAAGATATAGGACTGGTCAGAGTAAAAGCTACGCCAGCGTGGAGACAGATCAAAGTCCTTTAAATGTAAGAGAGAAATCACCAAGAGGGAAGTCTGTCCACACCCTAGATAACCAGGTCAGTTGAATATAGAACTCACTCCCCTTTCTTCCTTCCCCAACCTTAGAAAAAAAGAAAATAGTAATGTCAAGGAATGGTGAAATATTTTTCATTTACATGGACTCCAAAGACTGTTATGTGTTAAACCAATACTAACATAATGAAGGGACATGCCTGATTAGGGCTTCAGCACTAATGTGGCTTCTTCTAGAACAAATTATGGAAGACTGTGACTTAGAAGGACTGTATATATGCCAAATCTCATACCTAGAAGGACTGTATATATGCCAAATCTCATACCCAAATGACAGAGTTCATTATTTTAATATGCAGGAAACAGAATGTCCTTTTGTTGCACAGAAATGTCTTTGTTATGAGTGGTTCATCTGTGTGCATTTTTTTCACATTCAAACCCATTAACTCACTCATTCGTTCATTCAAGAAGTATATATTGTGTGTTACTGTGCATGGAATAATAGCAGAGAAAGAGGAATTTAAAAATTAAAAGTATGTTTTTTCCTAAAGGAGCTTAAATCTAGATTATAGAAAGGGGACAGATTTTAAAGTAAACCAGTGTAGATAAAAAGATAATCTCTTTATTGGAGAACTAGACAAAATGTAGAAGAAAAATCACACCTGGTATAAGCCAAAGGACTCAGGGAAGATGGAATTATAATGAAGTAGTTAGCCAGGTGGACCAGAAAGATGAAGGTGCGCCAGGCAGCATACATAGTGGCTGCAGGTCAAGGCAGCCTGAGAGAATATGATGTGTTTGTAGGCTTGGAGAGAGATGAGGCTGAACGAATTAGTAGGGACCAGCTTATGGAGGTTCTTGTACACTGTGCAAAGAAGTTTTAAATATTTCTTCTATGGAGAGAGACACTGAGAAAATTTTAAACACAGTTTGACATTGTGTTTTGTGGCCAGAAAGGTCATTCTAGAAAGTTCATGAAGAAACGTTTGAATGAGAATAAGTCACAAAGATTGATCATGAAAGACTTAGTACATCATTATAAAAGTTTTTGAGAGATCATGGAGAGCTACTGAGAGGTTTTAAGCAGGTGAGTACTCTTATTAGATTTACATTTTAGAAAGTAATTTTTCCTTTTTGGGAAACAACGTGAAGGTGAGGTTGAAGGCGACAAGACTAGCTCGTGAAATGAGCAGGTGTGAAGTGGGGACAGTGAGGGGGAGAAGACAGATACCTGAGCTCTTCATGAGATAAAAGCCACCAAACTTGGCCGTGGTTGGATTTGGTGTGTTAGAGAGAGCCAAGCAGAGGATGACTCTTAGTACTTCTAGATTTCAAAAATCTGGGTGCTGCCATATGCCAAATATAGGCAGATTTTGAGGGGAAAGAGTATGAGTTAGTTTTTTAGATCTGTACAGTTTAATGAAACTTGGAAAATTTGATTGCTATTTGAGGCAAATTTGCCACAAAGCTGATGAAACTTAAGTTTCAGGGCCCGTCCCTCATACAGATCCTTTCCAAGGTCCCAAAAGCTAACCTAGCAAATTTGTATTTATAGTTTTATTTTCTGTAAAGAGAGCCTCAAAAGTATAATTTTCAGGTTGCACAAACCTGGATCTTCCCCTCCTAAGAGGCAAATGACACTGTGAATCTAAACCCATGCAGAGAGAGGGGTGTAAGAGAGCAGCATGTACAGAGGGAAATGAAAATATTATTGTGTTGGTGGTTGCTTGAAATAAATGAGCTATCAGCTGTGCTTTAACTATTTGTTTGATGTAAAGATATTTGTTTTAATAGATATTTGATATACATAAGGTTTAAAGCATGTAGTGCTACTGATCCCTACATGTCATTTTCACAAATTCTTCCTGAAATGTTTTAAAAGTATCACTGAATTGATGAGTAATTGGGTAGAGAAACTTTAAAATTCCCTTGAGCTTAAAAATTTCATGACTGGCATAACGTGGTGGTTATGCCCTGTGGCCCAGTCATTCCAAACCCCTTGTAGTTCCTGGGATATGTTAGTTTGTCTGTTCTTTTCCTAGTACACTTGACAGAAACCTATTCATTTCTTATACCAAGTTTCTTCTAACCACTTCTACCTCAGAGAACTGGTACTTTCTTTTTCATGCCGCTGTACCTATTACTAGCATATTACTTATAACACTTTACTGCTTTTAAATTTTATGTGCTTCAATTATATAGAACAGGGGTCATCAGACTGTAGCTCAGAGGCAAAATCCAGTTCACCATCTGTTTCTGTAAATATAGTTTTACTGGAAGACAATCATATCAACACATTTAAGTATTTTCTCGGGATGCTTTTGTGCTATATATAGAAAAAGTTGAGTAGTTGTGACCGTGGCTTTATGGCCAACAAAGTTTAAAATATTTACTACCTGGCCCTTTACAGAAAAGAAGTTCACCAACTCCTGATATGAAGAATTCTTTAAGAGAAATTAACATGATGTATTCTTTTTCTGCATCCTCAATATTTAGCACGTTCCTGGAATAAAGGAGGTACTCAATAAATATTAAGACAAAAAATTTCATCACCATCATCCTTCTCATCACATTGGACAGTTACATATCAGTGTACAATTTTCCAAAATGTTTAAAAATAATCAGAGGTGTTTCCAAAAAGGACAATGAAAGCCACTGAACTAGGGGGATTTGGGAGATTTTGGAGACTCAAAATTGAATAATTGAGTTAAGCATGATAGTCTCCAGAAAGCAAGAAGAATGTAAACAAAACAAGGATGAGGTCAAAACATGTGGGATGAGTAAAGCATCTTCAACTTTTCTCATTTTCTCTCTATCTCTGTCTCTGTCTCTCTCCTTTCCCTCAGAAATTCATAGATATATACACAAACACACACACTAAAAATTGATTTCAACCTATTTATCATCAAGAGAATAAAAGAAGAGAGGGAGAACTTAAAAAGAGGGTCTATGACCATTAACAAAAGGCTTTCTAAATGATAATCTAGTGGATTTCATGATCAGATTTATGGTGATTTTTTTCCAGAAACCCAGAAGTGTCATCTACACTAATAAGGCCTTCTATTTATCAACAAATTATTCTATTTGGTATCCTGACTTTTGAAGAAATGCAGACACAGGTGAAAGAAACTTAGTCTTTGCAGCCTGTTTGGCCATTTGTAATGCAAACAATAAAATGAATTAAAATATAAACATCAACTGTATTTTGCTTTATTGAATTCACAATTCAAAAGCTCATTATGTCAACAATGTTGACATAATTAAATAACATAATTGAAACAATTTTATAATTAAAATATGCTGGCTTCTTTGATGATTACAAAGATTATATCTTGGAAAGAGGGCAAAATAAATGGGGACTACTCTTTTTAAGCTTATAAATTACAAAGTTGAAAGTCAATTTATGAATAAAAAGTCAGCACAAACTTTGAAGAAATTTATTTACTTCCCAAATACAGATGTATAGTACAGTTCTAATATTTATACATCAATATAAAAATTACAGTCAACATTTAGGCCAAAGGTCTAAAGTTCCAGGTTTTAAGGGTGAACAGAGGCAAAATTATTCCTTAGAAATAATTATCTCTCTCTTGTTAAGTCTCCTTCTTACTCCTCAGTGATGACTAAGAGGCTGTGGTAGATTATTTGCAAAAATGACCACAAATCTCTCTTCCTTAGACATGGGCCCCCTCGCAGTGTGGCTTTGCCACTCTTCTCATGAGGAGGTGGGATCTAATTCCCCTCCCTTGGAATCTGGACTGTCCTTGTGACTAGCTTTGCTTAATGGAATGTGGTGGAAGGAAAGCTGTGTGACTTCCAAGTGTCTGAAAAGACCTTGCAGCTTCCGCCCTTGCAGAAGCTGAGACCCCCATACTGTGGAGATTCCAGAGATGCAAGAACATAGAGAGAGAGTCACAGCTATTGCAACCATCCCAGCCACTTAGCCCGATCCTCCAACTGACTGAAGCCTCATGAGTGAGCTAAGCAAGAACAGCAAAAGGACTACCCAGTTAACACAAGTAATAACTTGTTGAAGTTTTCAGCCATTATGGTTTGGGGCTGGTTTGTTATGCTGCAACAGATAACTGATACAGGGGTTAAGAGTATTTTAGAGACTACACAGGACTTACCACCATTTATCCAAAGACTATGGATGTGAGAATGGTAGAAGCAGCTGCAGCCTTCATTTTTACAGTGTTCATGACATTTTTAAATGCCAAAGTATCATTATCTTTATTGCAACAATGTTATATTTTTTGTTTATTAGAAAACCTAAAACCTAAATCATTTATGCCTTGAGACTTACTCAGAAGATCAATGTTACAATAAGATTCTGATTCCAACAAGTTTGCCCTCATTTGGAAAGCATTCTGAACATATTTTTTCATGTGCTTAAAATCTAGTTATTTCCTTATTTTAATTTTCATTTCTTAAGTTGATTGGGAATCTCTTATCTTTTATATTTATAATTTATTTTTATTTCCCCAGAGTCAATTTTGACCACCATCAATTCCAAGGTCTCTGCTAGAGTGGTCTTAGAATGGAGGTGTGTGATAATACTGAAAGCAGGGGGAAAGTACCATTGGGGATTAGTAAGGGAGAAAAGAAGAGAAGTAGATTCTGGGAACCAATTCTCAACCTTTTGAATTCTGATAGATTCCTTTCCTCAAGGACTGAATTCCTTTGGAATCCTCTTTCACTTGCTAAACCTTCCAGGTCCTGACTTTGTTAGGACCTGGCCTACTCCTCTCCAGTAAAATTTGTCTTAATCAAAACGTGCTTCACCAAACATCCTACCTAAAGAGACTCAGCTAAGGAGACTCAGGCCTGAGAGATATGGTCCTGAACAGACATCTTTTCAAGGACAGTAGTAACTAATAAGTCAGAGTTGAAAATGATGGATATTGTATCTGACTTTTTTTCCTGCTATTTCAACATTGGGTAAATAAATTCTGGCATGCTCACTACGCCCCAACATTAAAATCAGTAAGAAAATCTTGTTCACTGCTGTCAAGAGATGAATTCAATTTGAATTTTAAGGTTTACCACTTCCATAGAGCTTTGGCTCACCTCTAGTTATAGCCTCTAGCTTGTTTCCTCATCAGCCAGCTCCCTCCACCTCCAACACTACCACCAACCACCATTCCACATTTGGCTTTTTGAGTAATCCATGACCATCACTCAGTCTCACATGTGGGAGGGGATAAGGCATGAACCAATCCTCCAGGCCCTGTGAGAACACTTCACAATTTTTGCCTTCCTGTCATTGAGATTTATACAGCATCCTTGCTTCTGCTGATCAAGAGTGTGTCCATATGTTTTCTATCTCCCATAGCCCATCAACTCTCCAAATAATATAATAACTATGACTTCTGAGCATTTACTATGGGCAAGACACTGTTCTGAGAGTTTTATAAGTACTCACTTATTAAATATTTACATCAGCATCGTTATTATCATATTGTCACCCTTAAGTTCTGTGACAATGTGTTTAGTAGCTATTTTTTATAACATGAAGCTACTTACAGCAATTTTCCTCTGCAAGGGGGCTTTACCTAAAATCCCAAATACTTATTACAAAAGCGTAAGAAATATTTTTTTCCCTCCCACAGCCTTTTAGAGAATCACAATACACATTAGTATGGTGAAAGTCTTGAGAAGTCTTATAGTTATTTTTTCAATTTATTTAATCTTATTTAACTCATTGTTTCCTAAACTTATTTACCATGGAAACTTTCTCCTTAGTCACTTAACAGTTTTGCAGACACGTTTTGAAAATGGTAAATTATATAAATATAATCAGCAAAACATTGGGATTCTGATAATAATTTATATTTCCTCTTCATGCAGAGCTGGTGAAAACTCCTCAGCAGTATGGCAAAAAAAAAAATAGCTCATGTTCTGGTTCTATCTGGATCATTCTCCATTTTTTATTTTTTAACATCCCACAATTTTCTAGACCTTTTCTGGTCTATGATAGAAAGTCATTCTTTCATATGGAGGTCCTTAATCTTAGTCATCGTGTATAATTTATTGAAGGTTCATTTTAAGAACATGAAGAAGAGGTCTCTTAAGGGTTCACTCCTTTTACTGCCCAGAGGTGGTTGGGCTCTATTTCTTGGATATTGCATGTCTATTTCCTAATTAGAGTGATCTGTTTGTTATCTGCTCCTGGGTTCTGGGTGATCTTTTTTCTCTTTGTGATGCAGGGACGGTGTAGTCTTTAAATCTCCTTTTGGCAGGAAGCATAACTTTCTGATATAAATCTAAACTGGAAAATGTATCTCTCCTTAAGCAATGACATGCAGATACCAGAACACTTCCTTTTGAACACTTGCTTGTAACAACTAAAAGAGGTGGGGTAAGGGATGAGGTATCTACTCTCAATATTCCCAGTGATTTTTGTTTGTGTTTGAGGACAGAATACCCAGAAAACATGCTATATGTATGACATTCTCCATTGTCCGACAGTAATCTCTTATAGAAATAGGCCAGGCCAGGGGCTTCCCTGGTGGCTCAGTTGTTGAGAGTCCACCTGCCGATGCAGGGGACACGGGTTCATGCCCCAGTCTGGGAAGATCCCACTTGCTACGGAGCAGCTAGGCCCGTGATCCATGGCTGCTGAGCCTGCACGTCCAGAGCCCGTGCTCTGCAATGGGGGAGGCCACAACAGTGAGAGGCCCGCGTACCGCAAAAAAAAAAAAAAAAAAAAAAAAGAAAGAAAGAAAGAAAGGAAGAAATAGGCCAGGCCAATCTATAAAAACATTGGTGCATTAGTGAAACTGTTAGGAAAAGAACCAAGGGAGCCACTACAAGTCCTTTGACAGATATAGCTCCTGGCGTTTTAATCTTACTCTGTGGTTTTGGTGGCAGTCAATTTAAGGTCATTTTGACCCACTTAGTTCCAGGAATGGTTGTGCCTATATTGCATGTCTGAAGTAGCAGAAATTTCCTCAAGCAATATGAAATCAAAAAGGAAGGATTTTTTTGGTCATTCTGCAATAGTCTACTTGGTGTGCTCTTCTAAGTGAGCATTCTAAGGCAACATTGTCCAAAAGAAGTTTCTACAATATGGAAAATCTTCTATAATCTGCATTCTTCAATACAGTAGCTAATAGTCACATGTAGCTATTGAGCATAAGAAATGTGGCAAGGGTATTGGAAAAAATGAATTTTAAATTTCATTTACTTTTAATTAAATTTAAATTTGTATAGCCACATGTGGCTAGTGCTACTGTTTTGAACAGTGCAACTCTAAAACGCTTACAGCACAAGTAGTCAGTAGAACCGTCAAATCAAAAACATCCATTACTTTTATTTTCCAATATTAATAAAATTAAAGGAAAAACACACAGATCAAAATCTGTAGTGTGCAATCCATGTTCCTGTTTATAGTAATGTTTA
Organism: Mesoplodon bidens; assembly: GCF_964165515.1. Taxonomy (NCBI): domain Eukaryota; kingdom Metazoa; phylum Chordata; class Mammalia; order Artiodactyla; family Ziphiidae; genus Mesoplodon; species Mesoplodon bidens. The sequence goes on along the minus strand of NC_138173.1, from coordinate 35,885,824 downwards.
TGTGTGAGTTGTCTCTGTGTGAGACATAGCAACTATAGGTCATCAAAAAGATAGAGTATCGGGCTTCCCTGGTGGTGCAGTGGTTGGGAGTCTGCCTGCCGATTCAGGGGACACGGGTTCGTGCCCCGGTCCGGGAAGATCTCACATGCGGCGGAGCGGCCGAGCCCATGAGCCATGGCCGCTGAGCCTGGGCGTCTGGAGCCTGTGCTCTGCAACGGGAGAGGCCACAACAGTGAGACGCCCATGTACCACACACACAAAAAAAAATAGATAGAGTATCAGGAAGAGTAAGAAGATGGTGGAAGAGTAAGACACGGAGATCAACTTCCTCCCCACAGATACATCAGAAATACCTCTACACGTGGAAGTGTTCCTATAGAAAAACCACTGAACACTGGCAGAAGACTTCAAACCTCCCAAAAGTCAAGAAACTCCCACGTACCTGGGTAGAGCAAAAGAAAAAATACACAACAGAAACAAAACAATAGGGACGGGACCTGCACCAGTGGGAGGGAGCTGTGAAGGAGGAAAGGTTTCCACACACTAGGAAGCCCCTTCTCAGGTGGAGACTGTGGGTGGTGGAGGGGGGAAGCTGGGAAGCTTCGGAGCCGCAGAGGAGAGCACAGCAACAGGGGTGCAGAGGGCAAAGAGGAGAGATTCCCACACAGAGGATCGGTGCCGACCAGTATTCACCAGCCCGAGAGGCGTATCTGCTCACCCACCAGGGCAGGCGGGGGCTGGGGGCTGGGAGCTGAGGCTCGGGCTGCGGTCGGATGCAGGGAGAGGACTGGGGTTGGTGGCGTGGACATAACCTGAAGGGGTTAATGCACCATGGCTAGCCAGGAGGGAGTCTGAGGGAAAGTCTGGACCTGCCGAAGAGACAAAAGACTTTTTCTTCCCTCTTTGTTTCCTGGTGCATTAGGACAGGGTATTAAAACTGCTGCTTAAAGGAGCTCCAGAGACGGGCGTGAACCGTGGCTAACAGCGCAGACCCCAGAGACGGGCATGAGACACTAAGGCTGCTGCTGCCGCCACCAAGAAGCCTGTGTGCAAGTACAGGTCACTATCCACACCACCCCTCCCAGGAGCCTGTGCAGCCCGCCACTTCCAGGATCCCGTGATCCAGCGACAACTGCCTCAGGAGAATGCACGGCGTGCCTCAGGGTGGTACAACCTCACGCCGGCCTCTGCTGCCGCAGGCTCACCCCGCACTCCGTACCCCTCCCTCCCCCCGGCCTGAGCGAGCCAGAGCCCCTGAATCAGTGGCTCCTTTAACCCCATTCTGTCTGAGCGAAGAACAGTCCTGTCCAGAGACCTACACGTAGAGGCGGGGCCAAATCCAAAGCTGAATGCAGGGAGCTGTGCGAACAAAGAAGAGAAAGGGATATTTCTCCCAGCAGCCTGAGGAGCAGCAGATTAAATCTCCACAATCAATTTGATGTACCCTGCATCTGTGGAATACCTGAATAGACAACGAATCATCCCAAATTGAGGAGGTGGACTTTGGGAGCAAGATAGATTATTTTTTTCCCTTTTCTCTTTTTGTGAGTGTGTATGTGTATGCTTCTGTGTGAGATTTTGTCTGTATAGCTGTGCCTTCACGACTTGTCGTAGGGTTCTGTCCATCCTTTTTTTTTTTTTTTACTTAAATTTTTAAAAATAATTATTTTTTTTATTTTAGTAACTTTAATTTTATCTTAATTTATTTTATTTTATACTCTTTATTTCTTTCTACTTTTTCTCCTTTATTCTGAGCCCTGAGGATGAAAGGCTCTTGATGTTCCAGCCAGGAGTCAGTGTTGTGCCTCTGAGGTGGGAGAGCCAACTTCAGAACACTGGACCAAAAGACACCTCCCAGCTCCATGTAATACCAAATGGTGAAAATTTCCCAGAGATCTCTATCTCTGGTGAAGACCCAGCTTCACTCAATGACCAGCAAACTACAGTGCTGTACACCCTATGCCAAACAACTATCAAGACAGGAACAGAGCCCCATCCATTAGCACAGAGGCTACATAAAATCATAATAAGGCCTCAGACACCCCAAAACACACCACCAGACATGGACCTACCAACAAGAAAAGCAAGATCCAGCCTCATCCACCAGAACACAGGCACTAGTCCCCTCCACCAGGAAGCCTACACAACCCACTGAACCAAACTTAGGGACTGGAGACAGACACCAAAAACAACGGGAACTACGAACCTGCAGCCTGCAAAAAGAAGACCCCAAACACAGTAAGATAAGCAAAATGAGAAGACAGAAAAACACACAGCAGATGAAGGAGCAAGATAAAAACCCAACAGACCTAACAAATAAAGAGGAAATAGGCAGTCTACCTGAAAAAGAATTCAGAATAATGATAGTAAAGATGATCCAAAATCTTGGAAATAGAATACAGAAAATGCAAGAAACACTTAAGAAGGACCTAGAAGAACTACAGAGGAAAGAAGCAATGATGAACAACACAATAAATGAAACTAAAAATATTCTAAAAGGGATCAATAGCAGAATAACTGAGGCAGAAGAATGGATAAGTGACCAGGAAGATAAACTATTGGAAATAATAACTGCAGAGCAGAATAAAGAAAAAAGAATGAAAATAACTGAGGACAGTCTCAGAGACCTCTGGGACAACATTAAATGCACCAACATTCGAATTATAGGGGTCCAGGAAGAAGAAGAGAAAAAGAAATGGACTGAGAAAATATTTGAAGAGATTATAGTTGAAAACTTCCCTTATATAGGAAAGGAAATAGTTAATCAAGTCCAGGAGGCACAGAGAGTCCCATACAGGATAAATCCAAGGAGAAACACGCCAAGACACATATTAATCAAACTATCAAAAATTAAATACAAAGAAAACACATTAAAAGCAGCAAGGCAAAAACAACAAACAAATAACACACAAGGGAATTCCCATAAGGTTAACAGCTGAGCTTTCAGCAGAAACTCTGCAAGCCAGAAGGAAGTGGCAGGACATATTTAAAGTGATGAAGGAGAAAAACCTACAACCAAGATTACTCTACCCAGCAAGGATATCATTCAGATTTGATGAAGAAATTAAACCCTTTACAGACAAGCAAAAGCTGAGAGAGTTCATCACCACCAAACCAGCTTTACAACAAATGCTAAAGGAAATTCTCTAGGCAAGAAACACAAGAGAAGGAAAAGACCTACAATAACAAACCCAAAACAATTAAGAAAATGGGAATAGGAACATACATGTTGATAATTACCTTAAATGTAAATGGATTAAATGCTTCCACCAAAAGACACAGAGTGGCTGAATGGATACAAAAGCAAAACCCATATATATGCTATCTACAAGAGACCCACTTCAGGCCGAGGGACACTTACAGACAGAAAGTGAGGGGATGGAAAAAGATATTCCATTCAAATGGAAATCAAAAGAAAGCTGGAGTAGCAATTATCATATCAGACAAAAGAGACTTTAAAATAAAGGCTATTACAAGAGACAAAGAAAGACACTACATAATGATCAAGGGATCTATCCAAGAAGAAGATATAACAATTGTAAATATTTATGCACCCAACATAGGAGCACCTCAATACATAAGGCAAATACTAACAGCCATAAAAGGGGAAATCAACAGTAACACATTCATAGTAAGGGACATTAACACCCCACTTTCACCAATGGACAGATCATCCAAAATGAAAATAAATAAGGAAACAAAAGCTTTAAATGATACATTAAACAAGATGAACTTAATTGTTATTTATAGGACATTCCATGCAAAACAACAGAATACATATTTTTCTGAAGTGCTCATGGAACATTCTCCAGGATACATCATAACTTGGGTCACAAATCAAGCCTTGGTAAGCTTAAGAAAACTGAAATTGTATCAAGTATCTTGGCCGACCACAAAGCTATGAGACTAAATATCAATTACAGGAAAAGATCTGTAAAAAATACAAACACATGGAGGCTAAACAATACACTACTTAAAAACGAAGTGATCACTGAAGAAATCGAAGAGGAAATCAAAAAGTACCTAGAAACAAGTGACAATGGAGCCACGATGAACCAAAACCTATGGAATGCAGGAAAAGCAGTTCTAAGAGGGAAGTTTATAACAATACAATCCTACCTTAAGAAACAGGAAACATCTTGAATAAACAACCTAACCTTGCACCTAAAGCAATTAGAGATAGAAGAACAACAAAAAACAAAAAAACAAACAAAAAAAAACCCCAAAGTTAGCAGAAGGAAAGAAATCATATAGATCAGATCAGAAATAAATGAGAAAGAAATGAAGGAAACGATAGCAAAGATCAATAAAACTAAAAGCTGGTTCTTTAAGAAGATAAACAAAATTGATAAACCATTATCCAGACTCACCAAGAAAAAAAGGGAGAAGACTCAAATCAATAGAATTAGAAATGAAAAAGGAGAAGTAACAACTGACACTGCAGAAATACAAAAGATCATGAGAGATTACTACAAGCAACTATATGCCAATAACATGGACAACCTGGAAGAAATGGACAAATTCTTAGAAATGCACAACCTGCCAAGACTGAATCAGGAAGAAATAGAAAATATGAACAGACCAATCACAAGCACTGAAATTGAACTTGTGATTAAAAATCTTTCAACAAACAAAAGCCCAGGGCCAGATGGCTTCACACATGAATTCTGTCAAACATCTAGAGAAGAGATAACACCTATCCTTCTCAAAATCTTCCAAAATATAGCAGAGGGAGGAACACTCCCAAAGCCATTTTACAAGGTCAACATCACCCTGATACCAAAACCAGACAAAGATGTCACCAAGAAGAAAACTACAGGCCAATATCACTGATGAAGATAGATGCAAAAATCCTCAACAAAATACTAGCAAACAGAATCCAACAGCACATTAAAAGGATCATACACCATGATCAATTGGGGTTTATTCCAGGAATGCAAGGATGCTTCAATATATGCAAATCAATCAACGTGATACACCATATTAACAAATTGAAGGAGAAAAACCAAATGATCATCTCAATAGATACAGAGAAAGCTTTCAACAAAATTCAACACGGATTTATGATAAAAACCCTGCAGAAAGTAGGCATAGAGGGAATTTTCCTCAACAGAATAAAGGCCATATATGACAAACCCACAGCCAACATCGTCCTCAATGGTGAAATACTGAAACCATTTCCAATAAGATCAGGAACAAGACAAGGTTACCCACTCTCACCACTCTTATTCAACATAGTTTCAGAAGTTTTAGCTATACCAATCAGAGAAGAAAAAGAAATAAAAGGAATCCAAATCAGAAAAGAAGAAGTAAAGCTGTCACTGTTTGCAGATGATATGATACTATACATAGAGAATCCTAAAGATGCTACCATAAAACTACTAGAGCTAACTAATGAATTTGGTAAAGTGGCAGGATACAAAATTAATGCACAGAAATCTGTTGCACTCCTATACACTAATGATGAAAAATTTGAAAGTGAAATTAAGAAAACACTCCTATTTACCATTGCAACAAAAAGAATAAAATATCTAGGAATAAACCTACCTAAGGAGACAAAAGACCTGTATGCAGAAAATTATAAGGCATTGATGAATGAAATTAAAGACGATACAAATAGATGGAGAGATATACCATGTTCTTGGATTGGAAGAATCAACATTGTGAAAATGACTCCACTACCCAAAGCAATCTACAGATTCAGTGCAATCCCTATCAAACAACCACTGGCATTTTTCATAGAAGTAGAACAAAAAATTTCACAATTTGTATGGAAACACAAAAGATACCGTATAGCCAAAGCAATCTTGAGAAAGAAAAACAGAGCTGCAGGAATCAGGCTCCCTAAGTTCAGACTATACTACAAAGCTACAGTAAACAAGACAGTATGGTTCTGGCACAGGAACAGAAATATAGATCAATGGAACAGGATAGAAATCCCAGAGATAAACCTACCCACATATGGTCACCTTATCTTTGATAAAGGTGGCAAGAGTATACAGTGGAGAAAAGACAGCCTCTTCAATAAGTGGTGCTGGGAAAACTGGACAGCTACATGTAAAAGAATGAAATTAGAACACTCCTTAACACCATGCACAAAAATAAACTCAAAATGGATTAAAGACCTAAACGTAAGGCCAGACACTGTAAAACTCTTACAGGAGAACATAGGCAGAATATTCTTTGACATATAGCACAGCAAGATTCTTTTTGACCCACCTCCTAGAGGAATGGAGATAAAAACAAATAGAAACAAATGGGACCTAATGCAACTTAAAAGCTTTTGCACAGCAAAGGAAACCATAAACAAGACCAAAAGACAACCCTCAGAATAGGAGAATATATTTGCAAATGAAGCAACTGACAAAGGATTAATCTCCAAAATTTACAAGTGGCTCATGCAGCTCAATAACAGAAAAACAACAACCCAATCCAAAAATGGGCAGAAGACCTAAATAGACATTTCTCCAAAGAAGATATGCAGATTGCCAACAAACACATGAAAGAATGCTCAACATCATTAATCATTAGAGAAATGCAAATCAAAAGTACAATGAGATATCATCTCACATCGGTCAGAATGGCCATCATCAAAAACTCTAGGAACAATAAATGTTGGAGAGGGTGTGAGAAAAGGGAACACTCCTGCACTGCTGGTGGGAATGTAAATTGATAGAGCCACTATGGAGAACAGTATGGAGGTTCCTTAAAAAACTACAAATAGAAGTACCATACGACCCAGCAATCCCACTCCTAGGCATATACCCTGAGAAAACCATAATTCAAAAAGAGTCATGTACCAAAATGTTCATTGCAGCTCTATTCACAATAGCCAGGAGATGGAAGCAACCTAAGTGTCCATCATCGGATGAATGGATAAAGAAGATATGGCACATATATACAATGGAATATTACTTAGCCATAAAAAGAAATGAAATTGAGTTATCTGTAGTGAGGTGGATGGACCTAGAGTCTGTCATTCAGAGTGAAGTAAGTCAGAAAGAGAAAAACAAATACCATATACTAATACATATATATGGAATCTAAGAAAAAAAAAAAGGTCATGAAGAACCTATGGGTAAGATGGGAATGGAGGCACAGACCTACTAGAGAATGGACTTGAGAATGTGGGGAGGGGGAAGGGTAGGCTGTGACAAAGTGAGAGAGTGGCATGAACATATATACACTACCAAACGTAGAATAGGCAGCTAGTGGGAAGCAGCATCATAGCACAGGGATATCAGCTTGGTGCTTTGTGACCACCTAGATGGGTGGGATAGTGAGGGTGGGAGGGAGGGAGATGCAAAAGGGAAGAGATAGGGGAACATGGGTATATGTATAACTGATTCACTCTGTTATAAAGCAGAAACTAGCACACCATTGTAAAGCAATTATACTCCAATAAAGATGTTAAAAAAAAAAAGTTAGAGTATCTAGTAGGCATCATGCCTGGCACTAGGTACAGGAGAAAATAGGAGAAATCAAGGTAAACAAAGTTGTGAAGAGCAACTTATAGCATCTGGGATGAATTGGTCATGAAATAAGAAACAAGACAATTAAGCAAAATTGTAATTAACTCACTAAAGTAAAATATTATATACTAAAAAGCAAAATGTTTAAATGATTTGGGGTTTCCTTCACTGACCACAAAACAATAAATGAAAACATAGTTAGTGAAAAGAAAGTCTAAATTCTGGACTTGTTTTGTGAGGATCTCCTATCCCTGTTCTTACATCCTACCAAATAAAGTTCAACATCCAGATCTTGATTGAATGTTTCTGAATCCTAGAGGGTCCAGCAGTCAACCCATTCAACAAAAATAAGGTCTTCCCAAACACTCCTGAAACTTAACTTTTGCCTGGATTGACCCAGTTTTAACTTTCAGTCATTTGTTTTCTTGTAGCTTTAGCATGCTGCAAAACAAAATTGAAATGTCAATAAAAAAACATATATTGCCAGATACATTGGAACCTTAAAAAGGTCACAGGGGAGAATTTGACAACTAGTGATAAAGTTAAATTTGAAGTACGTAAGTACATACAATTGGCTGAAGTAAGTATAATTTACTTGTCAATATAACAGTCCTTAAAAAGATCACAAAATCAGGAGGTTATAAACTATTACACTAAAGTTGAGTTATAATATTCTTTCTAAACATTAGCAGAGTAAATTGAACTGAATGAAGCAAAGAAGTGTACAATGTGGAGGAGGGACAAGGATGGACTGGGAATTTGGGGTTGGTAGATGCAAACTATTACATTTAGAATGGATAAACAGCAAGGTCCTACTATATAGGACAGAGAACTATTTCCAATCTCCTAGGATAAACCATAATGGAAAAGAATATTTTTTAAAAAAAGTCTATGTGTGTAAAACTGAGTCACTTTGCTGTACAGCAGAGATTGGCACAACATTGTAAATCAGTTATACTTCAATTTAAAAAAGAGAGAAATGTACGGATGTGAAAAAAAATGAAGAAAAAAGTAAAATGTAATACAGGAAGAATAAGCTAGTTGAAAATATCAAAGCAAAATATCCAGACTCTAGCGAGAAATGAATTATTTGATGTGATGTATCCATTATCTGATTTTGGATTTAAATACAAAGTAAAAATATGAGAAAACCTTTCACATCATAATGTATTCTCTTTGCAGATATCTGAATTGATTCTTACATGATATGATAAATATCTGTGAATAAAAAACCCACATGGCTTCTAGTTTTATCTCCTCAGCCAGTTATTAACAAATCTTTTCTAAAGTCCAACATTAAATGGATACCAAAAAACTTAGCTTCATTCATTTTGCTCTGAATGACGTTTAATAACTTTAAAGTTTTTTAACATGAAGACTTTTCTTATACTTTTGTTTAAATGCTATTTGATTTTACTTTATCTTATTAAATACCCTTAGTACACCCTTAATGTGTCTATGTATTTTTTGCCTGCTTTTTAAGTGAGTTATTGAATTGATTTCTTTCTTTTTTTTTTATTTTTTTTTGTATTGAAGTAGAGTTAACTGCCAATGTTACATTAGTTTTGGGTGTACAAAACTGTGATTCCATACTTTTATAGATTATACAAAATACAAAGTTATTACCCTATTACTGTGTACTTTACACTATATCATTCTGACTTATTTATTTTATAACTGATAGGTTGAAACTCTTAGACCCTTCACCTATTTCACACATCCCCTCACACATTACCCTCTGGCAACTACTGGATTGTTCTCTGTGTCTGTGAATCTATTTCTGTTTTATTATATTTGTTTGTTTTGTTTTTCAAGTTCCACATATAAATGAAAACATACAGTATTTGTCTTTCTCTCTGTGACTTATTTCACATAAATAAGGCCCTTTAGGCCCATCCGTGTTGTCAAAATGGTAAAATTTCATTCTTTTTTATGGCTAATAATAACCCCATCTTCTTTATTTATTCATCTGTCAATGGACACTTAGGTTGCATCCATATTATGGCTATTGTATTGAATAAATATTGCTGAAATGAACATAGGAGTGTATTATCTTTTCAAATTAGTGTTTTCATTTTTCAGATAAATACCCAGGAGTGGAATTCCTGGATTGTATGGCAGTTCTATTTCTTTGTTTGTTTGTTTCAACTGTCACTTTATTTCAAGATGGTTGAATTAATTAAAAATTTAAACTACAACTTGATAATCTTTAGTCTGGTACCACATTTTATTCAAAGCAAACTGCTTATTCAGAAATGATCATGGAGCAATTCAATGCAGAGTAAGAAGGATGAGAGAAACATCTTACTGGCCAATAGACTGTTTTATTTCTTGCATTATATGAAACTCAAAATTTCATTTTTAGAAAAAGTCAACTCTAACTTCAGTAGACAGTGATATACAAAGATTCTGTCACATAGGCTAGTTTCCATTTAGTCAGTCAACTATTTCTATCTCTCTCAGTTGAGATAGATGCATTTACAGAACTGGCTGTGCTTTAGCCTTCTTTGTGAGCAGCTTTAGATGTGCAATGCACTTGTCAATTGTCTCCTCCTCCTGTGCAGAGATGCTCTGCACCACATGCTTCTCCATCCAGTCTATCATGTGCTCTTGTTCCTTTTGATGCATCATATTCTGCACAGAGATATGATAGTCCAGGCAATTCTTTATCTCCTTTTATACTGTATGCAACCGTTCCCGTTAAGTAACCTCCAAGGCCATAGCAATGTTATTCCTCTGGACATCAAAAAGGTAATGGAGCTTTTGAACCAGTGCCTGCTGTGACTTCTTCAGATGAATCGCATCCTGGATTTGTTTGATGGAAGACTGTTTTGCCTCTTCCAGTTGGGCAATTTTTGCTCATTGAGTTTATCAGCAAATTCCCCAATAGAGGCACCATATTTTTTAACTACATAGACAAGCAATCTTATTGTTGATATGGTGGAGAAAGTCTCTGGAATTATCACGTATATTTCTTTGGAGAGTAAATATAAGATAAGCCCAGTTCTGAGTATATAGGGTACTGTTACACCAGTTTCAGGATAAAGGAACTGGAAGAACTCCTCAGGGATCAGCCCAAAATGAAATTTTCCTCCATATTCAGGAAGAGGTGGTACAGGGGCAAGACTTGGCAGCCGTGTATGAAAGACCCTTGTTGCCTGTAATAAGCCTGGAATGAGGAGGGTTGTGCTCTTCAGAGAGGGGGCTGCTGCAGTGGCAGCAGGAAGTACCACCCAGTAGCATCTACACAGCAGCCTTGGCGCCCCAGTAACAGTTCTATTATTAATTTTTGAGGAAACTCCATAACGTTTTCACAATTGAGTATGATGTTAGCTGTAGGGTTGTCATAAATGGACTTTATTATATTGATGTATGTTCCCTCCACACAATTTTTGTTGAGAGTTATTTTTTATAATGAATGGATGTTGAATTTTATCAAATTCTTTTTCTGCATTTATTTAGATGATCATGTGATTTTTATCCTTTGTTTTGTTAATATGGTGTATTGCATTGATTGATTTGTGGATATTGCACCATCCTTGCATCTCTGAAATAAATCCCACTTGATGATGTATGAATCTTTTAATGTATTGTTGAATTTGGTTTGCTAATATTTTGTTGAAAATGTTTGTATCTGTGTTCATTGGGGATACTGGCCTGTGATTTCTTTTTTTTTTTTTTTTTTTTTGGTAGGGTCTTTGGTTTTATTATCAAGGTAATGCTGGATTTGTAGAATGAATTTGGGACTTCCCTGGTGGTGCAGTGGTTAAGAATCTATCTGCCAGTGCAGGGGACATGGGTTCGAGCCCTGGTCCTGGAAGATCCCACATGCTGTGGAGCAACTAAGCCTGTGTGACACAACTACTGAGCCTGCACTCTAGAGCCCATGAAGCATAACTACTGAGCCCATGTGCCACAACTACTGAAGACAGCACTCCTAGCACCCTTGCTCCACAATAAGAGAAGCCACATGATGAGAAGCCCTCACACCGCAACAAAGAGTAACCCCCACTTGCCACAACTAGAGAAAGCCCCTGTGCAGCAACAAAGACCCAATGCAGCCAATAAATAAATAAATAAAAGAAAATTTTAAAATATACATTATTTTAAAAATTATATGTTTAAAAAAAAAAGAATGAGTTGGAAGTGTTCCCTCCTCTTCAATTTTTTTAGAATTAGGTTGAGAAAAATATGTGTTAACTCTTCTCTTTAAATGTTTGGTAGATCTCCTGTGAAGCCATCTGGTTCTGAACTTTGTTTTATTGGGAATTTTTTGATTATGGATTCAATTTCAATACTAGATTTTCTATTTTTTCCTGATTCAGTTATGGAAGATTGTATGTTTCTAGAAATCTATCCATTTCTTCTAGGTTGTCCAATTCAATGGCATATAACTGTTGGTAGAATTTTCTTATGACTGTATTTCTGTGACATCAGTTGTAACTCCTCTTTCATTTCTAATTTTCTTTGCATTCTCTCTTTTTTTTCTTGATATGAGTCTGGCTAAAGGTTTATCAATTTTGTTTATCTTTTCAAAGAATCAGCTGTTAGTTTCATTGGTCTTTTCTATTGTTTTTGGTCTCTATTTTATTTATTTCCACTCTGATCTTTATTATTTCCTTTCTTCTACTAACTTCGGGCTTTGTTTTTTGTTTGTTTGTTTGTTTTCTAATTTCTTTAAGTGTAAATTTAAGTTGTTTATTTGAGATTTTTTTCTTGTTTCTTGAGGTAGGCTTGTATAACTACAAACTTCCTTATTAAAACTGCTTTTACTGCATCCCATCGATTTTGGAAAGTTGTGTTTCTATTTTCATTCATCTCAAGGTATTTTTGATTTTCTCTTTAACTTCTTCATTGACCCATTTTTTTTAGTAGCATGCTGTTTAATCTTCAAGTGTTTGAGGTTTTTCCAGTTTTCTTCCTGATATTGATTTCTACTTTCATAACATTGTTGTTGGAAAAGATGCTTGATATGATTTTAATCTCCTTAAATTTATTGAGACTTGTTTTGTGGCCTAGCATGTGATCTGTCCTGGAGTATCTTCCATGTGCACTTGAATAGAATGTATGTTCTGCTGTTTTGGATGGAATGTTCTGTAGATGTCTATTATGTCCATCTGGTCTAATGTGTCACTTAAGGCCAATGTTTCCTTACTGAGTTTCTGTCTGGATGATTTCTCCATTTTTGTAAGTGGAGTATTAGAGTCTCCTGCTATTATTACATACTGTCGATTTCGCCCTTTGTGTCTGTTAATATTTGCTTTATGTATTTAGATGCTCCTGTATTATGTCCATATATGTTTACAAATGCTATATCCTCTTTATGGATTGACCTTTTTATCATGATGTAATGCCCTTTTGTCTTTTGTTATAGCCTTTGCTTTAAAGTCTACTTTGTCTGATAGGAGTATTGCTACCCCAGCTAGCTTCTTTTTCATTTCCATTTACATAGAATATCTTTTTATATCCCCTCACTTTCAGTCCATGTGTGTGTTTAGCTCTTAAGTGAGTCTCTCGTAGGCAGCATATAGATGGGTCTTCTTTTTTATCCATTCAGCTATCCTGTGTCATTTGATTGGGGCATTTAGTCCATTTACATTTAAAGTGATTATTGAAAAGTGTGTATTTATTGACCTTTTGTTACTTGTTTTCTGATTGTTTTTGCAGTTTTTCTCTGTTCTTTTCTTCTTTTTTTTCTCTTCCCTTGTGATTTGATGATTTTCTTTAATGTCATGTTTGGGCTCCTTTCTCTTTTTGTGTGTGTATGTATTGTAGGTTTTGGGGTTTTTGTTACCATGAGGTATGTTTATATCTATATGTAGATTTTTAAAAATGTATATATACATATGTAAATATACATATATATTTAAGCCAATAGGTGTTTAAATTCAAATGCATTCTAAATGCTCTACATTTTTTACTCCCCCATCCAACTTTTATGTTTTTATATCATAATTTATGTCTTCTTGTATATCCCTTAACTACTTACTGCAGTTATAGTGATTTTATGACTTTTGTCTTTTAATCTCCCTACTAACTTTTTAAGTGGTTGATCTTTGCTATATATTTGCTTTTACCGGCAAGATATTTTTCCTTTGCATATAAACATATTTCTTATTATGGCCTATTATTTTCCACTTAAAGAAGATCCTTTAACATTTCTTGTAAGACCAGTTTAGTAGTGATGAACTCTTAGTTTTTCTTGTCTGGGAAACTCTTATCTCTCTTCAATTCTGAACGATAACCTTGCCTGAATGATATCCTGTGTTGTAGGTATTTTTCTTTTCAGTATTTTAACTATATCATGCCATTCCCTTTTGGCCAGCAAAGTTTCTGCTGAAAAACCAGCTGATTGCCTTAAGGAGTTCCTTTGTATGTGACTCTTTGTTTTTCTCTTGCTGTCTTTAAAATTCTCTCCTTAACTTTAAATTTTGCCATTTAAATTATGATATGTCTTGGTGTGGTTGTCTTTGGGTTCATCTTGTTTGGGGCTCTCTGTTCTCCCTGGACCTGGATGTCTGTTTCCTAGTGCAGGTTAGGGAAATTGTTCACCATTAAGTCATCTCATATATTTTCTGCCCCTTTCTCTCTCTCTTCTCTTTCTGGAACTACTGTAATGTGAATGTTAATATTCTTGATGTTGTCCCTAAAGTCCCTTAAACTATCCTCATTTTTTCAAATTTTCTTTGTACTGTTCTGATTGGGTGATTTCTACTATACTCTCTTCCAGATTGCTTATGCATTTTTCTCTATCATTTAATCTGCTTTTGATTACCTCTAACCTATTCTTCATTTTACTTATGGTATTTTTCAACTTTGATAAGTACTTTTTTAAACATTTTCTAATTTTCTGTTGAAATTCTCACTGTTCCCCAATTCTTCTTCCAAGTCAGTGAACATTTGTGTGGCAGTTCCTTTGAACTCTTTATCAGGTAAATTACTTATCTCCATATCATTAGTCCCCCATGCTGCCCCTCCCAGGGGATTTATCTTGCTCTTTCACTTGTAACATATTCTTGTTTTCTCATTTTGTTTGACTTTTTGTGTTTCTTTCTATAAATTAGACAAAACAGTTACCTGTCCCAGTCTTGAAGATGTGTCCTTGTGTAGGAGCAATGCTATGTAGACTGAGTGTGTCTGGTGGCTTTAGAAAGAGTGCTGGAGCTAAAGCAGGCCCCAGCTGGGGCCTTTTCTGGTGCATGCCAAGGCCACCACCTTGGTGTGTCTGGGGAAGGGATCTGGAGCTAGAGGGCTTAAAGCCAAAGCCTGGCACAGGCTGGGGCTTCTCCTGGGGTGCACCCAGGGCTGCTGCCTTGGTGGAAGGTGACTAGAGCCAGAGCCCAGCACCAGCTGGGGCTTTTCCCAGAGTGTGCTGGGAGCCACTACTTTGGCAGTGGTGTTGGAGCCAGAGCCTAGTGTGGGCTGGGGTGCATGCTGGAATAGTCATGGAAGGCTGGTTAGAGTGTCAAGCACTTTTCAATCTGATGCCTGTGTGCTGGGACTCAGAGCAAGTAAATTTGTGTGTGTGCCCTTTAAGAGTAGATTCTTAGTTTTCTACAGCCCTCTGGCTCTCCTGGTCCTAAGCCCTGCTGGTTTTCAAAACCAGTTAGGGGGGAGTTGTCTTTCATGTACTGATCTCAGGACTAGGGTGCCCATAGTGAACTCTAACCTCTCACTCCTTAGGGAGGATCTCCAAGTTTGAGATATCTCCTTTCACTTTATGTTGCCTACTGGGGGTATGGGTCTTGACTAAATTCCTTCTCTTCCCCTCGTACCTGTCTCAATGTGTGTTTTTCTTTTCTTTATATCCTTAATTGTAGAACAGCTGTTCTGCTAGTCTTTAGATCATTATCAGAGAGACTTTTTATATACTTACTTGTAGTTTTGATGTGTCAAAACTAGGAGGAGCTGAGCTCCCAGTCTTCCTTCTCTACCATCTTGATCCTGCCTCAGTGTGTCTATGTTGAAATGCTAGGAGGACTACTTAATTACTTTATTAAACTACTTTTCTCAGAAAAAAAAAAAAAGTCCTATTACATTGTATTTAGTTTCCCACCATAAATTTGTCCCCAAATTCTCTCTTTCCTAGTATTTACATTCTGGTATGTAAGACACAGGATACAAAGTTATTTTTCAACATTTTGAGTTTGTCCTGTTCTAAACATGTAAAATAATGAGGGAACTTCACATCCCAACTACTTACCCAAGGAATACCCAAGATTTTGTTTCATCTGTTTGTTTGTTCAGCTATTGTTTTCATTGATCCCTATCAGTTGTTTGGTTACCTGAAATCCTCTTACCAGCAGCCCTATGGCTTGATTGCTTGGTCAATCCCCTGAGTAAATTTAGGTGTATTGCCCAAGGAGAAAATGATGCCTCCCTCATTCTCACCTAACAAAAGAAGGAGTTATGCCAGTCCAAGTTATTGTAAATTGAGACAGGGTATAAAAATCCTGAAGTGATTCTAGCACCTAGAGATGAGCTATCTGTCTTACCTTGAAGCCCTGAAACTTCTGAGTATTTTGCTTAGCTAGAGGTTGTGGCCAGCACCATGGACTGTAGGCTGCTAATAACCCATATAATTTTGTTGCATATACAAATTACAGTCATTTGTAGAGTACTATAAAAATATTTTATTCTTTATGTTTAAAAACCTATAAATGTATTGTTTGTTAGTATAAATATTTTATTATGAATTTGTTTTTTATGTTCATCCTTTATATCCTGGAATCACTACAGCACAAACTATTATATAAACTCAGCTATATGGATCAACTATACTTACCCAACTACTTGAAAATATCTAATGTACTGATGGATTTTATTTTAGGCTTTTCTCAAAGCAGATTCAAATGTTATTTTCTACCTTTGCCAATCTTTGGACATTTTAGCATTACTGCTTTACAAGAATCGCCTTCATCTTAAATAGCTATAAATTATTAGCCCATTAATTGGATGTGATAAAGAACTTCCATCAGTTAAAAATATAAATCTTATTGACACGGGGACACAAGAATTATTCATTTGAATATTGCCAGCTATTACCCTTCACACATACATCAGAAAGCTGTGTTCTCACTCTCTAATTTAAATGCAATTGATAATTAAAATGTAATCTTAAAGTGTGACCAGAATTTATATTTCTGTAAATTATTTAAGTCACAAACATCAGAGGACTATATAACTAAAATGGCATCTATTTCACGCATTATGAATAAAAATTTATATTTCCAGGTATCAGCAGAAAGAAAGCAAATATGTACTTTATACAGATGTAAATTAAAATCTAGCAATCCTTTCACCAAAGGACATGTCCGCAGGATATATCAAATCATGAAGTGTGTGGGTACACTCATTATCTCATGGGAATTAACCATCTGGCACATGATATCCTCACTGGTTTGAAAGAAAAATAGGTCTTTTTAAACAAAACGCTCTCCATTCAGTATGCAGAACAGTCATTAATAGAATACTCACTGTTGGGTTGAAACACAAGGAAATAAGATCTGGGGCATAGAACAAGTCATCCTTAAAAAGTTATTAGAATCCCAGTGACATTGATAAAAGACCACACAACAACATTTTGCCTAACCAAAGATTTGACGACAAATAAGACAGCTGTATATGAAATAGAGGTTCTACTCATTACCACCTACAGGAGTTTATATTAACTATAATATAGTTATATTATAGTTAATATAAACTAACTGCTAACTATATAACTATCTGTGTACTTATACTTATAATAATACCTATATAGCTACTTATATGCCTGTAGTAGGATTCTATAGATTAACATCTGCTCCTTCCACCCATGGACCTAGCTTTGGAAAACTGTGCTCTGCTGATTGAACCTAAAATGTACCTGTGCTAATAAGCAGTCCAATTTTATTTGAATCTCTCTGGTACTCCACTACCAACCAAAGCAGCAACCTAACTCTTTCTCACCCCAAATAAATGGAATAGGTAGAAATGTTTATAAATGTAAAATAATTTACCCTAAAATTCCCATATTAAGACACAGTACACTGTAACTCTGAGTAATATAAATTATGGAATTTTATATACACTATTAATTAAAAACCACAAAAAATAAACATTTGCTCCATTACAAAACCAATTCTTATTACTCTATAATAGGGAGTCACAGTAGGGGGATGTCATCATCTGTTTTTTAAGCATTACTTGAGTGTCTCCTATGTATTCAAGCTTCCATTTTGAGGCTCAAAGAGAATATAAAAGAAGTAAAGTATGTTGTCCAGGAATTTACCATGTAATTAGGGCAGAAACCTACACATATATGAGTCAACTTGGAAATAATTCTAAAGTTACATGCAAGTTTAAGAGAGTATATATTATGATAAAATAAAATACCAAAGTTTAAGTAAGGTAAACTTAATAAGCAAATGCTTCTTATACCCAGGGAACCTTAATATGAGCTTTGAAAGAAATGGAGACTTTGGTTGAAGGATAGAAAATAGAAAGAATTATAAGAGAATAGGTAAGGACTGGAGGAGAGAAAATTACTTCCCTTGTTAGAATAGAAGACCCTGTAGGAAGAGTGAGATGTGAGTTGGGAAAGATACATTGGGGTTAATGGAGATCCTGATAACTGCATAATGGATTTGAAGAAATAGGAAGTCACTGTAAATTCATGAGCCAAGCGGCACTGTGACAGAGAGCTCCTGGAAGCAATATACAAACTGGAGTCCAATAGAAAGAGACTGAATATAAAAGGCATGAGGACAAGGCAGTTCATATTTGATTTTATATAAATGGTCAAGATCCCATGGCTCCCAAACATTCACAGGGTAATCTGTGGAATAAACTACATACCACATGATCAGAAGGGAAAACAGGGAACATATAAGAGGAATAAAAAGACAGGCCTCTTCCCAACCTTGACTATCCTCATAGTACTTGCTTATTATTATATGAAAAGTCTACTTTTCACCCTGCTTTGAATGCTTAAATGAGCCCAGCATTTCAGTTAAGTCCTGAACCCCCAAAATTAATCTGGGTTCATATCACATTCCATCCTAGTTATACTACTCCTCTTTTCTTGGTTCCCTCAAACCCTCTCTCCATTTACTGTGAATTTTCCAAACCCCACTTTCATTTTGAGTGTTTATATTGGCTCTCACTCCCTTACTGGCTCTCTGGATTAATACTCTGATTTTAATCTTACCATCCCAACTCTCACCTTAGAGCCTTTCCTCTAGTTGGAAGCCTCAACTTCTGAGCACCATACACACTTGAGATTGGGGTCCTTGTCTATTTTGTGCCCAATTATATCTTATATCTAGCTGGCTTTACACAAATAATTATAATCTGAAGATTATAGCAAAAAGGGAATTTGGACAGTCTGTGATACCAAATCCACTTTTAAAAATATTTTATTTTATTAATCATTTTAGCCTCCTATGCCCTCAAACTAGAGAAATTTTATACTGTTTCTGGAACCAAATTTATTAATCCACAGAGCTTCAGACAAAGCCCTCCACTTTTGGAATTCAGAGCAGTGTCCTATGATAATTCCTTCACAAGCTAAGACGTGGAAAGTTTGGTAACCACACAGAAGATTGAGATTATCTTCACACTTACCTACTTGACACCTCATTTGGTGTAAATCTAAAGGACAGTTTCGTAAAGAGCATCACATGCCTCACTGTCCAAATTCCTAACGAAAGCTTCTTTAAGTGAGACTTCCTCCCTTTGCATTTTGTGCTTTACCTTGGAGAATCCCCCCCCAAACACTTACAAGATGAGATACATTTTAGGTACTGAAATATGTCAAGTCTTAACCCCAGGTGGTATGGCAGTCATAGGCATTTCACAATTGAGAAAAATCATTAATTTTTAATAATTTTGCTGGTGGCAACTGTCTTTTCTTATTGTTGTTAGATTATTCTTTTCCCTCCCACTCACATTTATATACCATTCTTTAACTCCAGTTTTAAAACAAAACACCACAACTTTTGAAAACACAGTTGAGAACATTTGACCACTTGGTACACAGAACTACCTAGCAGTAGCCCTTCCCCACCCCCTTGCTAAAAGTCCTAGATTGGGCACAAACTTTAAAACCTCAGGGGACTTCCCTGGTGGTCCGGTGGGTAAGACACAGCACTCCCAATGCAGGGGGCCCAGGTTCGATCCCTGGCTGGGAACTAGATCCCACATGCATGCCACAACTAAGAGCCCACATGCTGCAACAAAGAGTCTGCATGCCACAACTAAAAAGTCTGCATGCCACAACTAAGACCTGGCACAACCTAAATAAGTAAAATAAAATCTCAGATATAGAGACAATTCTACCAGGTATTGGCTGTTCTGGAGTGGATATAAAAAGCAGTGCTCTGAATACCACATTAGAGGCAGGAATTTTGAAGGCTGAAAACCTACCCTCCTTTATTAAATAATTTATTTGTTCGACCACCACTTACTTGTACTTTTAAGAACCAAAAATATTTTTTTCCTACAAGGTATTTTTTAATATACTTTAATTTTTAGAACAGTTTAAGGTTCACAGCAGTATTGAGCAGAAAGTATAGAGATTTCCCCTACACCCTCTGCCCCAATCCATGCATGGCTTCGCCCATTATCAATATCCCCCACCAGATGTAGGTTTACAACTGATAAACCTACATCAACACATCTTTATTACCCAGAGTCCATAGTTTATATTAGGGTTTACTCTTGATGTAGTACATTTTATGGGTTTAGACATATATATATAGTGACATGAATCCACCATCATAGTATCATACAGTACAGTTTCACTGTTCTAAAAACCCTCTGTGCTCTGACTATTCATCTGTCCCTCACCCCCACCCCTGGCAACCATTGATATTTTTACTATCTCCAAAGTTTTGCCTTTTCCAGAATGTCATATAGCTGGAATCATACTGAAAGATGTTTTTTAATTTATCCCTTCCACACTTCCATGTGTGAGTGTGTGTGTGTGTGTGTGTGTGTGTGTGTGTAGCAACAGACTAATATTATAATGTAACACCAGCCTCCCCACTTCAGCTCTGAGGACATTGAGAAATAGCAAAACGGAGATTATCCTACTCATTCAGAGCACGAACAAAAGACATATTATTAAATAATGGAAGACCTTGGATTGCTGAGCTTATAGTACATCCCTGATACTCACTGCTCTGCCCAAAATTAAAAACTGTCCATTAGTAGAAAAATGATAAATGGGGTTGCTAGTGCCCTGTCATTCTGACAGAAACTGTTATCCAGGTAAAAAAAAATAATCATTTTATGCAAAGAATGACCCATCCCCAAGCGACTGCCTAATTACTGTGCCCCAGATTTCAAATAATGATGAAAACTATCAGGATCCTTTCCAAGAGTTGATATCCACTTTAATCAGGGGTTTCAACCTAGATGTGGTACAGTTTTCTGTATCTTTATCCTTTTTTAGCAATTAAGATAATCTGGATGTAAGGGCTGGCAGGGATGAATCCACCTGAGTCCCCCAAGTGATTGAGCTTGTCAAGCAAATGTACAGAGAGGGTTAAGCCAAAGGTTTTATAGAAATCTCCTGTAGCTCCACCAGGGCCAAGAACTTTCTCTTGGGGAAGATTTTTAATTACTTCATCTATTTCTGAAAGTAAAGGGGAATCAAGTAATTCCCCAGTCTTCTGCAAATCACCTAGACAACTTGGAAGGAATGAGAACTGTTTATCTGTTCATGATATTGAGTTCTAATTTCTATATCACTCTTCATCTTATTTTTGAAATAACTTACTAAGGAGCCCTGGGCTTGTGTTTGTCTTTTTCTCCTTTGGGCACCTAACTTCTATCATAGTTAGGAGTTTATTTTCAAAGCTCTCATCCTCCCACTGGTGTAGGTATTGCCTAGCTGAGTGATGGATATCTTCACTTTATGGATTATGAGTGAGTTCAGAGCTGGTGGGTTGAAGGAAAAGTCTGCTTATGACTTTTGGCAGAGGTTATTCTCCAAGTCTGGATTCTGCCTTTATTTCCTAGAAAGGTTGTTTTCTCAATCAACCTTTCCCATGTATATTTTTTATTGAACAGAGAACAGAAGTCACAAAATTGAAGCAAGAGAGCAGACAATGTTCAAGAAAACAAACAGCTATCATAAATTCTTTTGGGAAATAGCTGTATACAAGTAAATCTGATAAATGAAATATAGATTATTAATTTTCACACCAGTAGAAACATTTTAACTGTGGTTAATTTGTGTTATCCAGTGTGTTTTATGACAATTTTGGGAGCTAGACCAGGTAATCCATTTTACAAAATCTACTTTCATTCATCTAAGGACCCTGAAAGCTTCATGTAATAAACATTTCAATTTGCTAAGAAGACACTCACGTTGATAAATTAGGAGTTTCTCAAATGACAATGTTTTGAGATTTTTAAAAAATCTTTAAAGTAGATCATAACTAGATCTAAATCCAACCAAGCTATAACTATACAAGACACGAAGATTCTTTTTTATAGGTTTTCCCTCTAAATAAATTAGTGGCAAGCCTTGTAGCCCTTGATTTAAAAACATTTATTTTTCAAAATACAGTATTATCTATTTCAAAGTTTAGGTCCCCATTCAAGTATTTCATAGCATATCATACATTTTTATTTATTGTCAAACATTGTTATTTTCATTTTTTTTAATCTTCAACTTTCAAATTCAATCCTAACTTCTTAAAGTCATGTCATATTTTACGTTTTAAGTTTTGTATTATTATATAGACTCTCAAGCTTAAACTCCTTCTAGCTATTTATCTGTTATGTATTTTTATGATCATTATTAATAAAATTAATTGAATTCTGTAACATTTTAAAGTAAATTATAATGAGCTTCTTCAGATACTTGGCATTGGGCCTCCAAAATTTGTTCTGTGTTTTCCAAGTTGTTTAGACAGCAACTTGATCAATATGGTAATTTTCTGGAAACTCTCTTCTTATTATAGTTGATTATTTTTAATTAACTCAAATTTAGTTGCTAATCTGTTATAATCCCTAGCATAAGTATGTCTTTTCCTAGTAAGCTAGCATTGATAGAATTTCTGGGCTCTGTTCTCCTATTTAGACCTAGGAAATCACTAATTATGTGTCCCCCTGGGTGCAGAAGGGAAAATTAAAAGACTTGCAGTGTACTTCTTCATAAACTTGGAAATTTGCCCTTCATCAAAGACCTTTAAGAAGAAAAGGTTGGAGCATCTTTGCTAGAAATGCCAGTTTATAGTTCTGGTGATGAATGATCTTAGATTTTTCCAGATATATACTATTTGAAATACTCTGTCCTGTTGTCTGATCATATGTCTTTAATTTCGATTTAGAAAATATGATCACTTCTGACTTATCATCAGAACCTACTCTTAAAGTACAATTCCCCAAAATTCCTGACTCTCCAAACCTCATCTAGGACAGAACCATGTAACACCTACTAATTTATAGAAGACCACTAAGTTCCAAGAAAGAGAAAAATCTAAATGTGCCTTTTAGTAAGGTGGTCCTTGCTCATCATAGAATTTCTTGGGAGCTAACAAATCTAGGTGTTGTATAATAATCACAACTTACATTCATAAAGTTTTTTTTTTAACTCATTTATTTATTTTTGTCTGCATTGGATCTTCATTGCTGAGCATGGGCTTTCTCTAGTCGTGGCGAGCGGGATCTACTCTTCACTGCAGTGTGCAGGCTTCTCATTGTGGTGGCTTCTCTTGTTGTGGATCACGGGCTCTAGGTGCATGGGCTTCAGTAGTTGTGGCTCGCAGACTCTAGAGCCCAGGCTCAGTAGTTGTGGCCAACGGGCTTAGTTGCTCTGCGGCATGTCGGATCTTCCCAGACCAGGGATCAAACCCATGTTCCTTGAATTGACAGGTGGATTCTTAACCACTGCACCACCAGGGAAGTCCTTCATGAAGCTTTTATAGTTTATAACACACTATCAGCTCACCTAAGCCTCACATCTCTTTGAGACAGATATTATGACCTCCAGTATACAAAGGAGTATATTACTTAACTCTAGCAATTAAGTCCAAGACTTGGACTCTCCTCTTCTCCTCGCTGCTTTTCCATGACCCCACAGTTCTTTCTGGATTCTACTTCTTTGGGTATTGCAGACAATGGTTATGAACATGCAGTGACCCTTTCCTGAAGCAGGAAGTTTGCATAAATAGCCTGGCCCAGTGTCTGCACAACATCTCACTAAAAAAAAAAAAAAAAACCAAAAAACAGCAACTCAAATCCATTCTCTCTGACAATAATGCAGATTCTCTCTGACAATAAGGCAGATCTTTGTTTTAAGTTTCCTTAAAGAGTACTGTAGTAGTTTCACACAGTACTTCACATAGAAAACCTTCTTAGATTTTTCTCCTTAGACACTATTTTCTTCCCCTAGAATTTCAAACTCAAAGCTCCTGCTAAAACCTTTTTCTATCCCTGACCATCCCCCTCAACCCCCATAATTTTTATGACATCTTTCTATTGCCTTTCTCTTCACCCCTCACTTCCTCCATCTCTCCTGCCATCTCTTCCCATCACTAAAGCTTTTTTTATCCACTAACCTGCCTAGTGGGCCACTGAAAGTATTGAAAGATTCCTGAAAGTCTTGTTTTTTTCTTACCCTCACAGGTTTTCTTCGCAGAAAATCTTGTTGAGAGTTCATCTCAATAACAATAGTACTTTGTAGGAGGGAACAAAGAGAGGAAATTTAACGGTTGGGGAGTGTTTATTTTATGCCATGTCCTGATGGGCAGTGTGAAGTGGTAGAAAACTAGATTTAGATTAAGATTGCTCCACCTATCAGCTGTGTGATCTTGGTCAAGTTGTTTATTTTCTATTTTGCCTCAGTTTCACTTGTAATACTGTTTTGAGAATGAAAAGATATAATGTATGTCATTTGCCTGGTGTATAGACACTAAATAAAGTGTATTTTTGTAATGGCATAAAGTAAAGTTTGCAAAAGAGGAAAATGAGTTTTTCAGAAATTTAATACTGAACCTAGGTCACAAAACTCATAAATAACAAGGCCAAGAAGAGAGCTCAGTGGATACCAAGTGACGAGGAACAGTGTGTTGACACTACATTCATTTAGTGCAAGAGGTGTTCAGTAGTAAACTTCCCATATGGAGAGTTAATTTTTGCCAAAGATCTACCTTTCTGAAACTTCACCCAAGAAGTTTTCATTTGGGTTTAGATCAGCAGTTCACATGTTTGATCATCAATATTACTTCTGTTCTCCTTTATGCCCCATGACAACAAAAGTGCACGCAGTTACATATGATAGGACAACTGAATTCAGTACTATTTTTCTTGTCACAGTTCTGCTTTCTCTGATAGCTTGAAAGTTATGATTGTCTGGACAACTTTCAAAATATTTAAAACAAGCTTTCATTTCAACTGAAAAGAAATCAATCAATTCATCTGAACTGATGGGAATAGCAGGGCTCCTGGAGTTTCCTTTATGCCTAGAACAAGGTCAAAATACAGAATATTCTTGTTTGACTTAACTGCCTTCAAACATACTTAATGGTATCTATTTTATAAAGATTATTTGTTGCTAAACCCATTGATATTTACATTTTTTAAACATCTTCATTGGAGTATAATTTCTTTACAATGGTGTGTTAGTTTCTGCTTTATAACAAAGTGAATCAGCTATACATATACATATATCTCCATATCTCCTCCCTCTTGCATCTCTCTCCCACCCTCACTATCCCACCCCTCTATGTGGTCACAAAGCACTGAGCTGATCTCCCTGTGCTATGCAGCTGCTATATTTACTTTTTTTTTAACTATAAGGCAAGACAAATTTGATCAAGAACAATTTTCTTGAAAGCAATTTAAAATCCATTGATAATAATAAACCCTTTTATTGAACATTATCTCCTCAACACCCCAAGTTTCTGATCAAGGAAATGGATGTCAGTCTTAGGCAAACTTTAAAACACTTAAAATTTGACTCAACCATTTCTCTCCTCAACTTTTGAACTCAATGTGTTATGGCACATTTATTTTTTCTTCTCTGACAGTAAGACATTATTATTATGTAGGTGCATTTATCATAAGATCTTATTCCTCTCAGAGCTATCTGACTTTCAAAAGAGGACAACGAAAAAGTCTATGTTTAATTCAAATAATAGATGGTACCAAAGGAGACTAAGCATTTTGAAAGCATTATCATTTAAAAAGGACTTTTACATATGGTATCACTTTTGTTCCTCTGGGTAGCCATATGTAGATGGTATTATTATTCTTTTATCCCTTTTTTTCCAAATAAGCATGCTGACACCTCAGAGATAAAATGAGTTGGCCATGTGGTCAAATAGTTCAAATACAGACCCTCTTACCCCAGAGACCACACTCTTCTCACTATATAATGACCAGCCTCCCCTCACATGAAATGTCATTTCCAGAAACTAGTGGGTGAAGCACAGGGGAACTTGAGAACAAAACAATGTAATCAATAACAAAACAATCAATAAATTGATTTATAAATAGTGGAAAATTCTATGTTGATACTATCCATGGTGCATCCATCCAACAGTTGTTTTGTTACACTTAAATCAGAAAATAACAGAACTGTGGTTCTGCCAGAGAGAGGTAGAAGATGCCATGAATGTTTGGGACTTCTTTTGCTCTGCAAGGAAAATATTTGTTGATCAGTTTCTTCTAGGGCTACCTAGAAGAAACAAGAAGCTGACATAATAAAACAATACCTACATTTAGCTAGCTTTATTTGACAGATTAGGGAGCTAGGATGTGATCAGTATACAGGTTGACCTCTGAGATTACTGTGACAAATAAACTCAATTCCTCTCTTTTCTTCTTTATTCCCTCATCTCCATTCTCTATGATAAAACAAAGATTTTGTCTAGAATTCTGAGATAGCATTTTATTATAAAATTACTACAAACTCAATGCAGAAAATTTTTCAAATACAGAAAAATAAAGTATTCAAATCACCTTACATCCTACTACCCAGAGATAATCACAGTTAACATATCGATACACTATACAGTTGACCCTTGAACAACACAGGTTTGAACTGCACAGATCCACTTACACGCAGATTTCTTTCACTAAATAAGTTCTAAAGTACTATAGGATCCATGATGGATGAATCTGAGGATTCAAAAACATGGATACGAAGGGCTTATAAAGTTTTACATGGATTTTCAACTTCAAAGAAAGTTGGAGCCCTGTGTTGTTCAATGATCAACTGTATATCTTTCAAATAGCTTTTTTCTTTAAAATATTACATTACACATATAGCTTTATATATAATTGTTATCACTTAGTATAGTGTAACTTTTCACTTACAGAAATTTGTGTTAAATTGATTGAATATATGGTCCAAATTTTTCATGCCATCCTGTGTTCGTTCTTGTTCTTGTACCTTCACACACTGACCCTCGGCTTGGCCATGTGACTTGCTTAGGCCAGTGGACTGCAGCATATTTGTAGCAAACAGATCCAAGTCAACAGAATTTCCCTTCAGACCTCTCTATAGACTTTGAGAGGTGGTTGTTTTAAGCAAATAGATTTGGGGGTAGCTTATTAGGCAGCAATTGTTAACTGATACAACATTCTATAATAGATACACACACATGCTAAATTTATTCTTCGCCCTTCTATTATTCTATACAGATCAACCAGAGTGATTGTCTTAAAATGGAAATAAAATCATGTTATTTCCTTTGTAAAACATTTCAATCACTTCCTCACTGCTTTGGAATACAATCCAATCAACTCAGCATGGCCTATAAGCCCTGGCTAATCCACTCCTGCCACTCATCCAGCCTTATTGCTTGGTTCCTCCCCCTCATGCACCACATTCCAGCCACACAGATCTTTTTAAAATGTCTCTTCCCCACAGAGCCATTGTACAGGGTGTTATCTCAACCTGGAATGCTGACTGTGTGCCACTGCTCATCCAACAGCTCTGATTTTAAATATCATCAACTCAAAAAAAAAGCTTTCTTGATGATGCTATCTAAAGAAGTGTCCTTCAACCTCCAGTTATTTTCATCCTCACATTTCTCTCTTAGCACTTGTCACAATAATAAACACTTCATTTATTAGCTTAGTTGCTTCTTGTCTCTCTACCTTTCTTGGTCATAAAATCAATGAGGACAGGACCATGTCTGTTTTATTCACTGTGCTATCCCCAACATCTATCTGAATATCCAGAAACCTGTGGGTTCAACATATTTTGGGTAAATGTATGAAAATTTATACCAAAATTAAATTTAAAAGTACCCTATTATTGGACACACAGGCAGTTTTTATATGTATATATTTGACACATATGCTACATATTTATCAAAGCTTTTAAAAATCAGCAAGAAAAAATGCTCAACATGATAAATGTAATTAACACTGCTGTGTGTTATACATGAAAGTTGTTGAGGGTAAATCATAAACATTCTCATCACAAGGCAAATTTTTTTTTCTATTTCTTTAATATTGTATCTGTATAAAATGATAGATGCTCACTAAACTTACTGTGGTAATCATTTCATGATGTATGTAAGTCAAAACATTATGCTGTACACCATAAACTTATACAGTACTGTGCATCAATTATATCTCAATAAAACTGGAAGGAAAAAAAAATCAATGAGAAAAAAAGATAGAAACACAAAAGAAAATCAGAGAAGAATGTGACAGGCAATTTCATTAATAAGAAAAAGAAATACAGATGATTAAAAGCATATATATAAATATCATACCTCAATAGAACTTAAAAGTAAAATGTTATACAAAACATTATCTAATATTATTTATAATTTGAAAAAATGTAAACAATTACATTGCAACAATTCAAGAATAAGCACTCTTATACCCAGCTGACTCAAGCATAGATGGATGTAATTTTTCTGGAGGCTTCATAGATATGAGATATTATGTGTATTAAAAATATGCGATTCTTTGACCTTACAATTCCACTTCTGTGAAGTTATCTTAAGGAAATAGTAATGAAAGGTTACCACCATTGTAAAACCTACCCATATACTGATGAAGTGACAGCCAAGACTCTGCCCTGCACTGGTCACTTTCTTGTGCATATTTCTTTATTTACTAGGTGTTTTTATTCCTAGGACACAGGATTTGCAATGCATTCTTACCTCTGTTAAGCCTCTTTTTTAATTTTTTTTTGGAAAAAAAAGCTTCATTGTCCTACTAATGATTACTTACTTTCCATAGTCTCCTAAAGAGTCAGTCACTTGGATAATATTGGAAGGCATAATATGTTCAACTCCATAGAACAAAACTTAATTACTCAACTTCCTGGAGTTTCAAAATACTTAATGGGGATTTTAAAATGAGATTCTATGTGAAATTGCTTTGTCAATTCTAGTTGATGGTTTTACTAAAGTTTTTGTAGTGGATTCTTCAACCAGATCTCTGATGTCTCCTTTTATAGTCACCTTTATTATGAATCCTTGTACTTAAATGTTGGTGTACCCCAGGATTCTGTTCTTAGCTTTCTTTTATTTTCAAAATATATATAATCCCTGAGCTGATTTTATCTACTATAATATCTTCAAACAACATTTATTATTGATGGTTCCCAATTTATGTTACTGTCCATCAATGTTCTGGTTCTTCTCTTTTCTTCTAGGCATATATATGAATAAGATTGTGCTTTCCTACTCCTTTGAAGTTACACATGCCTGTGTGACTTTCTTGGCCAGTATAACTTTAACCAGAAGAGACACGTTTGACTTCCAGGCAGAAGTCTCTAAAAGACAGTGTGCACTTTTATTGATACAAAGTTCTCTCCTGTTCAAGGACCAGTCACTTTCCAATTGATAAAGTCTCCTTTATCTGATGTCTTTAAGTAAGAGTTAGAGAGATATGTAACATCAGCAGAAAATAAAACTGTTGTTTTTAAGTCACTAAGTTTTATGGATGTTTGTTACTGCAGCAGAACTGACTGACACTGCCTCAATTCCATTTTATTTTTCAGCCTGGATGTCTATACTCTGATGCTCCACAGACAAAGTATAACATAATCTTCCCTTCAAATTGATTATCCTCTGGTGTCCTCCATATCTGTTAATGGAACTTCTGTACAATTAGTTGTCCTGGGATTCATCTTAGTCCTTCTCTGTTACACCCACAACTAATCAGTTATGGAACCCATTCATTCTATCTCCTAAGTACCTTCATATGAAGCTCCACAGTCTGTTTTAACTGGTGCTACCTTGATTCATGCCATAGTTATTACAAATCATTCCCAGTTAGCTTCCAGCTCATCTGCTTAGCACCCTTCCAATCTGTCATTCACACAACAGCAGCACGTTCAAGCTTCCTAAAACTTAAAAATGATCAAATCACTTCTCAACCTAAAATGATTCAATCTATTACCTCTAGCTACCTTTCAAGTCTTATTTGTCTCTCACACACAGACTTTATGCTCCAATCATACTAAACTCCTTGTATGAATATGTCTTACTACTTCCTACATTTATGCCTTTGTCTTTGCTTTTCTCAAACATCTCTATGTCAAATCCCTAGCATTCGAGTACTCTGAAGATAAACATACAGTTTTAGCTACTTCTTGGATGGTGTAACTGAGCAAGTGGGCTCATTTCACACTGTGCAATGGAAAGTCCAAATACCAAGGCAACGGTCTTTTGCAGAGAGAAAAGGCTTTAATGTAGAGTGACCAAGCAAAGAGGCAGAAGGCAAGGCTCAGTTCTGTCTCCCCAATCAGGTTTTGTGTGGGATATTTATTGTGGGAGGAGGGAATAAGAGGGTGTTGGGACTAAGAAATGATTGGTAGAAGGGTAAAGAGAAGTTTTAAGAGTCTTCTGAGCAGGTACAACTGTCTTTCATGTCTCTTCATGGGTTGTATGTGTAAATTCAGGGGGGTTCATGTGTTTAATGCAGTAAATTTTCAGCCCATGACATCTAAAATTCACTGATCATTCTAGTCCCTAAATACATCTGAGTGATGTTCAGTCAAAGGAGGATGTCAGCAAGCTGTTTTCTCATCTAGTTTTCCTATTGTTCTGCAAGCTAAGCTAAAGGGTCTTAATTAATCATCTTTTGCCTTATTTTAACCTGGTGGGTATGAGCATACAGTTTCAAAGGTAGAGTGATTTGTCTTGAAAAATTAGCTAAGAATGGGAAAAAAAAATCCACCAACTCATGTTTTATTAAGAAAATATTTTCTGTGTCTCTGTAGACTTTAAATATTTTTCAAATCACTGTTCATCTTAGAATTTTCAATGTGAAACTGAAAACTAAAACAGTAAGTCATTTTAAAACTTCAAATAGTAGAATTTTTAATGCTAGAATAGAATCCATTCGGAATTGTTAAGCTGCCATATATCATGATATACCAGTGTAATGTCTTCTGGGTGGAAATAATGTGTATTATTTAGAACCCAAGCAAAAATGAATATCAAAACCATAAATTGCTGAGACTCTCTCCATGTCAATACTGACTTCAACATGACTCCCTCCAATAAAATATGTGACAAAGAATTTTCAGATGCTGTCAGCAAGCTCCAGGTAGAATAGCTTCTGTTCTTAGTGAGTGGCCAAAATGGGGATAAAGGAAAACTCTGAGCCCGCCTCCTCCCACAGGCAAACCAAGATTGTAAGTATTTACAGAGAAACTATCCATGAGAACAACCTGAATGCTATCAGAAAAGATCTTCTACAGCTAAAGATATAAGGAAGGAACCACAATAAAACAGGTAGGAGGGGCAGAGACACATATAGTTAAGACCCATACTTCTGGGTATGCAACCCACAAAGGGGAGGATAATTACCATTGAAGTGGTTCTCCTCAAGGAGCAAGGGATGCAAGCTCCACATAAGGCTCCCCAAACAGGGTGTCTGGCACCAGGAAGAGGAACCCCCAGAATATTTGGCATTGAAGGCCAGTGTGACTTACATTCAGGAGAGCCACAGGTCTATGGGTAATAGAAACTCCTTTCTTAAAAGGAATGCATAAAATCTCACACACTGTGAGACCCAGGGCAGCAGTAATCTGAAAGGAACCTGGGACATACCCACTTGGTGATCCTGCAGAGTCTCCCAGTGAGGCAGGAGGCAATTAAAACTCACCCTGGGGACATACATGCTGGCAGCAGCCATGTTGAGAAGCTCATCCCACCACAAGAACACTAATGTTGTTAAGTGCCATTTTGAAATCCTTCCTCAAGCTTATTAGTGCCAGGACCCAGTCCCACACACCAGCAGCAGGCAGTCTCCACACAAGGCAAGGCCTGACAACCAATTGGACCAGGGCCCAGCCACACCTATCAGCATGCTTACAGGAGTTGGCCTGGCCACAACAGAAGGACACATGCAGCCCACATAAAGAGCACCCCCAAAATATATAGCTCTCATAATCAGAGGTGAGGGTGCTCCTGGGCCCCATAGTACATTTCTTACATAAGACCACTCCTCCAGGATCAAGAAATGTAACCAACCTACATAAAAATACATAGAAATAAAAACAGCAAATAAGACAAAATGAGGCAACAGAGAAATGTATTCCAAATGAAGGAACAAGATAAAACCCCAGAAGGAGAACTAAGTGAAGTAGAGAAGCAATCTATCCAATAAAGTGTTTAAGGTAATGATCATAAATAAAGATGTCCAAAGGACTTGGGAGAAGATTAGGTGAACAAGTAAGAATTTAGAAGTTTTTAACAAAGAGTTAGAAAATGTAATGAAGAACCAAGCAAAGATGAAGAATACATAACTGAAATAAAAAATACACTAGAAAGAAGCAGTAGATTAGATGATACAGAGGAACAGATCAGCAAACAGGAAGGCAGAATAGTGGAAATCTCTTAAGCTGAACAGAAGAAAAAAAAGAGTTTAAAAAATGAGGGCAGTTTGAGATGTTCTAGGACAACATCAAGTGAACTAACATTGGCATTATAGGGGTCCCAAAAGAAGAAGAGAGAGAGAGAAAGGGCAGAAAACATATTTAAAGGCATAATAACTGAAAATTTTCCTAACCTGGGAAAGAAAACAGACATCCAGTTCCAGGAAACACAGAGAGTCCCAAACATATTTCCAAAGAAAATGACACCAAGATACATCATAATTAAAATGGCAAAAATTAAAGATAAAGAGAAAATATTAAAAACAACAAGGAAAATACAACATTGTGTACAAGGGAACTCATAAAGGGCTATTAGCTGACTTTTCATTAGAAACCCTGCAGGACAGAAGTGAGTGGCATAGTATATTTAAAGTGATGAAAGAACAAAAAAAAAAAAAACCTTCAACCAAGAGTATTCTACTTGGCAAGGCTTTATTCAGATTTGAAGGAGAGATCAAAAGTTTTACAGACAAGCAAAAGCTAAAAGCACCACCAAAGCAGTTTTACAAGAAGCTAAAGGGACTTCTCCAAACTAAAAAGAAAAGACTGAAACTAGAAATATTAAGTTATGAAAGGAAAAATCTCACTGTTAAAGGGAAATATACAGTAAATGTAGTAGATCGATCAAATTATAAAGCTAGTAGGATGGTTAAAAGACAAAAGTAGTAAAATCTTTTATATCCACAATAAGTAGTTAAGGGATACACAAAACAAAAGGATGTAAAATGTAATGTCACAAACAGTAAATTGGTAGGGTGGGGAGTAAAAATACAGAGTTGTTAAAATGTGTTTGAACTTAAGAGATCAGCAACTTAAAATAACCATATAGATGTAGAAATATATAGAGATATTGATTGTTCTATATAAACTCCTAGTGTCCACAAGCCAAAAATCTATACTAGATACACACACACAAACACACACACACAAACACACACAAGAAAGAAATCCAAACATATCACTAAAGGTTGTCATCAAATCACAGGGAAGAGAGCAAAAGAAGAAGAAAGGAAAATAAAAGACACAGACTGAAAATGAGCGTTGGAAAAAGATATTTTATGCAAATGGAAATGAAAAGAAAGATGGGATAGCAATACTTACATCAGACAAAATAGACTTTAAAACAAAGACTGTAACAAAAGACAAAGAAGAACGTTACATAATGATCAAGGGATAAATCCAAGAAGAAAATATAATTATTGTAAAAATATATGCACCTAACATAGGGCCATCTAAATACATAAATCAAATATTAACAGACATAAAGGGAAAAATTAAAAGTAAACCAAAAATAGTAGGAAACTTTAACACCCCACTACAGCAATGAACAAGCCATCCAAACATAAAATCAGCACAGAAACACTGACCTTAAAACACATATTAGACAAGATAGACTTAACAGACACATATAGAACTTTCCATCCAAAAGCAGCAGAATATACATTCTTTTCAATTATACATGGAACATTCTCCAGGATGGATCACATGGTAGGCCAAAAAACAAGTCCCAGTAAATTTAAGAATACTGAAATTATATCAAGCATCTTTCCTAACCAAAATGCAATGAGACTAGAAATCAACCACAAGAACAAATCTGTAAAAAACACAAACACTTGAAGCCTAAACCATATGATACTAAACAACAAATGCATTACTAAGAAAACAAAGAAGAAATCCAAAAATATCTGGAGACAAATAAAAACCAAACAAAATGATCCAAAATCTATGGGAAGCATTAAAAGCAGTTCTAAGAGGGAATTTATAGCAATACAAGCTTACCTCGGGAAACATGAAAATTCTCAAATGAACAACCTAACCTTACACCTAAATGGAATAGAAAAAGAACAAACAAGATCCAAAGTTAATAGAAGGAAAGAAATCATTAAGATCAGAGCAGAAATAAGTGAAATAGAGACAAAAAAAAGACTGATGAAACTAAGAGTTGGTTCTTTGAAAACACAAACAAAATTAATAAAACTTTAGCCAGACTCATCAAGAAAAAAAGGGTCCATATCAACAAGGTCAAAAATGAAAGAGAAGTTACAACCAACACCAAAGAAATATAAAAGATCATAAGAGACTACTACAACCAATAATACACCAATAAAATGAATAAAGTAGAAGAAATGGGCCAATCCTAGAAATGTACAATCTCCCAAGATTAAATAAGGAAGACATAGAAAATATGAAGAGAATAATTATCAGTAATTAAATCAAATCAGTAATTTAAAATTCCCAAAAAACAGAAGTCCAGGACCAGAAGACTTCACAGGTGAATTCTACCAAACATTTAGAGAAGAGTTAACACCTATCCTTCTCAAACTATTCCAAAAAATGCAGAGGAAGGAAGATTTCCCAGCTCATTCTATGAGGCCAGCATCACCTTGATACAAAATTCCAATGAAGACAGCACTAACAGAAAATTACAGGCCAATCTCACTGGTGAACATGCAAAAATCCTCAATAAAATATTAGCAAATTGGACCCAAAAATACACTAAAAGGATTACATACCATGATCAAGTGGAATTTAACCCAGGAATGCAAGGATTTTTCAATACCTGCAGATCTATCAATGTGATACACCACATTAACAAACTGAAGAATAAAAGTCATATGATCATCTCAATAGATGCAGAACAAGCTTTTGACAAAATTCAACATCCATTTTTGATTAAAAAAAACCTCCCAACAAAAAGGGTATAGAGGGAACATACTTCAGCATAATAAAGGCCATGTATGGCAAGCCTACAGCTAACATCATACACAGTGGTAAAAAGCTGAAAGTATTTCCTCAAAGATCAGGAACAAGACAAGGATGCCCACATTCACCACTTTTATTTAAAAGAGTATTGGAAGTCCTAGCCACAGCACTCAGACAAGAAAAATAAATAAAAGGAATCCAAATTGGAAAGGAAAAAGTAAAACTATCACTGTTTGCAGATGATGCATTATTATACATAAAAAATCCTAAAGACACAACCATAAAACTACTGGAACTCATCAATGATTCAGTAGACTTTCAGGATACAAAATTAATGTACAGAAATCTATTGCATTTCCATACACTAACAATGAACTATTAGAAACAGAAGTTAAGAAAACAATACCATTCACAAACTTATCAAAAAGAATAGAATACCTGGTAATAAATCTAACTAAGGAGGTAAAAGACCTGTACTCAGAAAACTAAAAGACATTGAGGAAAGAAATTAAAGATGACACAAACAAATGAAAAGATATACTGTGCTCATGGATTGCAAGAATCAATATTATTAAAATGACCATACTACCCATGGCAATCTACAGATTGAATGCAATCCCTATCAAAATACCAATGGCATTTTTCACAGAACTAGAACAAATAATTCTAAAATTTGTATGGAAACACAAAAGACTCCAACTAGCCGGAAAAAAAAAAAAAAAAACCTTGAAAAGAAGAACAAAGCTGGAGGTATCATGCTCTCTGATTTCAAACTATACCACAAAGCTACAGGAAGCAAAACAGTGTGGTACTGGCACAAAAACAGACACATAGACCAATGGAACAGAATAGAGAGCAGAACAGAATAGTTCAGAAATGAACACACATTTACATAGGTAATTAATCTATGACAAAGGAGGCAAGAATATACAATGGGAAGAATATAACATCTTCAATAAATTGTGTTGGGAAAACTGGACAGTTACATGCAAAATAACCAAAATGGAAAACTCTCTTACACCACAAAAATAAACTCAAAATGGATTAAAGACTTTACATTAATACCTGAAACCATAAAACTCCTAGAAAAAAACATATGCAGTACACTCTTTGACATTGGTCTTAGTAATATTTTTTTGGATCTGTTTCCTCAGGCAAGGGAAACAAAAGCAAAATAGTGAGACCACCTCAAACTAAAAACATTTTTCACAGCAAAAGAAACTTATCAACAGAAAGAAAATCTTGCCTACCTAATGGTAAATGATATTTGCAAGTAATATACCTGACAAGGGTTAATATACAAAATATACAAAGAACTCATACAACTCAACATCCAAAAACAAAAAAAAACAAACAAAAAAACAATCTGATTAAAAAATGACATTTTTCCAAAGAAGATATATAGATGGCTAACAGGCACATGAAAAGATGTTCAACATAATTAATCATCAGGGAAATGCAAATCAAAATCACCATGAGATATCACCTCACACCTGTTAGAATGGACATTATCAAAAAAGACAAGAAAAAAGAAGTGTTGATGAGGATGTGGAGAAAAGGGAACCCTTCTTCACTGTTGGTGTGACTGTAAGTTGGAGCATCCATTATGGAAAACAGTATGGGTTCCTCAAAAAATTAAAAATAGAAGTATCATATGATCCAACAATTCCACTTCTAGATATTTATTGGAAGAAAAATTGAAAAGATATATGCACCCTTATGTTCACTGCTGAATTATTTACAATAGCCAAGATATTGAAGCAACCTAAGTGCCCATCAATTAATAAATGAATAAAGAAGGAGATTAGATAAATAGATAGATAGATAGATAGATAGATAGATAGATAGATAGATGGATGGATGTAGTGGAATATTACTCAGCCATAAAAAAAGAATGAAATCTTGCCATTTGTAATAATATGAGTGGACCTAAATGGTATTACATTAAGTGAAATAAGTTAGACAGATAAAGGAAAACACTGTATGTTTTCACTTATATGCAGAATCTAAAAGCAAAATAAATGAACAAATGGAAACAGTCATATATACAGAGAACAAATAGGTGATAATTAACGGGGAGGAGGTTTGGGGGAAGAGAGAAATAGGTGAGGGAGATTAAGAGGTACAAACTTCCAGTTACTACAATATAAGTGACTGTTACGAAATGTACAGTGTGGGGAAAATAGACAATAACTATGTAATATTCTTCTGTGGTGACAGATAAATTATCATGGTGATCATTTTCAAATGTATAGAAATATCGAATCACTATATTGTGTTCAAGGAACTATCAGAGTGTTGGAAGTCACTGATACTTCAAAAACAAACAAATAAACTCATGGAAAAAGATCAGATTTGTGATTTCCAGAGGAGGGGATGGGGGAGTGGGTAGTTCAAATGGTACAAAGTTCCAGTTATAAGATAAATAAGTACTAGGGATGTAATGTACAATATGATAGATATAATTAACACTACTATATATTATAAATGAAAGCTAAGAGAGTAAATTCTGAGAGTTCTCATCACAAGGAAAAATAATTTCTATTTCTTTAATTTTGTATCTATATGAAATGATGAATGTCCACTAAACTTATTGTGGTAATCATTCCATGATGTATGTAAATCAAATCATTATGCTGTACACCTTAAACTTATACAGTCCTATGTGTCAGTTATATCTCAATAAATCTGGAAGGAAACAAAAAGAATAGTGTCTACCTTTTGGAAAGTGAAATACATGAAGCTATACTCATCCAACTTCCGCTATCTGTCAGGAGCAGGATTTCTGGGAGTTGGAGGAGGTCAGTGTATTTAACTGGAAAATACTACCTCAAAGTCGCATTACCACAAAATACAAGATGTTATGTATAAATGACATTCCTCAACTTCAAGATTAAAAAGCTACCTAGGGGTTTCCCTGGTGGCACAGTGGTTGAGAACCTGCCTGCTGATGCAGGGGACACGGGTTCGAGCCCTGGTCTGGGAGGATCCCACATGCCGCAGAGTGGCTGGGCCCGTGAGCCACAACTACTGAGCCTGCGCATCTAGAGCCTGTGCTCCGCGACAAGAAATGCTGCGATAGAGGCCTGTGCACCGCGATGAAGAGTGGCCCCTGCTTTCCACAACTAGAGAAAGCCCTCACACAGAAACAAAGACCCAACACAGCAAAAAAAAATTAATAAACTCTTACCCCCAACATCAAAAAAAAATGAAAAAAAATAAAATAAAATAAAAAGCTACCTAAATATGGTGTCCCAGACGTCTCACTTTCACTTCTCACCTGTCAGTGTTCCAAAGAACTGATCAGAAGCTATTTCTACCACTAAATTTGGGGGGACTGATGATGTAAAATCCCTTTCAGGGCACTGTCACCAAGGTGATCCAAAAATTTAATTCAGTATATCTTAAAGGCTTTGTGATTTAAAGCATCTCAGAACTTGCCTTCAATCAGTAACAGTGATGAGAAAAAAAAAAGTATTTGCCTCACCAATTACCTGACTTCAGACAGTTTCAGTTTGTAACATTTCTTTTTTTTTTCACTTTCAGTAAAAATAAAGTAAAACAGCCATTTTAAAAGGACATTTTGATAGTGTGTTATTTGTGATTGAGACTAATTTGTTTTAAAAATTGTTTTATTTACTTCTAGTAATAAATAATTGGAAAAGAAAATGCTGGCAAAAAAGAAAAAAATATATGTATAAATAAAACAGTTTGGGGTTATACCCTACTGATGTCTATTCAAGAAAAGCAAATCCCAAAGCAGTCAGTCTTTTAGAGTCTTTGGACAGCCCATTGGAAAGGAACACAAAATGTATTGTCCAACTGGCTCATTCAGAAATGACTGATCCTTAGACAACAAGAAGATAACATGTTTAGCAAAGCTACATTCTATTATTTTAAATTATTAAATTATTTTTCAACATATTTAGAAGATAATACGTTACTTTCTTTAAATGGACTTGGATTCCCAGAGCTGTTTTGTCAAACCCTTAATATCATTTACCTCTCTGGATTCAAGATTATTTACCTTCTAAGACAGAAACTGGTGGAAGGAAGCCAGTGTTTGTGAAGGAGTGCATTGTACTTTCAAAACATGTTTCTTCTCTAATTTTATGACTCTGATGCAGCCTCCTTGCCAGCCTGACTTCCCTGATCATGGATTCTAGTCTAGGTCTATAGTTTAGTGCCCTTGCAGACTGCTGGTAAACAGTGAGCTAACAATGAATTTCTACTTTGGAGATAAGGGAATGAAATGTTTCCATGAGAATTCTAATAGCCACAGGGAAACAAAATAGCATGAGTAATCTTTAAAACCACAATTTCGGAAGATTGCTAAATTCTATCAAATAATAAAATTCCATTCTGAAAATCAAACCACAGAGAAGGTAAACAAGTCCACTATAAAGTAAACAGTACAGCTTACTACATATTTGAAAGAATGAGAGATTTGATTTTGAGCTATACAGGCCTGAATGTGTATTCCCAAATTGATTTAAAAAATCCATTTCCCATTTTGTGTTACCTATCTAAATGACTTTTAACAATTATAGATAAAAATTAAAATTATTGGGGCTTCCCTGGTGGCGCGGTGGTTGGGAGTCAGCCTGACAATGCGGGGGACGCGGGTTCGTACCCCGGTCCAGGAGGGTCCCGAATGCCGCGGGGAGACTGGGCCTGTGGGCCGTGGCCGCTGGACCTGCGCTTCCAGGGCCTGTGCTCTGTGGAGGGAGAGGCCACAGCAGTGAGAGGCCCACATACCAAAAAAAAAAAAAAAAAAAATTAAAATTATTTGCATTGTTGAAATTTTTCAAGTACAATTCTGAGTTTTCAGTTATTTTCCTAAACAGTTTTGCAATATTTATTTGGTTTCATAATTAAAGGTAACAAAAATAATCAGTGTTGGAAATGATTCAGAATAACTCTCTTGTATTTCTCCATGTCTTGCAAGTGAGGCACTGACTTACCATTGTTCCTTTGTTTTCAATGATGATTGTAGTGTAAATGGCCTTGGAGGATACAGATAGCATCCTTTTCTGGAGCAAAATGCAGACATGCCTACTATCAAGTATGAAAGATTCCAGATCTTTAAGCTCAGAGTTCTTTTCCTGCAATTCAACCCACCCACTCTGTATGCAGTAATCATCTGACACTTTGGGGCTTGGAAAACCAGCTCAGAAATGCTGATACTCTGGCTACTGCTACTGCTGAGTAGTAAACTATCTTTTGTCCCTGACCCAGGAGTTTCATGTCCTCTACTTGCATTCATGAAATGTGTCAGGCAAACTTTCAAACTTATGAGTAAAATATCAAACCCTTCTCAGTTCTTGACAACCAGGTGTGTTGCATTGAAGATGGGTCTCAAACAACTAGTTGGACTTAGTACAAGTTAGCAATGAGTCTATCATTTTATTGGGTTAGAATAGAAATAGCCAGCTTTTTCTTAATGGTCTTGTTAATAAATATTTTAGGCTTCTGGGGCCTTACATTCCCTGTTGCTGCTACACAACTCTGCTATTATAGCACAAAATCACCATAGATAATATGTACATGAATAAGCATGGCTGTATTCCTATAAAACTTTATTTGTAGATACTTAACTTTGAATTTTCTATAATTTCACATGTAATTAAGTATTATTTTTCTTAAACTTTTTTCCAACCATTTAAAAATTTTAAAACCGCAATTAGCTCACAGGTTGTATAAAAGCAAGTATCAGGCTGAACTAACCACTGGAATAGAAAAAGACTGCCCCCCAAAATTAAGCATATTAGTTTATTTTTTGTTCTTTCTGTTTTAATTGATCTGGAAGAACCATAAGCACATGGAGCATTTGGGATAGGAAATATTTTTATAAGTAGAATATAAAAATTTACTGTCACTTAACCCTTCATTTTCCAGCCTCAGATTCTAATGTTGTTCAGTGTGTCTGTTTCATAATCTAGAGTGCTATATGAATGAGAAGGAAATGTACCACTAAAAGAACAATTATTGGCATTTAACATTTCAATTTCCTTTGAACTGTAATGATTTTAATAATTTTAGCACTATTTTTGCATATATTCTTTTCGTCTTCCATGAAACCTTCTCACTGGTAGGCATCATGTCTATGATTACTTGGTGATGCTTCACAAAGCCTCGTGCCCATAAAGAACGGAAAAAAACAAACAGATTTCATTGCCATGTTATATTATATTAAATTTTATGATTCACTCAAAGCCAAAATTTATTTAATCCACTTTAATAACTTAAAGAAAGCACTTAGTACAGTGCCTGGCAGTTACTACAGGCCCAATATGTATTATCTTGTTGGCTATTAATAAATGTCAGCTTTATTATTTATATTACCTTGAAGTTAGACTCAAGCTTATCTGAACTCGGTCATGTAGGATTTTCCACATCTTTCTTTTTTTTTTTTTTTTTGCGGTATGTGGGCCTCTCACTCTTGTGGCCTCTCCCGTTGTGGAGCACACGCTCCGGACGCACAGGCTCAGCGACCATGGCTCACGGGCCCAGCTGCTCTGTGGCATGTGGGATCTTCCCGGACCGGGGCACGAACCCGTGTCCCCTGCATCAGCAGGAGGACTCTCAACTGCTGCGCCACCA
Source organism: Mesoplodon bidens (assembly GCF_964165515.1). Lineage (NCBI taxonomy): Eukaryota > Metazoa > Chordata > Mammalia > Artiodactyla > Ziphiidae > Mesoplodon > Mesoplodon bidens. Next base: position 35,844,193 of record NC_138173.1, on the reverse strand, counting down.
GGGAAGCCCCACATCTTTAATTTAGACAAACAAGAAAGCAAAGCATATATTCATTTGCATAATGCTTGAGACTGAATTTGGATTCATACCTATATGAGGTTTGCTTTGGTGAAAATGGATATCTCTGTTTCTTCTCAAGGAAGGAATTTATAAATAATTAGCAAACATTGAATGAGTGAGAGAGTGAAACTGTCACAATCAACTTGACCTTAAGTTCACTGACTAACCCAGAACGTAGGCTTCAAGGGGCAGATTTCATAAAGACCATTAAATTAGGTAGCTGTGTTTTACTTCTCTGTTTAAATTATGAAGGTTTTTTTTTTCATCATGAATACATATTAGAGAATGATCCAGTAGAGCAATACCCCACAGTTTGACCCTAATCAACACCAGATAATATCCCTGAGTGAATATATTACCTAATTTGCTGCATAATAGCCACGGAGCAATACACAAGTCTCAAGTCAACACTCGGCTTTGCACTTCTCACACACACATTCTTTCAATCTAGACAGTATTTTTAGTCAGGACTCAAGATTTTCTGCAGGTTTGGAAGGAACCTATTCTTTATAAATCAATGTTAGACTAATAACATTAGCTATTTGCCAAGAGAAGAGTTGTTGACAACAAACACTTTGGTAATTTCTTAGGAAAAATATTTCCTGTTGACCATTAAAAGCCAAATTTTGAGTTGCTTCCCCCTCTGGATTAAATAAATACTATTAGTTTTAAAACTGTGTACAATAAATATGGATTTCAAGACTCGTTTGTCTGCATTTCTTAAAACATTTATGAACATTGAACAGATTAATTTGTTTTAAGCATATTTTTTTTTCATTTGAACACTTTTCCCAATGGTTTTTAACATGGACACTGTGCATCACATATTGAATAAAGCAACTTTTACTTTATTTAATGTCTTGACCCAAATCACATTGTCTCCATAAACATTTTACAGTCTGTGGGCAACGAAAGTGTGATTACCACAGTCATGTCTGCACTTGCAGGTAATACACTATAAAACATGGGTTGTTTTCTTTCCTCCAGTTTTTGAGAGAGGGAATTGGTGCCTACATTTGCCCAAGTGGGTTTTTTTCTTTTTCTTTTTCTCTTTTTTTACACTAAGCAGCTCCTTAAGGGTAAGATGTTGGAAACATGGGTCTGTGCCAAGTTACTGTCTCTATAAAATTCACAAAAGAACAAGAAAACATTGCTCATTTTACTTCTTTCCAGCTACTTTTCCTTGAAAGAAGAAATGTTGAGACTTTCATTATCCTGATAAACAGAATGAAAGAACTCCACAACTGATTGGGAAGAAATTACACTGCCATGAATAGAGCAAAATAAAATAAAATAAAATTGAAATATGTCTTTCTTTTGAGAGCTGGCAATCATCCCTCCTTTTAGCAGCTGATTTGTCACACACTTTGAAATTAGAGTATTTCATATAAACATCAATACTTTGGAAATGTACTTAAAGAGATTCAAGAAAGATAATATGGTTTATAAATTCCGTAGGTCACCTTTTGCTCTTACAGTGCAGAAAAGCATTGATACCCTTGATGTCTCAGTGAAGGGCAACTATCCTGGATAAATAAACAGAGTGGGTTCTTGCATTAGTGCTTTTCTCCCCCACAACCTCAGAGTGGTATAATCATTTTATTCCTGTTTAATTCTTATCTACTGAGGTAAACGAAATAAAATTTGTGTAATTAATAAAAGACTTCCCTAGATGTCTAGGAACCAAGCAGCCCTTTCACAAAGGAACCCCTTTAGCCTTTGTCTCCATTAATTAATGGGCAGTCTATCCAGAAACTACCCTGTCTAAATACTTTTTTTAAAATTTTTTATTAGTTTCTGCTTTATAACAAAGCGAATCAGTCATACATATACATCTGTTCCCACACCCCTTCCCTCATGCATCTCCCTCCCTCCCACCCTCCCCATCCCACCCCTCCAGGCGGTCACAAAGCACCGAGCTGATCTCCCTGTGCTCTGCGGCTGCTTCCCACTATATATCTACCTTACGTTTGGTAGTGTATATATGTCCATGCCTCTCTTTCGCTTTGTCACAGCTTACCCTTCCCCCTCCCAATATCCTCAAGTCCATTCTCAAGTAGGTCTGTGTCTTTATTCCCGTTTTCCCCTAGGTTCTTCATGACTTTTTTTTTTCTTAAATTCCATATATATGTGTTAGCATACGGTATTGGTCTTTCTCTTTCTGACTTACTTCACTCTCTATGACAGACTCTAGGTCTATCCACCTCATTACAAATAGCTCAGTTTCGTTTCTTTTTATGGCTGAGTAATATTCCATTGTATATATGTGTCACATCTTCTTTATCCATTCATCCAATGATGGACACTTAGCTTGTTTCCATCTCTGGGCTATTGTGAATAGAGATGCAATGAACATTTTGGTACATGTCTCTTTTTGAATTATGGTTTTCTCAGGGTATATGCCTAGTAGTGGGATTGCTGGGTCATATGGTAGTTCTATTTGTAGTTTTTTAAGGAACCTCCATACTGTTCTCCATAGTGGCTGTACCAATTCACATTCCCACCAGCAGTGCAAGAGTGTTCCCTTTTCTCCACACCCTCTCCAGCATTTATTGTTTCTAGATTTCTTGATGATGGCCATTCTGACAGGTGTGAGATGATATCTCATTGTAGTTTGGATTTGCATTTCTCTAATGATTAACGATGTTGAGCATTCTTTCATGTGTTTGTTGGCAGTCTGTATATCTTCTTTGGAGAAATGCCTATTTAAGTCTTCTGCCCATTTTTGGATTGGGTTGTTTGTTTTTTTTGCTATTAAGCTGCATGAGCTGCTTATAAATTTTGGAGAATAATCCTTTGTCAGTTGCTTCATTTGCAAATATGTTCTCCCATTCTGAGGGTTGTCTTTTGGTCTTGTTTATGGTTTCCTTTGCTGTGCAAAAGCTTTGAAGTTTCATTAGGTCCCATTTGTTTATCTTTGTTTTTATTTCCATTTCTCTAGGAGGTGGGTCCAAAAGGATATTGCTGTGATTTATGTCCTAGAGTGTTCTGCCTATGTTTTCCTCTAAGAGTTTGATAGTTTCTGGCCTTACATTTAGGTCTTTAATCCATTTTGAGCTTACTTTTGTGTGTGGTGTTAGGGAATGATCTAATCTCATACATTTACATGTCCCTGTCCAGTTTTCCCAGCACCACTTATTGAAGAGACTGTCTTTTCTCCACTGTACATTCCTGCCTCCTTTATCAAAGATAAGTTGACCATATGTGTGTGGGTTTATCTCTGGGCTTTCTATCCTGTTCCTTTGACCTATCTTTCTGTTTTTGTGCCAGTACCACACTGTCTTGATTACTGTAGCTTTGTAGTATAGTCTGAAGTGAGGGACCCTGATTCCTCCAGCTCGGTTTTTCGTTCTCAAGATTGCTTTGGCTATTCGGGGTCTTTTGTTTTTCCAAACAAATTTGGAAATTTTTTGTTCTAGTTCTGTGAAAAATGCCAGTGGTAGATTGATACGGATTGCATTGAATCTGTAGATTGCTTTGGGTAGTAGAGTCATTTTCACAGTATTGATTCTTCCAATCCAGGAGCATGGTATATCTCTCCATTTATTTGTATCATCTTTAATTTCTTTCATCAGTGTCTTATAATTTTCTGCATACAGGTCTTTTGTCTCCTTAGGTAGGTTTATTCCTAGATATTTTATTCTTTTTGTTGCAATGGTAAATGGGAGTGATTTCTTGATTTCACTTTCAGATTTTTCATCATTAGTGTACAGGAATGCCAGAGATTTCTGTGCATTAATTTTGTATCCTGCTACTTTACCAAATTCATTGATTAGCTCTATTAGTTTTCTGGTAGCATCTTTAGGATTCTCTATGTATAGTATCATGTCATCTGCAAACAGTGACAGCTTTACTTCTTCTTTTCCGATTTGGATTCCTTTTATTTCCTTTTCTTCTCTGATTGCTGTGTCTAGAACTTCCAAAACTAGGTTGAATAACAGTGGTGAGAGTGGGCAGCCTTGTCTTGTTCCTGATCTTAGTGGAAATGGTTTCAGTTTTTCACCATTGAGGACAATGTTGGCTGTGGGTTTGTCATATATGGCCTTTATTATGTTGAGGAAAGTTCCCTCTATGCCTACTTTCTGCAGGGTTTTTATCATAAATGGGTGTTGAATTTTGTCAAAAGCTTTCTCTGCATCTATTGAGATGATCATATGGTTTTTCTCCTTCAACTTGTTAATATGGTGTATCACATTGATTGATTTTCATATATTGAAGAATCCTTGCATTCCTGGAATAAACCCCACTTGGTCATGGTGTATCATCCTTTTAATGTGCTGTTGGATTCTGTTTGCTAGTATTTTGTTGAGGATTTTTGCATCTATGTTCATCAGTGATATTGGCCTGTAGTTTTCTTTCTCTGTGACATCCTTGCCTGGTTTTGGTATCAAGGTGATGGTGGCCTCGTAGAATGAGTTTGGGAGTGTTCCTTCCTCTGATATTGTTTGGAAGAGTTTGAGAAGGATGGGTGTTAGCTCTTCTCTAAATGTTTGATAGAATTCGCCTGTGAAGCCATCTGGTCCTGGGCTTTGGTTTGATGGAAGACTTTTAATTACAGTTTCAATTTCAGTGCTTCTGATTGGTCTATTCATATTTTCTATTTCTTCCTGATTCAGTCTTGGCAGGTTGTGCATTTCTAAGAATTTGTCCATTTCGTTCAGGTTGTCCATTTTATTGGCATAGAGTTGCTTGTAGTAATCTCTCATGATCTTTTGTATTCCTGCAGTGTAAGTTGTTACTTCTCCTTTTTCATTTCTAATTCTATTGATTTGAGTCTTCTCCCTTCTTTTCTTGATGAGTCTGGCTAATGGTTTGTCAATTTTGTTTATCTTCTCAAAGAACCAGCTTTTAGTTTGGTTGATCTTTGCTATCGTTTCCTTCATTTCTTTTTCATTTATTTCTGATCTGATCTTTATGATTTCTTTCCTTCTGCTAACTTTGGGGGTTTTTTGTTCTTCTTTCTCTAATTGCTTTAGGTGCAGGGTCAGGTTGTTTACTCGAGATGTTTCCTGTTTCTTAAGGTGGGATTGTATTGCTATAAACTTCCCCCTTAGAACTGCCTTTGCTGCGTCCCATAGGTTTTGGGTCGTCGTGTCTCCATTGTCATTTGTTTCTAGGTATTTTTTAATTTCCTCTTTGATTTCTTCAGTGATCACTTCGTTATTGAGTAGTGTATTGTTTAGCCTCCATGTGTTTGTATTTTTTACAGATCTTTTCCTGTAATTGATGTCTAGTCTCATAGCATTGTGGTCGGAAAAGATACTTGATACAATTTCAATTTTCTTAAATTTACCAAGGCTTGATTTGTGACCCAAGATACGATCTATCGTGGAGAATGTTCCATGAGCACTTCAGAAAAATATGTATTGTGTTGTTTTTGCATGGAATGTCCTATAAATAACAATTAAGTTCATCTTGTTTAATGTATCATTTAAAGCTTGTGTTTCCTTATTTATTTTCATAAATAAAAATACAGACAGCTTTTGCTTGTCTGTAAACGTTTTAATTTCTCCATCAAATCTGAATGAGATCCTTGCTGGGTAGAGTAATCTTGGTTGCAGGTTTCTCTCCTTCATCACTTTAATTATGTCCTGCCACTGCCTTCTGGCTTGTAGAGTTTCTGCTGAGAGATCAGCTGTTATCCTGATGGGGATTCCCTTGTGTGTTATTTGTTGTTTTTGCCTTGCTGCTTTTAAGATGATTTCTTTGTGTTTAATTTTTGACAGTTTGATTAATATGTGTCTTGGCGTATTTCTCGTTGGATTTATTCTGTATGGGACTCTCTGTGCCTCCTGGACTTGATTAACTATTTCCTTTCCCATATTAGGGAAGTTTTCAACTATAATCTCTTCAAATATTTTCTCAGTCCCTTTCTTTTTCTCTTCTTCTTCTGGAACACCTATAATTCGAATGTTGGTGTGTTTAATGTTGTCCCAGAGGTCTCTGAGACTGTCCTCTCTTCTTTTCATTCTTTTTTCTTTATTTTGCTCTGCAGCAGTTATTTCCACTATTTTATCTTCCACCTCACTTATCCGTTCTTCTGCCTCAGTTATTCTGCTATTGATCCCATCTAGAGTATTTTTCATTTCATTTATTGTGTTTTTAATCGATGCTTAATTCATCTTTAGTTCTTCTAGTTCCTTGTTAACTGTTTCTTGCATTTTGTCTATTCTATTTCCAAGATTTTGGATCATCTTTACTATCATTATTCTGAATTCTTTTTCAGGTAGACTGCCTATTACCTCTTCATTTTTTAGGTCTGGTGGGTTTTTATCTTGCTCCTTCACCTGCTGTGTGTTTTTCTGCCTTCTCATTTTGCTTATGTTACTGTGTTTGGGGTCTGCATTTTGCAGGCTGCAGATTCGTAGTTCCCGTTGTTTTTGGTGTCTGTCCCCAGTGGCTAAGGTTGTTTCAGTAGGTTGTGTAGGCTTCCTGGTAGGGGGGACTAATGCCTGTGTTCTGGTTGAGGCTGGATCTTGTCTTTCTGGTGGACAGGTCCACGTCTGGTGGTGTGTTTTGGGGTGCCTGTGGCCTTATTATGTTTTTAGGTAGCCTCTCTGCTAATGTGTGTGGTTGTGTTCCTGCCTTGCTAGTTGCTTGGTATAGGGTGACCAGCACTGTAGCTTGCTGGTCGTTGAGTGAAGCTGGGTGCTGGTGTTGAGATGGAGATCTCTGGGAGATTTTCACTGCTTGATATTATGTGGAGCTGGGATGTCTCTTGTGGACCCGTGTCCTGAAGTTGGCTCTCCCACTTCCGAGGCACAGCACTGACTCCTGGCTGCAGCACCAAGAGCCTTTCATCCACCCGGCTCAGAATAAGAGGGAGAAAAAGTAGAAAGAAAGAATTAGTAGAAGAACAAAAGAGAGAGGGAAAGAATGGAAGAAGGGAAGAAAGGAAGGAACGAAGGAAGAAAGAAAGAAAGGAGTGAGGGAGGGAGGAAGGATGGAAAGAAAGAAAGAAAGAAAGAAAGAAAGGAGGGAGGGAGGAATGAAAGCAAAAGGAAGAGTGAATGGAAGAAGGGAGGGAGGGAGGGAGGATGGAAAGAAAGAAAGAAAGACAGGAGGGAGGGAGGGAGGAAGGAACGAAAAAGAATGTGGAAAGAAGAAGGGTAGGAGGGAGGGAGGGAGTAAAGAAAAAGAAAGAAGGAAAGGAGGAGCGGAGGGAGGGAGGGAGGGAGGGAAGGTAGGAAAGAAAGAAAGAGCAGGTAAAGTAAAATAGAATAAAGTATGAAATATAGTAGCGTTATTTAAATTAAAAAGTAATTATTGAAAAAAAAAAAAAACGGACAGATAGAACCCTAGGACATATGGTGGAAGCAAAGCTATACAGAGAGAATCTTACACAGAAGATTACACATACACATTCACAAAAAGAGAGCAGGGGGAAAAATCAAAAATCTTGCTCTCCAAGTCCACCTCCTCAATTTGGGATAATTCGTTGTAAAAAGAGGAAAAGGGCTAGAAGTCCGAAATCTTGCTCTCTAAGTCTACCTCCTTAATTTGGGATAATTCGTTGTAAAAAGAGGAAAAGGGGAGAAAGTCTTAAATCTTGTCCTCAAATTCCACTTCCTCAATTTGGGATGATTCGCTGTCCATTTATGCACTCCACAGACGCAGGGCACATCAAATGGGCCGTGGAGCTTTAATCTGCTGCCTCCAAGGCTGCACAGAGAGATTTCCCTGTCTCTGCTCTCACAGCTCCCGGGTCTCAGCCTTGGACCTGGCCCCGCCTCTGCACGTAGGTCGCTGGAGGGCGTCAGTTCTTCGCTCAGACAAGACGGGTTTAAAGGAGCCGCTGATTCGGGGGCTCTGGCTCACTCAGGCAGAGGGGAGGGAGGGGCGCGCAGTGTGGGGCGGGCCTCCGGCGGCAGAGGCCAGCGTGACGTTGCAGCAGCACGAGGCACTCCGTGCGCTTTCCCGGGAAAGCCGTCCCCGGGTTCCGGGACCCCGGCAGTGGCGGGGTGCACAGGCCCCCCGGAAGGCGGGGTGGACAGTGTCCTGCACTCGCACACAGGCCCCGCGGCGGCGGCGGCAGCAGCAGCCCCAGCGTCCCATGCCTGTCTCCGAGGTCAGCGCCTTTAGCTGCGGCTTGCGCCCGTCTCCGGCGCTTCCCCAAGCAGCCCTCTTAATGCCCTCTCCTCGCGCACCAGGAAACAAAAGGGAAAAAAGTCTCTTGCCTCTTCGGCAGCTCCAGACCCTTTCCCCGGACTCCCTCCGGGCTAGCCGTGGTGCACTAACCCCTTCAGGCTCTCTTCCTGCCGCCAGCCCCAGTCCTCTCCCTGCGCTCCGACTGAGAGCCGATACCCGAGCCTCAGCTCCTAGCCCCGCCCACCCCGGCGGCCAAGCAGACAAGCCTCTCAGGCTGGTGATTGCTGGTCGGCACCGGTCCTCTGTGCGGGAATCTCTCCGCTTTGCCCTCCGTACCCCTGTGGCTGTGCTCTCCTCCGCGGCTCCGAAGTTTTCCCCCTCCGCCACCTGCAGTCTCCGCCCGTGAAGGGGCTTGTAGTGTGTGGAAACCTTTCCTCCTTCACGGCTCCCTCCCACTGGTGCAGGTCCCGTCCCTATCCTATTGTCTCTGTTTATTCTTTTTTTCTTTTGCCCTACCCAGGTATGTGGGGAGTTTCTTGCCTTTTGGGGGTTCTGAGGTCTTCTGTCAGAGTTCAGTAGGTGTTCTGTAGGAATTGTTCCACGTGTAGATGAATTTCTGATGTATCTGTGGGGAGGAAGGCTCCCTGAGTTCAGACTATACTACAAAGCTACAGTAATGAAGGTGGTATGGTACTGGCACAGAAACAGAAATATAAATAGATGGAACAGGATAGAAGTCCCAGAGGTAAACCCACCCGCATATGGTCACCTTATCTTTGATAAAGGAGGAACAAATATACAATGGAGAAATGACAGCCTCTTCAATAAGTTGTGCTAGGAAAACTGGACAGCTACATGTAAAAGAATGAAATTTGAACACTCCGTAACACCATGCACAAAAATAAACTCAAAATGGATTAAAGACCTAAATGTAAGGCCAGACATCATCAAACCGTTAGAGGAAAACATAGACAGAACACTCTTTGACATAAATCACAGCAATATCCTTTATGACCCACCTCCTAGGGAAATGTAAATAAAAACAAATAGAAACAAATGGGACCTAATGAAACTTAAAAGCTTTTGCACAGCAAAGGAAACCATAAACAAGACCAAAAGACAACCCTCAGAATGGGAGAAAATATTTGCAAATGAAGCAACTGACAAAGGATTAATCTCCAAAATTTACAAGCAGCTCATGCAGCTGAATATCAAAAAAAACAAACAACCCAATCCAAAAATGGGCAGAAGACCTAAATAGACATTTCTCCAAAGAAGATATGCAGATTGCCAACAGACACATGAAAGAATGCTCAACATCATTAATCATTAGAGAAATGCAAATCAAAGCTACAATGAGATGTCATCTCACACCGGTCCCAATGGCCATGATCAAAAAATCTACAAAAAATAATTGTTGGACAGGGTGTGGAGAAAAGGGAACCCTTTTACACTGTTGGTGGGAATGTAAATTGATACAGCCACTATGGAGAACATTATGGAGGTTCCTTAAAAAACTGAAAATATAAGTACCATATGACCCAGCAATCCCACTACTGGGCATATAACCTGAGAAAACCATAGTTCAAAAAGAGTCATATACCAAAATATTCATTGCAGCTTTATTTACAATATCCAGGACATGGAAGCACCATAAGTGTCCATCAACAGATGAATGGATAAAGAAGATGTGGCACATATATACAATGGAATATTACTCAGCCATAAAAAGGAACAAAACTGAGTTATTTGTAGTGAGGTGGATGGACCTAGAGTCTGTCATACAGTGTGAAGTAAGTCAGAAATAGGAAAACAAATACCATATGCTAACACATATATATGGAATCTAAAAAAGAACAAAAAAAAAAAAGAAAAAGTGGGTGTCAGAAGAACCTAGGGGCAATATGGGAATAAAGATGCAAATCCACTAGGGAATGGACTTGAGAATCCGAGGAGGGGAAAGGGTAAGCTGGGACAAAGTGAGAGAGTGGCATGGACTGCCATACACTACCAAATGTAAAATAGATAGCTAGTGGGAAGCAGCCTCATAGGACAGGGAGGTCAGCTCGGTGCTTTGTGATTTCCTAGAGCAGTGGGATAGGGAAGGTGTGAGGGAAGGTGATGCAAGAGGGAAGAGATATGGGGGCATATGTATATGTATAACTGATTCACTTTGTTATAAAACAGAAACTAACACACCATTGTAAAGCAATTATACTCTAATAAAGATATTTTTAAAAAATGATATAACATTTTTCATGGAAAGGCAACATGAAAAACTTCTACATAGTACCTTATAATCACAATTAGATTTGTGTAGTGACTATTGTTTGTGCCCTTCCTTGTCCTTCCTCCCCACTTCTTTCTTCCATTCATCAGCACTGCTTCTCTTGTGCATAGGTTGGACACATAGGCAAGGCAAAGCCTGGCTAGAATGAGAGCTGCAAGGGACAGGCACCAGTATTCAGCGAGCTTGATCAGAATTGTTCCCCAGGTGATTTTTCACACTGGTGCTGATGGAGAAAAAGTCTCTTTCTTTGGGGTGTTCAAGACACTATAAAAATGCAAGCTTGGAGCTACAAATCACTGAATCCCCTAAAGTGATTTCAGCCAGTCCAGGAAATTGAAGCTGACACATAAAGGAACAAAGAGAAGAGATGAAGCAAAAGGAAATCTGATGGTACTTAAGTCCCCACTTCCATTTGTCCACAAATCCAGCTCTACTCTTCACTTTCCCATAATCTGGTCATGTGAGGCAACAAATCCCTCATTTTAGATAAAATATTTTGACTTGGGTTTCTTTCTTTTTCAGCAAAAAGAATCCTGAACAATGGATGGATGAATATGAATAATTAGCTTCTGCCAGATGTCAATTTAGAAAGATTGAAAGTGCACCTGGCCCAAATCTCTCTTCCATCAGTTTTTCATGATACTAGGAAAACCTTGAGATTCTAGTTCAAGTGTAAATGTCCTTAATAACAAGCATTGAGAAATTATTTCTGACTTCTGGCTTCAGGATGTCAGAATAAATACAATGTTATATATAAAACTATTAGAAGATTTGTAATTTATATGTGCTAAGGAATTTTATTTTTATAAGTTTAAGGGTCTCTGGGAGTAAGAGTGGGAACACAAGCTCTATCTTAAACAAAGTTGAGTGTTGCCTATTGCACCAAATATAATAAATGGCAAAGATAAAGATCAAGTAGAGGAACAGAAAGTCACTTGCAACTACTGATCTCAAACAAAGAAATAAGAAGCTGGTTCTCCAAAATAAGTCAAAATACCCTGAAGATGAAAACAAGGAAACAAAAACACTTATTGTGATAATGATATTGAATGCATGGATTACAACTGGTAACTTGTTTAGGACATCACTGACATGAAAAGAAGGAGACAATGCTGGGCAGAATGAGGAAATGTATGGTCAGACTATTTTTGCTGGAACCAGTGTGTACATGGACATCAAAGTGGAAAGTTATTCTAAATTTCAAGCAGCCCTAGAGTTGCATATTTTTGTTGGCTGGGAATAAATAAAGAGTAAGACAATCCCTCACCCCAATACACATACACATACACAAGAATCTTGAGCATGAGCCAAGAACATTAGCCCAGAACACCTCATTAGCCCCTCTCCTCCATGAAGCTCCTATAAATAAAAGATTCATGTAGAATTCTTATAATTCAAAAATGACTAATTATCTAAAATTATCAAAACTATCTATATACAAATATTACAAATAAAAGGATAAACAAATGGCAGGCAAAGAACAGTCAGCATTATATATATATATATATATATACACACACACACACATACATATATATAAACAAAAAAATTACCATTGAGCAGTTAAAAACCATGATTAAATATCTTGCCATAAACTCAGTAGAAGAACTTAGGAAAGGGAAAATAAAGAAATACATGAAGGATATATAAACACAAAGCAGCAAAAGCTAGGATAAGAAATGGAAGGGAGAACTAGAATCAAAGGTCTCATTGTAGGCAACACAAAAGAGAACAAACACTGCTGATGATACAGTTAGACATATGGAAGTTAGGAATGAGAAAAATGAACAACAGTATATGGAAATGAGGCTTCCCTGGTGTTGCAGTGGTTAAGAATCCATCTGCCATGCATGGGACATGGGTTCAAGCCCTGGTCTGGGAAGATCCCACATGCCACAGAGCAACTAAGCCCATGTGCCACAAGTACTGAGCCTTCACTGTAAAGCCCACGAGCCACAGCTACTGAAGCCCATGCACCTAGAGCCCATGCTCTGCAACAAGAGAGGCCATGGCATTGAGAAGCCCACACACCACAACAAAGAATAACCCCTGCTCGCTGCAACTAGAGAAAGCCCGTGCACAGCAACAAAGACCCAACACAGCCCAAAATAATTAAATGAATTAAGTAAAATAAAAATTCTTAAAAAATGGAAAAGAACCTAGATTTTAAATTTTTTAAAGAGATAATAATAGATATGAAGTATGACAAATGAGACAAAGGAGATTCAATATGTGTATAATTGGTATTCCAGAAATATGAAATCTCAACAAATGAAATAGAAAAGTATATTTCAAAGGTTTTATAAAAGAAAGATTTACAGGAAAAAAAGCTTTTCAAATAGAAAAAAAGCACACTATGTCCCAGATTGGGGAAAAGATGATACAAATGGTCATATTCTGGTAAAGAGGATAAACTTCAAATATAAAAATCCCCTTATGCATATTGGCAAAAAGATCAAATCATCCATAGGGAGAGAAATTCAGGTTAGCCTCAGATTTCTCCACAATAAACTTCAACCTGGAAATGAATTGTACAAAGCCTTTAAGTTTTCACAGAAAGTGTAATCACAGCAACTAATGGTAATTCTCCTTGCTTAGGGAAAGATTTAGGAGGGTATGAGGGAATAGCATGGGAGTTTGAAGGATTAGCAAAGCACTGTGGAAGTTAGAGTCACTTCTGGTTTCTGAACTGCCTTCTTGCTCTATTACTTTTTAAGTTAAGAACCTGCTTGTTTCTCTCTCTATTTCCATCATCTGTAATTTGGATGTTCAAGACACTGTAAAGATGCAAGTTTGGAGCTACCAATCACTGAATCCCCTACAGAGGTTTCAGCCAGTCCAGGAAATTGAAGCTGACAGATAAAGAAACACATAAATCCTGTAATTCCAGATAGGATTTTTCCCATTAGTTGTAAGAAGTGAACAAAATATATCTGTTCCTATCTAAAAACAATCCTTATATTTCTACATGTGAATTCTAGCCTGGCCCCCTTATAGTCAATGTTTTTGCTCTTGCAAGTATACTTTTTTTCCCCTGCATTATCATCTTTCTTTTTCTGTTGGTTCATCTCATCATCATTAGAACATACTGTCATTTTTCCCATCTGCATTTACTTCCTCATCCCTCTTTCTATCCTCAACCCACTTGTTAGATTTTTCTCCCAGCAAGCCACTGAAAACTCTATGTTAATGTCTTCAACCACTTCCATCTTCCCAAATACAATCATCTGTCTCTCTTCACACTCTACCCTTTTGCCTAACAAACATGATTACAGAGTCCACAGGATGTATACCTTATTTTGGATTTATTGGGGTTAAATATGCTTCTGTGGGGATAACCTAGAGCAATAGCCTGTTAAAAGACCCACAGCCACCACAGAGTTTTCAAAATAATCTTTATAAGACAAACTTAGCCTTGTTACTTTAAAACACAGTTCACTGGGAATGGTGTCAACAAAATGGCAGAATAGGAAGTCCTAGCCCTCTTTTCATCCGCTTACAGGAACTCTGATTTAACAATGTTCTATGGATGAACTAATTCTTTGAAAACGTAGTTCATTTCACAATTAAGGCCTCTACTTCTATTCTTGAAGTCTTCGTTGTTTAGTTTCTGGGTTTAAGCCAGGTGTTTTTAAGCTGGTGCCTATTAGACCCCTTAAAAATTCACAAGTGGTCTTTAGAAAGACTGTGAACCCCCTTAATTCTTATGCAGATTTTGTATAAATTTACCAATGAGTATTATTTTTATGGGGAGAAGGCCCACAGCTTTAAACAAATTGACATACATGAATTAAAGCAAGGTTGGGGGGGGCACCACAGTGCACATGAGAGCTTGTTTTTTAAAAATATAATATCCTACTAGCCACAGCAATCACACAAGAAAAACAAATAAAAGGAATTCAATTTGGAAAGGAAGAAGTAAAACTGTCACGTTTGCAGATAACATGATACTATATATAAAAAATCCTAACTATGTCCCCAAAAAACTACTAGAAATATTAATGAATTACATAAAGTTGCAGGATAAAAAATTAATATACAGAAATCTGTTGCACTTCTATCCACTGACAACAAACTATCAGAAAGAGAAATTAAGAGAACAATCTCATTTCCAATTGTGTCAAAAACAATAAAATACCAAGGAATAAATTTAACCAAGGAGGTAAAAGACCTGTACTCAGAAAACTATTAGACATTGAGGAAATAAATTAAGTCTGACACAAACAAATGGAAGAATATGTTGTGCTCATGGATTGGAAGAATTAATATTGTTAAAATGACCATACTACCCAAGGCAATCTACAGATTCAACGCAATCCCTGTCAAAATACCAAAGGTATTTTTCACAGAACTAGAACAAATAATTCTAAATTTTGTATGGAAACACAAAAGACCCCAAACAGCCAAAAAAATCTTGAGATGGAAGATCAAAGCTGGAGGTATCATGCTCCCTGATTTCAAACTATACTACGAAGCTACAGTAATCAAAACATTGTTGTATAGGCACAAAAACAGATGCATAGATCAATGGAACAAGATAAAATGCTCAGAAATGAACACACACTTATAAGGCCAATTAATCCATGACAAAAAAGACAAGAATATACAATGGGGAAAAGATAGTCTCTTCAATAAATGATGTACAACTACATGTAAAAGAGCCAAACTAGACTACAGTCTCATACCATATACAAAAATAAACTCAAAATAGATTAAAGACTTAAATGTAAAACCTGAAACCATAAAACTTCTAGAGGAAAACATATGTAATATGCTCTTTGGCATTGGTCTTAGTAATATTTTTTTGGATCTGATTCCTCAGGCAAGGACAAAAAAGCAAAAATTTAAAAGTGGGACTACATAAAGCAAAGCCTTTTGCATAGCAAAGGAAATCATCAACAAAACAAAAAGGCCACTTACTGAATGGGATAAGATATATCTGATAAGGGGTTAATATCCAAAATACACAAAGAACTCATACAACTCAACATCAAAAAACAGACAGACACACACACAAAAAAACAAATTAAAAAATGGGCAGAGGACCTCAGTAGATATTTTACCAAAGAAGACATACAGATGGCCAACAGATGCATGAAAAGATGCTTAACATCTCTGATCATCTGGGAAATGCAAATCAAAACCACAATTAGATATCACTTCACACCTGTCAGAATGGCTATCATCAAATAGACAACACATAACAAGGGTTGGTGAGAATGTTGGAGAAAGGGTAACTCTTGGGCTTCCCTGGTGGTGCAGTGGTTGAGAATCCACCTGCCAGTGTAGGGGACATGGGTTTGATCCCTGGTCTGGGAAGATCCCACATGCTGGGGAGCAGCTACGTTCATGCACCACAACTACTGAGCCTGCTCTCTAGAGCCCACGAGACACAACTACTGAGCCCTCGTGCCACAACTACTGAAGCCCTTGTGCCTAGAGCCCATTCTCCATGACAAGAGAAACCACCACAATGAGAAGCCCACACACTGCAATAAAGAGTAGCCCCCACTTGCCTCAACCAGAGAAAAGCCCATGCAGAGCAACGACGACCTAACACAGCCAGAAACAATAAATAAATAAGATAAAATAATAAAATAAATAAATCTGTTAAAAAAAAGGGGGGGAACTGTTGTGCACTGTTGGTGGGGAGGTAAATTGGTGCAGCCACTATGGAAAACAATATGGAGATTCCTCAAAAAATTAAAAATAGAACTACCATATGATTCAGTAACTCCACTTCTGGCTTTTTTTCTGAAGATAACAAAAACACTACTTCAAAACAATATATGCACCCTTATGTTCACTGCAGCATTATTTACAATAGTCAAGATATGGAAGCAACCTAAGTGCACATCGATAAATGAATAAAGAAGTTTTATACACACACACACACACACACACACACACACATGCACAATGGAATATTACTCAACCATAAAAAAGAATGAAATCCTGCCATTTGTGACAACATAGATGGACCTAGAGGGTATTATGCCAAGTGAAATAAGCCAGAGAAAGACAGATAACATATGATTTCCTTATGTGTGGAATCTAGAAAACAAAACAAATGAACCAACATAACAAACCAGAAACAGGCTTATAGATACAGATAACAAACAGGAGGGTGCCAGAAGTGGGGTGCTGTGAGTGAAATAGATGGAGGAGATAAAGAGGTACAAAATTCCAGTTGCAAAATAAATGAGTCATGGGGATGAAAGGTACAGCATGGGAATACAGACAATATTAATGTAATATATTTTTGTGGTGACAGAGGGTAACTAGACTAATCACGGTGATCATTTTGTAATATATAGACACATTGAATCACTTTGTTGTGCACAGGGGACTAACATAGTGGTGTAGGTCAATTATACTTCAAAAACAAACAAACAAACAAACAAACTCATAGAAAAAGAGATCAGATTTATTATTACCAGAAGTGGGGGGTAAGGGAAGGAGACACTTGATGAAGGCCGTAAAAAGGTACAAAATTCCAGCTATAAGATAGATGAGTACTGGGAATGTAATGACTACAAACGTGATTAATATAATGAACACTGCTGTATGTTATATATGAAAGTTGTCAAGAGAGGAAATCCTGAGTTCTCATCACAAGGAAAAAATTTTTCTCTCTCTTTTATTTTGTATCTATATGATATGATGAATGTTCATTAAACTTATTGTAGTAATCAGTTCATCATGGTAATCAGGTCAAATCATTAAACCTATACAGAGCTGTATGTCAATTATATCTCAATAAAACAGGCAGAAAAAATATAAGATACCAAAAATATTATTGTGCCCTTTCTTACAAACACTTTTGACCCTTTGTGTTAAAAAGGCAAACTTACAGAGGGATCATTTCTACAAAAGAAACATTTTAATGGCCTGAAGGATTTAGTTATGTGAGGTGTCTTAGCAGAAGGAACAGAGACATGCTTTAGAAGTGAAGATAACTGGTGCTCATGTGCGGCCCATTAGCTGGTCTGGTCTGGGCTGTGGAGTTTTATTTCGCTGAGGCTGGAATTTGGAGACCCAGCAACAGTCTTCTGTCCTCTTTCTTCTCCCTTTATCTCAAAACAGTATTTGAGAAATAATTGTTATTTAGTATGGAGAATCAGCCCCACTTCCCCAGTCAATGTCTTTCTCTCTGCCAAGAGTGGGGGAGGACTTGCTGTGTTTGGCAGCTGTCAGCCCATCATTATGGGCTCACTGCCCCATCTGCACTCCTTAGACTGGTGCAGTCACAGGGGTTTTACCCAAACAGGCTCCCAGGGGTACAGTAACATACCTCTTGATTTGGCCATGAAGTTATATTTGTGATTATTAATAGACAAGATAAGAGGCTAGTGTTCTATTCATCCATGTTAGAGATAATTACTCAGTTTGAGCTAAGCTGATTAGAATACTGATAGATAACCACACCATGTTTATAGCTACAGCAAGCAGTGGCCAAGAGCCTTGACACAGTGCTGCCATTTGGGTTTATCAGATAGGAAAGAAGAGTGGGGGAAGAAGAAGAAGCTGCTTTGGTTGATTAGCAATGTGCTGCATGGGACCATTTATAATGAAGCATATCATTTAAATTTTCCTTTACAAATGAGTCCAACGTGCGTTGCAGGCTGCAGGCTCTGTTAATTGTCACAAACATTGCTTTTTTTTTTTAACATTATTAGCTCTTTGGCAGGATCTCCATTGTTGACTAAAAACTTGGCATGATCAGGGTTTGCTGAATAATTTAGGTGGTTGGCAGCTGGAGAAGGAGAACACACACATCTAGGCAGACAGACGTGCTGCTTGAGCTCTTTATATAATAGGATTGTATACAAAGCAGAGTACAGTCAGCAGTGACTTCTGTGTCTGTTTATAGGTAAACACTGATGTTAGTTTTATAGGAAAACTGGAGGGATACTTCTCACAAATCGTATGCAGCATATGAGACAGATGCACTGGAGGACTGTTCAGATGACTCGGACCATCTCTGACTCTCACAGAATACGATTGCTAGAGTTTTCACATGCCAGTACATATACCGCCTCTGTAGTGGGATGAGACCTTGATTGCTGGACACAGCAGCACTAATAGGAGGTAGAGCCACCTAAAACCCTGAAAGCCTTCAAGCAGCAACATTCATGAGTCACAAAGACTATGAGACACACTCATTTATGAAGTGCATGTATATGATTATGGTTAGTGGGAGTGTACAACTACTGCCTAGGTGGAAGGCAAAAAGGAAGGTCACAAATAGGACCACAAATATTTACTGCACACATAGGGCACTTTTGTGCATTAACCAGACCCACTGATTCTCCTTCAACTGAGCATGCTGTGTTATCAAAACTCTACAAGATTCAAAAGACAAAAATTCAACACAAAATTTCTTAAACCAACAGGATTTATCCACTCAGGTAAGTGCAAACGCAGAGATAGAACTGGGTGGATAAACACTCAAATGTTGATACCAAGATACTGTTTTTTCTGCCTCTGCCATTGGAATTTTCTTCTTTTCATTCTCAAAAAGGCTCATCCTGTTGACAGATTGGCCACCATAGCTCCAGCCTCACATCACACCCTGTACAAAGCCAGCAAGAAAGAGTGAGTGAGAGGGTGCCAATTCAGGGTCTGGGATTGAGTCTTAAAGTTCTACTGACTAAACAGGATCACATGTTCCTTCCTAAAGCATTCACCATAGAGCTGAGGGCAGGATTTGAGGAGAGTAAGATACCCAAATGGAAACTGGGAAGTAAGAATATTGGATAAGCAAAAAAACCCAGTTAGAATAAAAGTATAATGAGTACAGTTTCTCTTAGCTTGTTTTGTTTTAGGTGCCAAGGTCAATTTCTGCTTATCTGTCCTATTCCCTGGCCTAAGGAAAGTTTTTGAATAACAAAATATATTCATGAAATACCTGGGCAGGAGTGTAGCCATAGTAAGACCTATTCCAGCCTTGGTGATACAGCAAAAACTAGACCCCCAGAAGTATATAACTGTGGTGCAGTAAATATTGTCTTATAGAGTAGTAAGTTGAGTACTTGTGCACTGGCATGGCCACATCCCCAGACTATAGGAAGTCAAGTAAGCCATCTGTGATCCCAAGCTTCATAGTGAATTCCTCTCTGGGCTAAACACACTGATCCCTGAACTTTAGGTGCTCCTCTGAGAGGAGAGGAACTGGAGAGCCTTTGAAAAGCTATGTCCATCCTCATTTTTTTTTTTTTTTTTTTTTTTTTTTTTGGTGGTACGCGGGCCTCTCACTGTTGTGGCCTCTCCCGTTGCGGAGCACAGGCTCTGGATGCGCAGGCTCAGCGGCCATGGCTCACGGGCCCAGCCACTCCGCGGCAAGTGGGATCTTCCTGGACTGGGGCACGAACGCGTGTCCCCTGCATTGGCAGGCAGTCTCTCAACCACTGTGCCACCGGGGAAGCCCATCCTCATTTTTTTTTTCTTTAATCTGCTTGATTACCAGGTTAGGAGTAAATTGAAGTGAAAATTATGCTTATCTGAGTCTGAGTCCTCTCTTGTCAACATTTTTTTCAGGACCATGCTTTATAGTTTGCCTAACACATGCAAAATGTCACACCAGAGCTAAGCCAATTGACCTTTATCACAGTAGACTCCATGATCATGGATCTACCCAACTGTACTAATCTGCCATTTGTGGAGCTTTCATAGGCAATAAGCGAATTCAAACTATGCAACTTCCAATAAGTGGATCTGCAGTATGTTCTTACCTGCAGGATCCTTCTTGATCTTAGCCTTTCAAGAGTTCTATTTTTTAAAGAGCAATGTTTGACGACCAGGCAGATAGCCCTGTGACTTATATCCTGGGACTGTTTCCCACCACATTTAGCTCACTCATCTGCCTTTTCACAGGCTGCTAGCCCCACAGTATAACTTTACCAGTAAAGATTTAATAATCTTCTTCTGAACAATCAATTCTATACTAAGGTTTATGTAGAAAAAACAAATGATATGTAGATAGTGTAGGATTTTAATAGGACAAGATAAAAATGAGGGATAATGATTGCTACTTCATATATATATATATATATATATATATATATATATATATATATATATAATCTCCTAAGTGTTCTTTATTGGTTTGAGTCAAGGGAGAAGATACTGTAACTGGCATGGCAGAATCAAAAATATCAAGAAATTTTTAACTAAAAAAATTAAAGGAAAAAATTTAAATATTAAAGATAAAACTGTGGGCTTTTTTTTCCCCTTTGCTTTCCCAAATCGTCCCATTCCTTTCTGGCTCCTTCATTCACTCCTTAATTATTTATTTATTCACTTACCTGGTCATTCATTCTACACATGAGTTTTAAGCAATTGATAGATGTCAAGCACTATGTTGGATCCTGGGAATGTAAGACTAAAAAACACAATCCAAGTCTTCGTGAGATTAAATCCAGTGAAGTGAGACACACCAGTCAATACTTGATTAAAGTGCTCCTAAGCAAGAGTTACCAGAAGATTGTACAGAGCTCTTATTGGAGGTATGGAATTGTCAGGGAACACTTGCTAGTGGAAATGATGTCAAAGCCAAGTCTTAAAGTTCTAGTCATAGTAACTAAAGGTAGGAAGTTTGCAAAGGACTGGGAGAAAGGAGGAATATCAGTGTTAGGAAAAGTCCAAAAAAGTATTCTTGAAGCCTAAAATGCTAAGAGTAAATGAAGCTGGAAAGGTAACCAGAACCAGGTCATAAAGGAATCTGAATATACCCCTAATATGTTTGGATTTTTATCCCGAAAGATTACTCTGGAAGAAGAGTTCAGGGTAAAGATTGATTTAAGACTAGAGGCTGCAAGAGCAACTACATAAAATGATAAAAATATGAAAGAACTAAAACAATGGCAGTGAGGAGGTATGGAAGGACATGGAATAAAGAGATTCAAGGAGATAAAAATTGACAAGATTTAATTCATTCTTCCTTCTGTCAGTTTCCAGCTTAGGATATTCTCTTCCCTTGACTTTCTCTTCCACTTAATATTCTAAAACCCACCAGCCTCTCTACTGTCAAGTATGTCTCTTTTGCACTTTCTCCAATTAAATGAAGGAAATATAGCTCATATATTTACCTAATAGCCTACTGACTATAGTACAACATTCAACAAATCTTTAAAACCACTTTCCTCGGTAGTGTGAAAATCTCACAGATTTGAATATGCCACAGAAACCAAATGCTTTTGTGTAAGTAACACTGCCATTTTGCACAAATGGGGGTATTACTCAAACACAGGTCAGTGGAGCTGTATGATACAGCAGACCTACACTTAGGTTCAGGTTGCTAGAACAGTGAACAAGTATTACCATCACGTCCTTGGGCTTCTCTATGGAAGTTCATTCTGGCTTCTAGAACTACCAAACTGTAAAAGAAGAAGAATTAAAAATACACAAAAAAGCAAGATTTTCTTCCCTATGTATTCTGGTTATAAGTGTGGTTCTGCACCAACAAAAACAACAGGCTCAATATAATGCAAACATTGGAATATCATTTCCAAAAATATTATTACCATCCTTGTGTTTCCAGAATGAACATCTGATTACTATTAAACTTTATTCTCCTGGAAAAATAATTCTCTCCAATCACATAAGCATTCTTGAATTATAGCCAAAGAAATATGTTTCAGTAGTTCCTTATAGTATACATTTGATTATGCATTAATGAATCAAACAAATCAATGTTTTAATAGACCATTAGATGAGTTTTTCATGCATGCATCCATCCTTCTAAACATGCAATAAAATGAAGTCAGATCCACATTACGGCTGCAGATTAAAAGCATCACAACTGATAACTTTATCCAGATATCATTTTAAGTAAGTTTCAGGAAATATACATGCCAATGATACTGATGAATTCCAAAATTCTCACACTTTTACCACTGTCATTTTACTCTACTCTGTCATCTCATCTTTGTAACTAAGTGATGACATTGAAGTCACATGATAAGTTAACTAATGGACTTGGAAAACTATGTATAAATAGCCAAGTAAAAAGGAAGTGTGTGTTCATAACCTTTAGTGAATAATTCGTGGCATTTGGATGCATGAAATATTCTACTAACAAAATGTTGCAAGAGAAAGGAGATGAAAGAATTAGCATCTGTAGTTCAAGTGATTAAGAAAATTTTACTATAGATATTTGAGGCCCATTTTTCCTGCTTTGAAAAACTATTGGGAAGACCTTACAAGACATTATGCAGATTTCAAATTGTAGTATATATTTGGAACGAGGCACAAGTCCTTCAAAGGCTCTTTTTAATATCCAACTCTCATTGTAAAATTGAAAAAAGATTGCATTTTATTTTTTTTAATTTTTATTTCATATTGGATTACAGTTGATTAACAATGTTGTGCTAGTTTCAGGTGTACAGCAGAGTGATTCAGTTATACATATACATGTACATATTATTTTTTAAATTCTTTTCACATTTAGATTATTAGAGAACATTGAGCAGAGTTCCCTGTGCTATACAGTAGGTCCTTGTTGGTTATCTAATTTAAATATAGCAGTGTGTACATGTCAGTCCCAAACTCCCAATGTATCCCTCTCCTCCTCCCTTCCCCCCCACCAAGGTAACCATAAGTTGGTTCTCTAAGTCTGTGAGTCTGTTTCTGTTTTGTAAATAAATTTGTCTCTATCTTTTTTTTTAAAGATTCTGCATGTAAGCAGTATCATATATTTGTCTTTCTCTGTTTGACTTACTTCACTTAGTATGATAATCTCCAGGTCCATCCATGTTGCTGCAAATGACATTATTTCATTCTTTTTAATGCCTGAGTAATATTCCATTGTATATATGTACCACATCTTCTTTATCCATTCATCTGTCAATGGACATTTAAGCTGCTTCCAAATCTTGGCTATTGTAAACAGCATTGAAATAAATAGTGGGGTACATGTATCCTTTTGAACCATGTGTTTCTCTGGATATTTTCCCAGGAGTGGGATTGCTGGGTCATATGGTAGCTCAGTTTTTAGTTTCTTAAGGCACCTCCATACTGTTGTCCATAGCAGTTGTACCAATTTACATTCCCACCAACAGTGTAGGAGGGTTCCTGAAAAAGGATTGCATTTGATAATCTGAATAAATGTTTTGTTAAACCCAGTTTTATTATGTTTTTTAGAAAAATTCTTTATTTATTTTATTTATCTTTGGCTGTGTTGAGTCTTCATTTCTGTGTGAAGGCTTTCTCCAGTTGCAGCAAGCAGGGGCCACTCTTCATCGCGGTGTGCGGACCTCTCACTATCGCGGCCTCTCTTGTTGCAGAGCACAGGTTCCAGACACGCAGGCTCAGTAATTGTGGCTCATGGGCCCAGTTGCTCTGTAGCATGTGGGATCTTCCCAGACCAGGGTTCGAAACTGAGTCCTCTGCACTGGCAGGCAGACTGTCAACCACTGCACCACCAAGGAAGCCCAAACCCAGTTTTATTTTAAGTAGCAGCTTCTGGGGTGTTTGCTCTGAGCTCAGGCTCCTGCTTCTCCACCACATCCATCTCCTACCCTCTACCCCTTGACCACTATAGTGCAACACACTGCCTTTGTCAGACCCTCTGAAGTAGTAGATTTCACCTGCCTCTTCACCCACCCCAGATGACTCAGATATAATCCTTGGGTGTAGATCTATTTATAAACAAAACCCCAATCATTCTAAAATGCAGCCCACTGTGAGAATCATTAGCAGTTCATTGACAACAAAGGCTCTGCCTGTTTTACTTGCCTCTTTAGCAAGGCCTAGGACATTGTAACTTTCAAGAAATATTTGTTGAGTAAATAAATGAAATTGTTTAGGGGAAAGAAACAAAGGAAAAGGAATATAAAAAAATTGAGGACTACCCAATCAATTGACAAACTTTTATTTCTCATTAATAAACATGTATTTTTTCTAATATAGTAATGGCAACCCTTAGATCTTTGACATCACAAGAGCCTCTGGAGCATGAGATCCTTTTAATAAAGTAGCTCCTTTTTGTTGTAAAACATTCATGTAATAAGAGATTCTTACAGAACCAACAGTGTTACTTACTTTGATAAATCTCATAAAGATAAAGAGTTTAACAACAGGCTCATAAAAAGGTCGCTCATGACGAAGTCCAAAAGCCTACAGCTACTAGTGTACACATGTTCTAGGATATCCAAGATGAAGAAACAAAGAAACTGGAAGTTGATTATCATATTCAAATAATTAAGACCTAATTTTCTTGAAATGGAACATAGCTCTCTATATAGCCATGAGCTCTCTAGAAAAACGTTCATATAAAATGATGAGGATCTTGGATAGAAAGAGAAACTTTAAAAACATGATTGTAGAGAGGACCTTCAAGATGGCAGAGGAGTAAGACATGGAGATCACCTTCCTCCCCACAAATACATTAAATACATCTACATGTGGAAAAACTCCTACAGAACACCTACTGAAAGATGGCAGAAGACCTCAGACTTCCCTAAAGCTGTGTGGCTGACAGGGTCTTGGTGCTCTGCCCAGGTGTCAGGCCTAAGCCCCTGAGGTGGGAGAGCTGAGTTCAAGACATTGGACCACCAGACACCTCTCAGCCCCACTTAATATCAATCAATGAGAGCTCTCCCAGAGATCTCCATCTCAAAACTAAGACCCAGATCCACCCAATGACCAGCACACTCTAGTGCTGGACAACTCCATACAAAACAACTAGCAAGACAGGAACACAATTCCACCCATTAGCAGAGAGGCTGCCTAAAATCATAATAAGTTCACAGACACTGCAAAACACACCACCAGACTTGGCCTTGCCTAACAGAAAGACGAGATCTAGCCTCATCCACCAGAACACAGGCACCAGTCCCCTCCACCAGGAAGCCTACACAACCCACTGAACAAACCATATCCACTGGGCACAAACACCAAAAACAAAAATTATGAACCTGCAGCCTGCGAAATGGACACCCCAAACACAGTAAGTTAAGCAAAATGAGAAGACAGAGAAATTCACAGCCGATGAAGGAGCAAGGTAAAAACCCACCAGACAAAACAAATGAAGAGGAAATAGGCAGTCTACCTGAAAAAGAATTCAGAGTAATGATAGTAAAGATGATCCAAACTCTTGGAAATAGAATGGAGAAAATGCAAGAAATGTTTAACAAGGACCTAGAAGAACTGAAGAGCAAACAAACAATGATGAACAACACAATAAATGAAATTAAAAATTATCTAGAAGGAATCAATAGCAGAATAACTGAGTCACAAGAAGGGATAAGTGACCTGGAAGATAAAATAGTGGAAATAACCACCACAGAGAAGAAAAAAATAAATAAAAAGAATGAAAAGAATTGAAGACAGTTTCAGAGACCTCTATGACAACATTAAACACACCAACATTCAAATTATAGGATCCCAGAAGAAGAAGAGAGAAAAAAAAAGGAGGGACTGAGAAAATATTTGAAGAGATTATAGTTGAAAACTTCCGTAATATGGGAAAGGAAATAGCCACCCAGTCCAGGAGGCTCAGAGACTACCATACAGGATAAACCCAAGGAGAAACACATCAAGACACATCTGAATCAAACTATCGAAAATTAAATACAAAGAAAAAATATTAAAAGCAGCAAAGGGAAAAACAACAAATAACATTCAAGGGAATCCCTATAAGGTTAACAGCTGATTTTTCAGCAGAAACTCTGCAAGCCAGAAGGGAATGGCAGGATATATTTAAAGTGATGAAAGGGAAAAACCTACAACCAAGATTATGCTACCCAGCAAGGATCTCATTCTGACTCACAGAGAAATTGAAAGCTTTACAGGCAAACAAAAGCTAAGAGAATTCAACACCACTAAACCAGCTTTACAACAAATGCTACAGGAACTTCTCTAGGCGGGAAACACAAGAGAAGGAAAAGACCTATAATAACAAACCCAAAACAATTCAGAAAATGGTAATAGGAGCATACATATCGATTACTACCTTAAATGCAAATGGATTAAATGCTCCAACCAAAAGACATAGACTGGCTGAATGGATACAAAAACAAGAACCATATATATGCTGTCTACAAGAGACCCACTTCACACCTTGGGACACATACAGACTGAAGGTGAAAGGTGATATTGCATGCAAATGGAAATCAAAAGAAAGCTGGGGGCTTCCCTGGTGGCGCAGTGGTTGAGAATCCACCTGCTGATGCAGGGGACACGGGTTCGTGCTCCGGTCTGGGAAGATCTCACGTGCCACAGAGCAGCTAGGCCCGTGAGCCATGGCCGCTGAGCCTGTGCGTCCGGAGCCTGTGCTCCACAACAGGAGAGGCCACAACAGTGAGAGGCCCGCGTACCACAAAAAAAAAAAAGAAAAAAGAAAGCTGGACTAGCAACTCTCATATCAGACAAAATAGACTTTAAAATAAAGACTATTACAAGAGACAAAGAAGGACACTACAGAATGATCAAGGGATCAATCTAAGAAGCAGATATAAAAGTTATAAATACACATGCACTCAACATAGGATCACCTCAATACATAAGGCAAATGCTAACAGCCCAAAAGGGGAAGTCAACAGTAATGCAATCATTGTAGGGGACTTTAACACCTCACTTTCACTAATGGACAGCTCAACCAAAATGAAAATAAATAAGGTACACAAGCTTTAAGTGACATTAAACAAGATGAACTTAATTGATATTTATGGGACATTCCATCCAAAAACAACAGAATGAACAACAACAACAAAAAAAAACAAAAAAGGGGCTTCCCTGGTGGCGCAGTGGTTGAGAGTCCGCCTGCTGATGCAGGGGACACGGGTTCGTGCCCCGGTCTGGGAAGATCCCACATGCCGCGGAGTGGCTGGGCCCGTGAGCCATGGCCACTGAGCCTGCGCGTCCGGAGCCTGTGCTCTGCAACGGGAGAGGCCACGGCAGTGAGAAGCCCGCGTACCGCAAAAAAAAAAAAAACAAAACAAAACAAAAAAAACCCAACAGAATGCACTTTCTTCTCAAGAGCTCATACAACATTCTCCAGGATAGATCATACCTTAGGTCACAAATCAAGCCTTGGTAAGCTTAAGACAATTGAAATCGGATCAAGTGTCTTTTTTGACCACATGCTATGAGACTAGATATCAATTGCAGGTAAAAAAAAAAAACAGTAATGAAAACACAAACACATGTAGGCTAACCAATATGCTATTAAATAACCAACAGGTCACTGAAGAAATCAAAGAGTAAATCAAAAAATACCTAGATGCAAATGACACTGGAAACATGATGATCAAACACCTATGAGATGCAGCAAAAGCAGTTCTAAGAGGGAAGTAAATAGAAATACAATCTTACCTTAAGAAACAAGAAACATCTCAAATAAACAACATAACCTTACACCTAAAGCAATTAGAGAAAGAAGAACAACAACAACAAAAAAAACCCCCCAAAGTTAGCAGAAGGAAAAAAATCATAAAGATCAGATCAGAAACAAATGGAAAAGAAATGAAGAAAGCAATAAGAAAGATCAATAAAACTAAAAGCTGGTTCTTTGAGAAGATAAACAAAATTGATAAACCACTAGCCAGACTCATCAAGAATAATAGGGAGAGGACTCAAATCAATAGAATTTGAAATGAAAAAGGAGAAATAAGAACTGACTCTGCCAAAATACAAAGAATCATGAGAGATTATTGCAAGCAACTATGTGCCAATAAAATGGACAACCTCGAAGAAATGGACAAATCCTTAGAAAAGCATAACTGTCTGAGACTGACCAGGAAGAAATAGAAAATATAAACTGACCAATCACAAGCGCTGAAATTGAAACTGTGATTAAAAATCTTCCAAAAAACAAAAGCCCTGGACCAGATGGCTTCACAGGTGAGTTCTACCAAACATTTAGAGAAGAGCTAACACCTATCCTTCTCAAACTCTTCCAAAATATAGCAGAGGGAGGAACACTCCCAAACTCATTCTACAAGGTCATCGTCACCCTGATACCAAAACCAGACAAAGATACTGCAAAAAAAGAAAACTACAGACGAATATCACTGATGAACATAGAAGCAAAATTCCTCAATAAAATACTAGGAAACAGAATCCAATAGCACATTAAAAGGATCGTACATCATGATCACGTGAGATTTATACCAGAAACACAAGGATTCTTCAATATGCGCAAATCGATCAACGTGATAAACCATATTAACAAGTTGAAGGAGAAAACCATGTGATCACCTCAACAGATTCAGAAAAAGCTTTTGACAAATTCAACACCCATTTATGATGAAAACTCTACAGAAGGTAGCCATAGAGGGCACTTACCTCAATATAATAAAGGTCATATATGACACACCCACAGCCAACATCATTCTCAATGGTGAAAAACTGAAATCATTTCCACTAAGATCAGAAACAAAACAAGGTTGCCCGCTCTCACTACTATTATTCAACATATTTTTAGAAGTTTTAGCCATAGCAATCAGAGAAGAAAAAGAAATAAAAGGAATCCAAATCAGAAAAGAAGTAAAACTGTCACTGTTTGCAGATGACATGATACTATATAGAGAGAATCATAAAGATGCTACCTGAAAACTGCTAGAGTGAATCAATGAATCTGATAAAGTAGCAGGATACAAAATTAGTGCACAGAAATCTCTTGCATTCCTATGCACTAATGATGAAAATTCTGCGAAAGAAATGAAGGAACCACTCCCATTTACCACTGCAATAAAAAGAATAAAATACCTAGGAATAAACCTACCTAGGGAGACAAAAGACCTGTATGCAGAAAACTGTAAGACACTGATGAAAGAAATTAAATATCATACAAAGAGATGGAGAGATATACCATGTTCTTGGATTGGAAAAATCAATATTGTGAAAATGACTATACCTCCCAAAGCAATCTACAGATTCCATGCATTCCCCCTCAAATTACCAATGGCATTTTTACAGAACTAGAACAAAATATTTCACAATTTGTATGAAAACAAAAAAGACCCTGAATAGCCAAAGGAATCTTGAGAAAGAAACACAGAGCTGGAGGAATCTGGCTCCTTGACTTCACACTATACTACAAATCTACAATAATCAAGACAGTATGGTCTAGCAGAAAAACAGAAATATAGATCAATGGAACAGGATAGAAAGTTCAGAGATAAACCCACGCACCTATGGTCACCTTATATTTGATAAAGGAGGCAAAAATATACAATGGAGAAAAGACAGCTTCTTCAATAAGTGGTGCTGGGAAAACTGGATAGCCCCATATAAAAGAATGAAATTAGAACACTTCCTAACACCATACACAGAAATAAACTCAAAATGCATTAAAGACCTAAATGAAAGGCCAGACACCATCAAACACTTAGAGGAAAAAACATAGGCAGAACACTCTATGACATAAATCACAGCAAGATCCTTTTCGACCCACCTCCTAGAGAAATGGAAATAAAAACAAAAATAAACAAATGGGACCTAACGAAACTTAAAAGCTTTTGCACAGCAATGGAAACCATAAACACGATGAAAAGACAACCCTCAGAATGGGAGAAATTATTTGCAAGTGAATCAGTGAACAAAGAATTAATCCCTCAAATATATAAACAGCTCATGCAGTTCAATATTTAAATAAATAAATAAACAACCCAATCAAAAACTGGGCAGAAGACCTAAATAGACATCTCTCCAAAGAAGATATACAGATCACCAACAAGCACATGAAAGGATGTTCAACATCACTAATCATTAGAGAAATGTAAATCAAAACTATAGTGAGATAGCACCTCTCACTGGTCAGAATGTGGCCATCATCAGAATATCTACAAACAACAATAACTGCTGGAGAGGGTGTGGAGAAAAGGGATCCCTCTTGCACTTTTGGTGAGAATGCAAATTGATACAGCCACTATGGAGAACAGTTTGGAGGTTTCTCAAAATTGTAAAAATAGAACTACCATATGACCCAGCAGTCTCACTATTGCATATATACCCTGAGAAAAACATAATTCAAAAAGAGTCATGTAGCACAATGTTCATTGCAGCACTCTTTACAATAGTTAAGACATGGAAGCAACGTAGGTGTGCATCAGCAGATGAATGGATAAAGAAGATGTGGCACATATATACAATGGAATATTACTCAACCATGAAAAGAAATGAAATTGAGTTATTTGTAGTGCGGTGGATGGACCTCGAGTCTGTCGTACAGAGTGAAGTAAGTCAGAAAGAGAGAAACAAATACCGTATGCTAACACATATATATGGAATCTAAAAAAAAAAAAAAAAGGTTCTGTAAAACCTGAGGGCAGTACAGGAATAAAGATGCAGATGTAGAGAATGGACTTAAGGACATAGGGAGTGGGCAGTGTAAGCTGGGACGAAGTGAGAGAGTAGCACTGACATATATACACTATGAAATGTAAAATAGGTAGCTAGTGAAAAGCAGCCGCATAGCACAGGGAGGTCAGCTTGGTGTTTTGTGACCACCTAGAGGGGTGGAATAGGGAGGGATGGAGGGAGACACAAGAGGGAAGGGATATGGGGATATAAGTATACTTATAACCAATTCACTTCATTATAAAGCAGAAACTAACACAACAATGTAAAGCAATTACACTCCAATAAAGATGTTAAAATTAATTAATTAATTAATTAAAATATTCAAATCAAAAAAGAAGCATAATTGTATATTCTAGTCCATTTGTGTTCCTTCCAGAAAGGTAAGTAGATGCCACCAAGAAAGAATCTTAAAAAGAAAGGAGAAAAAAAAAAAAAAAAAGAAGGAAAGGAGAACTAATAATCATGTTGAGAGTTAAACCCATCTATTGAATGTTTATCACGTGTCAGGGACCTTGCTAAAACTTTGAATGTATTATTTCATTTAATTCTTAAAATAACTCTGCGATAAATGTCACTACTCATCTTTGGGAGGCTAATTGACCTGCTGAAAACTTTATAGCAGTTAAGTGGTAGGAGTGGTTCTCAACCCAAATCTGTTGACAACAGGACACACTCTCCACCTCTCTCTGCTTTATGCTCCCCTCCGAGGCCTCCAGGGATGTATTGTGTACCTTATAAATTTCAAAACGAGTCTCAAGTGTACGTCCCTTTCTTGCAGGAAATTTTCTTGCGTTCTTCTGTTACTGGGCTATGGGTCTGTTTGATCATGAGGGCTAATTCTTTTGAAATAGCTTTAATGCATAACAAAATCAAGAATTTTTATGGAGTTGATGATAGGTAAAACTAGCACAAACTGTTTTCTCATTTCACATATAAAACTTAAAAATCTAACTAACTCAAGTGTTCTAATGATATTTGATTTTGTCCTGTTTCCATGAACTTAAAATGCCATCACAGGCACCAGCAGCTTCACTGGCTACTATGTTCCAGGCACTTCACTAGAGATTCTACATGTCTCATTTCTCATTTCACTTTCAAAATTATTCTTTTAATTATTGCCATTTTATTAGATGAGGGAGCTTGGACATTGAGAGGTTATGTAACTAGCTCAAGGTAAAACAGCTAGTAGGTGGCAGAGCCAGAATTCAAATACAGATTTGTCTTCCACTACACTAACGGCCTCCCAAGAAACAACTGAATATTTCTGCATTAGACAGCAGTAGATTCAATTTTTTTCTTGGACTTAATTAATAGTTTAAGAATCTTCTATTTTCCCAGTAACTGGTTCTTACAAATACTGCTCTTGACTCAAACAAGCAAAAAATGTTAGAACAGATCTTTGGGTTTCAGAAAAAGAATGAAATAATGTTAAAAGTGGAAGAGGAAAATACCTCCTTGTTTTAAAATACCAATTAAATAAGGAGATGCCAAGGTGCTTACATGCAAGATGACGCTGTTCACGACCACTTGGCTCTGACCGGAGATGCTTTTCAGAGAAAAGCCAGTACTTGAGTAAAACATTTTTCATCTCATCACAGCCAAGCATTTTATTTTTTCAAGCAAAACCAAGTGCAATTTGTGTTTGTTTTTGAAATTATGATCTCTACTTTACAAGTGAAATTCCACACACCAAAGTGTGAGTTTATTTTGATAAA
The DNA here is from genome assembly GCF_964165515.1 of Mesoplodon bidens. Lineage (NCBI taxonomy): Eukaryota > Metazoa > Chordata > Mammalia > Artiodactyla > Ziphiidae > Mesoplodon > Mesoplodon bidens. Next base: position 35,811,733 of record NC_138173.1, on the reverse strand, counting down.
ACCACATTTCAGATTCCACATGCAACTATAAAATCAGGACATGTGGTGTGGGGTTTTCATAAAAGTCAAAATCTGGTAATTAGCACCAAAACTGTTCTTTGAAATTTGAAAGTATTGGAGATAATAGAAATAAAAGCATATAGAAATGCCAAGATTTTCTGCGCTTGCTAAGTCCTACCCAAATACCACAATGCACCGAGGTGACATACATTTTGAATCTACTATACCCTGCTTATTAAAATAGAAAAGAAAAGACATGGAAATATTTTTGCAACTATTTTATATCTATAAAGGTTTTTGTTCTATAGAGAAGTAGAGCTTCACCAATGGGGAAACAATAATATAGACCTGAACACAGATACTGGCCTTTAGCCAGAAAAAGAAACATTACATAAAATATTTAAAGGTAGTTTCACTGTATCCAAATAGGTATCTTGATGTGAGAGCAAAGAAATGATCCAACAAGTAACTTAAGATGTATTACATGGGAAGAAAGTGAAATCCCAAAGTCCCTGACCCCTTGACTGGTATTCATTTTTGTCCCTATTTGTAGTGTGCATGTGTGTGTATGTGTACATTTCAATTCTGACAGCTTTAGCAGTAGTTAAAAAAATAAAATAAAATAATAAAATAAAATAAAATCTACCTTGACAAGTTTCCAGCCCAAATTGGTGACAGGATGCCTGATTCTGTTGATTTCAATAGCTGCATTACCTCCTATTCTCCAGTGCACCTCATGCCTGTATTATCACTTAGTAGAAACGTAGTAGGATTTAATATTTCAATACTTGGCGGTAGGTTACCCCAGCAGTCCTTAAACAGCAGCATACTGTATTTATTTGTATATGGCATTTAATCCAATGTATGTAATTCTATCTCCAAATTCAACATTTGTTGGCCATTAAATAGGGAATGATTCTAAGTCAAAACAGCAGTCAAAACAGGAACAATGTTGTATTATAGCTCGGATGTGAACTAAATAGTTGATACTAATTTTTTGGAAAGCAACCAATGTCTCTTATTTTGAATAATACACTCTATTTTTATAGAAAGTGAGTCAAACCTTTAGTTATGTAGGAAAACCATTTTAAATACTCGGGGAGAATTAACTTGTAATGAAATACCCCAAAATAATTTCTTAGGAAATAATATCACCTATGAAACAAAGAGTGACAAAATACTGACATTCTAGTATATGTCTTAAAAACAACTAAATTATATCAATTTTAAGACATTTAATATTGTTAACACAATTAATATTTTTATATGTATGTATGTATTATGTACAAATGGTGAAGTGACAGAATTTTGTTTGACAAAGAGAAAAGGTTTCAAATAGCTAAAGGTTTTAAAGTTTTAAAAGTTACTTAGATTTGAAGATACAAAAATATAAAAATGATCTGCACTTAGCCTTTGTGTAGCAAGATACAAATGTATTTACTTAAATAAAAAAGCCCAGATTATTTATGTTGTAGGTTCCAAATTATTGGTCCCACCCAAGTTGCACCATATTATCTTCTTGATACTGAGTTTGGACAAAATCATTTAGCCAGGCACTGGGCATGTGAAATTATGCTACCATCTGTGACTATGAGAACAAAATGTGGAGAGCCAAGGACCACCAGCCAAATGATGGTCCCACTGCCCAAAATTTCTTATGATGTCTCCAAGTGGTCTCGTGTGCTTAATATGCTCATCTCCGACTGAGTCTGCACAGCACAGAGTGAGAAAATAGTCTGTGACAGAAAAAAATAAAAGCTGGTTTTGAAAATTCTTCTGCAGAGTAGGACATTATCACTGATTATCTTGGAAACTTGCACAAATCACTTCGCATTCTTGGTCTGTTTCCTTCTCCATAAAATAAAGAAATTGGATTAGGTGATCTCCTTGGGTTCAAGTAGCATTTCTTCATCATCTATTATATTAGGTGTTAGGAATGCAAAGAAGAATAAGACAGAATCTTGTCCTGCAGGAAGTTACAGTCTAAAGGGGAAGTGATACTTGTGTAGATCATTTTGAGATAACATAGTGTTAAGGGGAATATTTTCACAAGGCTCTATAGGAATCTAAGGTTTCTTTTATGAATCTTTGCTAGTAATTTTTCTCAACACTTTTTCCTCTATAAGCAGAAATATTTCACACTTACCTCGGGCTGGAGGAGGGAATGTTAAAAAGACTTGGGGGAAGGACACGGGACAAGAGCCATGGTTTGCTTCCAAGAAGAGACAAGGGAAAAAAATGGGAAAGGGAAGCCAAGAAAGCTCACATTCAAATGACTTAATTATCTCTCAGCTGGCTTGTGCAATGCTGAAGTAGTCTATCTGTCCAACTTGGCCTCTGAACAACAAAGAAATTCTCTGTCTCCTCTCCCAATAAATACAACTTGTACACTCAACAAATGATCAGATAATTTTGGCAATCATTAAAGTGGTCAAAAAACCACAAAGGTGACCTTGTTCCAGCCAAAATGTAATGGACATTATTGATGATTTTGTATGTTTAGTAAATCTTCCCCCTTCCAACCATTTCATTTTCAAAATCCATAAACCCTTGGGGTTGAAATGCTAGTAAAATACAGTTTTTGATATTCTATAATTTAAGACTCCTGCATCTGACCCTTTTTCTTCACAAAAATCAAATAACTGTAAAGAATTACCTGCACAGCTGTATTAGCATGTATGTTTCACTCACTTGGAATACTCCAAACAGTGATGTAGACACTGATAATTTATGCTGCCAAGATTTTGAAGGTAAAAATAATACTTTAAGTAAGAATATTGGAGGTTTTCCTGAAAATGGATTAGAATATAGCCTTTGTGATTTTCAATACTCTTTTCTTGCTGTGTGTTGGGTTCAGTGCTTCAAAATGGGAAAATGTATATCTGAGAGTTGAAGGGAAAAAATATCCTTGCCAAGCAGATGTTGGCAAATTGCCAGCTGAAACAAAGTTGTGATGTTGGTGACAACAAGATTGGTTTCTAGAGGATATTTAGAAAGCAGAGAGTCTGGCTTTGTTATCATTTCCCTCAGGAAGGGGCTGGATGATGGGCTACAGCACATTACCAACGAGTATCTTGCTTCCAAACATCTGGATTCCTAGTCTCATCCATTTAAAAATGATTTACTCATTGTAGCTTGTTGTTTGTTGAGATTTCAGCCAAAAGAGAAAACATTCAGCCACCTCTTCTCCAGACATCCATTTCTTAGCTTACTCTACAAAAATTCTTTTAAAAGAAGATTCAAAAGATCTCACTTTTAAATTCTTATTTCTTCTTACAAATAAATCTAACATTTAAATTTCTATTGGTTGTTTCTTAGAGTGTACCCTTATCAAATCAAGAGTAAAAGGAAATTCAAGCAAACCAAAATAATGAGTGTTTTTGCCTCAGTTACTCAGACAGTTAAGAGTGAAATATATTTAGGGCTTGAATTATACAGAAAATTGACCTGTATTTCACATTACTTTATTGGTATTGAACAATGGTTTACAACAAGGTTTTTATATCAGAACAATCTGGGAAATTTTTCAGAACAGATATACTCAAGCCCTAGCCCAAACCTATAGAAGCTGGTAAGACACAGGAATGTTTTATTAAAAAAAAACTCTCAACCCTGGTTAAGAAACACTGGTCTAGAATTTTGCTCCATTTAATATTAGGTGTTAAACACCAGGCACAAATTAGACTATGACTACCTTCTATGTATGTGACAAGGGAAGGAGCGGCAGATTGCATACATGAAAAATATATAAGAATTTACAGATAATCATTAAAACAAGCACATGAGTTTGGCATAAGTACTAGATACAAGTTTAATATTTAAAATTAATAATATTTCTAGCCACAAAGAAGTAGAAATTAGTTTTTTAAATTACAATTTTAAAGCATGAGAAGTATCAAATACCAATGAATAAATCCACTAAAAGATGTGAATAAAACTATAAAGTTATATTATTGAGACTATTAAAGAGATACAAATGAGTAGAGAGATACATCATTTTCAGCCAGTGGACTCAATATTGTGAAAATGTCAAATCTTTCCAATTTGGTAAATATGACACTGTCTCAAAAAAAATTACAATAGGTTTCCTCTTTGGGTGAGGGGGTGGGCAGGACTTGACAAACTTTTTCTAAAATACACAAGAAAATGAAAAGGGCCAAGAATAACCAAGACATTCTAGAAATGTTGAGTGGACTTTCTCTAACAAATATCAAGACAATGACAAAGCTATAATATTTACAATATTTAAGACATTGTCATCTTGGTACAAGATATATAAATATAGATATATATTTACCAATTATTTACCAATGGAACAAAAAAAAATTCCAAGAAACTTGATTTATGATGAAATGCCAGTACAGAATCATGGCGAAGTGATGGTCACTGTTTGTTTGTTTGTTTGTTTTTTACAATAAATGATAACTAGGATAATTTCATATCAATATAGAAAAAACTGACATTGACCAAAGTTAAAACTTAACTCTAATTTAGATCTAAACGTGAAAAAGAAAAACAATAAAGTTTTAAAAAATAGAATAAAAGAATACTTTATGATTTCAGGGTCAGGAATTCTTTTTAAAAACACAACTATAGAAGTCAAGATGGCAGAGTAGGGGGATGCATCTCCTCACAACTAGGGCACCTACCAGGCACTGGTGGGGGATATCAGACACCTAAAGGGATGGGAGAATTCCCCACATGACCACGTAGGACTGGCGGGGAAGAAAGGGGGAAGGAAAATTGGAGGTGGAACGGGACTGGCACCTCCAAGGAGCAGCTGGGAGAGGTGAGGGATTCCCATGATCGGAGAGGTAAACACACAGAGTGGGGATTAGTGGGGATGGAGAGAGGCCTTCGGGGGTCAGAGAGGAATGCAGTCAGCATTTCCCCCACCCACTCAAAGGAACACCTCCAGCTGCATTGAGCCTAAGCCCTGCTCACCCACCCTCCCCAAGACCTCTCCTGGCATTATTTTCTTCTTTTTTTTTTTTTCTTGCTATTGTGGTTCTGTTTAGCTTGTTGTTGTTTCATTTATATTTTTTCTAATATATATTTATTTTCTAATTTTATTTTATTTTTTATTCTTTGTTATTGTTCTCCTTCTTTTCGTTTGTTGCCTTTTTTTTTTTAACAGAGAAACTCAGACCCCAGGCAATATTAATCAGTGTGAGGTCTCCTGGAGGTCCTCATCTCAGCACCAAGACTATACACAACTGCTTGCAAACCCAGTGCCGGATGCCTCAGGCCAAACAATCAGCAAGAAAGAAACAAAGCTCCAGCCATCAAAAAAAATGAGATGACAAAATATATGTTACAGGTGAAGGAGCAAGGTAAAAACTTAGAAGACCAAATAAATGAAGAGGAAACAGGCAACCTACCTGAAAAAAGAATTCACAGTAATTATAGTAAAGAATATTCAAAATCTCAGAAATAAAATGGAGGCATGGATCAAGAAAACAAAAGAAATCTTTAACAAGGACCAAGAAGAACTTAAAAAAAAAGTGATGAACAAAACAATAACTGAAATGAAAAATACACTTGAAGGAATCAATAGCAGAATAACTGAAGCACAAGAACAAATAAGTGACCTGGAAGATAGAAAGTTGGAAATAACTGCTGAGGAGCTGAATTAAAAAAAAAAAAGAATGAAGAGAAATGAGGACAGTCTCAGAGACATCTGGGACAACATTAAATGCACCAACATTCGAATTATAGGGGTCCCAGAAGAAGAAGAGAAAGAGAAAGGGTCTGAGAAAATATTTGAAGAGATTATAGTCAAAAACATCCCTAACATGGGAAAGGAAATAGCCACCCAAGTTCAGGAAGCTCACAGAGTAACATACAGGATAAACTCAAGGAGAAACACACCAAGACATATATTAATCAAGCTAGCAAAAGTTAAATTATAAGAAAAAATATGAAAAATGGGAAGGGAAAGGCCACAAATAACATACAAGGGAATCCCCATAAAGTTATCAGCTGATTTTTCAGCAGAAATTCTTCAGGCAAGAAGGGAGTGGCAGAATATATTTAAAGTAATAAAAAGGAAATACCTACAACCAATATTACTCTACCCAGCAAGGATCTCATTCATACTAGACAGAGAAATCAAAAGCTTTACAGACAAGCAAAAGTTAAGAGACTTCAGCACCACCAAACCAGCTTTACAACAAATGCTAAAGCAACTTCTCTAGGCAGGGAACACAAGAGAAGAAAAAGACCCACAGAAACAAACCAAAGCTATTAAGAAAATGGTAATAGGAACATATATATCAATAATTACCTTAAACGTGAATGGATTAAATGCTCCAACCAAAAGACACAGGCTTGTTGAATGGATACAAAAACAAGATCCATATATATTCTGTCTATAAGAGACCCACTTCATACCTAGGGACACATACAGACTGAAAGTGAAGGGATGGAAAAAGATATTCCATGCAACTGGAAATCAAAAGAAAGTTCGAGTAGCAATACTCATATCAGTTAAAATAGACTTTAAAATAAAGACTATTACACGAGACAAAGAAGGACACTACATAATGATCAAGGGAGCAACCCAAGAAGAAGATATACAATTGTAAATATTTATGCACGCAACATAGGAGCATCTCAATACATAAGGCAACGCTAACAGTCATAAAAGAGGAAATCGACAGTAACACAATAATAGTGAGGGACTTTAACACCTCACTTACACCAATTAACACCTCACTTTCAGCAATGGACAGATCATCAAAACAGAAAATTAATAAGGAAATACAAGTTTTAAATGACACAATAGACCAGATAAATTTAATTGATATTTATAGGCCATTCCATCCAAAAACAGCAGATTACACTTTCTCCACAAGTGCACACGGAACATTCTCCAGGATAGATCACACCTTGGGTCACAAATCAAGTCTCAATAAATTTAAGAAAATTGAAATCATATCAAGCATCTTTTCTGACCACAACAGTATGAGATTAGAAATCAATTACAGAGGAAAAAAAACGTAAAAAACACAAACACATGGAAGCTAAACAATACGTTACTGAATAACCAAGAGATCACTGAAGAAATCAAAGAGGAAGTCAAAAAATACCTAAATACAAATTACAATGAAAACATGATGACCCAAAACCTATGGGATGCAGCAAAAGCAGTGCTAAGCAGGAAGTTTATAGCAATACAAGCCTACCTCAAGAAACAACAAACATCTCAAATAAACAATCTAACCTTACACCTAAAGGAACTAGAGAAAGAAGAACAAACAAAACTCGAAGTTAGTAGAAGGAAAGAAATCATAAAGATCAGAGCAGAAATAAATGAAAGAGAAACAAAGAAAACAATAGCAAAGGTCAATAAAAGTAAAAGCTGGTTCTTTGAGAAGATAAACAAAACTGATAACCTATTAGCGAGACTCATCAAGAAGAAGAGGGAGAGGACTCAAATCAATAAAATTAGAAATGAAAAAGGAGAAGTTATAACAGACACCGCAGAAATACAAAGCATCCTAAGAGACTACTACAAGCAACTATATGCCACAAAAATGGACAACCTGGAGGAAATGGATAAATTCTTGGAAAGGTACAACTCTCTAAGACTGAACCAGGAAGAATTAGAAAATATACACAGATGAATCACAAGTAATAAAATTGAAACTTCAATTAAAAATCTTCTAACAAACAAAACTCCAGGACCAGATGGCTTCACAGATGAATTCTATCAAACATTCAGAGAAGAACTAACATCTATCCATCTCAAACTCTTTTTAAAACTTGCAGAGGGACGAACACTCCCAAACTCATTCTATGAGGCCTCCATCACCCTGATACAAAAACTAGACAAAGATATCACAAAAAAGAAAATTACAGGCCAATATCACTGATGAACATAGACACAAAAATCCTCAACAGACTAATAGCAAACAGAATCAAACAACACGCTGAAAGGATCATACACCATGATCAAGTGGGATTTATCCCAGGGATGCAAGGATTCTTCAATATACACAAATCAATCAATGTGATAACCACATTAACAAATTAAAGAATAAAAACCATATGATCATCTCAATAGATAAAGAAAAAACTTTTGACAATATTCAACACCAATTATGATAAAAAAAAAACAACTCTCTAGAAAGTGGGCATAGAAGGAACCTATCTCAACATAATAAAGGCCATATATGACAAACCCACAGCCAACATCATTCTCAATGGTGAAAAACTGAAAACATTTCCTCTAAGATCAGGAACAAGACAAGGTTGCCCACTCTCACCACTATTATTCAACATGGTTTTGGAAGTCCTAGCCACAGCAATCAGAGAAGAAAAATAAATAAAAGGATTCCAAATTGGTAAAAAAGAAGTAAAACTGTCATTCTTTGCAGGTGACATGATACTATACGTTGTAAACCCTAAAGATGCCACCAGAAAAATACTAGAGCTTATCAATGAATTTGGTAAAGTTTGAGGATACTAAATTCATGCACAGAAATCTCTTGCATTCCTATACATTAACAATGAAAGATCAGAAAGAGAAATTAAGGAAACAACCCCATTTACTATTACATCAAAAAGAATAAGATACCTAGGAATAAACCTACCTAAGGAGGCAAAAATCTATACTCAGAAAACTATAAGATACTGATGAAAGAAATCAAAGATGACACAGACAGACAGAGAGATAGATATACCATATTCTTGGATTGGAAGAATCAACATTGTGAAAATGACTATACTACCCAAAGCAATCAACAGATTCAATGAAATCCCTATCAAAATACCACTGGCATTTTTCACAGAACTAGAACAAAAAAGTTTACAATTTGTATGGAAACATAAAAGACCCCAAATAGCCAAAGCAATCTTGAGAAAGAAAACTGGAGCTGCAGGAATCAGGCTCCCTGACTTCAGACTATACTACAAAGCTACAGTAATCAAGGCAGTATGTTATGGCACAAAAACAAAAATATAGATCAGTGGCACAGGATAGAAGTCCAGAGATAAACCCATGAACCTATGGTCAAGTAATCTATGAGGAAGGAGGTAAGAATATACAGTGGAGAAAAGACAATCTCTTCAATAAGTGGTGCTGGGAAACTGGACAGCTACTGACAAAAAGAATTAAATTAAGGGCTTCCCTGATGGTGCAGTGGTTAAGAATCCACCTGCCAATGCAGGAGACATGGATTCATGCCCTGGTCCAGGAAGATCCCACATGCCATGGAGCAACTAAGCCCGTGTGCCACACTTACTGAAGCCTGCACACCTAGAGCCCGTGTGCTCTGCAACAAGAGAAGCCACCACAATGAGAAGACTGTACACCACAATGAAGAGTAGCCCCCATTCACCAAAACTAAGCCCACATGCAGCAACAAAGACCCAACACAGCCAAAAACAGATTAATTAATTAATTAATTAATTATTTTAAAAACCTAAAAATAGAACTACCATATGACCCAGCAATCCCACTACTGGACATATACCCTGAGAAAACCATATTCAAGAAGACACATGCACCCCAGTATTCGTTGCAGCATTATTTACAATAGCCAGGACATGGAAACAACCTAAATGTCCATCAACAGATGAATGGATAAAGAAGATGTGGTACATATATACAATGGAATATTACTCAACCATAAAAGGGAACAAAATTGGGTCATTTGAAGAGACGTGGGTGGACCTAGAGTCTGTCATACAGAGTGAAATAAGTCAGAAAGAGAAAAGCAAATATTGTATATTAACACATATGTGTGGAACCTAGAAAAATGGTATAGATTAACTTATTTGCATATCAGGAATAGAGATGCAGAGGTAGGGAACAGATGTATGGACACAAGGGGAAAGGGGAGGGTGGGACGAATTGGGAGATTAGGATTGACATATATACACTACCATGTGTAAAGTAGCTAGTGGTAACCTGCTGTATAGCACAGGGAGCTCAGCTTGGCGCTCTGTGATGACTTAGATGGGTGGGATTGTGGGGGTGGCTAGGAGAGAGGTCCAAGAGGGAGGGGATATATGTATACATATAGCTGATTCACTTTGCTGTACAGAAGAAACAAGCACAACTTTGTAAAGCAACTATACTCCAATAAAAAAAAATCACACAACTCTAAAAATTGGTAAATTTGATGACATTAAATTTTTAAATGTCTTCTCTTCTAAGCCATCACTGAGGAGACGGAAAGGCAAACTATGGAGTAGAAGAAGACATGTGCAATGTGTAAGTTTCACAAACAATAAAAATATTTTGTATAATTTTTTCATTAATAATCATGAAAATGCAAACAAAGCACCATGAAATGTCATGAAACACCCTCCAGGAAAACTAAAATTAAAAAGACTGATCATATCAAGTGTTAGAGAAAACTTGAAGCCACAGGAACCTTTGTATATTACAGGTGGAAGAATAAATTACTACAATTGCTTTGGAAAAATATTTGACAGCCCTATTGAGGTTGGATATACACAAGCCTTATGAACCAACAATCGTACCCTAGGTATTTACCAAAAGAAAAGTGAACCAAGAGACATTAACAAAAATGTTCACGTCAGGATTTTTTATAACAACTGAATGTCCAACAGCAATAAAATGGCGCTATATGCCATGGAATACTATGCCACACAGAAAATTAACTGTGGCAATGGGTGAATGTCATAAAAATGATATTGAGCAAGAGAAGCCAGACACAAAAGAACACATTATTTTATTTCTATAGAGTTTGAAAATAAACAAAACTAACTATAATGTTTAAAAATGCAAATTTTGGCCAAAAAAAAGTGTAAAGAAAAGCAAAGAAGCAAGTATCATAAAAGTCAGGATAGGGGATACATCCAGCAGAAGAAGCTGTGGGATGTGACTCAAAGAGCTATGCAAGGGGCTTCTGGGATGCCATCAGCCTGCCATATCTGACCTGTCAGTGGCTATGTGGTTGTTCACTTTATAATCCTTTATTAAATTGTATATAATGTGTCCTGTACATTTCTTTGTGCATATTTCACAAATTTTCAATTGTGAATATAAAATAATATATAAAAATAATATAATATAAAAACAAACCAAGAAGTGTTTCTTATAAAGATCTCCTGCAAAAATTGATACTATTGACCATTAACTACTCCATTATGTATTAAACACTCTAAACACAAAAGCATAACCTGTGGTTAATAAACACTGTGAAGGTACATCAAAACAAAACTACAGTCTAAACTCATTATCTCCCATCTCCAACCTTCCCCCTCTTCCTGTACACCCTACCTCATTGAATTTATTCATTACATTCTAATTGAATACTACACTTGAAGCATATTTTCAGAGTACTCTGCTAGACTCTGAAGATATAAAGATGCATAATACACATTTTCTTTGCCTTAGCAAAGTACCTGGAATACTGTAGGTAACCAATAAAAGTTAAGTGAACAAATTCATTTATTATTATATCCCCAAAGTATTTACAATCTAATAAGTCCACCAGCTAATAGTTCAGAGCACAGCTCCAATACTTGGACAAGCATTCCCAAGAATTCCCAAGATTTGATTAAACTAATACACATGTAGGTAGTATGAAATAGACTAAGTCACTCTGGAACCAGATACTATTCCTGTGATCTGAAGTATGGGTTGATATAGATTGTTGACTCTGTCAAGGGAACACAGAAATCATGTGACCTTCCCCCCAGCTGCTGAACTACTCAAGATATATGATAAAAGTCTCTACTTAAATATGATCTTAATATTTTAATCAGCCAAAAGATATTTGTTAACAAGGCTTTGGGGTCAGCCTGTCTGAGTCTGACTCCCAGCTCTGGCCTTCAGCAGCCAGTGACCTTGGTAAATCATCCACACTGCACCTCATCTCTGTAATCTCATCACTCACTGAAAGTGTTAGGAGCTGCAATGATAACAAAACAAGGAATGAACAGACTAATGTGTGCAAAGTTCTTACAACTATGCTGACACAAAGAAATTTATCAATAAATGTGAGCTCTTGTGATTCATCCAGCAAATACATATTAAGCACCTCTTATTGGATAGGCATTAGGAATACATTTAATGAACAAAACAAATGTGATTGCTGCCTTCAAGGAATTTTCAGTGCAAAACAACAGGCAAATAAACAAGCAAGCAAAATATATTCCTGAATAAGTGACTATTTTTTGGTTCTGGTTTTGGTTTTAAATGGGGAGCTATTCCATTTCTCTGAAGTTTTATGACTCCCTTCCCTCTACACTTCTCAAGAGAGTATCTGAACTGGCGACCAGAGGGAATTCCCCTAAAAGACACTATGTTCCCCAGTCTACAGTTCTCAGTTGGAAATGACAAAGAAAAGCAGCAAACGGCTTTGAAATCCAGTTTGTAAGCTACATTAACACTACCCTATCTTACCTGCCAGTTCTCTTTTCCATTCTGTTTTTTTCCTCTATTGTTTTGAACAACAGATACATGTAAAACAGGACAGAAAGATGGAAGGAAGATGTTTCTGAGGCAGAGAAAGAAGAAAGACAGAAACAGGCTGTCCAGAATTGAGCCAGAATATTTATGGGATAGATTTTTTTATTCTAAAATTGAATTTTGATTATTTTAACATATATACCTCACTGTTCCTTTACAGGAAATCAAGTCAAACTACAATGTCTCTACAGATATGCTAGTGAAATAAAAATGTTACTGTTTTTAAGACAATAAATACTTCAGCGGAAAAATAAAGAAGCAATGTAAATGTGTATGAGAAAACCAGCAGTGGGCTTTTGATTACCTTGGGTCTCCAGAGTTCTTTCTACACTGAGTATATTACAGAAAGAAAAGGAACATTCTCTCATACTAGTCATTTATTATTTATTTTATGCCATGATTATTTGTGGGAATTCCTGACAGCTTTTTACTCAGCCAGTTCTACTGACAGTCAAATTTGTACATTAAGGAGAAGGAAGACCAAGTATCAACTTGAGAGGAGAAAACCAAGCTGGCAGCTGAGTGGTTATGAGCTGCATAGCTGCAAATTTAGAAATAATTTGATTTAAGGAGGATAATAAAGAAAAAATGATGCTAATGAAGCAATTTGACCCCTTTCATAGGAGATGTTTTGAGAACGTCACTGGTAAAAAGAAAGGTAGTTAAAAGTCACTAGATTTGGGAGATTTCCTTCGCTCTGCTCCGGTTGTCATATTGTGGCTGTCTTTGACTATAGGAGACCCTTGTACATCCCTGGAGAGGGACAGCACTTGGTTCTGGAGCAAGGGGATGATGGTGTGATAATAATGATTCAGGAAAGTTAATTTGGTAGCATGAGGATTTATTGGAGTCCATTCATTCATTCATTCACACATACAAAGAATGCCATGCACTCTTTTAAGTATTAGGTTAGGAGACTATTTAAGTAATCTAGTTTGAAAGAATGAACATTTGAAGCAGAATAGCTCTAATACCTTCCTAATTCCTACAAATTAGTTTATTTCAATCAGAAAGGGTTTCTGTTTCTTTCGGTACTGGCTTTAGTTTTGGTTTATTGAGGTTGTTTACATCTTTGTTGTTGTTTCTCTGTTTCATTTATTTGCTTGTTTTTTAGGCATGATCAATGATGTTCACTCACCCATGCACAAAAACTCATCCTTGTATCCTAAAGATCAATAGAACTCATTGACTGTCTAGGATAAGACCTATTTTGAAGACTTCACCCAAGGTTTTATTCTTTTATTGTTATTTCTAACACCCAAATATAACAGTTACCATTTCTGGAGACCTATTCAGTTACTGACTGTTCTTGCTACTTTAAACCCAGTATAACTACTCCTTATAACAAAATAGAAAGAATATTATTATTATTATTATTCCTATTTTACACATTGAAAACTTGAGGTTCAGTGAGGTTAATAATAGCTCCATAACTAGTTAACAGTGGAGCACGGTCTTAACTTGTCTGTCTCAAAAGCCCGTGTTCTTCAGGGTTTTACTTATTTTGTTCCTTTCATAAAAATCTGCCCTTAAAGAGTAGCACAATGACAATTACAATGTCTCTAAATTTATATCAAAATGGGAAACTGCTCTTGATTTTATTATAGCAGATCTCCAGAGGATTTATTCCAGCAGCTTCTGACAATAGAGTGAGCACACAAGACAAGCATTATCTGTTCCCCGCGCACACGCACCAGGATCTCATGTTTCCTCATTGCCTTGCACATCACACTCTTTCCTTTGAAGGGAATCCCATTTTCCCACCTGCATCCATCATTCATCTGTCATCCCATTCACCTGGTGAGGTTTTTAACTAGATGATTTTTTTAAAAATCTTTTTTGGTTAACCTTGTCTCTCCAGCTCTTTGTTCTGACTACAGTTTTAAAGCTCAGCTCATCTTCTTGTCCCCAGTACACCATCTTGGGAGTAGTAATTAACACAGGTGCAGAATTTTGCAGTTAACATATTAAAAGATAGAGTCAACCTGTTTAGGTTGGTCTGAGCTTCCATTTCATCATACAGGAGCCACACTGCTGTATCCTATACAACCTAACCAGAGTAATTTAAGAGTGGTTTAAGGAGGAATCTTCAAGGTGCTGTTGCTTAAGGTTTGAAGAATGACCCATACAGCAAGAGCATGACCCCTTCTCAAACACCCCTCGGAGCCCCAGATGTACTCTGCTGAAATCTCACCTCCCTCTTCTGATGTAGGTGATGAAAGTGCTTCTGAAGAAGAACAAAGACCTGTGTTATCACAAGGCATAGCATTTCCCCATTGCATTTGAATTGAGTATATTGCTTTTGCGGTTTTGCTAAGATTACACAAAAATGTAATTACCTCAACACTATTCACCTGGGAACACTGAATGCTAAGACAGCTGCCCTAAGGGAGAGAAGCTTCCAAATAGTGGAGATGCTTTTTCCTCGAATCTAGAATTCTTCCTGGTTTCATCAGTTAAAATTACCCAGGCAGCCACGGAGCGGCTGGGCCCGTGAACCATGGCCCCTGAGCCTGCGCGTCCGGAGCCTGTGCTCCGCAACGGGAGAGACCACAACAGTGAGAGGCCCACGTACTGCAAAAAAATAAATAAATAAAAAATAAGAGTAAAAAAAAAAAAAATTACCCAGGCAGCATAGGAAAGCAGTGTGCATTTTTACACTGCTCTAGAACGCCATAGTTGCTCCATGTGGGAGCACATGTGTACTTATTTTATTGTGTAGGGTTTTGTGAGCTCAGTGCTCTCCTTTCCAATTTTTTCCTGTTTAGTCTGCCCAGAGACCTTGTGAATACCCATGTATTCTCTGCAAATAAAATTCATTTTAAGACTAGCTTTATTTTAAAATAGTAGTTGAACGAAGTCATATGAGTTTGGGGCCTAAAATGAGAACTTAAATTTGGATTAATATTCCCAGCGGGTGCCCCAGGCTTCAAGCACTTTTGAAAGCAGGATAAAATTTCAGGCCAGGCACACAAGAGAAATAATGTTTTTTGTTTTTTCAACCTTTTAGTGAAGCAGTAAAATTAGGGTAGCTGTAATTCTACTTGTTTAGCAGCCAAGATTATTATCTAAATAACCATATCTACACACAGGAAAGTTATGTGTCTTAGAAAAAAATCAATAATTTGTGTGGCTTTCTCTTTATTTTTTTAATTGAGGTATAGTTCATTTACAATATTATATTAGTTTCAGCTGTACAACATAGTGATTCTAAAATTTTATAGATTATATGCCACTTATAGTTATTATAAAATATTGGCTATATTCCCTGTGCTGTGCAATATATCCTTGTAGCTTATTTATTTTGTACATTGTACTTTGTACCTATTAATTCCCTACCCCTATCATTCTCCCCCCTTCCCTGTCCCTTCTGGTACCTACTAGTTTGTTTTCTATATCTGTTTTCTATATCTGTTTTCTATATCTGAGTCTGTTTTTTGATATGTTTACTATTTTGTTTTATTTTTTAGATTCCATACATAAGTAATATCATATAGTATTTGTCTTTTTCTGTCTGACTTATTTCACTAAGTATAATACCTTCAAGTCCATCCATGTTGTTGCAAATGGCAGAATTTCACTCCTTTCTATGACTGAGTAGTATTCTAGTGTGTGTGTGTGTGTGTGTGTGTGTGTGTGTGTGTGTATATACCACATCTTCTTTATCCATTCATCTGTTGATGGACATGTAGGTTGCTTCCATATCTTGGTTATTGTTAATAACACTGCTATGAACATTGGGATGCCTGTATCTTTTCAAATTAGTGTTTTTATTTTCTTCAGATATAAACCCAAGAGTGGAATTGCTCGATCACATGGTAATTCTATTTTTAGTTTTTTGAGGAACCTCCATACTTTTTCACAGTGGGTGTACCATTTACATTTCCACCAACAAGGTACAAGGGCTCTATTATTTGGCTTGCTCTTTAAAAAGCAAAAACAGGGCTTCCCTGGTGGCGCAGTGGTTGAGAGTCCGCCTGCTGATGCAGGGGACACGGGTTCGTGCCCCGGTCCGGGAAGATCCCACATGCCGCGGAGCGGCTAGGCCCGTGAGCCATCGCTGCTGAGCCTGTGCGTCCAGAGCCTGTGCTCCGCAACGGGAGAGGCCACAACGGTGAGAGGCCCGCGTACCGCAAACAAAAAAAAAAAAAAAAAAAAAAAAAAAAAAAAAAGCAAAAACATTTTTTACTTGAGGTTGGCAAGAGGGACAGTGAGAATAGAGAATGAGAAGAAAAAGAAAAGAAAATAGGAAAGGCGATAACAATTTTATATGTTTTTAACAAATTTTAGAGATTGATGCATGTGAAGCAAATAACATAGTACCAGTCATATAAGTTCTAGTTAGGAAGAGAAAGAAGAGAGATGAGGTACTGCCGTCACCTTCATCTTCATCATAATTGTATATCCAATTATGATACAGTATACTACTTTAAGATACAGTATATCTTACTTCATTTGAGCCTAATAACATCTCTGAGTAGATAGCTAGGATAGCTAGTGCTAGTATTAATATTACACATAATGTTGGTTGAGGTCAACAAAATCTTTATTGAGGCACAGCACTAGGTGCTGAAAATGCAGTGATTAGAGGGAAAATGTCCAGTTCTAAGAAGGCAGTTTGAAATATATATGCCCCAAATCTCACTAAAACTATAGCAAAGAATTTTTTTCTAAAGATTGACATTAGCCATGAAAATAGAGAACCCTAGAGAGAAGATATGAGCAATAAACTGTTGGATCAGAAAGAATGTAAGATCCTCCATTACCACTGATATTCCAAATGAGGCATGAACACATATATTCATAGGCTTGACTGAGGAGGGGGAGAATACCTCATTTTTCTATGGAACAAAGAGGTGTCCTGGCCCTGAAGCATAGCTTGGGAGTTCCCACACTGTAGCTGCCAAAACAACCTGAGCTCTCCCTGTAATTTAATGAGCTGAATCATCCCCATGGAACCAGCTCCTTGCCCAATCCTAGAAATGGGGAGGGAAGGAGGGAGCAGAAAGACCAAAAATCTGTCTCTCCTCGGGAAGGTTGCTGAAAGCTTTAGGGGAAAAGGTTAGATCCTTCTTTACTCCCACTCTCACACCACCATCACCCCTGCCAAGAGATGAGAAATTTATTCTCTGGAGAAAGTAAAGGGTCTTTGGCAAAGTAGAAAAGATGTATGCCATACTGAAAAGAAAGAAATTAAGTGGCCATATGTGTGTTTATGCTAAATGAAAAAGCCACTAGCCTTCTTCCTCCAGTCAACTCCTAGAGACTTTGTAGTTAGTCTTTTACTCTTTAAGCAGGAGAGAAAAAAGCAACTTCTCTGGAAACCTAACCCTAACCCTAACCAACTCCCTTCCCACACACAAAGGGGCCTAAAGTTATTGACACCAGGAATTCCTCCAGAAATGTCTCACCCAGACTATCTGGCAATAAAGCTCAAAGTCAGATAGCACTACTCATACCCTCAGAGTTTCCAAACAGTTTGTTAACGCTCCAGTCTTAATCATGAATAGACAATCAAGAATAATGAGACATCTAAGAGAAAATTCTGATATGGAGTCTAGCACTAAAACAAAACAAACAAAAGCAACTTGGAGAAAACATAAACTATGCAGTGAGAAAAAAATCAACAATAACAATAACAACAACTATTATTACTATCCTTTGAGACATAAGAGTTATTTTATTCATGAAATAAGAAGTTGATGCTATTAAAAAGAACTTTTAGAATTTAGTAATATCATAACAAAAATGAAACAAAACAGAAACTCAATAGAGGGCTGAAAGAAAATGTTAGAGTAATTATCACAAAAAGTAGGTTAAAACCCAAAGAGATGGAAAATGTATGAATATTATTTCAAGAGGTCCAACATTCAAATAATAGGTTTTCAGAATGAAAGTACCAAGAAAATTGAGCGGAAACATTATCAAAGAAAGAATGTAAGAAAATTTCCCACAACTGCAAACCATACATGTACAGATTGAAAAGGACCATAGAATGCCCAACAAATTCATAAAAATCAACCCATACCAGGGCTAATCATTGTGAAATTTCAGAAACCTCAGAAAAAAAGTTCTACTAGCTTATCAAAATAAAAGGAGAAGAAGAAGAACAGGGGACATATAAAGGAACAATGATCTGAACAGTACAGTAGAAGAAATAGAGTAATGCCTTCAAAACTCTGAATTAAAATTATTTCTAACCTAGAGTTCTATATCCAGCCAAATGTTCCATCAACTGTCAGGGTAAAACAAGGACATTTTAGATCTTCAAGATGCAAAACAAAACCAGAAGAAAAAAACAAAAAGCAACATATCTACTTTACTAACAGAGTGGAAAATATCTGTCACCAAAATATGGGAATAAACCAAGAGATCAGAAAACAAAGAAAGAAAAAACCCAAAACTAGCAGAAAAGGAAGGGAATCTGTAGAGAAGGGAGAAGTCCCACAGAAGTCACTCATTCAGACTGGAGAAGTGCAATTCAGGAACCAGGTTTTGGGCAGCTGTCACCATGCCCTTTGTCATTCAACTATCTTTTCTTTCTTTTTTTGATTTTTATTTATTTATATTTTTATACAGCAGGTTATTACTTACCCATTTTATACATAATGTGTATATATGTCAATCCCAATCTCCAAATTCATCCCACTAACACCACCCCACCCCAACTTTCCCCCCTTGGTGTCCCTAATTTTGTTCTCTACATCTGTGTCTCTATTTCTGTCTTGCAAAACACTTCATCTGTACCATTTTTCTAAATTCCACATATATGTGTTTATACACAATATCTGTTTTCCTCTTTCTGACTTATTTCACTCTGTATGACAGTCTCTAGGTCCATCCACGTCTTTACTAATGACCCAGTTTCATTCCTTTTTATGGCTGAGTAATATTCCATTGTATATATGTACATCTGTTTTATCCATTCATTTGTTGATGGACATTTAGGTTGCTTCCATGACCTGGCTATTGTAAATAGTGCTGCACTGAATATTGGGATGCATGTGTCTTTTTGAATTATGGTTTTCTCTGGGTATATGCTCAGTAGTGGGATTACTGGGTCATATGGTAATTCTATTTTTAGTTTTTTTAAGGAACCTCCATAAAGTTCTCCATAGTGGCTGTATCAATTTACATTCCTGTGAACAATGCACGAGGGTTCCCTTTTCTCCACACCTTTTGAGAATTTGTTGTTTGTAGATATTTTGATGATGGCCATCCTGACTAATGTGAGGTGGTACCTCATTTTAGTTTTGATTTGCATTTCTCTAATAATTAGTGATGTTGAGCAGCTTTTCATGTGCCTCTTGGCCATCTGTATGTCTTCTTTGGAGAAATGTGTATTTAGCTCTTCTGCCCAGTTTTTGATTGGATTGTTGTTTTTTGGGGGTTTGTTTTGTTTTGTTTTGTTTTCAATATTGAGCTGCATGAACTCTTTGTATATATTGGGGATTAATTCTTTGTCCACTGATTCATTGGCAAATATTTTCTCCAATTCTGAGGGTTGTCTTTTCATCTTGTTTATAGTTTCCTTTGCTATGAAAAAGCTTTGAGGTTTCATTAGGTCTCATTTGTTTATTTTTGTTTTTAGTTCCATTAGTTTAGGAGGTGGTTCAAAAAAGATCTTGCTGTGATTTATGTCATAGAGTGTTCTGCCTATGTTTTCCCCTAAGAGTTTTATAGTGTCCACTCTTACATTTAGGTCTTTAATCCATTTTGAGTTTATTTTTGTGTATGGTGTTAGGGAGTGTTCTAATGTCATTCTTTTGCATGTAGCTGTCCAGTTTTCCCAGCACCACTTATTGAAGAGATTATCTTTTCTCCATTGTATATCCTTGCCTCCTTTGTCAGATTAGTTGGTCATAGGTGTGTGGGTTTATCTCTGGTATTTCTATCCTGTTCCATTGATCTATATTTCTGTTTTTGTTCCAGTACCGTATTGTCTTGATTACTGTAGCTTTGTAGTATAGTCTGAAGTCAGGGAGTCTGTTTCCTCCAGCTCCATTTTTTTCCCTCATGATTGCTTTGGCTCTTTGGGGTCTTTTTGTCTCCATACAAATTTTAAGGCTTTTTATTCTAGTTCTGTAAAAAATGCCATTGGTAATTTGATAGGGATTGCATTGAATCTGTAGATTGCTTTGGGTAGTGTAGTCATTTTCACAGTATTGATTCTTCCAATCCAAGAACATGGTATCTCTCTCCATCTCTTGGTATAATCTTTAATTTATTTTATCAGCATCTTATATTTTTTTGAGTACAGAATAAACCTCCTTAAGAAGGTTTATTCCTAGGTATTCTTTTTGTTGCAGTGGTGAATGGGATTGTTCCCTTAATTTCTCTTTCTGATCTTTTGTTTTTAGTGTATAGGAATGCAAGTGATTTCTGAGCATTAGTTTATCCCAGAAATGCAAGGATTCTTCAATATATGCAAATCAATCAATGTGATACACCATATTAACAAATTGAAGAATAAAAACCATATGAACATCTCAATAGATGCAGAAAAAGCTTTTGACAAAATTCAACACCCATTCATGATAAAAACTCTCCAGAAAGTGGGCATAGAAGGAACCTATCTCAACATAATAAAGGCCATATATGACAAACCCACAGCCAACATCATTCTCAATGGTGAAAAACTGAAAGCATTTTCTCTAAGATCAGGAAAAAGACAAAGATGTCCACTCTCACCACTATTATTCAACATAGTTTTGGAAGTCCTAGCCACGGCAATCAGAGAAGAAAAAGAAATAAAAGGAACCCAAATTAGAAAAGAAGGAGTAAAACTGTCACTGTTTGCAGATTACATGATACTATGCATAGAGAATCCTAAAGATGCCACCAGGAAACTACTAGAGTTACCAATGAATTTAGTAAAGTTGTAGGATTCAACTATTTTTTCAATCTGTGTAAACTACTGAATTATGTGCTCTTTTGAACAAGCAAGTAAAACCAAGAAGGAAGAAGACATAAAATCCAAGAAATGGGTAAACAAATTCAGAAGAAAGGTAAAGAGAATTCCAAGTAAAGAAAAAGGAAAACTTAAGATATTATCTGGGAATCTCAAATGAAATAATCTCTCAAAAGTTTTCTCTAAGAAAAAAATTGTAACTATACATACCTTAGTGTTATGAAAATGGTGCTGAGAGACTAATAAAAAGTATGAGAAGAATAAGTGCAAGTGGAAAAATTATTAACTTTAGTAACAACAAAAATAAGAAAAAAACATAATCACATGAGAGCATTCATTTGTAAATAGTATATGCATAGGCATAATAATGAATAATAAAAATGAATAATATTTAATGAAAACTACAACTATATTGGGAGGATGGGGTAATAGAGTGGCTAGTGTGAGAAAATTAAGTCTAGAAAGTCAGTAGAAAATATGTAAAACAAAAATAGTAATAAACACACTTATTTAGAAATACAAGGGTGTGAAATGCCCAAAGAAACAATTAAAAAGACCAACCTTGTTGCCAGTTGGAAGGGGTCTGGGTGTCAGTGAAGAGCAATGGGTGGGGAACTGCTGAATTTTATTATTAATATTTTAGTATTATTTAGCTTTTTAAACCATGTATATATTATGTTGATAAAAAATTTAAATGATTAAAATGTCTACTCAGTTACCATTTTATCTCCTGTACCCAGCACATTGATTATCATATAGTAAGCCTTTTTTTTAAAATTAAAGTAGTTAATTTACAATGTTGTGTTAGTTTTAAGTGTACAGCAAGTGATTCAATTATATATATATATATATATTCTTTTTCAGATTCTTTTCCATTATAAGTTATTGTAAGATATTGAGTATAGTTCCCTGTGCTATGCAGCAGGTCCTTGTCATTTCCCTATATTATATATAGTAGTGAGTATGTGTTAATCCCAAACTCCTAATTTATCTCCCCACCACCCCCACTATCCCCTTTGGTAACCAAAAGTTTGTTTTCTATGTCTGTGGGCCTATCTCTATTTTGTAAATAAGTTCATTTGTATCATTTTTTTCAGATTTCACATATAAGTGATATCATATGTTATTTGTCTTTCCCTGTCTGACTTATTTTACTTAATATGATAGTCTCTAGGTCCATCCATGTTGCTGCAAATGACATTATTTCATTATTTTTTATGGTTGCATCATATTCCATTGTATATATGTACCATATCTTCTTTATCCATTCATCTCTCAATGGACATTTAGGTTGTTTCCATGTCTTGGTTATTGTGAATACTGCAGCTATGAACTGCAGCTATGAACATTGGGGTGCATGTATCATTTTGAATTAGAGTTTTCTCCAGATATGTGCCCAGGAGTGGGATTGCTGGATCATACAGTAACTCTATTTTTTAGTTTTTTTAAGGAACCTCCATACTATTCTCCATAGTGGCTGCACAAATTTATATTCCCATCAACACTGTTGGAGGGTTCCCTTTTCTCCACACCCTCTCCAGCATTTACCATTTGTAGACTTTTCAGTGATAACCATTCTGACTGGTGTGAGGTAAATAGTTGGCCTTTAATAGAATTTATTGAAAGTGAAAAAAAGGACAAGTCATGATCCTATTCTACAGGAGCCCTCAACAGAATAAATAGAGCATATGGAGAAAAATTCATAGAATGGATGCAGTTAGTTATGTGCCATCTCCTCTGGAAACAGTCACAACTCCTGGATAGAGTTGAATGACTCCTTCACCCTCCCTGAGGTTCAGAGGTTATTTATAACAGCACAAAGATGTAAGAAGTATTCACAGTCATGGTGGTGGTGACAGCAGAAGTATGTGTCATTATAATATTAGGCAGCAATGTGTGTCCTGCTTATCATCATAATATTAAAAATCACAATATCTGCAGAAATGCCCTATATTTCTCTAGAGCAGTAGAGTATATGGGAAAGAGTACAGCTTTGAATCAAGGCAAACCTGTGGACAAATATCAGTTCTTAGAGTTACTGCATGACCTTGGAAAAATCATTTAACCTCTCTCTGCTTGTTTTCTTAACTTTAGAATGATAATAATAGCACCTAACTTGCAGGAGTTCTAAAAGAATATGAGAAAAATCTATGATAACACCCTGGTGTAGAGTAAGAATTAAATGTAGGGAGATGTTTTTATTAAAGTTAGACTGGGAAAAAGGTTCCCTGAGATTGAGAATCTTGTCTGTTTTGTTCTCCAGGACCTAAAACAGTGTCTGGCATAAAGTAGGAAGTCAATGAATATTTGGTGAATGAATGAACTATCATTTCAAAAGGAACAGCATTTATTTTAAACACAATATTTGAGGGAATCACTTTCCTCCAAGAGCAACACTGGTCATCTTCAGAGAGACACCCCGTCCAATCATAGCTGAGGCTATAATGAAAGGGTCACAAAACCCCATCTCAAACATGTGCCAATATATCTTGATGTTTTCTTATTGTTTACTTTTGTTTCATATAGTCTCCAAAAATATCTCCATGATATTTAATCACTTTCCTTTCTCATTAGAAAGTTTTTTTATCACCAATATTAAGATATACATTGACTTATACAAACTATGTTGTACAATCCAAGCATTTTTGTCACTCTAAAAGGCGTTATCCCCTGTATATCCTGTTTAGATTGTAGATGTCTCTGTAAAAAGAGCTCCCTTTATGACAAGAAACCATTCAAGATGCTAAAGAAACTTTAAATGAGTGAAAAGCATTTTTCTCTGGAACAGTTGCTTTATTACTCCACCCAAAAAATCAGATTATAATAAGGAAAAGGCAAAAGCAGCTTAGCTACTTTTCAAACTCTTTTTTCCCCTCTGTACTCCTTCCTTTTAAATGTATTTTTTCTGCTGTCCATGACCATCTGGAGAATATAAACAACGACGTTAGAACCCAGATGCCCAGCCACTGAGAATTCCCTAATTGAGTTATGCTGCAGTCAGCTGCACAGAACCACACCCAGAGCCCTGGCATACTCTACACACTGCTGTAGAAACTCACAAAGATTCTGACGTTTCCAACTGGGAGGTGTGCTGCTTCAGGAAATATCTGTTCTGCCCTCCCTCCAATTTCCCATTTGCTGGCATTTTTCATTGATCTTGGAAAACACATGGCCAGCATCTGTCTGTGAATAACTATTTGTCATTGTATAAAACATCTATGAAATGTTCTGCTTATAGAGATTTCTGCAAAACAAAACACTGGCTATGCCTTTTTGGTGGAATTCTTTCTCTGAGCCAAGTTATGGAGCAACTACAAGATACTGGAATGAAAAAGACAGGTATCAGGCTTCCCTGGTGGTGCAGGGGTTGAGAGTCTGCCTGCCGATGCAGGGGACATGGGTTCGTGCCCCGGTCCAGGAAGATCCCACATGCTGCGGAGCGGCTGGGCCCGTGATCCATGGCCTCTGAGCCTGCGCGTCCGGAGCTTGTGCTCCGCAACGGGAGAGGCCACAACAGTGAGAGGCCTGTGTACCACCAAAAAATAGGTCACAACAGTGAGAGGCCCGAGTACCGCAAAACAAAAACAAAAACAAACAAACAAAAAAGATAGGTATCTTGACTGCACTGAAAGTAGAAATGTCCCTTATAAATAAACCTAAATGCAGAAATAATTATTTCCATTTTTATAGTGGTCTTTTGTTGCTGTTGTTGTTACAAAGAGAATTCTTAAGCATTGTACCAGTAAATCTTCACACTAACCCTCAGAGTTGGGCATTATTATCCTATTTTTGTGTTGAAGAAACTGAGGTGCAGGGAGGCGAAGTGAATGATTCTATAATTAAGATATTCTAAATCTGAATTCACAATTCACTCTTCCTAAATTAAAACCACACAACACTCTTTCAAACGTTTTTTTTTTTCTTTTTTTATTCATCTACTCATTCATCAAACACGTTCTATAGATTGATGTTAATGGAATCAAACTTTCCAGTGAGGCTTCCTAATGGCTGTGATTGCAATAGGTGAATTCTTATTTTATCTGTGACCAACTTGGATGATAAAGAGAAATAGTGGTAATTATATCATTAATGATAATTTAGAAATAGAATATTCTTACCTAGGTCCAAAGAAATGTCTTATTTGGGCAGGTATACATTCCAGCATCACTTACAAATACTCTTTCTTTCAGTTCATTTAATAAGTATTGTTAAGTGCTTAACAGGTGCTTGACGCTGGGGTTAGAGGTCCATATGAGAAGAAGAAAGATCTTGCCCTTCCTAAGAGAGTTTGTTGGAGTCTCAGTGTGATTTGTGATACTGTGATTTGTAGCAGGAAGTATATATTTGGTCTTAGTTCACTGTTTTTTGCACATAGCTCCTAAAACCTTAGTTATTTCCTATATAAGAGCCATAGAGGCATCTTTTGTTATAATATTTGATCTTTTGTTATTGGTTTCTGAAATAGCTCAGAGTCAGAAAGATAAAATATCGGTCTTGTTATTCATAACAAGCTTCCTTCCAATACAACTGAATTTATGTTAATGAGATTACTTTTGGAAAGCAAGTAAGGATGGGGGCTGATTGCCAGGGGAACACCATGATTAGAGGGTTCCATTCTATACCCTAACCTCAGACTAGGGGAAAGGGGCTAGAGGTTGAATCAATCACCATTAATCCATTGTGCCTTTGTAATGGACCCTCCATAAAACCCAAAAAGGAGGGGATTTGGAAAGCATCTGGATTGGTGGACACATGGCAATCCTAGAAGAGTGGCACCTGAAGAAGGCACCAAAGCTCTGCACATACCCTTCCCAATATCGTGCCCTGTGCATCTCTTCTGTCTGGCTGTTCCCGAGTAATATCCTTTTATAATAAACCTGAGGAGGGTGTCGTGGGACCCTCCAATTTATAGCTGGTAGATCAGAAGCACAGGTAATAATCTGGACTTGCTATTGGCATCTGAAGCAGGGAGGGACATCTTGTGGGACTGAACCCTTAACCTGTGGGATCTGATTCTTATCTCCAGGTAGACAGTGTCAGATTCGAGTCAAGTCATAGGGCATCCAGTCAGTGTCTGCTGAGAACTGGAGAATTGTTTGGTGGTGCTGGAAAACACACATCAGATGAGTGTAAAGAACAGACAAGTAAGAAAACTAGGACACAATGCAAATCCTACAATAAGGTGTCAGAGACCAGAAGTAGAAGCAACCACCTGCTTAAGCAATTGGGAAACCTTCACAGAGAAGGTAATATCTGAATGCTCTCTTAATGGATAATTCAGAATTTTACATGCTAAGAAAAGTTGAAAGGCTAGAAACGAGCATGTACAAAAGTGCAGAGATATAGAGACATCTGGTGTTTAAGACAGGGTGAGAAGTCTGGTTGGAGCAAAGATGTTGGGGGGAGGGGATCACCTAGAGGTTATGTTCTATGCTGTGGAGGTTGGATGATCCTAGGTAAAACAGAGAGCGATGGGAAGGTTAAAACAGAGAGGTGACATAATCAGGTGCACTGTTTCAGAGTTATAACATGGTGTCAGAAGGAAGGCAAAGAAAAGACAGAAATGAGGTGGCAGGTGGATGTATGGGTGAGGAACTTGAGAAACCACTCTGACTGGATACAGCTTTAGGAATCATCATCAAATGAAGGAAGAAAAGAAGTGCAGTTGATTCTCATTATTCATGGTTATCATGGCCTATAAGGTCACCCCAAACACTAAATTAAAAAATACTAAGATGTTGCTCTTAGGGGAAATAGATGGTTAGGTTCCTTTGACCTCTTGTCATAACATTTTTGTCAACCAATCAATACATTGTTTTATGTGTGTTCCTGTTAAAGACACCTTATTTAATATATCCATATATTGATGATTTATTAACACTGAATGGAAACAGCACTATAACTCATGCCTGAATGAAGATTATTTAACACGTATTTTCTCTACAAGTTACATCACAGTCTTCTCGTGCTTAGGAATACTACACAGAACTTCAGCACCATGCTTGAGGCCATTATAAACAGTGAAACAGCCAAAAAAAAAAAAAATTCCCATACACAAAAAATGCAAAGAACATGGCACTAAATAGACTGCAAAAAGAATACTTGCATACAGTATGAAAGCTGAATCAAGAAGGCAGAGCATCACCATGAACACTGGCATGGGGTGACTCAAATTTTTGCCCCTCTGTGCCTGTCTGTGATCAACCTTGAAAGCACCTCTTGTATTCAATAAAGACTTTAAAAAAATGGTCCACATCAAAAATACCTTTAAAATAAATAAATAAATAAATAAATTTTGGTAAGCAGGTGAATTTGCAAATATGAAATTAGCAAATAATCAACTGTACTTTAAATCATTCAAGAAGATAAGAGAGCTGGAGTTGTAAGCAGAGTGACACAGATGTAGAGAATAAACATATGGATACCAAGGGGAGAACAGGGAGTGGGATGAATTGGATGATTGAGATTGACATACATACACTACTATGCACAAAATAGGTAAGTAATGAGAATCTACTGTATAGCACAGGGAACTTTAGTCAGTGCTCTGTGGTGACCTAAATGGGGAGGAAATCTAAAAAGAGGGGATATATGTGTATGTATAACTGATTCACTTTTCTGTACAGCAGAAACTAACACAACATTGTAAAGCAACTATACTCCAATAAAATCCAAAAAAATGTCATTCACTTATTCAACAAAAATGTATTGAGCATCACTATGTGCCAGACATTATTTCAGCACTGGGGAAAGAATAATACACAAAGTAGGCAAAACTTTTTCTGGATGGGGCTCCCATTCAATAGATAAACAAATAGATAATCATATAATGTCAAATGTTGAAAGTGCTATGAAGAAAAATAGAACAATATAAGGGGAAATATATTGATGGAAGTTGCTCTTTTAGCTAATATGGTGAAGGATGAAAGTTGGGCAGAAACTCAAGGAAATGTGGGAACAAATCACAGGCATATCTCAGGAAGCAGCATCCCAGGCAAAGGCAACTTTAAGTACAAAAGCCCTCCCTCCTGGGACTCCCTTGGTGGTGCAATGGTTAAGAATCCCCCTGCCAATGCAGGGGACACAGGTCCGAGCCCTGGTCTGGGAAGATACCGCATGCCACAGAACAACTAAGTCTGTGCACCACAACTACTGAGCCTGTGCTCTAGAGCCCATGAGCCACAACTACTGAGTCCATGTGCCACAACTACTGAAGCCCACATGCCTAGTGCCCGTGCTCTGCAACAAGATAAGTCACTGCAATGAGAAGCCCGTGCACCACAACGAAGAGCAGCCCCCGCTTGCCATAACTAGAGAAAGCCCACATGCAGCAATGAAGACCCAACACAGACAAAAATAAATAAATAATTTATTTATTAAAAAAAAAAAAAAACCCTCTGTCCTGCAGAAATTTGCCCAATGTGTTCCAGAAACAGCCAGATCACCAGAGTGGAAAAGCTGAGCAAAATGGTAGGAGACACTGTCAAGGGACTTAACTAAAGTGTCTTAGTCAGCTTGGGCTGCTGTAACAACATACCATAGGTTGGTGGTTTAAACAAGGACATTTATCTCTCATGTTCTCGAGGCTGGGAAGCCCACAATCAAGGTGCAGGAAGATTCAGTTCCTGGGGAGGGCCCACTACCTTGCTGGATTACAGACAGCCACTGTCTATGTCCTCACATGGTCTTTTCTTGGTGCATGTGCTTGGACAAATCTCTCTCTCTCTCTCTCTCTCTCTAATAAGGACACTAATCTCATTATGAGGGCCCCACCCCCATGACCTAATCTAAACCTAATTACGTCCCAAAGGCCCCATTTCTGAATGCTATCACATTAAGTTTGGGCCTTCAACATATGGATATTGGGGGGTGGGGACAAAAATATTCACTCCTTAACATATAGCAATCCAAAGTAGGGCAGGGTAAATGTTATAGGAGCTTAGAGAAGACAGTAATCACTGATAGCTGGCATAGTTAGGAAGGTTTCAGATGACAAGTCAGACTTGAGTCAAGCTTTATATGAAAAAATCAAGCTACGTGCACAGGAGTGTGTGGGGGTGCGGTGGGGAATAATATCTTGAAGAACACAAGCAAAGGCAAAAAAGGCACATAAAGCCAGTCTGGCTGGCATGGAACCTCAGTGTAAGGGTGATTGGGGAGAAAACTTCAGAGTTTAGGTAATCAGAATATGGGAGATCTTGGAAGACAATCTAATAAGCAGCCACAGAGGTTTCTGACTAGCCTCATGTTAAATAACCAGGTGTTTTGGAAAGTTGAAGATGGCAGTGGCATGTATCTAGGATGAATGGAAGAGAAAATATTCAGAGGCAGGGATACAAGAGATTTTTACAGCAGCCCAGTTGATGAACTGATAAGGTCTATGACTAAGATCCTTGCTACTGGAGCAAAAAGACAGCAGCAAACATTATGAAAGGACAATGGCCAAGGTTTAGAGACTTAGCAATGGAGAAGGATGACTGAAAGGATGAAGGCACCATTGATGGAAAGCCAGGAGAAATGCAAGGGAAGACTTGGTTTAAGGAGTGGGTGAGGAGAGGGGTTATTGTCATATGAGATGGAGCTGTCCTACAGCATTTGAAGATGGAAATTCAGGAGACAGTTAGGGATCTTAAGATAGGATAAAAGTCCTGTCTGATTCATTTTGAACAACCCTCACCCTAAACACAGTAACTGAAATGCTACAATAAATGATTGTGACATGAGCAAAAAGTAATTACACCATGAGCTGGAGCTTGTTTGATGGAGAAAAGCAGTAGGTACAGTACTGAACTTTGGAATGTGACAGTATTTGGTAGAAAGAGAAAGAAAAAGAAAACAGAAGAGCAATCACAAAGTAGTATAGATATTTCACAAAATTATGCTAAGCTCCTTTTAGAAAAAAACCCAGTGGATAGTAATTCCCAATAGAAATTCAAAGCTTGGAAGTATAGAGGCTATAACTGGGCCCACAGGGAAAACATACCATTCATTGCCTTGTTGTTTAGGTCCCACAAGAATAATGTAAGTAGAGGTCACTTTGGTAAAAGAAGAGTCCCTGCAGTTCTCAGGAACAGGTGAAAGGGGTGAATTTTTCTTAAGGAGACCATCCCTAAATAGCATCAGAAGAACTGCAAACTTTCTGCCCCGCCTCCCTCCACAGATGCAGGAAGAATTTTACTGCTCTTGCACAGCTTTATTTAGGACTGGAGGAAAGCCAACTGTCTATTGTTCAAGTTCACATTTTAGCTGATGATGGAAATTCACACATTCTGTACAAGGCCATCCTGAGGAGCAGTCTTCAGTGTGGGACTTTGGCAAAAATACTATATTCTAGGACAAACATGCTTTCCAGAGAGGCAAAGATTTTTCAAAACAAACAAACAAATCAGCCAGCCAGAAAATGGATCTTTGTTTTAACTGTTTACCACAGGGAAGATACCTGCTGAACAGTCTGAGAGTAGTGTTAAGCATCATTTCCTCCATTAATTATTTTGTTAGATTAAAAGAGAAAACCCACCACACTGTCCTAACATTTTTCTGTGTTTGTTGGGGAAGGTCCACTTTATTCTCCATAAACTATGATTTCTTTAAAAATCAGAACTTTGAAAAGAAAAAGAAAAATCTCCAGTATCAAAGAGTATAAAAATTCTTGAGAGTCCAACATGAATTGAGGAAGGAAAAGTAGTAGCTCTGTGACCTTTTTTTTTTTTTTTGGCGATACGCAGGCTTCTCACTGCTGCGGCCTCCCCTGTCACGGAGCACTGGCTCCAGACGCGCAGGCTCAGCGGCCACGGCTCACAGGCCCAGCCGCTCCGCGGCATGTGGGATCCTCCCGGACCGGAGCACGAACCTGTGGCCCCTGCCTCGGCAGGAGGACTCTCAACCACTGCGCCACCAGGGAAGCCCTAGCTCTGTGACCTTTGACATTTACTTAACCTTACTTAGCTTTGTAAAGTAAAGTTGTTATTTCCAGGATTGGCAAAGATAAAACAAAATGTTGTACATTGTCACATCCAAAAGAAAACCATCCCTACTCATCCCATTTACATAGACAGCTAGCCACTCTGTATAAATCACTCTGTTTCAAGTCTTTGTGAGCATTTATTACTACCTAATATGTGTTTACTGACTTGCCTGTTTACTATCTGCTTTGCCTGAGCATATTACAATCTCCAAGAGACTTCTCCTTGTTCACATCTCCATTTCTAATACCACAACAGTGCCTGGCACATAGTAAGTGCTCAGTAAAAACCCATTGAATAAATGAAATTTATTGTTTGTAAATACTCGTTCTCTTCTTTCTTCTCCATCCCAAATTCACATGGCAATTCTATGTATATAGTTTATATACATAGAAATGGATCTAGCTTTTCAAATGGGGATCCTTACATAACTGGGAGACACAGAATGAGTATACATGAATTATTGTTCTTATAGCCGACATTGAATTTATCCTATTACATTTACAATGAGTATGGTTTGAGTTGCTAAGGCAACTCCCCCATTTATATTAAAAGAGATAATACATACACCCAGCATGATGTAGGTGCTTAATGCATGTTAGTTTCCTTTCCATTGTATGTACTTCTACTGCTCGTCATATATTTTAGATTAGAAATCAAAAGCTTATCAGAAAAACACTCAGAGGAATCCCACAAATTCAGATTCCCACAAAAACTAAATAAAAAGGAGCCAAAACATCCCAATTGACTTTAGAGGTGCTGCCTGATTTCATTAAGCATGACCTGATTTCTTTTTAGTTCCTAGAAAAGTCTATTGTCATAGTACTTCTAATGTTCTTTTAGTTCCTTCTAAGAAAAGCTCCATAGAATTCTGCCATAGATTTTTTAAGTAAATTTTTGAGATGACAGCTCAAAGGGTATTGAATTCAAAATACTCTAATTTTTTCCAAACTCTGCTTTGTATGTAGGGAAGAAAAAAAAGAGAAAGAAAAACCTTAATAGACTCCCAATTCAATATATAAAATTTCCCAGCACTTCATTCTGTGAGGATATTTTTACTAAAACTCATTAGCTTTTTCAATATTATACTTGTTCTAATTTCATGTAACACACTGAACTATGAGCCAGTTCAAATAAGATTTAAAATAGAACTCCACTTTCTTTGCACATACCTACTCTTATTTGCATAGAACAAGTTTATACCACATTTGTCCAATTAAGACAAAAGGTAGACAGGATAATTAAAAATAAATCAAAACAATCAAATGTTACATTTGTAATTTCACTTTATATGGTGTTTGGGGTTTTGTTTGTCTTATTTTGTTTTGTTTTGTTTTTAAATCAGGCTTGGAGGGATAGTGAATTTAAAAGAATAACCTCAGTTTGAGAATGTTACACAGATTCCTCCAAAGAAGAGACTGGTTTTGTCTCAGAGAATGAGCCCTGAGTATTGAGATCAAAGGAAATCTGCTTCTCTTTTTGGCTTATTTTAGGAGTAGCTGGAAGTGTTTTCTCATCTGTAAAAGAAGTTATTTAGACAATCACAAAGTTCCCTAATCTCTCTAAAGGCCGTGAGTTTATGTATAGACTTCTTAATTAGCCTCAATTGGAATTACAATATTGATCTGCAATAATTCTTCTAAGGGATTGTTACTTTGAGACATTTCAGTATTGAGAAACACAGTTTGACACATTCAGGGCATTAAAAGGCACTACCAAAGAGTTAAGACCATTTCCTTTAAACAAAGTTAACTCTGTTTTTCTATTAAGGAATAATTAGAGACTGAGAGAGCTGAGAATTCACTTAATTAACCACTACCAATAAATTTACATGCTGGTTTGGAGCTTTACATTTCTACTTATTAAAATTATTTTCCCATTTTAATAAAACTCCATAATATTTTTAATGATTATTTAAAGTCTTTATAGACTCTACTTTTTCCAACTCTTATTATTTAGAATGAATCTTCTTTTTAAATCTTATAAATGATACTGCAAAGAAAATCTTTCCCACAAATTTTTATTTTGCACTTCCATGTGTTTCCATATGAAGACCTGTTGAAGGGACAATTTCAAAGTCTTACATAAAAATCAATTTTCACTGCTTCTCTGTGGAATAAAAAGCATTAATAACATACTAACAATGGAAAAATGATAGCATGAATTACAAATAGATTCTCTAGTACAAAACTTTTTCAGAGGTAGACCCAATCACACGTAAGACATGGTTGTGACTCAGTCTTGTGCTTCACTCATATGCCCAGAGGACATATCCCAATTCCCTTTTCACACCCATTCTCCTCTGGAGTTCTGGAGATGAACTTGAAAATAAGCCCTGGTTCAGAAAATAACATTTTGAATGAATTGTGTTCTGAACAGAGTTGTTGACAAAAAAATGTATTGGGATTCTACAACTATGCCAAACTATTTTTTGATATATATAAATATAAATCCACTGAATATTTGAATTAGGCTGGGAGCAAATAATACAGCAGCTCCAGTGTACTTTTTATTAAAAGTAAAGTGAAATATATATGTCCCTGCTGCATAGTTAATATTCAGAAATAATCTGATGATGTTTATGCACAAAAAAATTGCACAAAGTAATAATTATATTTTGAGAAGGAACTTTTACACAATTGTTAACAAACATATACTGACAATCTATTTGAACAAGGGTATCATAAGCAAGATACCCAAAAGATCCAATATTTTTCATTCAACAGATAAACTTTTCAGGGTTTTGCTTGGCCATTATCTCTGAAGACCGTGTGTGACCATCAACAACATCAGTAATCATTTCAAAAATGAAGTGTCAGAACTCATATTTTGTTATCTTTCACCCTAAATCTTACACATTTCTATTGAAATTGCAATTAACTTTTTTAGGCCAAAAGTTTTTCTGATAATAAGAGTAGTAAACCCACATTTAAAAGTTTATAAATTATAGAAATGCATAAAGAAGAAAATAATGGGTCACCCATAATCACACAACACATGATACCCTTATAAACATTGTTCCATAATTATTTCTTGTCTTTTTTCTATAGGTTTCTTCTTTTACTATTCATATGTCAGAGTATCTCCTAATTTCTTTCCTATCTATTCTTCTTTTAATACTTGTTCTCATTCTGTATATATAATTTTATTAAGCTGCATTTTGTTTAACATTACTGATTATTAAAAGCATTTTTATGGCAGTAAAACACTCTTCATTTTTAATGACTACATAAATGTTCTATTGTGCAACTGTACCATAATTTACTTCCTCTAATTCAGGATATTTAAGATTTTATTTTTCACTGCATGTTGGAATAAACATTTTGCTTTCAAGTTTTTCTTTTACATTTCTTATTATTTCCTAGTTATAGATTCCTATAAGTGGAATTAATGGTCATAATGTATAAATGTTTTAAGGCTCCCCAAGCAGCTGTGGTATCTATTGATTTTCCTGATTAAATTTTAATAAAAATATTGATTATAAAAAGTAAATTAAAAACATTAAAAATCAGTAGATGTTGGTTATTAGTTTATACATTAAGGAATCCCTAGATATCCAACTTATAGAAAATTTCAGATATTCATTGAGTTCTCACTCCAACGAAATGCCTCATGAGTGACAGGTTTCATTTTATCACGAGATTCACATACCCATGTATGGCCCAGGTTGACATAATATGTCCAGTATGTAAGTCAGTTGCTTAGAGACACTTGATATACTAGAAAAAATAAAGAACATTGACACTTTTCATCATTAAACTATTGTATTTTCATGAAATCACATTTACCATTTTGAAAAAGATATTTGACACATTCAATAATGAGTCAATTGTTTCAAGGATTTTTTGTTTGTTTTTTTGTTTTAACTTCCAGTTTCCCTGTGTTTCTCCTCAAGCCTCAGTGACCTGAACATGAAGAAGGGCAGAGCAAGAGTGCACATCTATGGCAAAGTGGGCAGCTAAGTCAAGCAGTGGTGTTTGAGAATCTGAATCATCTAGATATTGATTCAAGTCTTAACACTATTTTACTCAAATAGATGTGTCATTAACTATTTAAGAAAATTAAATGATGCTTATTCCTAAAATTTTATTCTCCAAAGAAATACCTTTTTGACTTAAATATGTCATATTTTAGTTTTGCTCATCTCATGAAAAATTTAACTCATAATTATAAAATTTCACTTTTTTTTCTTCAATAATCCTCAGCATTGCATATTGCTTAAGGGAATGGGAGTCAAGTTGAACCACCTGGGTTCAAATCTCAACTCCACCATTTACCAGCTAGGTGGCACAGGGCAGATCACTTACTTGTTGTATACCTCAGTTTTGTCGTCTTTAAAACGGAGGTAATAATGGTAGCTATGTATTAGGACTACTGTGAGAACTAAATGAGCTAATACTTATAAGGCTTAGGCCACCTTGTTTGTCTGTCACATAGCATTCAGTGTTAGCAATCATCATCAGTACCATAGGCATTATCAAGTGCAGGATCCCAGATACACAACACTTGTGACATACACAGAACCTAAAAGTACAAAGATCAAGATATATAATAATATGGAGTGACATGTACTATGTGTCAAGTGAATGTTACAGGTAAAGTAACTTACAAGACTGCCATGGAGGAAGTAATTAATAAAGGGCAGTGTTCTATGAGTGATCTCAGAGAAAAGGTGGGACTTAACCTTTGAAGAAGAGAGAAGACTTGGCAGAAATTTGGAAGGACATTTTGGACAAAGGATATCTTGAGAAGTTATTGATATATTCTTGGAACAATGAATAGTCAAGTTGAGCTATTACCAAAATGGTTCATATAGAAAGAAACTAGAAAGTGGAGGGCCTAAAATAGTAAACCACTTGGGAATTTACCTGTAAGCACTTGGGAACCACTGAAGATTCTGAGAAGGACAAATGAGAGTAAAAGGTAAAGGAGAATAGTTCATCATTGATTTTCAAGATGATTTATATTGGGAAATATTAGAGACAAAATAAAATTTAAAAGTCTGATCATGAAACTACTGAAATATTCCCAAAAAGATCAATTTTGGGATATTCATACTGATAGAGATCTGCCATTCATATTTTTCCTCCTTGGTAGTTCTTGTCTCTTTGTGAACTTTAACATAGAAGTAATCTTGTCTTGTTCAGCTTAGTCAACTGAGTTTGGTTTTAAATTTTATTTTCTCTGTTGAGAGTAGAGCTCAAAAAATTTGCTAAATTTCTCTTTTAATATAGCCCTTATACAACCAAGAGAGAATAAGAATTTAAGGGATTTGATATAGGTAATTTAAGAATTCAGATATCTATCAATATCTTATTTGTAGTTCAGTGACTATCAGCACAAATATACTTGTATATTTAGTATACATCTATTTTCTAGACTCTTTTGTAATAGAGTATAGAGTTTTAGGAATGTTTCTGAGGCTTGTTAAAATTAAGGGGTTTTTTTTTGGTTTTGGGTTTTTTTTTTTGATAAACAGAGAGTTGACTATTTGGTTAACAGATGACTCACAATGCTAAGATCTTGGAGGTTGATTATGAGTTTTCAGATGCCCTTGGTAAATTTGAAAAATGGCTCATGATATTAAAATACAACCAATTGAGAGCTACCTCTAGGAAAGATTATGGAACATTCATCTTTGCAAAGCTTAAAGAGACAATTAGTAATCAACTGTCTTTTTCTAATATAGAGGTTCTGGTAGTTGGACGTG
Source organism: Mesoplodon bidens (assembly GCF_964165515.1). Lineage (NCBI taxonomy): Eukaryota > Metazoa > Chordata > Mammalia > Artiodactyla > Ziphiidae > Mesoplodon > Mesoplodon bidens. The sequence continues at coordinate 35,774,699 of NC_138173.1, read as the reverse complement.
ACCTTTTATGACAACTCAAAATAAACACTGACCAATGTTCCTAAATAGAAAAAAGGTAATTATGGCCATAAGAAAATTATAGAAGGACTGCGGCGGGGGGGGGGGGGGGTCCAGCCAGAGTCTAAGTAATAAGTTGACTGGCTTGAAGATGGGGAGAAACTCCTGGAAGGTGTTCATTAGTCAAGAGAAATATCTCCAGCTAATTCAGAGATGCAGCTGCAAAATAGCACTAGAGAAATCAGGAGACAGCAGACTTTCTGCCTCTGCCACTAACTAGCTGTGTGACCCTGATACGCGGGCCTCTCACTGTTGTGGCCTCTCCCGTTGTGGAGCACAGGCTCCAGACGCGCAGGCTCAGCGGCCATGGCTCACGGGCCCAGCCGCTCCGCAGCATGTGGGATCTTCCCGGACCAGGGCACGAACCCGTGTCCCCTGCATCAGCAGGCGGACTCTCGACCACTGCGCCACCAGGGAAGCCCAATAGTTGTCTTTTGAATAAAAGATAATTAATTTAAAAAAAGAATATTAATTATAATATATACAATATTCTGTGCTTGTTTTTATAGAGTTTTTTAAACGGAATTTTCTTTTTTGTTAGTAACATGAATTTATTTTTTCCCTGAAAAGTCTATTACCTTAAAAGTGTATAGAAATCAGCATAAAGGACATAGAGAGATGTGTCTATTTTTAAAGTCCAAAAGGAACCTTGTAGGTATAATTCATTCTGTAAAAGAGTGGAAAGGCTATTTATAAATCCTTCTGTTATTGTGATTGTGTGATATTATGAAACTTTGCAGTTGAATTACTATGTGACCCTGGAAACTCTCTCCAAGCCACTGAACCTCAGTTTCCTAATCTATAAATGAAGGTAAAAACAGCAGGAGAGTGATGAGGGCACATTCCATTAAATGCTTATAAGGCTTTTTGCAAAATGTAAAATGTTGGTAATCACTTCCCTAGCAAGAACTCACTTGCTATAAAATTATGTGGCTTGCACAGTTCTTTAGAAACTGTTCAGGCCAAGTGGCATTCTCTTTGCTGAATACATTGTGTGTTGAACAGCACCTCCCTTCAACTGCCAGAGTCTGAAACCAAATGAATGTTCAATTACTGTGACACTTCTCTTCTAGGGTGAGCCCATATTGGCTAGGATAATGAGTCCCAATTAGGCTGAAATTCTCTGAGGATGTATTTATGTTTTACTAATACGGAAAATTCTGTGAGGGGCTGTGGTCACTAACCACTCACTGAGTCTGAGCGACTACTTCATTCTCTTCATTTTCCACTTCCCTTTCTCCCCATCATACATTTTTAGTCATTCTCTGTTGCTCCCAGACTCAAAGAACTAACACCAAGCCCCACAGTTTCCTCTTGATGAAAGCCCTGATAGTCCAACCTTGCTCTACATTTTCAGTCTTGCCATTTGCTAACATATTACATGACCAGCTGAGCCACTGAGCTAGAATAAACAGAATGCACTTTAGCATACAGGGATATTTTGCAAAAGATATATTCTCAAGTCTTGGAAACTTAACTGTGTGTTACCATATTGTCTTCCTTATGCTCCTTCTGTTTCTTAATTTCACACATCACTCCATTCTTTGAAGTAATTTTCCCCCAATGTGTTAAGAAACTGAGTCATGTCCTAAATTCTGTGGAAAAAAATTGAGAGGGTGGGAGGAAGTTTAGATCTGCAAAGAACAATCTTGTTTTCTTTCAATAAATTAATCAACCTGGTCATTTCACATATGAGTTAATGGAGGGAAAAGTGCTTTGAAAACTTCAGAGCCATACAAATATGTGTTATTCCAGGATTCCTTTTCATCTGTGGGCTACAAATGGGTCACATGCCAGTCCTTTTGTACACACCAGGCTCATTTTAGGTGAAGTGGAGTCTCTGAAGTTCTCCAGCTAAAGGCATTTCCACTTTAATAAGTCACATTATGCTTTGAGTGGTACAGAGGTCCTCATATGCAGGGAGATGACCCTTATGAACCTTGTTCAAACTCAGGATCTGGCTATGGTCCACTAATCAGTTGATCAGAAAATCAAAGGATATTTCTATGGATGTTAAAATACATTTGTTTATTCTAAACCTGTGGCTTTGCTAGTCATGTGGCATGTTGGCCTTTCAGGCTAATATTCTCTGTCATGGAAACAGCTTTTTAAAAATAATGGAGTCTTTCTGATCTCAGAAATAGAAACGGAGTTATAAATAAAAACTGTTACTGAAGCCGGTAATTTTTTTCACCTTCATAATTCTGTGTTTCTCAGCTACATTCTGTGCTGTCCTGACATATGTTAATCAATGCATTTGTTACCACACAGTTTGACTATTACATTTCTCTGGTGGCTAGCTTATCATCAACTATAATTATTTCAACTCCAATTAATTCTGAACTTCTTTACAAGGTTATTTACTTGCTTTAAGCAATAAGACAACATGACACCTCTTTGATTTCCAAGCATCTGGTCAACTGCAAATTGAATTCACTGCCCTCCTCTTTGTCTGAGCAGTCTATTTCAGTGACCCTTCTCATTAGATCACTGGTATTAGTGATCAGTGACCTGCTGATTGAGGAAAAAACAATGCTAGTGAGAGAAATACTCTCACCATGACAGTCTTGAAGGCTACAGAAGCAACACTAAAAGTACAGTAGGCTGGTTTTGGACCCAGCCTAGGAAAAGAAGAGAAACCTGTTATGTCCTAGATGCTCTAATATCATTAGGTCCTTTCGTAGCCACCATGAGGTAAGAATTAGCCCTTTATAACAGTTAGGCAAAGGGGTCCTCAGAGAGGGTAAGGACACACTTGCACAAGGACACACAACTAATAAGTGGCAGTGCCTAGTCTGGAATTCAAGCTTTCCTGATTTCCACAATACTACTACAGAAAGGACTAGAAGTAGCAAACAAACCTTTTAGAAGTTTATGTGTATGGAAGAGTGGGAATAGTGCATCTAGGAGATATAAACTGCTAGGAATGAGAATCAAGAAGAAACAAGTCCCAAAACACAAGTCCTAAAGCAAGGATGTTAATTGAGAGGCAGAATAATATATGGAGATGGATCTAGGTGGGCCTGTAGTCTTTTTCTGTAAGGAGACAGACAGTAAAATTTTCAGCTTTGCAGCTCATAGTCTCTGTCTCAAATCAGCTCTGCCTTTGTAGTGCAAAGGCAGCCACACGCAATATGTAAACAAAAAGGTATGGCTATGTTCTAAGAAAACTTTATTTAATAAAAAGAAGATGTGGCTCTTGGACCATAGTTTGCAAACCCCGTAATCTAGATTAATGTTTCCAAACACAGGCTGTTATCATCCCCCTAGAGTTTGTTTGGAAATGAAGGGGAAGCTTTTTTATTCTCACAGTAATAGGAACTCAGAAAGAGCTACTGGCATTTAGTAGACCCTGACCAGAGATGCTAAAAATCCTACAAAGATCCTGGGGCAGTCTCACCTAAACCAGAATTTTCCCTACTCTAGTGACCATAGCATCCCCACTGAGAAGCACTGGATTAGTCAAAGGTGACAACATATGCATTCAGAGTCAAAATCCTTATTCTTGTTCCAACTCACAGGTATCAGCAACAGATCATGGAAGAAGCAAGACATCCTGGAAAGCAGAGGGCCTTTGGAATGACACCAATCTGCTCTCTATACAGTCTTCCCACTTAGTAATTATGGTAAGTTCCCTAGTATCTCTGAAACTTGGCCCCTGTCAATAAATAGGAAGTAATCATAACTCCCTCATCAAGGTGCTATAAAGATTTAAAGAGAGTATACATATGAAGTGATTGGCACAGGGTATGGATAGGGCAGGTCCATGCTGTCCAATAGAAATAGAATGTGAACCACAAGTATATTTTAAATTGTCTAGTAGCCACACCAAAAAAAAAAAAAGAAAAAAAAAACCACAGGTAAAAATAATTTTAATAACATGATGTATTTAACTCAGTATATCCAAAATACTATCATTTCAATGTGAAAATCAATATCAAAAATTATTAATGAGGTTTTTTGCATCTTTTTTTCTTTTTGTTTTTTTAAAAATCAAGTGTGTACTTTACAATGACTGTACATCTCAACTCGGACCAGCCAAGTTTTACGTGCTCAGTGGCCTCAGTAGTGGCTACTGTATTGGATAGATCAGGTGTAGACTCTGAGATAAGATTATCTCCTTCCCATCCCTTTAGTTCCCAACAGGCCACTGACTGCTTGTCAGTGTAGAGGGTTCTTCTTGTGGCTTACCCATTTCCCATGCCTGCAGACAAAGAGTACCCCCTGCCTTTGCAGAATGGAGTTTCCCAGTGCTTCCCAGTTATGAAGCACTTCCCAGACTGCACTGCCCAAAATTAACTGAAAGCAAAATTAAAATAACTGTACTTTCTTCACATGAAAGTCCCCTGATGTCCAAGAAACAAACACTGCCAGAAGGCCTGTATTTGGTGGGGCCTCTCTAGCAACCTCTACATTGGGCAAATTTCTGAATAGCAATGCAATAAATTCTGATTATCCAGGAGTATCTTGTAACTTTAATAAATCCAACCCCAAATAAGGAAACACTTCTAAGAAGTCTAGCAGAGGGGTAGTCACAGAGTCACACAATTGGTTGAAAATGATTAAACAAGCCCTGTTGGTGGCCCATTGATGTTCATGATTAATGTAGGTTTAATCATCAGCATACCATAAGAATTCATCTCTTCTAATTTGCTTTTTTCCCCTACCGAAACAAATTAATTCCTTCCATGTTAGTATTTTGAATCTTGCCAGTCAAAGAAATTGATGAAAAGAATGTATATGCATATAGGTGCCATATATCTAAATGTCTATATGTCATAAACTTATCCCCATTCCCTCATGTGTATAGATGCTTAATTTGGCACAGATAGTTCAAGACTAAAAGATGGCAATACAGAAGTTATCCCCTCTTCCTCTAATTATTTTGAGCTGAATTCACTGAGAATGAATATGAATACATTTCTAGCTTTTAGGATTATGGAGGCGGCTAAATCTTACTGAGACTTTTAATAAAGCACATGCTCTAGCCCAAGTAGCTTCACTCCTCAGGTTCTGAGAAGCTGGCAACACTGGGAGAGAGGCAGGTCTTTGGAAACATCAACAGTTCAGGAAAAATACTATTTTGTTTGATTCAGTTTTCCAACCTAGTAAAATCCCACCTTCCCAGAAGGCTTCCCTTGTTATCTTTTGTTTGTTTGTTTGTTTTGAATAAAAGGCAGGATGAGGGAGACTATTTGCTGAGTTAAAATAACTTTTGTCCCAAAACTTGCACCTCTAAATACAGTGGTGATTGTACCACCTGATTGTGTCAGACTCTGTGACCCTCCCAAGGCCTCGCCCTGCAGCTCTCCCTGTCACACGCACTGGCACACACACAAACACTGCATACACCCCAACAACTAGTGGTTAGAAAATATAAGAATCAAACATTTTTCTAAACAATGTACTTTGGGACAGTTCCTGGAAATATTGATGTGGTAAAAGGCAAGACGGGCTAATGAATTTCAATCCATATGGTCTGCTAATAAGGGTCTTGCAAAAGCTGGAACACCTATTGATTAACTTGTTTAATATCTTAAACCCAGTGCCTCGATATGGATGATGTCCACCCTGCTGCCCATCCAGAAGAATGTCGTTGTTTGTTTTGCACATTCCAGGAAGAAGTCTCTGCTGATTCCCTAGATAACAAAGGTGCAGCAAAGGGCTTTCTCTCTACCTATTTGGCAACAAGAAAGCTGTCCCTCCAGATGATAGGGTCCTTCCCCTTTCCTGCAGGTAACTGTCAGTCAGATGGGGTGTGAGGTATGATAATTCCATCTGTGTCATTCGGATTGTCAGCTGCATTGTTCTGCTCAGTGTGCTGTGGATTGTGAAAAACAACCAGGACGGATGATTTTAAGTAATTGCTCTGACAGAGACTGATTACTACAGTAGCAACAGTCAGTTATAGTTAAGGAGTAGCCTTAGCATATGGTCTACATTTGATGTGGGAAGGAGAGTGGGGGAGAGGAAGGAAAAAGCTTTATAATTTTACAGATTGCTTTATGTTTTATAATGACTGAGTTTTCTTTTCCTTCACTTAATTTGGAAAATATCACCAACAGAAGCCTGGAAAAAAAATCTAAATATTGTTACAGATAAAAGAATTCAAAGAACATATTTAACTGCTGTTAAGATAAATCATAAAACAATTAGGATTTGTAAGACTGATAATTATTCATTGCCACAGCATTTATTGTTCTGTGTATTGGGGTTTGTTTTCAACTTTGTGCATTCAGTGAACATCCTTTGTGAAATCTTGGCCATTCGCTGATTGCATAAACTCTTGCATTCATTTTGAAAGATGAATCATTAACATTGGTGGCTTACCTCTCCAAACTAGTCTGATGTTTCATTCATGAAAAATACCTTAACAAAACAAATTATTCAATTTATATGCCTTTCCTAAAATAATGTATGTCTAACATTTAATATAATAAAATAGAGATTTATTTGTTTTTGATTAATGAGAGAATATTTCACACACACACAAAAATACACATTTGCCTTAAACAAAATTGAAATGAGAGACCTATTTATTTTTGTAGCTACACACAGAGAAACAAAGCAATTAATAGGTTTCATTCTAGCTGGGTTTTTAATTTTTATACCATTCTTATTTTTAATTTTTTTAATAATACCCAAGAAGTGGCACATGAAATTATAGGCAGAGCAATGAATGAGAAAGCTTCTTCAAGAATAATTGAAATTATAGTGATTTTTAAAAAATAAATGGTAATATGCTCAATAAAATAATTCAACCCCAGATAAATAGGAAAGTCTTTGGAATAAAAATTAGGGTAATAATTTAACACTGTGAAAAGTAAGTGTGATAAAGTACATCTGAAGGACATTAATTACTTATCCGTGTGTGAGCTATTGTTGGGTACATAATGGCTGATCCATTTGCCAGCATAGTCTCACTGCTCCCAGGATTTTAACTCATTACTTTATAAATCTCTGCTGTGATACCTTGAGGAAAAAAAGGTGCTTTTTTAAACCTACTCCTATTTAATATTAACTAGTGTTAAGCAAAATAATTTTAACCAGTTATTACTTAAACAAAGGAAAGTGGTGGACTAACTTTTTCTAATATGTTTGGGACTAGCTAGTGTTCAAGAATTTCCAGTAAGGTTATGAATATCACCTTCATTTCCAAAGGGGAAAATGAGAAGGGCTATGACTGGGCCATTTGTACAGTCAGACATTGAAGCTATTTCCATGTACTAAGAAGTCTGAGTCTAGGGAAGGTTAGAAAAATAGAGGAGCTTTTTTTTTTTTAGTGATTTGTGTCATGACCTGCCTAGGAAGAAATGCAAGTCACATTGCAAATTGACCTTCCAGCTTTTGCAAACCATCCATACTCAATAAAATTCTCTGCTGGGAAAACTGACAATTATTTAGGAACACTAAGGCAGTTTTTTGTTTCTAAAAATCAGTCTTCTCAAATATTATTTTCATCCTCCAAACACATACACACTTCAAAGAGCTGACTGCTTACACATTTAGTTGAATAAGCAAATTGGTCAGAATTAATCCAAATTAAATGTCTTCCTTTATGACTCTCTGAAAAATCTTTCAGGCATAGGATACTGCTGAGTTTTTTTAATCAAATGGAAATACTCTTAATGAATTATGAACAAACTTATTCATACTAAGGATAATACTTTATGAACTTGCCAAATCTCAAAACTTGTGTTTTGCCCTGAACATCAAAATCAACTGGGGGAGTCCAATTTCATGGTTTACTTTTTTTTTTTTTTTTTTTTTTTAGAGACGGGGTCTCGCTATGTTGCCCAGGCTGGAGTGCAGTGGCTATTCACAGGCGCGGTCCCACTACTGATCAGCACGGGAGTTTTGACCTGCTCCGTTTCCGACCTGGGCCGGTTCACCCCTCCTTAGGCAACCTGGTGGTCCCCCGCTCCCGGGAATGGTTTACTTTTTAAATGGTACAAAAGGTGTTAACATTTTGAAAAGTGTTTCTAATGTTTTCTCAGAAATCACTATTTTCTTACACCTGAGAAATTGATGTGTGTTACTTGCCTAGTCTTCATAGGAATTTGGATTTGAAATGCTTGTATTAAATAATGTCCGAGTTCTTTTTCTATAAATTTCCTTTATCTAGACTTCCCATCTGGGGATCAGGGCCAAAAAAAATAATTTGAGGAAATTTGTAGCACCTTTGGTAGCCTCTGAATTTTGGTTAATTCAATTTTAATCTCCTTTGAAGACCTTGAATATACAGACAAATTTGAAGAAAGTAAAAAATTTAAATCATTATCTATTCTTTAATACTTTTAACTCAGTCTTTTTTCCTCCAATTATCTATTGCATTATAATCCACACCAAAACAGGCTTTAAACAACAGCAATGTATTATTTCTTATGATCCTGTGGATCCAGAATTTGGACAGGGCTGTTAGTTGATTCTTCTGCTTCATCTGCCATTGATGGAGGTCACTCACTCAGGTAGTTAAGCTGCCTCAGGGCTGAACAGAAACATCCAAAACAGCTTCACTCGCATGTCTGGTATTTCAGTGCTTCTTCACATGAATTTTCTCTCACTCTTCTCCCCTCTCCCCTCTCCCCTCTCCCCTTTCTCCTCTCTTCTTTCCCCTCTCCCCATCTCCTCCCCCCTCTCTCCTCTCTCTCTACATGTGATCTTTCCTCATTCAGTAGTCTTACCCAAGTTTCTGTACAGCATGGTGGCTGAATTCCCTGGAAAAAGGAAGTCGCCAGTTCTCTTAAAGGCTAGGCCCAGAACTGGAAGATTGTCGCTACCGCTACACTCTGTTAATCAAAGAAAGTCTAAAGGCCATCCCTGATTCAAGAAGAGGAGAAACAGAATCTACCCCAATAGGAGAAGGGAGGAATAAATGGCAGCCATATTTAGAAATTATCTCCATACTTTCTAAGAAATCTTTTGTCTATTTGAGCATAATGAGAAAATATTTCAGTCACACAAAATATCATTGTTTTCCCTAATTTCATTAGTTATCATCATGGAGAATGGTGATAAAAAAATATTTGCTTTGTATAGTAAACTTTTGATCCATCTATACAAATCTTCTATATTTCTTTTTTTAAAATTATTCTCAACTTTATATTTTTTTAATATAAAGTACAATAATCTCTGAAGAATGACTTCTAACAGTGTTTCCCAGGTAAACTAAAATCAAGCATATTGACTTTAATGTCCTGAAAAATAAGTTTAACTTTGAATTTGGGGAAGGTTAGTCTATAGCTCTAGGTGGCTGAAGGGCTAGTACTAGCAGTCTTTTCCTTTTGGCCTTTGCAAGATGAGCTTTCAAAGAAACTTTATCATGCTGTGAAATGCATTACTCTCTAAGACCCATTGTGTGGGTTGATAAGACCAGAGTCCATTTGTTTTATAAAAACATATTCAGCCTTACTCTACTCTCATTATTTCTGAAAAATACAAGGACTTAAACATTATTATTCCATGTTTTGGTCCTTTCAGTAGAGGCTCAGAGCCTTTTATAAGGTTAGGTTCAGAATGATTTCTAAATATATTAATAAATAAATGATTTGTTTATAGGTTCTCCTCTGAAACAATTTTTTGTGCTTCCCCCCAAAAAGAAAGCCATATAAAAGAATATTCTTTGGCACCAGACAGATTTGGGTCTAAAATTCTGCTTTTACCACTTTTAGAATGGTATGGCCTTTACTCACTTTTAGAATGAGAACTTGCTCACCTTTGGCTGTACAAAGGATTAAAAGATGATGTGTGTAATATTCTTAGCTCAGTTTTAGGACATACTATTCAGTGGTATGGCTTTTGATATTAAACTCTTTCAAGTCAAGACTTTTGAATAAATGTCCTATTTTTAATTGGTTTGCTTGTCAAATATGTGGATGTAAAAATAATGATTGTTTCAGCTTCCCTAAGCATAAGAGATAGGAGCTTTGATTAATCTTTTTTTTCATTAGAAGAGATTTGTTAACAGTCACTAGTCTTCCAAAATGCTCCTTTTGGTATTATAGGCAAATATATTGAAAATATATTTAGAAAATATATAGAAAAGAGGGTATTATAGTCAAATATATTGAGGAAATAAATATTATAATTAAGAGAATTATTCTTAATTCTCTCACAGAGAACCATAATATAAGTTAAAGTCTCTAAAATATTTTGTGTAAAATTAAGAAATATCCTTAATTATTTAATTTAGCATTTCACAAACTTAAGTAAAATTTAAATGCATAATAGTCAAACTGAATCATAAGACTGAAAAATAATCAACTACTATATAATCTATGCACTTTGAGTTCTGATTTTTGTTTTTGTTTTTTTTCTGCAGAAGTGGCAGTAGCATTTCCATTTGTGGGTACCCAACAAACTTAATCTTACACTAAATAACCAATCAATTCATGACTCGTTGTTCATAACCAATCAGTTCATTCAGGGTCATTATTAAGAACATCAGTTCCTATATTTATTCTTTGAATAAATTTTGATATACTGTGTAAGCCTGTGTGCCTAAAACTAAAAAGACCCAGATTACTATGTTTTAATAGTTGATATCTATATATATCTTAAATAAGATAGATATAAATATTGTAATATATATGTATATATATATTGTTAATCTCTGTGATAAGCTCAGCCTTTTTGGTATGTCTGCTTTATAGTCTCCCTCCTCAACTGCTTCCTGGTACTACTGAAATTCAAGGAAAGAGATAAGATTTCCAAAAGAATCAAATGATCATTCTTATTAAATCAATAACCTCAAGTTTATACTCAAAATGAATTCTATAATCTCTGCCCAGAGTGTAGTTTCCGAGCCCATAGAACAAAATGCTATATTTTATGACCATTGTTTTCTTTAATTTTGTATTCTCCTTCCCATCACTTATTCATTAAGTCATAACTTCAAAGGGCAAATTCTTTATGTTCTGACATATATCACAGTATCTATTAGTAGTAGTGGTACTACTACTAATGGATAAATGGATAGATTAGTAGCTGAGTACAGGTAGATAAATGGAAAGAAGAAAGGGAGAGACAAAGAAAGAAAGGAAAAGAAGGAAAAAAGGAGGGAGGGATAAAGAGAAGAGAGGGAAGAAGGACAAGTGTACAGGTTCATAACTGTTCTGAAAAATCATCAGATGTCTACACAAAATTAGCTAAATGTCCTTTTAAGTTAAGGACCAATAACAAACCTTGTGATACAAACTGATATGCAAAAAGACAACGCCTAGAAAATGAATATGTAAAAATAAATTGTTTGTTTGCTTCTCTTGTTAGAAATGAACTCTTCGCTAGTAGGATCAGTGTCTTAACATTGTACCTGGCACAAAGGTAGGTACTCTTTATATGTTTAAATCGATAACTTCATTAAGTATATATTATAAAATATATAGTTTCATTAGGAAAAGTTTTGTCAAGCAATTAAAAAAATACTTTGAACAAACTTTACAAATTTCCCATGTTTAAATATCCATTGAAGCTCTGCTATCTTGATTTTTCCCATCCATGCTTTTTTGGATAAATCAGTGCCAATAATGGGGAGAGTCCTTTAAAGTGAGCCTCAAGCATTGCAACATTTTACTCCCTAGAGCAAACAAACTTTTCTTTCAGTATGATAGAAGACATCAGTTTTAAGGAAATATTTGGGTGAAACCTTTTATCCAAGGAATCAATTTAGCTATGTAGAAATAGCTACCCGCAAATACATGCATCAATTTATTCTTTTTAGAGATGTTTGTCTAACACAGGTTAAATCAGAATAAGTCAATGAGGAAGCATATAAATTTGAATGACAAACAGAATACATATCTCATTTTGTTGAGACTTTTCCATAAGAATAACATTTAAGAAAAACACCCTGCACCCTCCACTTTTAAGGAAAGAAGACCTCACAAATTTCACGCATTAATTTTGCAATATTTTATGTGAGATAAAGCAAGATGAAAATTAATATTAAGAATTCAAGAACATGAGAGGCAATATAATAGGAGGACATGGTTTTCTTCCTTCTTAGACTTCCTAAAAAAATTTTAATTTTCCAGAAATGGAAGCATTGTCTTCCTAAGAGAGCAGGGTGCTTAATAATACTTTTAGCTAAAATAAAGAAGCAAAGGGGAAATGACTGAAAACTTCTCCATGGTGCAAAAGGGAGGAAGAGGAACAGAAAAATCACACAAGTCCTCTTAACTGATTTAGTTTACCTTTTGTGTTTTATTTTGTTCAAGTAACCTATTTAAAAACGCATCCATGCATAGATTGCCCCTATTATTAATAGTAAATGTACATTTCAACCTGTCAAGTTTTTCTAGCCCCACTTTTGCAAGGTGTTTTTATTTTTAAGGAAAAAAAAATTTAAAAGCAAAGGCATTTCCTAGGGCACATGCTGCCAGACACCCAGCATTTATCTTATCTCAGTTGATGACTTTCCTTTTATCCTGAAATGATTTGACAATGACTCTATGATTTCCTGTACAAATTACCCTTTGAAAGTGGCAGTGGCGCTTGGCAGCGATCTTCACTTAATTACTGAGTGGATTATTAGCATACGGCTCCCCACCCCCCTTCATTTCTTTATATCTTCTAGATTGCGTTGACAGTTCCCTTTCATTGCCTGCTTTAACTCACTGAATACTAAACATTATGCAGATTGCAGCCGAGAAGTACCCAGGCTACTCCAAATCTCTAGTCTGCACCAAAACCTTTTTGATGGAGAGTAATTTACAGGTCAGAAACCAATAGTGTGTCTGGGAAGTGCATTTGTGGTTTTTCTTAATTTAGATTGGGGTGGGTAGCGCGGAGCACTAATGTTCAAAAGTGAATATTCTTCCTCGATCTTTCTGAAAAACAATTAGTTTTGTTCCTTCCTTTAATATCCTCTGTCTTTAAATAGGCTGAGATCTTGAGATCCTATTTCTCTTATACTCATTATGCTACCTAACTTGGCGGGAGAGGGTTAAAGAGTCCCTGTTTTGAGAAATGATAAAGCTTCATTCCTTAATCTGTCTCTGAAGTCGGGGGACTGATAAACTGACCTCCTCGGCAGGCATGTGTAAAGTGTTATTTATTGTTTGCCAGGGCAAGACAAATGCAAATGATAAATTGCGAAGATGTCTTCCGCACTCTCAAAAGGAACCTTCTCTTCTGTCTTGGCTCCCGTCTTTTGGCAAAAATTTGCACATATGTCAGGCATTCACCATCCAGATCTTTATCCTTCTTTTTTTTTTTTTTTTTTTTGTTCATCCCTGAACTGCATTCTAAAGCATCTTCCACATTTCCCAGGGTATAGTAGGGACAAGAACCCCTTCCCATTTCAGCCTTATGGTGTAGCTTAGTTTAGGGGGGTGTTTTTTGTTTGTTTGTTTCCTCTTCTTGGGAAAAGAATACAATATCTACATGAGTGATTTCAGGACTTGGTGGAAGTGACACCAAAGCAATAGGAGTCAGCACGGGTGGGGGGAACAGCTGGGTGCTGACTGTGTCATCTCCATTCCAGGACTATCAACCACCAGCTTTATTCTTCTACTGTTACATCTGCTATGAAATTTGGGTCTTCCAGGTGGCAGCCCAACATGCTGTCCAGTGCTATCGGGCCATTTAAATGCTTTGAGCTAATGCTGCATATCCATTTTCTAAACAAGTTAGCAGATACCATATGCAGCAATTAAAGTTTTATTGAGTGGTGCCTGCTTACCATACTGAATTTGGATTGGCTACCATCTGTCTCAAAGCCTGTGGTACCATCCCTGTTGCTTGAGAGAGCATTTGTAAGGATAAAAGATTTTTTTTCTCAACTTCTGAAGAAGCTGCTCACATTATTTTTTTTTACATGCAAGCCCACAAAAGTGGAATTGGTACAAATGAAAAATACCAGACAACGAGAAGTTAGGATTGAATACATGTTTTTGAGTGGTATTGGCCATCACACCAGAAACAAAATTTCGTAGCTTCCAGCCTGGCCATTTTTAGTATATATGTCTTGCTGAATATGTTATTTTTCAGAGATACCTTCTATGGGAAACCCAATGAATCAAAATTAGGACTGAGCAAAGAACATGAAAATTGTTTTTCATTTGTAAGAATTAATGCAATTATTCTCATTTTCTAGGAAAAATTTACCTGGAACCACGGGGAACAATAAAATATAAACTTTACATTTTATTCACTCTACTGGTAAAACTGTGGAGACAACGTTGTTTAAGAACAGTCAGAGCTGAACAAAGGGTTTTGAAGAAAACATTTATTAAAATTTAACTGATGTCTAAATACTTGAGCTGTGATGGTTTACTAATGCAATGTTAATGTTTGATGTTTTCTCAGAGATATTTATCACTGAGATGGAAATGAATGCTGAGATGGAAAAACACATGATAGTGAAATTCAAAAACCTCTTCAAAATTTTAAAACTGCCTGAGTGTTAGTGGAGTCTAATAGAATAAGTCCTGGAGTTCAAACCTGCTGACAAACTCTTGATTGCATAGATCTTGAATATATTGTTTGATAATTCTGTGGATGCTTTTCTCCATGAGAAAAATGAATATATTATAGCTTATTGATTCTGTTCTTTTTAACATTAGCTTAAGAATTTGAGTCTTTGAATCTTTAAAATACATAGCTGATTTCATGGATGGACCTAGAGATGGTCATACTGAGTGAAGTAAGTCAGACAAAGAGAAATATCATATGATATTCCTTATATGAGGAATCTAAAAAGAAATTATACAAATGAACTTATTTACAAAACAGAAACAGACTCACAGACTTAAAGAACGAACTTCTGGTTATGGGGGGGCAGGGAAGTATAGGGGAAAGGGATAGTCAGGGAATTTGGGATCGACATGTACACACTGCTATATTTAAAATGGATAACCAACAAGAACCTACCGTATAGCACTGGGAACTCTGATCAATGCTATATGGCAGCCTGGATGGGAGGGGAGTTTGGAGGAGAATGGATACATGTACATGTATGGCTGAGTCCCATTGCCATGCATCTGAAACTATCACAACATTGTTAATCGGCTATACTCCAGTATAAAATAAAAAGTTAAAAAACAAAAAAAGAGACATCTAGACTGGTATTTGACCAAATATCTGTGTGCTATGTCCCTAGCCAAGTTGACACATAAAAGTAATCATCACATCCATGATAGCTAGAGTGACCACATCCTTCTAATTGAAGCTAACTCTGCTAGATCAATAAGCATAAACTGGAACTGTCTCTGGCAGATGAGGATGTAAGGTCATCCTCATTATAGTCTCACCACAGCATATTCTGATATCTCCATGGGAATTTCTATGCATCTCTGCATCCCCAGAAGAAGCCAGTGCCCTGCATGTTGTTGTGTTTGATAAATTCTTACCACCTCTCCTGGCTCTTGTCAAAAATTTATGTAGAATTAAAATAATAAAAGGTGGGAAATAAAATAATAAATCCATTAAAAATTTTTAAATAAAATACATAGCTGATAAGTGAAAAGAGAAATAGCTATAGTTTTTGTACTGGCTTTATTGCATCATATGCTGATTGTTCATTAGGGCTTCCTCACTATTCAGGTCCTGGTGAGCAATGTCAAATTGAATGAGTGACAAGTTCATAGCATCATAGGCTTAAGCCTTGTCTACTTAGAGGAAATGTGATGTGCTTGAACAAAAACACTGACTATGATTCAGGAGATCTGTTTGCTCACCTCAGAACTACTATTCCCTAGCTAGGAAATAATCAGCCTCTTTTGAGTCCTTTGGCCTGTTCTATAAAATGGAGCTCAAAATCCATCTCTACTTCTTTGGGTTATTGTGAAACTTAAAAGGGTCTATAAGACCTCTGTAAATAATCATTGAAATAT
Organism: Mesoplodon bidens; assembly: GCF_964165515.1. Taxonomy (NCBI): domain Eukaryota; kingdom Metazoa; phylum Chordata; class Mammalia; order Artiodactyla; family Ziphiidae; genus Mesoplodon; species Mesoplodon bidens. The sequence goes on along the minus strand of NC_138173.1, from coordinate 35,758,809 downwards.
GAAATGAAAATAGTAGTTTGCAAATTGTAAAGTGCTGTCACAAATCCTACCCACCCTTCAACTGAAGGTCAAATGTCATGTCTTTAAATAATAAGAACCCTTCACCCTGAACCCAGCAAGTAAGGTATTTGTATCTGTCTAAAGACATTCTTCCCTATTTCTTATAAGCTAAGAGAGAATATTTTAAAAACCCTCTATTCTTTGCTATTTGATGTATGTGGTCTATGGAACTGAAACATCAGCATCACATGGGAACTTTTAGAAATTCAGAATTTGAAGTCTCTCCCAGACCAGATCAGATCTGCATTTAGCAAGATCACCAAGTGAGCTGTATGAACATTAAAGTTTGAGAAACACTGCTCTTATAATAATTCTGATTTTTAGGGAATTTCTCAGTTTTTAAAATTAAGTTATTTGTTGTATGAAGATCTTGCAGGACTTTAAAGATTACTAGCACAACCTCATCATTTCAAGAATAAAAGAAAACAAATCCCAACTGGGATTCATATAAATTGTGATTTGCATAAGATTAAATGTCTGGTTAATTTATTTATTTATTCAGCAATTATTGAGTGCCTACTGTGAACCACACTCTGTAGTAGGCATGGAGGATTCTATTTAGAATAAAATATGGCACCCAGTATTAGAGGGCTTGCAGTCTACTGGGGGCAGATGAAAGTTTTCTCACTCCTGTCCGGTCTTCCTTTAGTCATACCACAGAACTCCTCTAAGAGGTGTCTGATCCTGCCTAGTAATTAATCTTCACCCTGTTCTTACATTTCTTCCAGACACATATTTATTTATCCCCACTGCTATGACATTGGAAAACCTCTGCCTAATGAATTTGATGAAATCAAGTATCATTCTTTGGTTACTCACATATAAGAGAAAAATGGCTCATTGGCCAGCATTGTGTCATAGCACTGGCAGATACATCTTACAGTATGTGCTTGTTACCTATTCTCCAACCCATGTCCACCCGAACAGAATTAATATTATTATCATATAACAATAATTATAACTAATATATATTGAAGCCTCACCATATGCCGGGCATGAGTCTTAGCATGTCACATGTATTATCTCATTTAATCATTAAGTCTATTCCATGAGGCAAACATCAACTCTCTTTTTACAGATGAGGTAACTGAGGCACAGAAAAATTGAGTAAAAGAGTGACAGAAATGCATTGGAACCCTGGGCATTCTGACTTTAGAAGCCTATCATTGTATATAAAGCCTTAAGGAAATTATTGTACCTTTTGGGATAATTTCCAGTAGGATAGGTTGTCTCTAATTATGTATTCTTTTCTTTCTGTCCTGAAGCTGGCAGATCTCCCACTGATAACAATGGGAGATCTAGACATATTAGTCCCAAGTAGCTCTTTCAAAAGAATTAAACAAACTGATGAAGATCTTAAGCTTAATTAAAGTACTTTCATTTTCCTGACTGAAAGGTCAGTAGAAGCAAAGAAGACCTGCAGTTTCAATTATTTATTGACTACATAGTGTTCTTCCTTCACCAACAGCAATTCTCTAATTTTTATAACTATAAACGTCTTGTAATAATTTTCTTTATTACACAACATTGGATGAATGCCCATATTGCTCCCTTGCATTTTGACTGTAATGGTTTCTTCAAAGTATGTGCTTCTTGTCTTTCCTGTTACAGACTAATCATTGGGTCATTTGCCACTAAGTGGTCTAAAAGTGTATTTAGATCTCAATAGCCGATTAGACTTTCACATAAAGGCTTGGTCATCCCAGTCAAAAGGGTGATTTTAACATCAGTCTAAGAGTTTTCTGGCAACCATCTCATTTCTCATTACTGCCTCATTTTTATAATTGGACTTGAATGCTGCATGGACAGAAGCCAAGTCTACAGAAGAGTGAATGATCTGACTTTAGTGAGTTACAGTACCTTCTTCTGTGTGTTGTCAGTATGGAAAAATGTACTGGTCACTTGGTCTATGTTTTAGTTTCTAAACTGCTTGCAGCCTTTGTTTTCACTCCTTCCTGCTCCATTTATTAGTATCCCTAGATGAGTTCAGAAATTGTGTTAAATAACTGAGTATTGATGTTCTTAATAAAGTTTTATAATGCTGAAAATATCAATGGAAAATAAAGTCTAAGGTTTATCTACACCTTCATTTGTCATATTCTTCATGAGCTGAGGCAATCAAATACTGCATGCTTTATTGTCAAGGTCTCCCCAACATTAGAACGTGCAAAGAATATGTTTAGTACACGTTGTTCATTTGAAATAGACACATTTCTAGAACCTCACTGTGATACTTCTCACTCTACTGAAAAATTCCTCTGAAATCCTGGACAAGTTACAAGAGGATTATGTAATTAAACACCAAAAGATCTCCTTATAAGATAGCTGGTACTAAAAGTAGTCTCATGGTATATGCCCCAAGGTCATGTGGTATATAGAGGCTCCAGGCAATTTCTTTCAATGAGCTAAGGATACCAGTCCATAATCAGTATTTCCACCCCTTGGCCACTGCTTACAGAGTTTGCCATTGATTGCAACTTTGCCCTTGGCTCTACAAATAGCTTTGTTCTGGTCTTTTGTTGCCAGCTTGATTTGCGGCTACATAGATCTCTCAACAATATAGAGATGTGCTTCATTGCTTCAAAATCTCTGGAGAATTTCTGTTCACCTAGATGCAATCTTGTATTCCTTCAACAATAATTTACTAAGTATATGATCTAAGATATACCAAAACACTCATGATCAAAATCCTTCAACAATACCCATTGACTAAAATATAGTATCAGAACTCCTTAGACTTATATTAGAATCTCTAAGATTCTCCAGGATCTGGTTACCATCTGTTTTACTACTTATGATTCCAATTCCTTCCTACCTCCAACTCTCCCCTTCAATCAATCTGAGTTACTCTCTGTAAGTAATAGTAAAATAAAAACAAGTAAGATCTTAACTGACAGGATACATTAGTGGCTCACTCGCACTGACTAGCAAGTTTGGGAAGTAGTCTATGCCTGTGTCTGAGGGCCTGTGGGTAGAGTGAACCCTGGGAACTGGTGAGTACATGCAGTGCCCCTACATGACTTCCTTTAGATGAGACTGGGTGACAAATTGGCCAATCATCTCAGCCCCTAGAACTCAGTGCTTCCATCAGCATCTCTAGAATACTAGGAGGAACCTCAGAAAGTAGGCTTGGGCATCTTTGGCTCATATGCCTCATTCCCTCTACTTTGATGATTTTCTCCTAAGAATCTCTTAAATTTCCTCATACAGCTCTTCTCTGTGAATTCAGATTGTACCTAATAATAGAAAGCATGCTTTTCCCAGAATATTTATTACTGCAGCTTTGATTAGGCATGAGTTTGATTTGTGTAATTATGATTTGTGCTCTTGGGTATGGCACTCCATGCATTTCAAATCCCGCAGTACCGCTCCTTGCCTTTCTTCAATTTGCTTTCCTTAACCCTCACTTGACCAGTACGGGTCAGTCTCCAACCTAACCCTTCCCACTTTGTTTTCAATGCCTAACTTACCAGTGAGTGAGGTCATGACATTTAATGGTAATAAAGAATGTGTACCTCAGACTCAACATGTTCATTATCAAAGTACAATTGATCCTTGGACAACATGGGCTTGAACTGCATGGGTCCACTTAACATGCAGATTTTTTTTCAATAGTAAATACTTCAATAGTACATGATCCGAGATTGGTTGAATCTGAAGGTGTGGAACCGTGAACATTGAGGAACCACTTATATGGAGGCAGACTATGTTATAGGCACATTTTTGACAGCAGGGAATGTCAGAGCGCCTAACCCCAGCATTGTTCAAGGGTTAACTGTATCTACTTACCACTCCTGGTCCATCTTGATAAATAGAAAGACTTTCACTCACTTCAAACTAGAAATTTCTTTCACCTTTATGAATTATGTTCAAGTCCTATCAATTCTTGTCTGAGAAAGTGAAGCAGAATCCCAAGCTCAAAAGAGGAGAGTAGAAAAAAAATCTAAGTCTCTGTGGAACACATATAACTTTTGGACAATATAATTTTTTAGACAATATAATTATATGAATTATATGATTATCTATCTAAGTCTTATCAGTTATCTCTCCCAAGTATCTCTTGAATTTGAATTGGTCACTACCTCACCACAACTACTATTAGCTAACCATAAAATCTCTCTTCTGGAAAAATGTAATATTGTAAACATCATCCAACTTAGCTCCTTCATTTTATTTTTTTAGAATTCATTTATGTCCTTTACCCAGATGGCCATCAGGTATCTCTCTGAATCACTACCATAATCATGATTAAATATCACCTTTAATATACATTCAATGTTACCTAGAAAAGAAAGAGAAAACTCTAAGGCAGAAAAAGATCTATAAGAGCGACACTAAATCCTCCTCCTAGTCTCATCCTGTACTGATCCACATGCCTTAAGAACTCATGGCGGGTGGGAGTGGGTATCCAAACAATCATGTCTCTATACCATTTCCTCATTCTGCTGCTTCTGCCTAGAATGTCCTTGCAACTTTCTCTTCCTGAAAAACTTCCCCTTATCCTTCTAGATCAGGTTCAAATATCATCTCCTTTGTGAAATGACCCTGATTACATTTGATAATATTATGTCTTCCCCTCCTTTACATACACTAAAAATATGTTTTATATGTCTCTATGTTTCTGTGCAAAGAAAGTGATACAAATATAATGTTGTCAGGTTTTCTTACCAGTAGCATCTTTTTTTTTAACACCTTTATTGGAGTATAATTGCTTTACAGTGTTGTGATAGTTTCTGCTGTATAAAAAAATGAATCAGCTATATGTATACATATGTCCCCATATCTGCTCCCTCTTGCATCTCCCTCCCACCCTCCTTATCCCACCCCTCTAGGTGGTCACAGAGCACCGAGCTGATCTCTCTGTGCTATGTAGCTGCCTCCCACTAGCTACCTATTTTATACTTGGTAGTGTATATATGTCAGTGTTACTCTCTCACTTCATCCCAGTTTACCCTTCCCCCTCCCTGTGTCAAGTCCATTCTCTACATCTGTGTCTTTATTCCTGTCCTGTCCCTATGTTCATCAAAACCAGTAGCATCTTTAATCAAAGAATCCATGGTTAAAGGTTTGATAATAGGATAGGTCTTTCACAGCCAACATTTAAGACCCACTGCACTGCAAGTTATTTTCATCAGAATTTTGTCTTCCTCAGATAGTCACCTGCTCATGTTCCAAGGTGTCCTACCTGAAAATATGAGCTGCTAGGAAGAGATCTAGAGTGTACTGACCTGGGCACACACAAAAAAAGAACTCTGTTATTGATAACCCAAAAGTTATATGTCTTCCAGGAGACTTTTATATTTTTTTTCTACTTTCCCCTTTTGAGCTTGTGACTCTGCTTCAGCTTCTCAGACAATAATCACCATGAACCAATAATATTAATTATTGCAGTGACTGAAACTCTTCATATACATCAGGCACTGTGTAAGTTCTATAGTGATATAGTAGCCCTAAATTTTGGATGAGGAACCTGAAAGTGAATTCACCCAAACAGGGAATAGAAATAGTAAATGATGAACAGTGGTTAGTCTGTCCAACTCCAAAGCCTTTGCTCCTAACCACACCACTGTGTGCTTCCCTGAATCAACCATTAACTAATAGCATTATTTTTTTAATTATTATTCATCTCTTTGAGTGAATACATCTTGTCACCTTTGTCTTGATGACAGAGACCCAGTGACACTGGGAACTCCTTGGAAATTTTATCACATTGACTTCTCATGTTAAACAGGCTCATATAGGACACTCAAGATACTTCTACAAAAGCTATGCAGTATTATTTGAAACTTCACAGACCTTTGAAACATCTTACTATTTTGTAGCGTTTAAGTCAGTTTGAGATTAAGGCTATCTTGTCACCTTTTGGTTTTTTGAGTATATTTGGAAAAATCTTAAAATATGGTCATTTGTCTTATTTAATCTGAAAGCATGAGGAAAATGACCCTTTTAATGGCATTTCCTCTCTTTTTTTGAAACACTTTATCAGGATGATTTCAAACATTTACAAAAGTAAACAGAATGGCAAAATAAATTCTAATGTTCCTTTCCCCCAGCTTTAGCATTCATCAACTCTTGTTTCATCTATAACTTCCATTTCTCCCCTCACTGAATTATCTTGAAGCAAATCTCAGATATATCATTTCACTCATATGCATTTCAGAATTTATTAGTAACTTTCTTAAGCAATGGTGATACTATTATCTACACCTAAAACATTAACAATAGTTCCTTATTGACATAAAATGAGCAGTTAGAATTCAGACTTCCTCAAAGTTTGCCCCATATGTACTATTTTCACAGTTGGGTTTCTTCTAATTAGAATTCACCCAAGGTCCATAATTTTTATTTAATTAATATGTACTCTCTTTTTTTTATTAGTTTCTGCTTTATAACAAAGTGAATCAGTCATACATATACATCTGTTCCCACATCCCTTCCCTCATGCATCTCCCTCCCTCCCACCCTCCCCATCCCACCCCTCCAGGCGGTCACAAAGCACCGAGCTGATCTCCCTGTGCTATGCGGCTGCTTCACACTATCTATCTACCTTACGTTTGGTAGTGTATATATGTCCATGCCTCTCTTTCGCTTTATCACAGCTTACCCTTCCCCCTCCCCATATCCTCAAGTCCATTCTCTAGTAGGTCTGTGTCTTTATTCCTGTCTTACCCCTATGTTCTTCATGACAATTTTTTTTCTTAAATTCCATATATATGTGTTACCATACGGTATTTGTCTTTCTCTTTCTGACTTACTTCACTCTCTATGACAGACTCTAGGTCTATCCACCTCATTACAAATAGCTCAGTTTCCTTTCTTTTTATGGCTGAGTAATATTCCATTGTATATATCTGCCACATCTTCTTTATCCATTCATCCAATGATGGACACTTAGGTTGTTTCCATCTCTGGGCTATTGTGAATAGAGATGCAATGAATATTTTGGTACATGTCTCTTTTGGAATTATGGTTTTCTCAGGGTATATGCCTAGTAGTAGGATTGCTGGGTCATATGGTAGTTCTATTTGTAGTTTTTTAAGGAACCTCCATACTGTTCTCCATAGTGGCTGTACCAATTCACATTCCCACCAGCAGTGCAAGAGTGTTCCCTTTTCTCCACACCCTCTCCAGCATTTATTGTTTCTAGATTTCTTGATGATGGCCATTCTGACTGGTGTGAGATGATATCTCATTGTAGTTTGGATTTGCATTTCTCTAATGATTAATGATGTTGAGCATTCTTTCATGTGTTTGTTCGCAGTCTGTATATCTTCTTTGGAGAAATGCCTATTTAAGTCTTCTGCCCATTTTTGGATTGGGTTGTTTGTTTTTTGCTATTGAGCTGCATGAGCTGTTTATAAATTTTGGAGAATAATCCTTTGTCAGTTGCTTCATTAGCAAATATGTTCTCCCATTCTGAGGGTTGTCTTTTGGTCTTGTTTATGGTTTCCTTTGCTGTGCAAAAGCTTTTCAGTTTCATTAGGTCCCATTTGTTTATCTTTGTTTTTATTTCCATTTCTCTAGGAGGTGGGTCCAAAAGGATCTTGCTGTGATTTATGTCCTAGAGTGTTCTGCCTATGTTTTCCTCTAAGAGTTTGATACTTTCTGGCCTTACATTTAGGTCTTTAATCCATTTTGAGCTTACTTTTGTGTGTGGTGTTAGGGAATGATCTAATCTCATACTTTTACATGTCCCTGTCCAGTTTTCCCAGCACCAATTATTGAAGAGGCTGTCCTTTCTCCACTGTACATTCCTGCCTCCTTTATCAAAGATAAGTTGGCCATATGTGAGTGGGTTTATCTCTGGGCTTTCTATCCTGTTCCATTGATCTATCTTCCTGTTTTTGTGCCAGTACCACACTGTCTTGATTACTGTAGCTTTGTAGTATACTCTGAAGTCAGGGAGCCTGATTCCACCAGCTCCGTTTTTCATTCTCAAGATTGCTTTGGCTATTCGGGGTCTTTTGTGTTTCCATACAAATTGTGAAATTTTTTGTTCTAGTTCTGTGAAAAATGCCAGTGGTAGATTGATAGGGATTGCATTGAATTTGTAGATTGCTTTGGGTAGTAGAGTCATTTTCACCCTATTGATTCTTCCAATCCAGGAGCATGGTATATCTCTCCATCTATTGTATCATCTTTAATTTCTTTCATCAGTGTCTTATAATTTTCTGCATACAGGTCTTTTGTCTCCTTAGGTAGGTTTATTCCTAGATATTTTATTCTTTTTGTTGCAATGGTAAATGGGAGTGTTTTCTTGATTTCACTTTCAGATTTTTCATCATTAGTGTACAGGAATGCCAGAGATTTCTGTGCATTAATTTTGTATCCTGCTACTTTACCAAATTCATTGATTAGCTCTTTTAGTTTTCTGGTAGCATCTTTAGGATTCTCTATGTATAGTATCATGTCATCTGCAAACAGTGACAGCTTTACTTCTTCTTTTCCAATTTGGATTCCTTTTATTTCCTTTTCTTCTCTGATTGCTGTGGCTAAAACTTCCAAAACTATGTTGAATAACAGTGGTGAGAGTGGGCAGCCTTGTCTTGTTCCTGATCTTAGTGGAAATGCTTTCAGTTTTTCACCATTGAGGACAATGTTGGCTGTGGGTTTGTCATATATGGCCTTTATTATGTTGAGGAAAGTTCCCCCTATGCCTACTTTCTGCAGGGTTTTTATCATAAATGGGTGTTGAATTTTGTCAAAAGCTTTCTCTGCATCTATTGAGATGATCATATGGTTTTTCTCCTTCAATTTGTTAATATGGTGTATCACATTGATTGATTTGCGTATATTGAAGAAACCTTGCATTCCTGGAATAAACCCCACTTGATCATGGTGTTTGATCCTTTTAATGTGCTGTTGGATTCTGTTTGCTAGTATTTTGTTGAGGATTTTTGCATCTATGTTCATCAGTGATATTGGCCTGTAGTTTTCTTTCTTTGTGACATCCTTGCCTGGTTTTGGTATCAAGGTGATGGTGGCCTCATAGAATGAGTTTCGGAGTGTTCCTTCCTCTGAAATTGTTTGGAAGAGTTTGAGAAGGATGGGTGTTAGCTCTTCTCTAAATGTTGGATAGAATTCGCCTGTGAAGCCATTTGGTCCTGGGCTTTTGTTTGTAGGAAGATTTTTAATCACAGTTTCAATTTCAGTGCTTGTGATTGGTCTATTCATATTTTCTATTACTTCCTGATTCAGTCTTGGCAGGTTGTGCATTTCTAAGAATTTCTCCATTTCTTCCATGTGGTCCATTTTATTGGCATAGAGTTGCTTGTAGTAATCTCTCATGATCTTTTGTATTTCTGCAGTGTCAGTTGTTACTTCTCCTTTTTCATTTCTAATTCTATTGATTTGAGTCTTCTCCCTTTTTTTCTTGATGAGTCTGGCTAATGGTTTGTCAATTTTGTTTATCTTCTCAAAGAACTAGCTTTTAGTTTTATTGATCTTTGCTATCGTTTCCTTCATTTCTTTTTCATTTATTTCTGATCTGATTTTTATGATTTCTTTCCTTCAGCTAGCTTTGGGGGTTTTTTGTTCTTCTTTCTCTAATTGCTTTACGTGCAGGGTCAGGTTGTTTACTCGAGATGTTTCCTGTTTCTTAAGGTGGGATTATATTGCTATAAACTTCCCCCTTAGAACTGCTATTGCTGCATCCCATAGGTTTTGGGTCGTCGTGCCTCCATTGTCATTTGTTTCTAGGTATTTTTTTATTTCCTCCTTGAATTCTTCAGTGATCACTTCGTTATTGAGTAGTGTACTGTTTAGCCTCCATGCGTTTGTATTTTTTACAGCTCTTTTCCTGTAATTGATGTCTAGTCTCATAGCATTGTGGTCAGAAAAGATACTTGATACAATTTCAATTTTCTTAAATTTACCAAGGCTTGATTTGTGACCCAAGATATGATCTATCCTGGAGAATGTTCCATGAGCACTTGAGAAAAATGTGTATTCTGTTGTTTTTGGATGGAATGTCCTATAAATATCAATTAAGTCCATCTTGTTTAATGTATCATTTAAAGCTTGTGTTTCCTTATTTATTTTCATTTTGGATGATCTGTCCATTGGTGAAAGTGGGGTGTTAAAGTCCCCTACTATGAGTGTGTTACTGTCTATTTCCGCTTTTATGGCTGTTAGTATTTGCCTTATGTACTGAGGTACTCCTATGTTGGGTGCATAAATATTTACAATTGTTATATCTTCTTCTTGGATTGATCCCTTGATCATTATGTAGTGTCCTTCTCTGTCTCTTCTAATAGTCTTTATTTTAAAGTCTATTTTGTCTGATATAAGAATTGCTACTCCAGCTTTCTTTTGATTTCCATTTGCATGAAATATCTTTTTCCATCCCCTTACTTTCAATCTGCATGTGTCTCTAGGTCTGAAGTGGGTCTCTTGTAGACAGCATATATATGGGTCTTGTTTTTGTATCCATTCAGCCAGTCTGTGTCTTTTGGTGGGAGCATTTAGTCCATTTACATTTAAGGTAATTATTGATATGTATGTTCCTATTCCCATTTCCTTAATTGCTTTGGGTTCGTTATTGTAGGTCTTTTCCTTCTGTTGTGTTTCTTGCCTAGAGAAGTTCCTTTAGCATTTGTTGTAAAGCTGGTTTGGTGGTGCTGAACTCTCTCAGCTTTTGCTTGTCTGTAAACGTTTTAATTTCTCCATCAAATCTGAATGAGATCCTTGTTGGGTAGGGTAATCTTTGTTGCAGGTTTTTATCCTTCATCACTTTAATGATGTCCTGCCACTCCCTTCTGGCTTGTAGAATTTCTGCTGAGAGATCAGCTGTTATCCTGATGGGGATTCCCTTGTATGTTATTTGTTGTTTTTCCCTTTCTGCTTTTAATATGATTTCTTTGTGTTTAATTTTTGACAGTTTGATTACTATGTGTCTTGGCATCTTTCTCCTTGGATTTATTCTGTATGGGACTCTCTGTGCCTCCTGGACTTGATTAACTATTTCGTTTCCCATATTAGGGAAGTTTTCAACTATAATCTCTTCAAATATTTTCTCAGTCCCTTTCTTTTTCTCTTCTTCTTCTGGAACCCCTATAATTCGAATGTTGGTGCGTTTAATGTTGTCCCAGAAGTCTCTGAGACTGTCCTCTGTTCTTTTCATTCTTTTTTCTTTATTTTGCTCTGCAGCAGTTATTTCCACTATTTTATCTTCCACCTCACTTATCCGTTCTTCTGCTTCAGTTATTCTGCTATTGATCCCATCTAGAGTATTTTTTATTTCATGTATTGTGTTTTTAATCGATGCTTGATTCATCTTTAGTTCTTCTAGGTCCTTGTTAACTGTTTCTTGCATTTTGTCTATTCTATTTCCAAGATTTTGGATCTGGGAAATAGAATCTTGGATCATCTTTACCATCATTATTCTGAATTCTTTTTCAGGTAGACTGCCTATTACCTCTTCATTTGTTAGATCTGGTGGGTTTTTATCTTGCTCCTTCTCCTGCTGTGTGTTTTTCTGTCTTCTCATTTTGCTTATGTTACTGTGTTTGGGGTCTCCTTTTTGCAGGCTGCAGGTTCGTAGTTCCCGTTGTTTTTGGTGTCTGTCCCCAGTGGCTAAGGTTGGTTTAGTGGGTTGTGTAAGCTTCCTGGTGGAGGGGACTAGTGCCTGTGTTCTGGTGGATGAGGCTGGATCTTGTCTTTCTGGTGGGCAGGTCCACGTCTGGTGGTGTGTTTTGGGGTGTCTGCAGACTTTTTATGATTTTAGGCCACCTCTCTGCTAATGGGTGGCGTTGTGTTCCTGTCTTGCTAGTTGTTTGGCTTAGGGTGTCCAGCACTGTAGCTTGCTGGTCGTTGAGTGAAGCTGGGTGCTGGTGTTGAGATGGAGATCTCTGGGAGAGTTTCCCTGCTTGATATTATGTGGAGCTGGGAGGTCTCTTATGGACCCGTGTCCTAAAGTTGGCTCTTCCACTTCAGAGGCACAGAAGTGACTCCTGGCTGCAGCACCAAGAGCCTTTCATCTACCGGGCTCAGATTAAAAGGGAGAAAAGGTAGAAAGAATGAATTAGTAGAAGAAAGAAAGAGAGAAAGAAAGAAAGGAAGAAGGAAAGAAAGGAAGGAAGAAAGAAAGCAAGAAAGGAGCGAGGGAGGGAGGAAGGAAAGAAAAAGAGTGAAAGGAAGAAGGGAGGGAGGGAGGGAGGAAGGGAAGGTAGGAAAAAAGAAAGAGCAGGTAAAGTAAAATAGAGTAAACTATAAAATATAGTAGCATTATTAAAATTAAAAAGTAATTATTGAAAAAAAAAACGTACAGATAGCACCCTGGGACATATGGTGGAAGCAAAGCTATACAGAGAAAATCTCACACAGATACACATACACATTCACAGAAAGAGAGCAGGGGGAAAAATCAAAAATCTTGCTCTCCAAGTCCACCTCCTCAATTTGCGATAATTCGTTGTAAAAAGAGGAAAAGGTCAAAAAGTCTTAAATCATGTCCTCAATGTCCACCTCCTCAATTTGGGATGATTCGCTGTCCATTCATGCACTCCACAGACGCAGGGCACATCAAGTGGACCGTGGAGCTTTAATCCGCTGCCTCCGAGGCTGCACAGAGAGATTTCCCTGTCTCTTCTCTGCTCTCACAGCTCCCGGGTCTCAGCCTTGGACCTGGCCCCGACTCTGCGCGTAGGTCGCCGGAGGGTGTCCGTTCTTCGCTCAGACAAGACGGGTTTAAAGGAGCCGCTGATTCGGGGGCTCTGGCTCACTCAGGCAGAGGGGAGGGAGGGGCGCGCAGTGCGGGGCGGGCGTGCAGCGGCAGAGGCCGGCGTGACGTTGCACCTGCCCGAGGCGCTCCGTGCGCTTTCCCGTGGAAGCCGTCCCTGGGTCCCGGGACCCCGGCAGTGGCGGGCTGCACAGGCTCCCCGGAAGGCAGGGTGGACAGTGACCTGTGCTCCCACACAGGCCTTGTGGCGGCAGCAGCAGCAGCCCCAGCGTCTCACGCCCTTCTCTGGGGTCCGCCCCTTTAGCTGTGGCTCGCGCCCGTCTCTGGAGCTTCTTTAAGCAGCGCTCTTAATGCCCTCTCCTCTCGCACCAGGAAACAAAAGGGAAGAAAAAGTCTCTTGCCTCTTTGGCAGCTCCAGACTTTTTCCCCGGACTCCCTCCGGGCTAGCCGTGGTGCACTAACCCCTTCAGGCTCTCTTCCTGCCGCCAGCCCCAGTCCTCTCCCTGCGCTCCGACTGAAACCCGATACCCGAACCTCAGCTCCCAGCCCCGCCTGCCCAGGCGGCCGAGCAGACAAGCCTCTTGGGCTGGTAGTGCCTGAGGGCCCGATCCTCTGTGCGGGAATCTCTCTGCTTTGCCCTCCACACCCCTGTTGCTGTGCTCTCCTCCGCTACTCCGAAGCTTTCCCCCTCCGCCACCTGCAGTCTCCGCCCACGAAGGGGCTTGTAGTGTGTGGAACCCTTTCCTCCTTCACGGCTCCCTCCCACTGGTGCAGGTCCCGTCCCTATCCTTTTGTCTCTGTTTATTCTTTTTTCTTTTGTCCTACCCAGGTATGTGGGGAGTTTCTTGCCTTTTGGTGGGTCTGGGGTCTTCTGTCAGCGTTCAGTAGGTGCTCTGTAGGAGTTGTTCCACATGTAGATGAATTTCTGATGTATCTGTGGGGAGGAAGGTGATCTCCGCGTCTTACTCTTCTGCCATCTTCCTCCGCTCCCTAATTAATATGTACTCTTAAATCTCTTTTAATCGATATGCTAGTCTTTCTTTTTTTTTTTTTTTTTTGAAAAATTTTTTTGAAAAATCTTAGCCTTTTGCCCTGTAAGGTTGCCTTCATCCTAAAATTTGCTGATTACGTCTCCATAGGGTCATTTAGTAGATTCCTCTGCTCCTTGTAATTTCTGTACACTGGTGGATAAATCTAGGGACTTAACTTGATTGGGTTGGGTTTTCTTTTTAGGAGGTGGTAATATTTTGTTTCAAATTTCATAAGAGGGAGGATGTTTCATCGTAGTTAGTATTTTTATTATTACTAGATGTTTCATTGTATTAGTATTATATTGTATTATATCTTAAATTGTCCCTTCATTGTCTAGGGCAAGCCTCTTGAAGGCTCTCGAGTCCTTGTGACACCACCCCAGTTGTCTTTGATAGTGTCCTTGTTTTTTTGTACAAGATGTTTCAGGCTCATCTTGTAACTTTCAGTATTCAGTCTTGGAATCAGCTACTTGTCCAAGAAGCCAGTTTTGAAGCAAGGAGTCATATTTCTTTTAGGTCACAGTCTAGTTTCTAAATTGGAAATTGTCTCAGGTCTTTTTACTAAACAGAGATTTTTTTTTTGTTATTAAAATGTTTTAATTGCTTACTTGATTTACATTATACATAATATATAATAGAATATATTTATAGTTTCAGAATATTAATAACTATAAGATTACTAAACACTATTTAATTTTTTGTTTGTTTAGTATCTCCTTAAGATATAGTCCACTAGTGGAATCAAAAAAATGATACAAATGAACTTATTTACAAAACAGAAATAGACTCACAGACATAGAAACCTTATGGTTATCAAAGGGAAAAGGAGGGAGAGGGAGGAATAAATTAAGAGTTTGGAGTTAACAGATACAAACTACTTTATATAAAATAGATAAACAACAAAGACCTACTATACAGCACAAGGAACTATATTCAATATCTTGTAATAACCTATAACAGAAAAGAATCTGAAAAAGAATATATATATGTGTGTGTATATATATGTATATATACATATGTATATCTGAATCACTTTGCTTTACACCTGAAACTAACACAGCATTGTAAATCAACTATACTTCAATTTAAAAAAAAAATAAAAAAAGATGTATTCCAGCGGGGATAAGAATATATAGGCAAGTTACTGAATTTTAAAGTTACTTGAAACAATTTATTAGGTCTTGAATAAGCCATCAGCTCAACATACAGTTTAGTTCTTTGTTTAATCCTGCTTTTAAATTTTAGACTCCATTTTTTAATTTTAATGTAACTTTGTCACATATTCACATAAACATAGTACCAAAATCAAATCAACCAAACAAGGTATATTCAGAGAAGTCTAGTTTCTATCACTCTACTTTTCCCTCATGTTCCCTCTCTCCCCTTGGAGATAACTATTGGGTTGATTTTATTTTATCATTACAACTTCAAAAAAATGCAGATATATTTATAGTTTTTTGAGATAAAGCAGATTATTATATATACTTTTCTCTGCCTTTTTTTTACTTAATATATCCTAAAAATCACTTCATAACAGTTTATAGATACATTCTTTATCGTTTTTTTTTTTTTTTTTTTTGGCAGTACGCAGTCCTCTCACTGCTGTGGCCTCTCCTGTTGCAGAGCACAGGCTCCAGATGCGCAGGCTAAGCGGCCATGGCTCACAGGCCCAGCTGCTCCGCAGCATGTGCGATCTTCCTGGATTGGGGCACGAACCCGTGTCCCCTGCATCAGCAGGCTGACTCTCAACCACTGCCCCACCAGGGAAGCCCTCTTTATCTTTTAATAGATGCACAGTACTCCATTGTATGGATATACAGAGTTTATTTAAGTGGTTCCAATTATGACAGGCATTTAGGTTATTTCCATTGCTATCACAAATAGTGCTATAATCAATAGTCTTTCACATATGTCTTTCATATTTTTCTACTGTATTTTTGGAATATATTTATAGAAGTGGGTTATCTGAATCAGATGGTAAATGCATATGGGAATTTTCTAGATACTGCCAAATTTCCACCAATAATATATGAGGGTGCCTTCTTCCCTATAGCCCCATCAACAGGTTGTATTTTTTTATGCCATGCAAAAGTTTTTTTTTACTTTCTTTGATTGTTTGATTGAGTTTTACATAATAATAGTTATCAATATTTTCCTTTTTGGACTTTGGGTTTTGAGTCATGGTTGGGAAAGTTTACCCCACTCCCAGATTACAGAAGTAATTCTCATGCATACTTGTAGTATTTACATAAGTTAATTGTTTACAATTACATCTCTCAATCCACCTGGAATTTAGCATAATGGATGGTATAAGAATTAGATCCAATCTTACTTTTTTGTATGGCTACCTAGTTATCTTAACTTCACTTCATGAAAATTCCATCTTTTCATGACTAATTTGAAATAGCACTTTACTGTACACTAAATTTCCATATGCAATGTTGGGTCTATTTTTAAATGTTACAACATGTTATATTAATCTATCCTTCTATATTCATGATGCAACATATATTTCTTTAATTATAGACATTTTAAAATGTATTTTAATCTGATAAGTTTGGTCCCCCCTCATTGCTCCTATTTTTCAGGGATATTCTTTTATGCTCTTCCAAATAAATTTCATAATCAAATTGTCTGAGCCCATAACAAAGCATCATGGTGCTTTTACAGAGATTGCATTGAACTTATAAATTAACTTAGAGAACTGACACTTTTATTGATAATGAATCGTTCAATCAAAAACCATGGATATGCCTGACCACTGTTTCAAATCTACTTTTGTGTTTTATAGTTTTCCTCATATAGGTCTTGAACATTTCTTGCTAAGTATTCTATATTATCATTATTAGATTAGATAGAAAGATACAGATATAGATGTAAATGTAGATATAGATATATAGATATAAGTATACATAACAAATAATGAATTTAATGGCTTTTTTACCTGCAATACATTTTCATGTGCTCCTGTGCCCTTTTGTCCACAGTATTATATTACTTCTTATTTCACTGACTTTTTCAGAGTATGTTAACCAACCACAAAAGCAATACTTATAGAAAGTGAATTGTTCAGCAACACAATAACAAATGTAAATTCCTTAAAATTCAGTACTTTCTCTAGTTCTTTTTTTTGGGGGGGGAGCTTCACAGCATGTGGGATCTTAGTTCCCCAACCAGGGATCAAACCCATGCTCCCTGCTGTGGAAGTGAGGAGTCTTAACCACTGGACTGCCAGGGAAGTCCCTCAGGCTCCTAAATGAAGTATCAAGATACATATTTGTAATATGAGGAGACACAACATAAACTATATGTTCTTCATTTTCTTTGTCCTTTTTTCTTCATTTATTCACATTAGTATCCATTATATTATTAAGAACCCTAAATATACTAGGGAAATGCATCTCTGTTATTTTACCAAATAAATACAAATTCCAACTGACGAACTTGAGAATTTCCTCTTAATGTTTTTTTCACTCCAGATTAAATTCCCATACCTCCTCTCCTGATATTTAGTGACTGAAAATAATTTGCCAGGGGGCTTCCTGGCAGCAGTCCAGTGCAAACAACCTAGAGAGCTATAGTTCTTCATTAAAAACAGGCTAATTTAAGCTTAATTATCCTTTGGCTGATCCTCCTGGCTTCAAACTTAATCATTAGTGCCCACAGATATAGCACAACAAAATAAACATTTTCTTTTTCTTAAAGATTTATTTCCCAAACTATTTTTTGATTTAAAAACATGTTGACACCACAACGTAGTAGATTGCATTGTTGTCCCCAATCCTGTACCTTTCTGGCATCAACACTCTTGACATGGCCTCATTGTGGTGGAGTGAACTTTCTCATCCCTTGACTTTGGGCTTGGTCTTGTACTCCCTTTAGTCAGTGTCCTGTGACAAGAAATGACAAAACACCATTTCAGAACCTAGGACTTAAAAAGCATCATCATGGGGGCTTCCCTGGTGGCGCAGTGGTTGAGAGTCCGCCTGCCGATGCAGGGGACACGGGTTCGTGCCCCGGTCTGGGAAGATCCCACATGCCGCAGAGCGGCTAGGCCCGTGAGCCATGGCTGCTGAGCCTGCGCGTCCGGAGCCTGTGCTCTGCAAGGGGAGAGGCCACAACAGTGAGAGGCCCGCCTACCGCAAAAAAAAAAAAAAAAAAGCATCATCATGTTATTCCTTTTGCCCTTATGCCATTGCCATAAGAAAAAGTATATCCTGGTTTACTCAAATTCTGACACCCAATTATGGTTCTAATCACCAATTCCAATTGTGTGTTGGGGAGCAGGGGTTCCCACACCACCAAGCAATTCAGAGGCACCATCTAGGTGTACTACAATTCAACTCAATTTTGACACTATCTAGCCAGAGATAGCATCAGATTCTATAGGTTGAGGGCTCAGTACCACAAGACTGCCCCCACCCGACTTGAGGTGCCAATCACAAATTCAGGTTGTGACCTTGCTTCTGACTGACTGGCTATAGATTGGAGGCTCTAATGGCCCCATTCTTGGGTTCTATTAACTTTCTAAAGCAGCTCACAGAGTTCAGAGAAACATTTTATTTATTAGATTACTAGTTTATTATAAAAGAATATAACTCAGGAATAGCCAGATAGAAGAGATGCATAGGGCGAGGTAGAGAAAGGGCAAGGAGCTTCCATGTGCTCTCCAGGTGCCACTCTCCCTGCATCTCCACCTCTTCACTAACCTGGAAGCTCTCCAGATCCCATCCTTTTGTTTTTTTTATGGAGGTTTTATTACATAGAGATGGTTGATTTATTGGCCATTAGCCATTGATTCAACCTCCAGCCCCTCTCCCATACCTGGAGGTCAGGAGGTGGCACTAAAAGTTCCAACCCTCTAATCACATGGTTCTCATGGCAAACAGCCCCATCCTTAGGTGTTGTTCATAAGTCACCTCATTAACATAACAAAAGACACCTTTATCTCTCTCATCACATAGAAAGTTCCAAGGGTTTTAAGAGCTCTGTGCCAGAAATGGGAATGAAGACCAAATATATATTTCTTATTATAGATCACAATAACACATTAATACACTAGGACAAGGATAAGAGACATATGAGGGAGAGTTGCCCCAGCTGCCTCACAGTTCTGCAGTGATGAGTAGAGCTGTCCTAAGCTGTCTGCACATGAAGAGCGCCACATAAGTAGGCTTCAGCTATAGCAGGAGAATTTCTCTTGACCCATAGATTCACAAGTTTATGAAATTATTGTTATATAAATCATTGAATGTTAGAGTTGTTTGTAAATGGCTAACTCAACAATTACTCAAATCTGCAAACCAAATACTGATTTAGAGTCTTGGATTTTTCTTTTTCTTTCACCTTCTAATGCAATTAGCCATAAGGTGTTTGTTCTACCCCTCTAATGTTTCTGCAATGTCACTTTCTTTCCATTTTCTCTATCATTGCTCTATTCATGCCTTATCATCATGTATCTGAATTATTACAATAACCTTCATACTGGCCTTTAATTTCTTTTCTCTCTAATCCATCTTTCTCAGTGATACCAAAGTGGTATTTTGTTTGTTTTGTTCTCCAAATTACAGATTTGATCATGTCCATCCTTTGCTTGGAAAGCTTAGATTAGTACCTGCTAAATCACAACCACTCTTTCCTCACCTTTCTCATAATGGATTATAGTCACAAATTTTCCTATGGAATCTATAAAGGGCCTTAATATGAGTGTTCGCAACAGCCATTCTCCATCAGCACAAACTGTCTCTTTCTTACCTTTGTAGTAGATGATTTGTCATTGTCCAAACACATGTCTACCATCAAATTCAGACTATGACCCTGAACTATCTCTCCAACATTACTTTCTATTATTCTTTCTCTACCCCACTGAATCTCATATGTTAGCCACAATGAACTAACTTTTTTATTCCCCAAACAAGCTGTTGCTCTCCATAGTAATGCCCAGTCCTCTGGACCTCAAGGTCAAACTGAAAAGGTTCCCTCTCTGTGAAGATTTGTTTGATATCTTCTTACACTCTTATCCCAAGGTCCCACTATTCTGGGTGTCAACAGAACTTTAATCTTGTCATATTGACATCACATTTATTTGTATCACTGTATTTCCTGCTGAAGTGTCTCCTACTTAAAGATAAGAGCCTTTTCCTACTAACCACACCAAGCACGGTACTTGACAATAGGCACAATACAGATTTGATAGATAAACTACTCCTGCAAAACCATCAAAGTAATACTTGAACGTCTGTGGTGCAATATTTTCCTGCTAAACATGATTGTGAAATGGATTTTAGTTTATTTTCTTATTAAAAATTCTTTTCACTTTGAAATTATTTAGAAATCAGACTTGATGAAGGTCCAGGGATACTCTCATAGAGTAGTGTAATTTGTAAAATTAGGTGAGTTTTCAAGATAGACATTACACACGTTAATTAATAACATGTAAGGAGTGCCTGATTTAATAAGACTATTGCTCATGTAAAAGTATTTTAACAAATTATAGTAAGAGAAAACTAATACCAAAAATGTGAATGCAATTATCATTTGACCATTCTTATCCAAAAGTCATAAACATTCAATACTTTATTTATGCAACAGAATGAAGAAAATAATGTTCAGCTTTTGAATTAACAGATATAAGCATTACTATAACAAATTTATAAAAGAAAGGGAAGAAATAGGTCTATCATTTAGTAGGTTAAATATAAAATAAAATAAGCTCACTATTGAATGCACACATGAATCTATAGGTAATAATTATACCAGAAGTAATAGTAAAGCTTAGAATCAGCAAAAAATACTATCTGTGCAGTTACCACCATAGTTTATGGTTCAGAAAACAAAGCATATGATCTCTCAACTTAATTTATGCTCTCCAAATCATTCCTCCACCCTGACAGAATGACCCTATTCCTTAACTCAAAGATTCAGAATCCTGCCTTTCATCTCAAGTAACAGATTTGAAGATAAAATAGTATGTCTTAGAGAATTTGTGAATTAAATTTAAGGTTCTGGGTGATTATTAGAGTACATTGGAGGCTTGAGAATTCAGATAAGGGCCGAACAAAGAGAATAGAGGGTCCATTTCACATCTCTAAGTATAATTGCTTCTGAGATGGTAGGAAAAGAGGAAAGTTTTAAATGTGGTCACCTATTGTAATCACTTTATTCTGAATCATTCATACTTTCTCTCTTGCTTGAAAACAAAGTGTAAATTTCTGCCAACAGGTCTTCAGTCCCCAGAAAAGTGTTTTCCAAAGTGTTGTTCACAAAACAATCCACAATGGCAGGAAAATAAAACAATAAATCTTCTTTTTATGTGTATTTTTTTCTTATCTGCTTTAATTCAAATACTATATTTTGATATGTTTGCAATAAATGTGTATATTTCATCACAACATAGTGGGTATTTTTTCTAAACAAATAAATGTATATTGGAGTATTTCAAGATAGAATATTTTTACATAGAATATGTGATTCCAAAATTTTGGAAGGAATATTCTATGTAAATCACTTAGGTTTAGAAAAAAATTATAAAGTTCTTATTTATATACTTTTTAATCTATAAGCAAGAAATTCATTAAGATTTACTATATGCCATATATGACTATCACTGGAGCCCTCCCTCGATCCCTGTCCTTACTCCTTGATTCAGAAGAGAAAGTGTCACATTTGTTATACAACATATCCTCTGGAAGACAAGGAGAATCTGCACTTGTTTCTAAAACATACTGCAGGTCAAGATGGCGGAGTAGGAGAACGTGGAATTCGCATCTCCTCACAGGTGCAGTAGGGGGACATCAGAGCAGTTCTCACGAGGTGCCTGCTGGGTGCTAGTGGGGGACCTCGGACACCTAGAGGGATGGGAGGGGTCCCTGCACAACCGGCTGGGGTGTGGTGGGGAAGGAGGGGGGGAGGAAAGGTGGAGATGGAACGAGGCCAGCACCCCTGGGGGTTCTGGGGGAGAAGAGAGATTCCAGAACTCAGGGGGACACATTTGCAGCAGGGTGTTTGGCAGGGATGGAGGGGGACCTTCAGGGGTTCAGGGGCTTGTAGGGGAGTGTGGCAACCACTCTGTGGGGGGCAGGATAGAGCAGAGACTGTGGTGTGGTCTGTGACGCAGCCTTGTGAATCCTGGCCTGGATTGTGTCTCCTGGTGGGGAGGGGGGCTAGGTGCCAGAGAGTAGAGTTTGTAGAGTGAACCCAGGAAGGGGACAGCTTTTAGCATTGGGGAGATGGACTGGGGTGGTAGGGAGGCAGGGGTCCAAGGCCAGGAGGGTTGGTGGGGCAGGCCAAGTCCACCAGGAAAGTGGGGAGCCATTGTTGAGTTGCATGTTGGAGGCAGGGCTGCCATTGCAATGTCCTTCCTCTCCCGCAAGCTTGGCCTCCTTAGAAGTGCTAGAGGTGCACGCCCGAGCAAGCTTGCCTGCCCCTTAAGCCCTGGCGAGCCTGCTACAGTCCTGTGTCAGAGCCCTGCCCCTAGAGGGCCTCCTCTGGCTATGTGCATCTCAGGGACCCACATGCCACCCTGGTGGGGTCGCCTCCTGCCAAGCAGGTCCTGAGTCTGGACCCTGCCCCCTCAGGGCCACCAAGGGCCATGCAGATCTCAGAGGCCCACCCACCACCCCTAACAAGGCCTCCTCCTGCTGCTGCATGCCAGGCAGCCCCACCCACACCAAAGTCTTCTCTCACTGCATGGATCCTGGTGGGCCGAAACAACCCCCCCACAAAACCCCCACAGGCTGTGTGGGTCGCAGAGACACATGCACCATGCTGACAGGGCCTCCTCTGGCCTAGCAAGACCCAGGCCTGGTCCCTGCCCCTGAAAAAGCCTCCTCTGGCCACGTGGGTCCAGGCAGGCCAAGCACCATCCCCTTCCAAAGCCTCCTCCAGCTGTGCTGGCCTAGGCAGACATGCCCAGGTAAGCCTGTGCCCCAGCAGGCCTGTGTGGGCACGTGTGATCTGGGACAGCTTCAGGAGCAGACACTGGTGAAAGGAACACACACAGAGGTGGGGCTGACAGAGTTGGTCCAGAGACCTACCTAGAAGCCTCAGAGGCCTTTCCAGGGAAGCAGGGTTGGATGTAGCTCACCATGGGGACAAGGACACTGACAGAGGAAGCACCAGGGGATTTTTACTTTTTTTTTAATTTGGTTTTTAATTTTTTTATTTGGTTTTTATTTTTTGGTTATTTTTTTGGTTTTGTTGTTGTGTTTGTTTTCCACTTCTGGTTTCACTTTTACTTTTATTGTTTCTACTATATTTTTTTATTTTTCTAATTTTATTTTATTTTTTATTGTTTGTTATTGTTCTGCTCTTGTTTGTTGTCTGCCTTTTTCTTCTTCTTCTTCTTCTTTTTTTTTTTTTTTGCCATGCTGCACAGCTTGCAGGGTCTTGGTTCCCAGGCCAGGGATCAGGTCTGAGTCCCTGTGGTGGGAACACCAAGTCCAAGCTGCTGGACTAACAGAGAACTTTAGGCCCCAGGGAATATTAATTGGTGTGATCTCTCCCAGGGGTCTTCATCTTGGCACAAAGACCAGGCTCTATCCAACTGCCTGCAAGCTCCAGTGCTGGATGTCTCAGGCCAAACAACCAGCAAGACAGGAACACAGCCCCACCCACTGAGAGAACTGAGATGACAGAGAAATATGTTACAGAGGAAGGAGCACAGTAAAAACATAAAAGACTAATTAAATGAAGATGAAATAGGCAATCTACCTGAAAAATAATTCAGAGAAATGATACTAAAGATGACTCAAAATCTCAGAAATAGAATAGAGGCACAGAGTGAGGAAATAAAAGAAGTGTGTAAAAAGGAACTAAAAGAACTAAAAAACAAATGAATGGCAATGAACAACAAAATAACTGAAACAAAAAATACACCATAAAGAATCAATAGCTGAATAAGTGAAGCAGAGGAATGAATAAGTGAGCTGGAAGATAGAATGGTGAAAATAACTGCCAAGGAGCAGAATAAAGAAAAAAGAATGAAATGAAATGAGGACAGTGTCAGAGACCTCTAGGACAATGTTAAACATACTAACATTCAAATTATAGGGGTCCCAAAAGAAGAAGAGAAAGAGAAATTGTCTGAGAAAATATTTGAAGAGATTATTGTCAAAAACTTCCCTAACAGGGGAAAGGAAATAGCCACCCAAGTCCAGGAAGTGCAGAGAGTCCTATACAAGATCAACCCAAGGAGAAACGTGCTGAGACACATATTAATCAAACTAAGAAAAAATAAATGCAAAGAAAAAATATTAAAAGCAGCAAGGGAAAAGCAACAAACAACATAAAAGGGAATCCCCATAAGGTTATCAGCTGATTTTTCAGCAGAAAATCTGCAAGCCAAAAGGGAGTGGCAGAACATATATAAAGCGATGAAAAGCAAAAAACCACAACCAAGATTATTCCACCCAGCGAGGATCTCCTTCAGACTTGATGAAGAAATCAAAAATTTTACAGATAAGCAAAAGCTAAGGGAATTCAGCACAACATAACCAGCTTTACAACAAATGCTGAAGGAACTTCTCTAGGCAGGAAACACAAGAGAAGAAAAAGACCTACAACAAAAGCCCCAGAACAATTCAGAAAATGGTAATAGGAACATACATATTGATAATTACCATAAATGTAAATGGACTAAATGCTCCAACCGAAAGACACAGACTGGCTGAATGGAAACAAAAAGAAGACTCCTATATATATTGTCTCCAAAGACCCACTTCGAGCCTAGGGACACATACAAACTGAAAGTGAGGGGGGGGGGGAAGATATTCCATGCAAGTGGAAATCAAAAGAAAGCTGGAGTAGCAATAGACTTTAAAATAAAGACTGTTACAAGAGACAAGGAAGGACACTACAAAATGACCAAGGGATCAATCCAAGAAGAAGACAAAACAATTATAAATATTTACACACCAAATGTAGAAGCACCTCAATATATAAGGCAAATGTTAACAGCCATAAAAGGGTAAATCAACAGTAACAATGTAATACCGGGGGACTTTTAACACCCCACTTACACCAATAGACAGGTCATCCAGACCAAATTAATAAGGAAACACAGCTTTAAAAGACACAATAGACCAGTTAAATTTAATCGATATTTATAGGACATTCCATCCAAAAGCAGCAGAATACACTTTCTTCTCAAGTGCATGTGGAATGTTCTCCAGGATAGATCAAACCTTGATTCACAAATCAAGCCTCAATAAATTTTTTATATATAAATTTATATATTTATTTATTTATTTTTGGCTATGTTGGGTCTCCATTGGTGCATGTGGGCTTTGTCTACTTGCGGTGAGCAGGGGTTACTCTTCATTGAGGTACATGGTCTTCTCATTGTGGTGGCTTCTCTTGTTGTGGAGCATGGGCTCTAGGCACACAGGCTTCAGTAGTTGTGGCATGTGGGCCTCAGTAGTTGTGTCTTGTGGGCTCTAGAGAGCAGGCTCAGTAGCTGTGGTGCACAGGCATAGTTGCTCTGCGGAATGTGGGATCTTCCCAGACCAGGGCTTGAACCCTTGTCCCCTGCATTGGCAGGAGGATTCTTAACCACTGCACCACCAAGGAAGTCCCAAGCCTCTGTAAATTTAAGAATATTAAAATCATATCAAGCATTTTTAATGACCACAAAGCTACAAGATTAGAAATCAATTACAGGAACTTCCCTGGTGGTTCAGTGGTTAAGACTCTGCACTCCCAATGCATCAGCCCCAGGATTGATCCCTGGTCAGGAAACTAGATCCCACATGCTGCAACTAAGAGTTTGCATGTCGCAAATGAAGAGCCCATGTGCTGCAATTAAGATCCAGCACAGCCGAACAAATAAATTAAAAGAAAAAGAAAGAAATCATTTACAGGAAAAAAGCTGCAAAAAACACGACACAAGGAGACTAAACAATATGCTACTAAATAACCAAGATATCACTGATGAAATCAAAAAGGAAATAAAAAAAAATACCTAGAAACAAATGACAATGAAAATATGATGACACAAAACCTATGGGATGTAGCAAAAGCAGTTATAAGAGGGAAGTTTATAGCAATACAAACCTATCTCAAGAAACAAGAAAAATCTCAAATAAACTACTGAACCTTACAGCTAAAGCAATTAGAGAAAGAAGAACAAAAAAAAACCAAAGTTCATAGAAGGAAAGAAATCATAAAAATCAGAGTGGACATAAATGAAATAGAAATGAAGAAAACATTAGCAAAGATCAATGAAACTAAAATCTTGTTCTTTGAGAAGATAAACAAAATTGATAAACCTTTAGCCAGACTCATCAAGAAAAAAGGGAGAGGACACACATAAGTAAAATTAGAAATGAAAAAGAAGAAAATACAACTGACACTGCAGAAATACAACGGATCATAAGAGATTACTACATGCAACTATATGCCAATAAAATGGATAACCTGGAAGAAATTAACAAATTTTAAGAAAGGTACAAACTTCCAAAACTGAGCCAGGAAGAAATAGAAAATATGAACATACCTATCACAAGTAATGAAATTAAAACTGTGATTAAAAATCTTCCAGCAAAGGGGCTTCCCTGGTGGCGCAGTGGTTGAGAGTCTGCCTGCCGATGCAGGGGACGCGGGTTCGTGCCCCGGTCCGGGAGGATCCCACATGCCGCGGAGCGGCTGTGCTTGTGAGCCATGGCCGCTGAGCCTGTGTGTCTGGAGCCTGTGCTCCGCAACGGGAGAGGCCACAGCAGTGAGAGGCCCACGTACTGCAAAAAAAAAAAAAAAAAAAAAAAAATCTTCCAGCAAACAAAAGTCCATACCAGATAGCTTCACAGACAAATTGTATCAAATATTTAGAGAAGAGTTAACACCCATCTTTCTCAAACTCTTCCAAAAAAATGCAGAAAAAGGAATATTCCCAGGCTCATTCTATGAGGACACCATCACCCTGATACCAAAACTAGACAGACATCACAAAAAAAGAAAATTACAGACCAATATCACTGATGAACATAGATGCAAAAATCCTCACCAAATACTAGCAAACAGAATCCAACAACACATTAAAAGGGTCATGCACCATGATCAAATGGGATTTATCCCAGGGATGCAGGGATTCTTCAATATATGTAAATCAACCAGTGTGATACACCATATTAACAAATTGAAGAATAAAAAAAATATGATCATCTCAATAGATGCAGAGAAAAATTCTGACAAAATTCAACACGCATTTATGATAAAAACTTCCCAGAAAGTAGGTGTAGAGGGAGCCAACCTCAACATAATAAAGGCCATATATGACAAACCCACAGCAAACATCAGTCTCAATGGTGTAAAACTGAAAGCTTTTCCTCTAAGATCAGAAAGAAAAAAGGGTGCCCACTCTCACCACTATTATTCAACATTAGTTTTGGAAGTCCTAGCCATGGCAATCAGAGAAGAAAAAGAAATAAAAGGAATCCAAAATGGAAAAGAAGAATTAGTAAAGCTGTCACTGTTTGCAGATGACACGATACTATACATAGAAAATCCTAAAGATGCCACCACAAAACTACTGGTGCTAATCAATGAATTTGGTAAACTTGCAGGATACTAAATAAAGGCACAGAAATCTCTTGCATTCCTATACATTAGCAATGAAAGAACAGAAAAAGAAATTGAGGAAACAATCCCTTTTACCATTGCATCAAAAAGAATAAAATACCTAGGATAAACCTACCTAAGGAGGCAAAAGACCTGTATGCAGAAAACTATAAGTTACTGATGAAAAAAATCAAAGACAACACAAACAGATGGAGAGATATACCATGCTCTTGGATTGGAAGATTCAATATTGTGGAAATGATTATACTACCCAAAGCAATCTACAGATTCAATGCAATCTCTATCAAATTACCAAGGGCATTTTTCACAGAACTGATCAAAAAATTTTACAATTTGTATGGAAACACAAAAGATCCCAAATAGCCAAAGCAATCTTGAGAAAGAAAAATGGAGCTGGAGGAATCAGGCTCCCGGACTTCAGACTGTACTACAAAGCTACAGTAATCGAGGCAGTATGGTACCAGCACAAAAACAGAAATATAGATCAATGGAACAGGATAGAAAGCCCAGAGATAAACCCATGCACCTATGGTCAACTAATCTATGACAAACAAGGCAAGAATATACAATGGAGAAAAGACAATCTCTTCAATAAGTGGTGCTGGGAAAACAGGACAGCTACATGTAAAAGAATGAAATTAGGACACTCCCTAACACCATACACAAAAATAAGCTCCCACTGGATTAAAGTACTAAATGTAAGGCCAGATACTATAAAATTCTTAGAGGAAAACATAGGCAGAACACTCTTTGACATAAATTGCCACAAGATATTTTTTGAACCACCTCCTAGAGTAATGAAAATAAAAACCAAAATAAACAAATGGGACCTAATGAAACTTAAAAGATTTTGCACAGCAAAGGAAACCATAAACAAGACAAAAAGCAACCTTCAGAATGGAAGAAAATATTTGCAAATGAAGCAATTGACAAAGGATT
Organism: Mesoplodon bidens; assembly: GCF_964165515.1. Classification (NCBI taxonomy): domain Eukaryota; kingdom Metazoa; phylum Chordata; class Mammalia; order Artiodactyla; family Ziphiidae; genus Mesoplodon; species Mesoplodon bidens. The sequence continues at coordinate 35,730,528 of NC_138173.1, read as the reverse complement.
AATCTACAAAATATATAAACAACTCATGCAGCTCAATATAAAAAAAAATCAAAAAATGGGCAGAAGACGTAAATAGACATTTCTCCAAAGAAGACATACAGATGGCCAAGAGGCACATGAAAAGCTACTCAACATCACTAATCATTAGAGAAATGCAAATCAAAACTACAACGAGGTACCACCTCACACCAGTCAGAATGGCCATCATCAAAATATCTACAAACAACAAATGCTCGAAAGGTTGTGGAGAAAGGGAACCCTCTTGCACTGTTGGTGGGAATGTAAATTGATAGAGCCGCTATGGAGAACAGTATGGAGGTTCCTTAAAAAACTAAAAATAGAACTACCATATGACCCAGGAATCCCATTCCTGGGCATATATCTGGAGAAAACCATAATTCCAAAAGATACATGCACCACAATGTTCATTGAAGCACTATTTACAATAGCCAGGACATGGAAACAACCTAAATGTCCATCAGCAGAGGAATGGATAAAGAAGATGTGGTACATATATACAATGGAATATTACTCATCCATAAAAAGGAACGAAAATGTGCCATTTGCAGAGACTTGGATGGACCTAGAGACTGTCCTACAGAGTGAAGTAAGTCAGAAAGAGAAAAACAAATATTGTATATTAATGCATATATGTGGAATTTAGAAAAATGGTACAGATGAACATATTTGTAAAGCAGAAATAGAGACACAGATGTAGAGAACGAGTATATGGATGCCAAGGGGTGCTGGGATGGACTGGAACACTGGAATTGACATATGTACACTACTGTGTGTGAAGTAGATGGCTGGTGAGTGCCTACTGTATATCACAAGGGAAAAAATAAAGGTACAATCCGTTTGCAGGACATATATTAAGTTAACCTTAAAAATGCAATCCAATACACATTAGGTGCAGACAAATTCTGTTTGATTCCACTTATACATGGTGTCTAGAATAGTAAAATTCATAGAGTCAGAAAGTATGTTGGTAGATGCCAGGGGCTGGGGCGGGGTGGGTGGGGTGACTGGGGAGTTAGTGTTTAAAGGGGACAGAGTTTCAGTTTAGGAAGGTGAAAAATTTCGGAGATGGATGATGGTGAGAGTTGCACAACAATGTGAAAGTTAGTATGACTGAACTGTACAGTTATGGTTAAAATAGTATGTTTTATATTATGTGACTTTTATCACAATAAAAAATCATTTAAAAAAATAAATAAAACATACTGTAACATACTATAGTCTTAGGATGCATGGATAAGTTGGTTTATAGATCATATTATTTAGTATTAACTAAACAAATCCTTACAAAAGTGAACAAGTGGCTTCTCCTCAGAAGCACAGGAAAAACAAGAAATTGGCAATCTTGGTATTTTGCCAAGTACAAGCAAAATTAAGAAACTGGCAGAATTAATATTCTTATACCCCTGGCATGACTGTACCATCTGTTCCATAGCAACATATAGACAATGGCCATCTAAGCCGATATGACAAGAAAAAAGAAGGATCTTCCAAATTATTGATGGATCTTCCAAATTACTGACTGTTTAATGCATGTCACAAATCCATATTACTAATGAGAAACTGTGCCCTAAATTTATGTTACACTCTGAAATATTATCTTTTTTCAGCCTCACTGTATACTCTTCTAATTTATAAATTATATGTCTGAAAATGTACATAATTATATACATACATAAATAAATATGTGTAAATAAATGGCTATGATTACATAAATAGTATGCATCAAAATATATTTATTATTGGGAATGTGTGCTTTAAAATTCTTAGTAGATAAGAATGTAAAATTTAAAATTTGAATACTACAACTCTAGAGAATATAAAACTGTGCTTTAATGTTCTTTAAAGAGCTACTATATCAATAGTTACCTTTATAAACCATGTAAGTATGTGACTGATAAAATATTCTATAGTGCTCTTTTGATTTGGACTGGAACAGTGCTTATTTACCTTTGCCATTCAGTTTTTCTGGGGGTTGAATAGGTCGTCTAGCAAGTCCAACTCATATGCATTGAAACCTACAAAGAACATAGTAATACTGACAGATATCATTTATGAGTATAGTTCTTGACCTCCAAGAACTGACAGTCAAGTCAGTTGACAGGAAAAAAACATAATTAAGATAATATTTAAATGGTAAAATTTTAAACATTATTTTATACATTAAGGAAATTTTTAAAGTAAGATAAAAGAATAGAATTGAATTGAGTTGCCAGACTGCAATAATTTTTAATTTTTCATACTATAAAAAACAGAAATTATGAAGACATCTATCTTCTTATTTCACATGAAATTAAATGATTAAAAAAATTACATAGATTTTGTCTTCTCTGGAAAACTTCTAGGACTAAGTTTTACTACAAAATCGTTAACTTATAAAAGATAACGATACAATGAATGTTATTTTGGAATAGTGAAAAACACTTGGCTCAGAAAATGAAATGAATTTTAAACTGTGCTATTAAAGAATATAATTTTGCCATCAAAATGAATGTTTCCTTAATTCATAAGGTTGTTTGTGAAGCACTCTCTCTAAATGAATTCTAATTTTTTTTCTTCAGTGGAGGAAGGGTTTGTTTGACAATCTAGAAAAAGGGCATGATAAACATCTCAATAATATTTCCAAAACGTGTACACTTTCTAGATGCTATTTTTGTTACCAGACCCTTCATGGCCCTCCTAAAACCAAGTCCTGTGTGGTCATAAATCATTTCCAATTTGGGTATAGATATTTTTCACTCCTACATGTGCCACTCTACTCTAGTGGGAAACTTTTCATAATGTGTCCAGTGTGTGTTTTTATTCTGTGTTACGTGCATATGGGGCACAAAGTACAGTTTAAAAAAATGAAATAAAGACATTCTCTTATATCAACAACCTTTTCTTAAAGTACTGGCAATTAGTACCAAAGATTACATCAACTTCATAAAATTCAGACAGTTAAAGTAAAGCACAATATACAATAAGCCACATTACTGAATGAGCCAGTAATGTTAGAGAAAGCAGATAACTCTTCATGATTTAAAATTTGAGTGTTCCTTAGTGGAACATTCCCACTTTTCTCAGCCTCCTTCTTTTATTTAAAAGCCCAAATTTAGTTACTGCACTGCCTATTAACAACTAAAGGAAAGAGTAGGGAAAGAAAGTAAAGGAAGTAAAACTCATATCAGTAGAAGTACATATTGGCAATTCTCATTTAAAAACTGGGTAAGAAGAGTTATTGAAATACTGTGCTAAATTGAGATTTGGGGTTTATCTCTTTGTCCATGATGACATAATTCTTATGCTCAAATAATAGAAATCAAGCTTTCTCAGTTCATTGTTGTCTGGTGGGATTATAGAAGGAAAACTTTACATTAATCACAATATAAATGTGTGCTTGCCTCCAAAATCATTTAGGATGGTGGCATAACCTAGAGGGCATCAGGTGAGGATGAGGGACCAAGTTTGCAGGCCCAGACAGGACCCAGAGGAGAATTATCTCTAACACTGAGGAATAAACATGTTTCAAGGGCAGAATCCCAGGCATCAGGCTTATTTAGTCTCAGATGTTGCATGTAGAATCCCCACCCTGCATAGAAGATGCAGCTGTTGGCACCAGCAGTTCTAACTGCCCTCTCTTGATCCTCTCATCATGACTCTACAGTCAAGTAGACATAGAACAAGCACACTGAACACTTTTGCCCTAGAGTTCCATGAGGAGTGCAATCCCGCCTCTCATTCTCCATCATCCCTCCTTGTTTCATTGTTCTCCATGACACTTAATATCATCTGCTTTACTTAGTTTTTCCTTTGTTTATTGTTCATCTCCCCCTTTAAAATGTAAGCTTCAGGAGGATAGCGGTTTGTCTTCATATTCACTGCTGTATGCCCTGTACCCAGTTCAGGTCCCAGCATATAGTGGGTGTTAAATAAATATTTGTCACATGTGGATGGGTAACCCATTGTCCACCTCTCTGCCTACAAGCCCAGAGGATTACTTGAGCCACACTGACATCACAGGTGTCATTCAAGTGCCTTCTCCACAATTACAGTCTGCAGAGGTCTAGCTGACAGGAAATACTGGATGGGGAGCTCCTCCTTTTCCTACCTCCCCAGATCTCAGTAAAAGAGCACGAGAAGGGAGGAGCGTCAAGATGGCAGAAGAGTAAGATGTGCAGATCAACTTCCTCCCAACAAATACATCAGAAATACATCTACCTGTGGAACAACTCCTACAGAACACCTACTGAACGCTGGCAGAAGACCTCAGACGTCCCAAAAGGCAACAAACTCCCCACATACCTGGGTAGGGCAAAAGAATAAAGAAAAAACAGAGACAAAAGAATAGGGATGGGACCTGCACCAGTGGGAGGAAGCCGTGAAGGAGGAAAGCTTTCCACACACTAGGAAGCCCCTTAGCGGGCGGAGAATGCAGGTGGCGGAAGGGGGAAGCTCCAGAGCCGAGGAGGAGAGAACAGTAACAGGGGTGCGGAGGGCACAGCGGAGAGATTCCCACACGGAGGATCAGTGCCCACCAGCACTCAACAGCCCGAGAGGCTTGTCTGCTCACCCGCCACGGCGGGTGAGGACTGGGAGCTGAGGCTTGGGCTTCAGAGGTCAGATCCCAGGGAGAGGACTGGGGTTGGCAGCGTGATCACAGCCTGAAGGGGGTTAGTGCACCACAGCTAGCAGAGAGGGAGTCAGGGAAAAAGTCTGTAGCTGTCAAAGAGACAGAGATTTTTTCTTGCCTCTTTGTTTCCTGGTGAGTGAGGAGAGGGGATTAAGAGCACAGCTTAAAGGAGCTCCAGAGAAGGGTGCAAGCCACGGCTATCAACGCAGACCCCAAAGACGTGCATGAAACGCTAAGGCTGCTGCAGCCACCAAGAAGCCTGTGTGAAAGCACAGGTCACCATTCACATTTCTCCTCCTGGGAGCCTGTGCAGCCCAAGACTGCAAGGGTCCCGTGATCCAGGGACAACTTCCACATGAGAATGCATGGCACACCACAGGCTGGTGCAACGTCACTCTGGCCTCTGCTCAGACTCTCTCTGCATCCATACCCCCCTCCCCCCCTGGCCTGAGTGAGCCAGAGGCCCAGAATCAGCTGCTTCCTTAACTCCGTCCTGTCTGAGCAAAGAACAAACACAAGCTTTAAATGATAAACAAGATGGACTTAATTGATATTTATAGGACACTCCATCCAAAAACAACAGAATACACATTCTTCTCAACTGCTCATGAAACATTCTCCAGGATAGATCATATCTTGGGTCACAAATCAAGCCTTGGTAAATTTAAGAAAATTGAAATTGTATCAAGTGTTTTTTCTGAACACAACGCTATGAGACCAGATATCAATTACAGGAAAAACTCTGTAACAAATACAAACACATGGAGGCTAATAAACACACTACATAATAACGAAGTGATCACTGAAGAAATCAAAGAGGAAATCAAGAAACACCTAGAAACAAATGACAATGAAAACACAATGACCGAAAACCTAGGGGATGCAGCAAAAGCAGTTCTAAGAGGGAAGTTTATAGCAATACAATCCTTAAGAAACAAGAACATCTCAAATAACTAACCTAACCTTACACCTAAAGCATTTAGAGAAAGGAGAACAAAAAAAACCCCAAAGTTAGCAGGAGGGAAGAAATCATAAAGATCAGGTCAGAAATAAATGAAAAAGAAATGAAGGAAACACTAGCAAAGATCAATAAAACTAAAAGCTGGTTCTTTGAGAAGATAAACAAAATTGATAAACCATTAGCCAGACTTATCAGGAGAAAAAGGGAGAAGATTCAAATCAATAGAATTAAATTTGAAAAAGGAGAAGTAACAACTGACACTGCAGAAATACAAAGGATCATGAGAGGTTACTACAAGCAGCTATATGGCAATAAACTGGACAACTTGGAAGAAATGGACAAATTCTTAGAAATGCACAATCTTCGGAGACTGAACCAGGAAGAAATAAAAAATGAACAGACCAATCACAAGCACTGAAATTGAAACTGTGATTAAAAATCTTCCAACAAACAAAAGCTCAGGACCAGATGGCTTCACACAAATTCTATCAAACATTTAAAGAAGAGCTAACACCTATCCTTCACAAACTCTTCCAAAATGTAACAGAGGGAGGAACACTCGCAAACTCATTCTATGAGTCCACTATCACTCTGATAGCAAAATGAGACAAAGATACTGCAAAAAAAGAAATCTACAGACTAATATCACTGATGAACATACATGCAAAAATCCTCAACAAAATACTAGCAAACAGAATCCAACAGCACATTAAAAGGATCATACACTATGATCAATTGGGGTTTATCCCAGGAATTCAAGGATTCTGAAATATATGCAAATCAATCAACTTGATACACCATATTAAAAAATTGAAGGAGAAAAACCGTATGATCATCTCAATAGATGCAGAAAAAGCTTTCAACAAAATACAACACCGATTTATGATAAAAACCCTGCAGAAAGTAGGCATAGAGGGAACTTTCCTCAACATAATAAAAGCCATATATGACAAAACCACAGCCAACATCATCCTCAATGGTGAAAAACTGAAACCATTTCCACTAAGATCAGGAGCAAGACAAGGTTGCCCACTCTCACTACTATTATTCAACATAGCTTTGGAAGTTTTTGCCACAGCAATCAGAGAAGAAAAAGAAATAAAAGGAATCCAAATTGGAAAAAAAGAAGTAAAGCTGTCACTGTTTGCAGATGACATGATACTATACATAGAGAATCCTAAGTATGCTACCAGAAAACTACTAGAGTTAGTTAATGAATCTGGTAAAGTAGCATGATACAAAATTAACACACAGAAATCTCTTGCATTCCTATACACTAATGAGGAAAAATCTGAAAGTGAAATTAAAAAAACACTCCTATTTACCACTGCAACAAAAAGAATAAAATATCTAGGAATAAACCTACCTAAGGAGACAAAAGACCTGTGTACAGAAAATTATATGACACTGATGAAAGAAATTAAAGATGATACAAATAGATGGAGAGATATTGGATTGGAAGAATCAACATTGTGAAAATGACTCTATTACCAAAAGCAATCTACAGATTCAAGGCAATCCCTGTCAAACTACAACTGGCATTTTTCACAGAACTAGAACAAAAATTTCAAAATTTGTATGGAAACAAAAAAGACACCGTATAGCCAAAGCAATCTTGAGAAAGAAAAACGGAGCTGGAGGAATCAGGCTCTATGACTTCAGACTATATTACAAAGCTGCAGTAATCAAGACAGTATGGTACTGGCCCCAAAACAGAAATATAGATCAATGGAACAGGATAGAAAGCCCAGAGATAAATCCACACACATATGGTCACCTTATCTTTGATAAAGGAGGCAAGAATATACAGTGGAGAAAAGACAGCCTTTTCAATAAGTGGTGCTGGGAAAACTGGACAGCTACATGTAAAAGAATGAAATTAGAACACTCCCTAACACCATACACAAAAATAGACTCAAAATGGATTAAAGACCTAAATGTAAGGCCAGACACTATAAAACTCTTAGAGGAAAACATAGGCAGAACACTCTTTGACATAAAGCACAGCAAGGTCCTTTTTGACCCACCTCCTAGAAGAACAGAAATAAAAACAAATATAAACAAATGGGACCTAATGAAATTTAAAAGCTTTTGCACAACAAAGGAAACCATAAACAAGATGAAAAGACAACCCCCAGAATGGGAGAAAATATTTGCAAATGAAGCCACTGACAAAGGATTAATCTCCAAAATTTACAGCAGCTCATGCAGCTCAATAACAAAATAACAAACAATCCAATCTAAAAATGAGCAGAAGACCTAAATAGACATTTCTCCAAAGAGGATATACAGATTGCCAACAGACACATGAAAGAATGCTCAACCTAATTAATCATTAGAGAAATTCAAATCCAAGCTACAATGAGATATCCTCTCACACCAGTCACAATGGCCGTCATCAAAAAATCTACAAACAATAAATGTTGGAGAGGGTGTGGAGAAAAGGGAACCCTCTAGCACTGTTGGTGGGAATGTTAATTGATACAGCCACTATGGAGAACAGTATGGAGTTTCCTTTATAAAACTAAAAATAGAACTACCATACGACCCAACCATCCTACTACTGGGCATATCCCCTGAGAAAACCATAATTCAAAAAGAGTCATGGGGCTTCCCTGGTGGCGCAGTGGTTGAGAGTCCGCCTGCCGATGCGGGGGACACGGGTTCGTGCCCCGGTCCTGGAGGATCCCGCATGCCGCAGAGCGGCTGGGCCCGCGAGCCATGGCCGCGGAGCCTGTGTGTCCGGAGCCTGTGCTCCGCAATGGGAGAGGCCACAGCGGTGGGAGGTCCGCGTACCGCAAAAAAAAAAAAAAAAAAAAAAAAAAAGAGTCATGTACCAAAATGTTCATTGCAGCTCTTTTTACAATAGCCAGGACATGGAAGCAACCGAAGTGTCCATCATCGGATGAATGGATAAAGAAGATGCGGCACATATATACAATGGAATATTTCTCAGCCATAAAAAGGAACGAAACTGAGTTATTTGTAGTGAGGTGGTTGGACCTAGAGACTGTCATACAGAGTGAAGTAAGTCAGAAAGAGAAAAACAAATACCATATGTTAACACATATATATGGAATTAAAAAGAAAATTGTCATTAAGAACCTAAGGGCAAGACGGGAATAAAGATGCAGACCTACTAGAGAATGGACTTGAGGATATGGGGAGGGGGAAGGGTAAGCTGTGACAAAGTGAGAGAGTGGCATGGACATATATTCACTACCAAACATAAAATAGATAGCTAGTGGGAAGCAGCCGCATAGCACAGGGAGATCAGCTCGGTGCTTTGTGACCACCAGAGGGGTGCGATAGGGAGGGTGGGAGGGAGGGAAATTCAAGAGAGCAGAGTTATGGGGACATACGTATATGTATAACTGATTCACTTTGTTATAAAGCAGGAACTGACACACCATTTTAAAGCAATTATACTCCAATAAAGATGTAAAAAAAAAAAAGGGCAATGGAAAATGAAGTCACGTTAAAAATTCGAAAGTAAAGTAGAAGCCATAATATCTGCTTATTCTTGTTCCAGTCTTAACTCATCTTGGAACAAAGTAGTTGCCTACAGGGGAACCAAAAAACCTTGATAAAGGCTTGATGATCCAAACACAACACTGAAGGCTCAAGATGGTGCCTTGGTTCCCCACTGCCATCGTTTCCAATGACAAACAGAAGTGCTGTCCCATACTTCTCATGGGCACTGTCTTGTTTATTCTCACAACCCTCCTTAGTTAAGCATTACTGTCAGTTTCAGCTGGGGAAACCAATGTCTAGAGAGACTGGTTGTAGCTGGAAATTAAACCTTGCCTCATCTCTCACTGCTCATCCTCTCACATGTTACACTGTAGTCTCAACTGCTTACAGCTCCTGGGGTGTTAAGTTCTTTTATTCTTTCCATCTATCAGAGGGATATCGAGCCCCATGAGGCTCAAGTGGTTTGCTCAGAACAACACAGTGGGGAGGTGGGAGAGCTGTGACTCCAAACTCACACTCTTAACCACTTCACTACACTGGTTCCTACTGTCTCCTCATACAGAAGCTGGCAAAAAGAATACAACATACACTTGTACAGCATATTAAAATTACAAAACCTTCTCACACAACATTATCCTATTCTGTTTGAACAACTCCTACAGTCATTTTGTTGGACCAGAGATGAAAGTATAATAAAATGATTATGCATGAAGCCTCAAACTTAACCTTTCATAGAATAAACAGAAAAGGCAGCTGAAGTAATTGTAACTATTTTCCTCCTTCTGTATGGACTGGCAGAAGCTGGAGACCATTGTGGATCAACTAGGAAACTTCTCTAATCCCTCCTTATTTTCTCTCAGCTTTTTGGCAGTTTCACATTCATAGTGGACCAATTGGTCTCCTGAGTTCTGGATAAAATGTAATTTAACTAGGAACTTTTCATACACACACTCTTTTTCTACATTGAATTATACTAGGCTAGATCCAGGCAATACCAAGTGCCAATGAAAAAGTCACCTTTGTCTTAAGACTTTTAGCTGGTGCTTTTCATGTGTCAAAATGCTCTCTTCATGTAGCATAGGTACTTACGATTTTTCATAGATTGGGTAATGGTGGAGTTGGGGTTTATTCTCATAATTACAACCCTAGGATTCACCTTTCAGAGTGGTGCCATTGGAAAGAGTTCATGCAACCCTATAAGTATTAAATCAAGCCTGGATGATGTCCTAAGAATACTGATTATTTCTATAATTATAAGTCAGCACCTACCATGAAGAGGGGTTCAAAATATGCAAAAAATGTATCTGGGCAGCTGAAGCCCATCTGCCAAAACACAGAGCCCTGAGCTGCTGTGGTGCTTGGTCCTTTTTCACTGTGTGTGCATCTCCACAGATGTGAAATTATGTTATGATCAATGGATACTGCTTAGCAAATGATTTTGTTGTCTATTTAGCATGAGTCTGAGCAAGAAGACAGTCACTCTGAGGCCGACAGTGCCAAGCCCACAAAAGAGATCCTTGTGACAGGAACAAAAAATGCCTAGTTGGTCCAGGCCTCCATGGGTACTGACTGGGCTGTAATGTGGTTTCTGGAATCAGTCTCATGGGCACTAAATGTCTGACAGAGGAGGGCACATGGTCGCAAAGGAGAGCACCCATGTTACTAAGCTGTCAGGATAGTTATCAAAGAGCAAGGAGGTAGGCGTTTCATCTTTAGGGAGTCAGACCTTGGTTTAAAATCACCTGTGAGGTGCCTGTTGTGGTATTTTTTGCATGGGGATTACCATCTGGTGCTTCTTACATTCCCCTCCCCTGCAACTACACTCCAGACTTGTAATTGTAATTCCCAGAGCAAACCAACCTCTCTTTACTCCTTGACTTTTACATGTACTGGTTTCTGTCTGTGGAATTTTCTTTTCCACCCCATACATACCCCTGAGTCAAGACCTTCATCCTGCAGGTCTTGACTTTGAGATCATTTCCTTGATAAAGCTTTTCAGGACCACGTGATGCCCACAAGATTGGGGGAAGGAAATTACATTCTATATTCTAATTATCTGTTTGATGCCTCTCTCCACCAGTGGGTTCTAATTGAGGGATTGTGTCAGGTTTACCATTACTTCCTCAGAGTTTAACATGAAACCCTCCTACACTGTTGGTGGGAATGTAAATTGGTGCAGCCACTATGGAGAACAATATGGAGATTCCTTAAAAAACAAAAATAGAGCTAACTTATGATCCAGGAATCCCACTCCTGGGCATACATCTGGAGAAAACAAATTCAAAAAGATACTTACACTACAATGTTAATTTACAATAGCCAGGACATGGAAGCTCACTAAATTTCCATTGACAGATGAATGGAGAAAGAAGATGTGGTGTATATATACAATGGAATATTACTCAGCCATAAAAAAGAATAAAAGAATGCCATTTGCAACAACATGGATGGACCTAGAGATTATCATATTAAGTGAAGTAATTCAGACAGAGAAAGACAGGCATCATACAATATCATTTATGTGTGGAATCTAAAAAATGATACAAATGGCCTTATTTACAAAACAGAAATAGACTCACAGACATAGAAGACAAACTTGTGGTTACCAAAGAGGATAGTGGGGGGTGGGGGGAGTGAGAGATAAATTAAGAGTTTGGGACTACCATACACACACTACTATATATAAAATAAGTAAACACCAGGACCTACTATATAGCACAGGGAACTATACTCAATATCTTATAATATCCTATAATGGAAAATAATCTGAAAAAGAACATATATATATATATATATATATATATATATATACACACATATATATATCTGAATCACTTTGCTGTACACTTGAAACTAACACAACATTGTAAATTAACTATACTTCAATTAAAAAAAACATGGGGCCTAGCACATAGTAGTAATTCAACAAATACTTAAAGGACAACTGAATAAAATAAAGAGAAAACTTAATTGGTCATAACATACATCATTCTTTCTAGGGACACTAAGACTTTTGCTAAAGCAAATAGGCAGAGAAATCAGTTGATGAACTCCATGTGGTTGAAGCAGAGATCTATATATCTTTTGAAATCTAAACTTAGAACAGTAAGGCTGAAACCTCCCTGCAGTTAGAAGATCAGCATGGATAAAAATAATATCAGAAATAATCAGCCTGGGGTAAACGATAGTGAGAAGCTGAACTGGGAAATACAAGTTGGAGAAAAAAACTAGGTTTATGGAAAAAGGAATGAATTCAAACTTATAAAAAAAAATAATAAGCTTTAGGCTCATTGTGAAGAGCTTTACCAACAACAGGAAAACATTGTAATACATACCTTATAATAATACACATATCCAACTATTCTTAAGTTGACAGATAGTCATTGAAATATATGTACATTTTATCCCATTATCAAAAAATCATTTTGTGGCCCTTATATAGTGCCAAGTAGAAATGATCACTTTACATTTTAATTAAAAAAAAATTACCCAAACCAAGTATATTCAGCAGATAATATTTTTTTGTAAGCCAGTTTCTATGCCAAGCTCTAATTAGACATCTCATTAAATCCCACTGACAACTCTGTGAAATGGGTGTAACCACCACTTAGAAGAATTTCCTCTTAATTATTCAGTGAGTAAGCAGTAGGACTCTGACTCAAGTTTAAGTGTGTCTGATCAGAAGTCCATGCTCTTAATCACTGATCTCTGTCCAAACTGGCATATGTGGGGCTTCCCTGGTGGCGCAGTGGTTGAGAGTCCGCCTGCCAATGCAGGGGACGCAGGTTCGTGCCCCAGTCCGGGAAGATCCCACATGCCGCAGAGCAGCTGGGCCCGTGAGCCATGGCCGCTGAGCCTGCACGTCCGGAGCCTGTGCTCTGCAACGGGAGAGGCCACAGTAGTGAGAGGTCCACGTACCGAAACAAACAAACAAACAAACAAACAAAAAACTGGCATATGTGTCACTAAAATATTTAGGTAAAGCAGGTAAGTATGTCCTACCAAGTGGCATAAACATTTATTTGAACCAGCCCTTATATGTTCAGAACATAAAACACTGAATTTGTAGTGTTCAAGGGCAATGTTATCTGACTCCAAATTCTAAGCCAAGAAAATCAGTGGCAAAAGTTACCTTCTGGCCAAATAAGAGAGATGATTCATTTTGTTTTGACTGCTTCTTTGGCTGAGAATCCTGATTCATGAAAGTGAATTAATGCAAATTATAGGCATAAACATTAAGAACTCAAGAGATAATGTTAGGGGAAATCAAATTCTAATAATAGCTGAGAATTTTTTGTTAGGGTCTCTCAGAAAATGCATGTTTAGTTCCCAATTCAATATTTTTTTTAAGATATGCCTTACTGACAATTCTCTGAATAGTTTCTAGAAATATTTACAATCTGAGGAATGGAATCTCAATATTACAAATCTACTCAAGATGATTATTTGATTTTCCTTAGTATTGTTAAGCATGCTATGTGTGACTAATTTCCTAAAAGTAACATTGCCCAAAAGAAAAACTAGGCACATATATTCAAACTCACTTCTTAGTTCATTTTAACTTCTTAGTTAAATTTAGTAACTCTCCTGAGGAATGTCTAATATTTGATTTCCAGTTACTAGATGTTCTTTTGTTTCTTATGATGTGATCTTTTTGGAGTTCTAACTGGTTACTTAAGAAGATCCATGATTAGCTTCATATTTTGTGATCTCACTAGTCTTCTATTTCTTTCTACTCTCTCCACAGAGCTCTAAGATGAGTTAATTTCATGGAACATTATTGAATGCAATCAGAAAGAAGGATTCTTATGGGGAAAGGGTTAATAATAATACCTTTTCCTATTTATAGGTCAAGCCATCAAAGTCAAAACTCATCTTCATCAAAGAATACAAATTGACTACTTAAGTAGCATGCACTGTCTCATGTAACTCAAAAGCTTATAAACCAAATCTCCCCAGTGCTTATATTCTAAAACCAATAATATACAGTATTTTAAAACTTTATAAATCTATCAGCTACTTTTATACAAGCCTCCTAAATTATAGGTATAATTGGTAGGCAGACAGTGAATAGAATGAATTAACTCTTACATTGAACAAATTTAAATATTTTTTGAATTGGTGCATATCTGAAACTAGCACGGCATCGTGGATCAACTATACTCCAATATTTTTTTTAATTGGTGCATAAAGTGCCAGAATCACAATGACATTTATATGGTTTTGTACAGTTCCACAGTGCTATCCAGAATATCATCTTGGCCTTGGAAGATTGCTATAGGCATTTATATCCCAACTATTTCTCTTCAGCACAAGGGCAATGGTCAGAAGTATCCTAGGAAGGATCCCTGACTATTCAGGAGTTCACAGAATTCGACAGGGCCAGGGCAATTGATAAAACATTTCTCAGGTGTTGATGATACCCCTGGTTAAATTTAACCTTTAGAACACACTTGTTGGTGGAAACATTATTTCTTAGTTCCTGAGACACTAACAGGTGTCCTCCTTCTCCCAGAATACACCAAGAAATCTAATCCCAGCGGTCCCTGTTGCTAAAAGTAAATGTGGCCTATTGTTCATTTTCCCATAGTCATCAGTGACATTCCATCCAGGATTGGTGATACACAAAGTGCTGTGACACATACTATGTAGAAAAAGGTAATTTATTGGCCCGTGATCCTTCAATTCTCTGGTTTAATGTTGAGCCTATACTGCACTTTTAAGACACAACCTTCAACAAATCCACATACATCACTCTTTCTATAGTTAGAAGACAAAATATCAATATGAGTCATACATCTCACACATATCACAAAGCTACTATATTGCCTCAAAAATGCAATTCCCCCAATACTGTTAAACACAATCCCAAGTAGTCAAAGCAGTCTTACCCATACAAAATCTAACAAGAGGGCTTCCCTGGTGGCGCAGTGGTTGAGAGTCCGCCTGCCGATGCGAGGGATGCGGGTTCGTGCCCCGGTCCAGGAAGATCCTACATGACGTGGAGCAACTGGGCCCGTGAACCATGGCCGCTGAGCCTGCGCGTCCGGAGCCTGTGCTCCACAACGGGAGATGCCACAACAGTGAGAGGCCCACGTACCACAAAAAAAAATAATAATAATCTAACAAGAACTCTGCAAGGAAATGTCTATGCCATGCACTGACTTGTGGTCTTGCTTTACCTAATTCTCTTAATCAGTAACAAGAAAGCAGGAGTCTTATCTATCTGGCTTGTACATCACTCTTTACACACTGTTTAGCACAATGCAGGCACTGTTTTGAAGGCTTTCAAGAACTTCTACTGCTACCACTACCACCATGACAATGTACCTTGAAGGATGATAGTGAAGTTGCTGAGGTCACCAAAGTCCAAGGAAGGACAACATAAACGATCACAAAATTCTCTTAACTGTGGATGGTTGCAGTGCTTGCTTTATTTGCACACCAGTTTGGATGTTCATAGGTGAGAGATTCCCAAAGCAATACTTGAAACTATAGGTCTCCTACCCTGTCCTGCCTACCACCACAGTTCAGTGAAAGTCTAACAAACTACTCTCCTTGAGCTCTCTTGCTGTGTCACACTGTTTGACTAACTGCCCACTCTAAGTCAAATATCCCCTGCAAGAGTCAAATATCCCCTTGCCAGGATACCACTAGTTGTCAAAAAATTAATAAAAATTTTATTTGTATCTTTTCAATGTCTTACTAGTAGAGGGATGGTAGAAGTTTGTCAGAATAAGGCACTTAGACATCTGGGCTTTTGTAAAGTTGACCTGGTCAGATTTTGAAACTGATACACTTTCAGTACATGCTGCTGTAATTGAGTGCCAGTCTGAACATTCAATATTTCTAGCGCAGCCAAACATATATTGGATAAATGGATGAATGAATGAATGAATGAATGATGCAATCAGAGGGCCAATGTGGCCAGAAACTAGAAAAGATCCTTTTTTGTTGCTCTCTCTGCCTCTGTCAATCTTTACTGCATATTTTTGCCTTATAACCTCTTTATAACATCCCTGAGACTGCCCTACAGAAAAACCCAGATTATCTTCCCAAAACTTGTAAATGCCAAGCTTTGGTTACACCATATACCATTTATCTTCTCAGGAAATGGAAGAATCCCCCAGGGCCATATATCCACATATACATGATAGAGGGGCAAACCTTCCAGGAGATCAATCCATATATCTGACTGCTTTGTAAGGGATTTACTAAGTGCAAAACAAATCATTCTTGGCGCCTGACTTTTGAAACATTTCCCTTTGTGTTTACAGAGTGCAGTCACCCAGCCACTTGCATTCTGAGACATGAAGTTTTGCAGATGGTCTAGTGTGTACTCACTAAGAGGGTCTTCCCCATTAACTCCTCAGCCCCAAACACATGCTGTTCCTGAGTCTGTTCTGGGCAATAATCTCATGGCCTAGCAATAGCCTAGTAGAATTAGTATTAGGTGCTTGACTTAGCGCTAAAAGATTTAGAAATATATTAACAGAAGTTCTACTAAAATGGGCCATCTGCAGAGCCTGAATGTACAGGCTTTAAGGGGGAAAAAAACTCACAGTAAAAGAGCAGTGTTTGCAAAAGAGAAAGTTTCAGGAAGCAGCTTCTGCCTAGTATACTATCTCTAGCTTTGTATTCCTATACTGTTTTGTTTGGGGTTTTTTGGTAATTACTTGATGTCTTTTTTTTGTAATTGAAGCATACTTGATTTACAATGTTGTGTTAATTTCTGCTGTAAAGTGATTCAGTTATTCATATATATACACATTCTTTTTTATGTTCTTTTCCATTATGGTTTATCTCAGGATATTGAACATAGTTCTCTGTGCTATACAGTAGGACCTTGTTGTTTATCCTTCCTATGCTGTTTTAAGTTGAGTTCCTTGAAAACAGCCTCTGAGTTAAAAATTAGAGGACATTACTTTATTAGGGAGAACTCTCAGATGGATAAAAGAGTATGGAAAGCAGGATTTGATAGAGGGAGAAATTGAATTTAAAAAGCAGTTGGAGCCAAGATCTCAGTCAATCCCCTAAGGAAGTCTGGAGCTGGATAGGCCTTCAGATTTGTCCACACTGTGGCAAGAGGGTCAGGCCATATTACCCTTGCATCGCTCACTCACTGAATGTGTGCTGCCTCCAGGGAGAAGGTATAACACTAGGCCAAATGGTCACCTTCGGCAGAAAGCAATGGCTGGGAAGGGACTCAGCTATGAGTGGATTCAGCTCATGAGGCCAAGTCTTGATCTCATGTGTTGGCATATGAGCTTTGCCGACATTCCTGGCAGCTGAGAGAATGAGCGACTTGTTCCAGAAGGAGAGTCTGGGCAGCACATCTCAGTGTCCACTACATCTGCCATGCTTTGAGTCATCAATAATCAATTGAGTATACCCTCCATTTTTTAAATATCATAATGGTTTTCTTCCAAAGTACGACATGAGGAGAACATTACTAGAAGAAAACTAGCATCCTTGAAGATATCACTGCTATTGCCTTGAAGTTTTTAAAAAGGCTTTGCCTAAGCAAATAATCCCAAACTAAATATGAGCTACCAATCTGTCACTGGAGAACTCATTGTTTGTATATTAATAAGGATGATCTCTAGTTTCTAAACATATCTTCAAACTGAGAAAATGACGTGTAAATGAACTGCAAAGGTACATAAATAGTTTCAGCAACTCCTGGTGTTCCTTCAGCAAGATCAGCCTATGGACTTTTATTTCACAGATAGAGAAGCAAAATTTCTTAGAGGCTTTTCTCAATATGAAAGAAAATTTTATTTGGGAAAATTACTGATCTAACTATAGGAGAAGAGAATTAAAACCCAGAACTCATAAAAGTTTGTAGGAATAAGGCACTTAGCTAGAAATTTGTTAGATCAGGCTGGTCAGATTTTGAAATTTAGGCACTGGATGTGCAATATAATATCTGCTGTTTACAGGTGAATTCCTTGGAAATGTCTATAACGTTAGGGTTTTATATTATATACAATATTTTTTTCAGGAGATATAAGACACTTGCCATAAAAAGGACACTAGTTTACTCCTCAAAATGAAAGGAGAGGATTCTTGTCATAAATACAGCATCAGCTGTGTCCATGCCATTATTCTAACTTGATTATATGTTTTAAAAAAGATTTACTTCTCTCAAGAAGATTTAAAAGTGGTCACAACTACTTAAGTGTTTTCTGAAGATTTTTGAAATCTGTAAATATTTCTTGAATACTCCTCTTGAATATTATGAAAATCTTGATGAAGTCATCACTGGCAACAGTTCCAAAGTCAAAGACTAAGTCTGTAATAGATGATTACCCAGTGAAGTTGTAAGTGAGAATTAGATTGTTGACCTCTAACCTCAAGGCCTGCATCAAGTTTCTTTATTCATTAGTTTTCAATCCACCAAGAAGCTGTGAGATCCCAGCTAGGTGCTAACCTGTCCAGCCCTATCCATGCTCTGCTGTGGCCTGTTAGCTAGTGAAATGCAGATCACCCAGAAAGGTCAGAAGTCGAACAATTGGGAAATATTCATGTCTTCATCATTTCAAAGTTCGAAACAGTCTTCAGGGATCATGAAATAGATCCAAGGACAGAAAAGGCAGCAACAGCTAATAATTAGGCCATGTTTTGATCTCTTGCTCTACACAGCCACCTCCCCTTTAGCCCAGCACATGAGGGAACACTATCTCTCTCCCTTGACCCCATGCTACACCCCTTTCAAAACAGTGCCATCTGATGTCACTGACCAGCTAGATTCATCAGAAAGGACATGACTTCAATATCAACTCCAACCCAGGTATTCCAGCAGTCCCAGGAGGAACATATAACAGAGAGAAATGAAATTGCAGATTACCCCTTTTCCAAATAATGGATATTAGGGAGGGAGAGGAAGATGAAAAAGAAAAAAAGTAAAACCTACTTGGTTAAAAAACCATATAAACGACCCATAAGCGATGTCACTTCAGTATCCTCTGTTTCATTCAAAAAAGTGTGTTTGGTAAGTATGTACTCTGTCACAGGCACTGTGCTAGGTACTAAAGACACTAACTATAAATTAGAAAGTACAGCTGGACTATTAAAAATGAGTATATGGGCAAAAATACTATGGTTGTTAAGCAGATGACTATGTGGTTCCATAAGTCTTATTTTAACTTGTTAAATTTTATGTAAAAATATAGTGGTAATGATGAGATGCCTGAGAGAGCTGGGGCCCAAATCATGGCTCTTTGCCATAAAACAAAACCTTTTCGTTATTCCTTTATCTGCTCTTTGCAGAAATGAGGCTTTCCATCCAGGAAAGATAATGGGTGACATCTGTTCTTTTCAGGAACTGTTTAACAAAGATTTTGTTCAAGTTAAGAAAAAATATAAATGCCCAGATTTACTCTATTCTAGCATATAGAAACTATACTCTAAAACAAAAAGCAAGCATGATCAACTAAAGTAAGTTCTATCAGCAATAAAGGTTGTTTGCTAAATAGTATCTTTAATATGAAAACAGGCTGCTTCAAGTGTTTGCAGAGCTATAAATCAATGCCCTTAAGACTTTGCTTAGGCAACTTGTTTTAGGTAGCTTGGTCCCTCTATTAGCTGCAGGTGCAAACATTACACCTGCAGTTAATTGCAGCCATAATTAGACCATTGTGGGAATAATTAGACACTTAATTTTGAGGATGTAAGTGACTGGCCTACAATTAGCCCTGGCTAAACTGTTGGTACCCACATGAAAGGAGGCTGTGCCCAACCCAGTCAAACTTTTTTTTACCATGCACTTCTACATCCTCTGTTTTTCCTTTACAAACAGACAGAAATTAGGGAAAATAACTCGTCATGCGGTGGTAAAATATGTGTGACAAGAATAACCATACTGAGTGAAAATGAAGCTGTATTGACAAAGGTACAAACAAGGGCAGCAGGAAATGTATAAATATAAATATAAATCATGAAAGAAACTCTGTCAAAAGAGTTTCTTCAAACAATGAATTCCTTAGTTATATCTCCCTTGCCAAACTAGCAATTTATGATAATGGTGCAGGAAGATTGTGTTGAACTTGAAATCATTAGGTGAGTGTTCTTCACCTATGATATGCTCATCCTCTTGAGTAGAGAGGTTCTTAGGAATTTATGTCTATACTGGACTGACATCCAAATGGACTCTCCTTCCAGACTCTGACCTTATTTCGCCCCCACTACCATTCCAAAGGGGAAATACCCCCAGCAACTAGCCATCCATGTTTTAAAAATAGAGATATTACCTACTTAGTTATAAGAAAATTTAGCTCTTTCAGTCACCGTTCAAAAATGCCTAGAGTTAATCCAATAGCCTTTCTTAAACCACAGGTTAGTCTTGAGAAAAGAAGACATGTTTCTGAGGTGTTATTTTTATTGGATTCTTACAAAATAAAAGACTTGTCTTTGAAAAATTAGAAGTCTTTCAAGCACATTCTTTTACAGTTTACTGAATGCTATATAAACATTAATGTTCTGTTTATTTATTGCTCAACTAGAAAAATACAACAGAGCCAAGATCATATTATCATAGTTAAAAATATCACTTTCAATGTAAGATAAAACAAATATTCTTAACTTGCCTTCCTATCATTTCATCTTCTTGAAAGACTTATATTTCATCTATCTATTGTTTAAAATATTAATATAACTTAAAATGGAAATTTCCACATAAAAGTGTCTTGTTCGTGCTCAAAGAGACAAATCAGTCTAATATATTCTGCTGCAGACATTTTTAACTAAATCATTAATTGGTTTTCAGAGCTCCTGAATTTACTGGCTGAAGTTTAAAAGTACCCTTAAAATCAAGTGAGAGGAAATATAAAAAATGCAGACTCTTTATCATTCCTTCAACTGCAAGACCACTTCTAAGTTAATGCTATGTATCATAACCGCCAGTTACATAAGC
This sequence comes from Mesoplodon bidens, assembly GCF_964165515.1. Classification (NCBI taxonomy): domain Eukaryota; kingdom Metazoa; phylum Chordata; class Mammalia; order Artiodactyla; family Ziphiidae; genus Mesoplodon; species Mesoplodon bidens. The sequence continues at coordinate 35,709,549 of NC_138173.1, read as the reverse complement.
TCTGTCTATAAATTATTTAGTGCTGTAGATAGTAACACTAAAGCTTGTCCAAATGGAAAGATGCAGTGAAGTTCAGTCATTACTATGACTACAAACTAGTGATCCCTCCTTTGTTATGGCCACTGCACAAGTGTCAGGAGGATGCTGTCAGTGATTTCATATCACCCTGAACTGCAACCTTTGCATGGTACCATCCGTTACCAAGTGACCTGCTACAGCTCATTAAAGTTAATGTAATGGATCATTCTCTCCTCATTGTAATCATCAGCAAATTAGGCTCCTTTCTAGGCTAGCCAGGCAGCAGGGAAGAATGTGACTGAGTAGAATGCATGAATAACTTTGCTCTTAGCAATGTGCCTCTGTTCAACACAAAGGAGAACAATGCAGAGAATGAGGGGACAGATACAGAAGTTCTAATATGTGCTAGAATGTGCCTTATTTACATCATTGCAGTAGAATCACAGATAACTTAATGCTTTTTCAGAGCTAGGCCTCCATCCCAGAACAGAGACAAGAGCAGAGAAAAATGACAGGTAATCCAGGCGAGGTTCCTATTTGGCTGATTTTGCAGTCATTGCCTTTTTCCTTCAGTTGACCTCTACCATTCTCAAAAATTAGAGATATCATCCAAACACTGGTTGTAATTATAAATTCTTTGGAAACCCCAATACTATTATATTGATTTTTTTTCATTTAAAAAATGATATATGGAAACAAGAATGCAGAAACACACATGAAGGACAAACCACAGATTCTTAGAATTAATCAAAATATCTGTAGAATTCTTGTTCTATCTAATGGTTCCGACTTCAAATACATTTATCACTGGAATATCATTAATATAAATTTTATGATTGCACTGTGGTTATAATAGTTTCCTAGCATTTGTAATGTTACTAGAAATTGAAGATTAAAGGGTAATCTCATTAGATCATGACATCCTGTGAAGGATTTTCTAATCTATTGGGCTAAGCAATCTCTAGAAAAGAGCAATTTTGTCCTAAACAGGAAAGATGCTGAACTCTGGTGGCAGGATTTATTAGCTCAGTTAGCAAAATGAGCCACTCTACCACTCCTATGAGAGCTCATACGTTCAAGGAACATCCAGAAAAAGTATGTGAAATAATTAGGAAACACCCATAATTCCTGTGGTATGTAAGTTACACAAAACATGACTTAAACACAATCTCACAATAAACATTTATAAGAGCCATGGTTCTCAAAATATGGTTCCTCAACCAGCCGTATTGACATCTCTTGAAAATGCATTAGAAATGCAAATTCATAGCTCACCTTGGATCTACTTAACCAGAAACCCTGGTGGTGAGACCTGACAATCTATATCTTACCAAGGCTTCAAGATGACTGTGATGCATGCTAAACTTTCAGAACCACCATATTAGACAGCAAAAATAGTGTGAATAGTCTGCACACATTCGTTTTATGTTCAAAGGAAATCATTTTCATATGATAATTTGAGGACATAAGTTACCTACAAATGTATTACCATGAAATATTATAATATGCATACTTGTGTATGTGTAACAAATATGTGTATATATGTGTATATACATACTTGATTATACACAATGTGCACACGCACAATTGGGTAGTTACTTAAACTGATATAGTATGCTGTGCTTCCCAGGCACAGTATAAGAATCCAAATTATCAACAGTTATTACTATGAGAATAATGATTATGCTTGTCTTATTTATCTTCACCTCCATACCTTCAGTATCTGTAGAAGCTGGCATACAGGGGCTGTTAAAAAAAATACTGAGTGAATGACTCAATGATATTTAGGCTGTGCCCGTCTCTAGTTGAGAGTACACATGGTTCTCATATTAGAGCATTTAAGTAAATAAACTTTGGAAAACACTGATAGGAACTAGAAGAGGATATATCTTAGACAAAAGCAAAGTAAGAATAGAAAACAGTTAATTATTATCATCATCATAAAATTGTAGACAGTGTCTTATAATTAATTGTCAGAGGTCTTTTGTAAAAGGTTTTTGTATCAACTGAGCAAGTATTCAATATAATTTTGTATTTCTTATTGTAATTTAAATACAAAATAAGGATGTTGGCCCCCACCACTTTTATCCAATTTTGTACTGGAGGTTCTAGCCAGAGCAATTAGGCAAGAAAAGGAAATAAAAGTCATACAGATTAGAAAGGAAGAAGTAAAGCTCTCTCTATTCACAGATGACATAGTCATATATATAGAAAATCCTAAGGAATCCACAAAAAAATAGAGCTCTTAGGATTAATAAATCCAGCAAGTTTGCAAGATCAATATACAAAATTAATTGTATTTATACACACAAGAAATGAACAATCCTAAAATAATATTAATAAGACAATTCCATTTCCAATAGAAGCAAAAAGAATAAAAAGAGTAGGAGTAAATTTAACCAAAAAAGTGCAAGACTTATGCACTGAAAACTACAAAACATTGTTAAAAATAAATTACAGAAGATCTAAATAAATAAAGACATCCCATGTTGACAAACCAGAAAATTTAATATTGTTAAGATGACAATACTCCCCAAACTGATTTACAGGTTCAATACAATTCCTATAAAATTCTCAGATGACTTTTTTGCACAGACGGAAAAACTGACCTTAAAATTCGTATGGAAATTCAAGGGATGCAGACTAGCCAAAACTATCTTAAAAAAAAAAAATTGAGGATTCACACATTCAATTTTAAAGCTTACAACAAAGCTAAAGTAATCAAGAGTACATGGTACTGATATAAGCTAGATATATGGTTCAATGGAATAGAATTGAATGTCCAGAAATAAACACATACATTTATGTCAATTGATCTTACAGGACAGTGCCAGTACAATTCAAAAGGGGAAAGAAGAGTGTTTTCAACAAATGTTGTTGGGACAACAGGATATCTACATGCAAAAGAATAAATTTAAATCTCTATCTTACAACATATGCAAAAATTAACTAAAATAAGACCTAAATGTAAGTACTAAATCTATACAAATATTAGAAGAAAGCATAAGAGTAAATATTCATGACTTTAATTAGAGAATAACTTCTTAAATACCAAAAGCCTAAGCAACAAAAGGAAACAATAGATAAATTGGACTTTATCAAAAAATTTTAAGTTTGTGTTTCAAAGGACACTATCAAGAAAGTGAAAAGACAACCCAGAGACCAGGTGAAAATTTTTGCTGCTAAATTAACTGATAAAAGATTTAGGTCCAGAAAATATAAGGAATTCTTACAACTCACCAGTAAAAAAGCAACCCAATTTAAAAATGGGCAAAGAGTGGTATTTAAAAGTGGACTTGGATTGTCTTTAAAAATATATTGCAAACTCTAGGGCAATCACTAAAAATATAAAAAAATTAAAAAGAAGTATAATTGATAAGAAAGGAGAGAAAATTGAACCATTTAAAAATGCTCAATTAGGGTTTCCCTGGTGGTGCAGTGGTTGAGAATCCGCCTGCCAATGCAGGGGACACGGGTTCGTGCCCCAGTTCAGAAAGATCCTACATGCCATGGAGCAGCTGGGCCCGTGAGCCATGGCCGCTGAGCCTGAGCGTCCGGAGCCTGTGCTCCACAACAGGAGAGGCCACAACAGAGAGAGGCCCGCATACCACAAAAAAAAAAAAAAAAAAAAAAAATGCTCAGTTAAAACCACAAAAGTTAGAAAAATAGTAGGAGACAAATATAGGAACAAAAAACAAAGGCAACAAATAGACAACAGTAATGAATATGTTAGACATTAATCTAACTATACCAATAATCACTTTGAAGGTTAACAGTCTAAGTTCACCAATTAAAAGACAGACGTTGTCAGAGTGGAACAAAAAATAAGACTCTATGTTGTCTACAAGAAACCGACTGTAAATATAATGATACATATAGATTAAAAGTAAATGGATGGAGGAAAATATATCAGGCTAACAGTAATCAAAAGAAAACAGGAGTGGCTATATTAATTTCAGACAGAATAGACTTCAAAGAAAGGAAAGTTATCAGAGAAAAAGAAGGGCACTACATAATGATAAAGTGGTAATCTTCCAAGAAGACATAAAAATCCTTAACATGTATACCCCTAACATCACAGCATCAAACTATGTGAGGCAAAAACTGATAAAACTGTAAAGATAAGTAGATGAACCCACAATCATAACTGGAGACTTCTACATCTCTCTATCAGAAATGGACAGATCCAGCAAGCCAGAAAATCAGTATGGACAGAGCTGAACTAAACAACACTATCAATCAACTGGATATATTTTACAACTATAGACTATGTCATCTAACAATAGCAGAATATATATTCTTCCCATATGGAACATTCAATATATAGGCCATATTCTGGCACATAAAACACACCTGAAAAAATTTAAAAGAATAAAAATCATATAATGTTTGCTGTCAGACCACAACAGAATTAAAAGAAGTCAATATCAGAAAGATAACTGGCAAATCCCAAAATATATAAAGATTAAACAACACACTTGTAAGTGACACTCTTTGCAGTGATCTCTAAAATCAATAAGCCTCTAGTCAGGCTAACTAGGGAAAAAAGATAGAGGATGCAAATTACTAAAATATTAGAAATGAAAGAGGTGACAGCGCTATAGATCTTAAGGACATTAAAGGATTAATAGAAGAATATGATGAACAGCTCCATGTCCATAAATTTGATAACCTAGATGAAAAGGACCAATTTATTGCAAGACACAATTTGCCAAAATGTATACAAAAAGAAACAGATTATCTGAACAGGCCTATATCTATTAAAGAAATGAATCAGTAATTAATATACTTGCAAAACATAAAGCACCAGGCCCAGATGTGTTCAATGGTAAACTCTACCAAATATTTAAGGAGGAAATTATACTAATATTCTATAATCTCTTTCAGGGGATAGAAGTAATGGAAATGCTTCCAAACTCATTCTATGAGGCCAGCATTACCCTAATACCAAAACCAGAAAAAGACATTACAAGAAAACTACAGACCAGTATCTCTCACAAATATAGATACAAAAATCCTCAATAAAAAATTAGCAAATTGAATTCCACAATGTATGAAAAGAATTATACACCATGACCAAGTGAGATCTATCCCAGGTATGCAAGGTTGGTTAACACTTGAAAATCAACTAATGTAAACTATTGCATCAACAGGCTAAATGAGAAAAATCACATGATCATAACAACAGATGCAGAAAAAACATTTGACAATATCCAGCACCCGTTCATAATAAAAACTCTCAGTAAACTAGGAATTGAGGGTAACTTCCTCAACTTGATGAAGAATATCTACAAAAGAACTACAGCTAATATCATACTTAATGGTGAAAAACTTGAATTTTTCCCACTAAGACCAGGTGCAAGGCAAGGATGTCCCCTCTCACCACTCTTTTTCAATATTGTACTGGAGGTTCTAGCTAATGCAATAAGCCAAGAAAAGAAAATAAAAGGTATACAGAATGGGAAGGAAGAAATAAAACTATAACGTATTTGTTTGCAGATGACATAATCATCTACATAGAAAATCCAAAAGAATTGACCAAAAAAATACACAAAAACTCCTGGAACTATTAAGCAATCACAACAAGGTTGCAGAATGCAATGGTAATATACAAAATGCAATTGCTTTCCTATATACCAGTGATGAAAAGTGGAATTTGAAATTAAAAACATGATATCATTTACATTAGCACCCTACAAAAATGAAATACCTGGGTATTAGCTTAGTCCATTTGGCCTGCAATAACACAACACCACAGACTTGGTGGCTTATAAACAACAGAAATTTATTTCTCACAGTTCTAGAAGCTAGAAGTCCAAGATCAAGGTGCCAGCATGGTCAGGCTCTGGTGAAGGACTTCTTCCAAGATGAAGATTTCTCATTGTGTCCTCACATTGTGGAAGGGCAATAAATTAATCTCTGGGGCCCCTTTTATAAAGGTATCCCCATTCATGAGGGCTCTGCCCTCATGACCTAGTCTCCTCTCAAAGTCCCCACTTCCTAATATATCACCTTAGGGGTTAGGATTTGAATATATGAAATTGGGGGGGGGACACAAATATTCAAACCATAACAGGGATAAATCTGTCAAATATATATATAAGTTCTATATGAGGAAAACTATAAAACTCTGATGAACAAATTCAAAGAAGAACTAAATAAATGGAGAGATATTCCATGTTCATGAATATTAAGACTCAATATTGTCAAGTCAGTTCTTCCCAACTTGATCTATAAACACAATGGATGCTAGAAGACAATGGATTAATATCTTCAAAGTAAGGAAAGAAAAAACTTGTCAACTCAGAATTTTATGTCCAGTTAAACTATCATTCAGGGTGTGGACAAAAAAATATATTATCTGATATTGAATAACAAAGAATTTACCACTCTCATGAAAAGACTCTCACTAAAGGAACTATTAAAAGACATATGGGGCTTCCCTGGTGGCGCAGTGGTTGAGAGTCCGCCTGCCGATGCAGGGGACACAGGTTCGTGCCCTGGTCCTGGAAGATCCCACATGCCGCGGAGCGGCTGGGCCTGTGAGCCATGGCCGCTGAGCCTGCGCGTCCGGAGCCTGTGCTCCGCAACGGGAAAAGACACAACAGTGAGAGGCCCGCGTACCGCAAAAACAAAACAAAAAACAAAAACAAAAACAAACAAACAAAAAAAAGACATATGTTGGCAAGAAATATATACATAAAGGGGACAGTGAGATTTAAGAAACAGTGATTGAAAAGATTAATTAAAATTCACTTTAATATAATAATGAATTTATGCTTTAAAAGCATAGTGGTGAGAGTAATATCTAGACTGAAATAATGAAAATGGAATAAGGAGTTTTTCTATACATATTTAAAGTATTTTCTGTCTTGAAGAAGGTTGGAAATAATGAGTTACTTTAGACATTTTTAAGAAAAAATTTAGTCAAATAAGTTTAAAATTAAGAATAACCACTCAAACAAAAATTTAATTTCAATTCAAAACTGCAGATTAAAGAGGTATAAAGAAGAAGGAAATGAATTTTTTAAATTACAAAATAAGATGGTAGGAAAACATCTAAATGAATCAGAAATACAAAATATAAATATATTAAACTCAACTACTAAAGACAGAGATCATCGTATCGGACAAAAGAACAAAATTCAGTTGTGTTACTTGCTGTATATAAGACCACAAAGATTAGGAAATGAAAAGACTAAAATTGAATACCACTGGGAATCAAAAAAAAATCTTTTATAGCAATATTCATCTCAGACAATATCAAATTTAAGGCAATTGCATTAATAGGAATAAAGAGAAACTATATATTTTAATGAAAAGAATAATAATGATATAACTCATGAATTCTAAGCACCTCACAGTCATCATTCTCTCTAATCAATAAAGAGTCATACTAACTGAATAAATGTAAGGGAAAATGGGTACTTGGCTACAAAAGAAAAATTTATTCACTCATCCTTAACTGTTAGCACATAACAATTTAACTTAAATTTAGACTACTATCCATAGTTAAATTTATTTCTTTTTTCAGCTCTTAATCTTTATGTTTTGTGAATAAAACAAAAGAGCTTTTCTGTTATACATACATCTCTCTGATCCACTGAGACTTCAGGAGGTAAAAAAGATCTGCCTGTCTATCTAGGAAAGCAGACTCTGGGGCAAAGCTTAAATGCCAATGCTTTATTGAGATGTGCAAAACCAGGGTAATGAGAGTGAGGGAAAAGTTAAGTGAAGCATGGAAGAATGGGAAGCAGATTCAAAGTGGTATATTTTTTAGTTGAATCTACTTCAAAGACACAGGTATTCATTCATCTAAAGATAGACTACACAGAAATGCTAAGCCTCGAATACTCTGTCTGGGGGAAGAATGGAGAGGGAATTTTTCTCCTGCCTTTCTCCTGTCTCCTGTCCTCATTAGTCAAAGTTCATTCCATGAGGAGTTAAATGCTTCACATTTCTGGGCTGCATCACCTGTCTCCTCTGTAACCTTTGCCTACTTCAAAGCTCTTCAAGTCTGGAAGTGATGGGAGGAGCCCAGAACCCCAGGAGACAGCCTCAAGCAATCAAACTCCATGGACCATAAGAGCTCAGTTTTCCAGGAAGTAAGTGGGCAAAGCATGCATCCCAGGGCCTGAGAGAAAATAGGATGAGGTGATCTGAGGCAGCATATGAGATGTCTGATTCAACAGCCCAAAGCTCCAGTCTCACTAAGTACCTTTGAGCCCTTGGGTAACTCAGTATTGCTGGACTTTTTGAAATTATGGTTGGACTGTATCACTGAGGTCCCTGGAAATTGAACTATTAGTAAAATTCCTTTTTTCTGTACCCTGCAACCTTGTCCATAAGGACACACTGTTAGAGAACATTAACTACACTTTAAGGTTCAAGGAATGGACGGGCATGATATTGCAAATGTCTACTGGATAACATAATCTACTGAAGCAGATATTTACAAGTTTTATGATACTCAGATTCTATGTCTTAATTGTCCTACTGGATTGAAATTAGACAATTAATGCTTGCATTCTCCCTTACTTGGTCTTCCTAGGTCAGAGAAAAAAATGCTTTCAAAACAGTTTTTTTTCTATTCACAAATTATCATGATTAAAAGTGAGATTTTTGTGGACCTGGTTTTCTTGCCATGTATTAAGGAAGTAGCATAAAAACAGTTATTCTCTCTCACTTTGTGTGAAAGAAGAACAATCATTGTGCTGCTCTCTGGTTTAATGGGATTAAACAGAACCTCAAGTCCTTACAAAGATCACACTTTTGGTTTACAGCTATGATGGTGGAGGTAGCAAAGCCATGATTATGGAAAGAATGAGAATGATTTTATAAAGGTAATGTCTTACCATTTTGGATACATATAGCTTTGTATCCTCTTTTTCTCCTTATATTTTAAAATAATCTTCAAAAACATGAATCACTTGGCTATAAAAAGAAAATATAAAGAGTCTTTAAGTTTTGGTTTTTTGTTTTTTTTTTTTTTTTTTTTTTGCGATACCCGGGCCTCTCACTGTTGTGGCCTCTCCCGTTGTGGAGCACAGGCTCTGGACGCGCAGGCTCAGCGACCATGGCTCACAGGCCCAGCTGCTCCACGGCATGTGGGATCTTCCCGGACCGGGTCATGAACCCATGTCCCCTGCATCAGCAGGCAGACTCTCAACCACTGCACCACCAGGGAAGCCCAAGAATCTTTAAGTTCTAAATTTCAAGATTTGCTATCTTATACTTAGAAACTATGGTTTATGACTTCCTTACAAAATCATGTAAAATTTGCAACACTAAGCAAACCTACCAAGAAAAAATTATCTGTAGTTCCCCATTGGATTTTCTTTGTCTGAGTTGTCTACCAATTTTTATTGTTGTATGTTTCACAAAATGCTAATTCTAATATGCATACATTTTCATATTCTACTTTTTCAATTAGCTTTATTATGTGAAGAGTTCTTAGTCTTTAAATTTTTTAATCTTATGGTTATATAGTATTCCAATAAATTGATATTCCATAATTTATTTGACTGTTACTCTAATCATGATACTATTTGTTTCATTATTTTTCAGCTTTAACATTTTACTTCTATAGATATCTCCGAAAAAGCAATGTTAAAAATGTATTTAGGGACTTCCCTGGTGGCTCAGTGGTTAGGAGTCTGCCTGCCAATGCAGGAGACATGGGTTTGTGCCCCAGTCTGGGAGGATCCCACATGCTGCGGAGCGGCTGGGCCCGTGAGCCGTGGCTGCTGGGCCTGCGCGTCCGGAGCCTGTGCTCCGCAGCGGGAGAGGCCACAGCAGTGAGAGGCCCGCGTACCGCAAAAAAAAAAAAAAAAAAAAAAAGAAAGAAAAAACAAATGTACTTAAATTCCAAATAGTAGTATTACAAGTTTCCAATATTCTATTAATCTCACTAATTTCCTTCTAGATGACCACAATTTTTTCTCCTCAGAATATACTTTGAAAATTTCCCCATTTGTCTTTTTTCACCAATATTTCTGTATTTTTCTTACTAATTCTTTGCATTTCTTTCAGTCCCTTTAGGCTATAGGTGTTTCTAGAGACCCTTCATCACTTCCTTCTGTCCACAACTAATTTCTGTCTCTGATTTCTCTTTTACTTTGAGGTCATATGAAGTTCGATTTATCCTGATGCTCACAAGAATAAGGCTACAAAAATTGTAACAACTTACAAAAAATTTTTCAAAACATTGCTTGCAAATACCTATCAATCTTCAAAGGAATTGCTCTAGAAGATTTTTATTTTGGTTCAAAAATCCTACCATTATGTGAAGCATTTTTCCTATTTTAAAATTTCCCTGAAAAGCAGCTTATTTTTCTTATAATCACAAAGATTATTCTGAATGATTACCCACTTTGTTTTCTAATAATTATCAGTGTAACCCTTTTTTTTTTTTTTTTTTTTTTTGTGGTATGCGGGCCTCTCACTGTTGTGGCCTCTCCCGTTGCGGAGCACAGGCTCCGGATGCGCAGGCCCAGCGGCCATGGCTCACGGGCCCAGCCGCTCCGCGGCATATGGGATCCTCCCAGACTGGGGCACGAACCCATATCCCCTGCATCGGCAGGCGGACTCTCAACCACTGCGCCACCAGGGAGGCCCTAGTGTAACCCTTTTTAATGGCTACCATCATATCATTAAATATGGCAGTTTAAAGATTGCCACAAATTCGTTGATATTCCTTCCATCAGAAGTTAGGGCGTGTGCTCCTCTCCATAAATATGGGTGGACTCTCCAACCTGCTTTGACCAAGGTAGTATGGTGGAAGTGACAGACAGATAAGAAACTGGCAGCGTCCATTTCTTCTCTCTTATAAAACTCATTTTTGAACTCCTCAGTTGCCATGTGAAATATCCAACTATACTGAGCTCACCATGCTGTGAAGAAACCCAAACTAGCCACATGTAGAAGCCACAGAGAGAAAGAGAAATGCCCAGCCAACCCCCAGCTGTACTACCCAGCCTCTAACTTTTGAGTTACCCATCCAAGGCTTCAGACATTATGGAACAGATATTGTCCATTCTTACTATGCTCCTGACACACAGAATCATGAGATATAATAAAGCATTTTTATTTTTTTAAATTTTCTTTTAAAGTTGATTGGAGTATAGTTGTTTTACAATGTTGTGTTAGTTTCTACTGTACAGCAAAGTGAATCAGCTATATGTATACATATATCCCCTCTTTTTTGTATTTCCTTCTCATTTAGGTCACCTCAGAACATTGAATAGAGTTCCCTGTGTAGGTTCTCATTACTTATCTATTTTATACGTGTTATCAATAGTGTATATATGTCAATCCCCATCTCCCAATTCATCCCACCTCCTCTCCTTACATTTGTTCTCTACGTCTGCGTCTCTATTTTACTTTGCAAATAAGATCATCTATAACATACTTTAGATTCCACATATATGCATTAATAGTGTTGCAATGAACATTGGGGTGCATGTGTGCTTTGCAAATATGGTATTCTCTGGGTATATGCCCAGTAGTGGGATTGCTGGGTCATATAGTAGTTCTATTTTTACTTTTTTAAGGAACCTCCATACTGTTCTCCATAGTGGCTGTATCAATTTACATTCCCACCAACAGTGCAAAGGGTTCCCTTTTCTCCACACCCTCTCCAGCATTTATTATATGTAGATTTTTTGATGATGGACATTATGACCTGTGTGAAGTGGTATCTCATTGTAGTTTTGATTTGCATTTCTCTAATAATTAGTGATGTTGAGCATCTTTTCATGTGCCTCTTGGCCAACTGTATGTCTTCTTTGGAGAAATGTCTATTTAGGTCTTCTGCCCAATTTTTGATTGGGTTGTTTGTTTTTTTGATATTGAGCTGCATGTGCTCTTTGTATATTTTGTAGATTAAGACTGTCATTTGTTTCATTTGCAAATATTTTCTCCCATTCTGAGGGTTGTCTTTTCGTCTTGTTCATGGTTTCCTTTGCTATGCTAAAGCTTTTAAGTTTCATTAGGTCCCATTTATTTATTTTTGTTTTTATTTTCATTACCCTAGGAGGTGGGTCAAAAAGGATCTTGTGGAGATTTATGTCAAAGAGTGTTATTCCTATGTTTTCCTCTAAGAGTTTTATAGTGTCTGGCCTTACATTTAGGTCTTTAATCTATTTTGAGTTTATTTTTGTGTATAGAGTTAGGAAGTGTTCTAATTTCATTCTTTTACATGTAGCTGTCCAGTTTTCCCAGCACTACTTATTGAAGAAATTGTCTTTTCTCCATTGTACGTTCTTGCCTTCTTTGTCATATATTAGGTGACCATTGGTGCATGGGTTTATCTCTGGGCTTTCTATCCTGTTCCATTGACCTATATTTCTGTTTTTGTGCCAATAACATACAGTCTTGATTACTGTAGCTTGGTAGTATAGTCTGAAGTCAGGGAGCCTGATTCCGCCAGCTCCATTTTTATTTCTCAAGATTGCTTTGGTTATTTGAGGTCTTTTGTGTTTCCATACAAATTTTAAGATTTTTTTTGTTCTAGTTCTGTGAAAAATGCCAATGGTAATTTGATAGGGATTTGCATTGAATCTGTAGATTGCTTTGGGTAGTAGTAATTTTGACAATATTGATTCTTCCAATCCAAGAACATGGTATATCTCTCTATCTGTTTGTGTTGTCTTTGATTTCTTTCATCAGTGTCTTACAGTTTTCTGTGTACAGGTCTTTTGCCTCCTTAGGTAAGTTTATTCCTAGGTATTTTATTCTTTTTGTTGCAATGGTGAATGGGATTGTTTCCTTAATTTCTCTTTCTGATCTTTCATTGTTAGTGTGTAGGAATGCCAGATATTTCTTTGTATTAATTTTGTATCCTGCAACTTTACTAAATTCACTGATTAGCTCTAGTAGTTTTCTGGTGGCATCTTTAGGATTTTCTATGCATAGGGCCATGTCACGTGGTGTGTTTTGGGGTGTCTGTGAGCTTAGTACCACTTTAGGCAGCCTGTCTGCTAATGGGTGGGTTTGTTGCTAGTTTTTTGGCATGAGGCATCCAACACTGGAGCCTGCAGGGAGTTGGGTGGAGCAAGCTGTTGGATTTGAGATGGAGACCTCCAGGAGAGCTCTCACAGATTAACATTCCCTGGGGCCAGGAATTCTCTGGCAGTCCTGGACTCAGTGCTCCCACCCCAGAGGTACAGACCCATCCCCCAAGACCCTGCAATCCGCATGTCACAGATGACATGTCATGTCATGTCAGGGAAAATAAAGAAAAAAGGGGAGGAAGAAAACAAATGAAAACAAACAGAGAAAAAAATCCCAAGACAAATAGCAAAGACAGAAACAAACAAACAGAAACAGCAGCCAAAAAAAAAAAAAAAAGACAAAACCCCAGACAAATGGTGAAAGCAAAACCAAGCAAAAACAAAGAAACACACACAAAGAAAAGAAACAGAAAACAAGAGAACAACCAGGCAAACAAAAGAACCCAAAAATGAAATCAAAGAATTAAAAACAAAATTAACATAAACACAAAATGAAAAACAAAACCAAAGCGAATGCAAACTGAATAATAAAGCAAACAAACACCAAAAAAAATTTTTAAGGTAAAAACAAAATGGAACAAAGAAAAGAAAAAACACAGAACAATTAAAAAGCATAGTAAAAATGGAAATATACAAGACAAAAAATATATTAAAAAAAACAAAATGGAAAAACAAACCAAAAAACAAAATAAAAATAATTTTAAAAAAAACAACAGAATGAATCAAAACATAATAAAAATAATAGTGATAATAATATTTACCTGGGTTCTCAGCTCTCAGTGTCCTTGTCCCTGCTGTGAGCCACAGCCCACCTCCACCTCCCCAGGAGGCCCTCCAGTACCTCTAGGTAGGTCTCTGGACACACTGTGGGCACTGGGGTGACAGCTCAGACTCGAATCTAGCCCAACTCCCTCATGTGTTTTCCCCCAAAGTCCACAGCTGCCAGAGCTAGGCTGGTTTCATTTGTGGGAATAGCTAGACCAGTTTCATTTGTGGGAACACTCGTTGTCCATTCAAACATTCCATAGATGCAGCGTCTACCAAGCCAATTGCAGGGATTTAATCTGTGTCTTGTGCAGTTGAGGAGAAGATATTTGTTTCCTCTTCTTTAGTTGCCCTGCCTATGGGGTTCAGCTGTGGTTTTAGCCCCACCTCTGAGTGTGGGCCGCCCACAGGATTCTGCTCCTGAGGCTGCCCTAGAGCACCCGGCTCTGTCCTGGTGAAGACAGAGTGCAGAGGTGGCACAGCTGCCTGGGTTTCAGGACCCCTAGTGTCTATAGGTGCATGGGAAAGCTGGCGGCCATGGGAGTGAGAGATTTGGCCCTAGTGGGAACCTTTTCTAGTGCCCAGCAGCAAGCATGTGAGGGCTAGCCCTGGCAGGGCCCTTTCCTATTGCCTGGGGGGATAGGGGCCGGCACATGGGGAGAGTGAGGCTGCAATGGCAGCTCCACCCCCTGTGAATCACTCGACAGTGGCGCCTTCCTTCCATGGCAGTCTGGGTTTTCTCCACAGGCATTCCTGGTTGCAGATTTCCTGCCACCCGTCCCCTCAGGCTGTCTCTTTGCAGCCAACAGCAGTCCTCCCCACCCAGGTTTGCTCTCCAATCGCCACATTCCAGCTCTTAGTCCCCGTGTGCACCAGTGGACACGCATCCCAGTCTGGGGCACGCAGGGCTGTGGCATGGACTGCCTGTGTAGTTCTCACTCTGCCCTATCTGCCACCAACCAGCCATTTCACCCTCCTCTGACAGCCTCAGATGCCTCCCTTCCATCCCAACTGATTTCCCCATCAGTGAGGTCATTTCTCCAGGTACAGGAATCTCTCCTGTGCTTCAGCTCCCCTTCAGGGATGCAGGTTCCTCTCCTCTTCTCTCTCCTTTCTTTCTTTTGTTCCACCTGGTTATACAGGGATCTTTATTGTCCTTTCTGGTGTCCAAGGTCTTCTGCTAGTGTTAAGCCAGTGTTCTGTGAGAATTGTTCCATCTGTAGATGTATTCTTCATGCATTTGTGGAGAGAGATGAACTCCATGTCTTCCTACTCCACGGTCTTGAAAAACCCCTCCACAGTAGCTCTTGGGTTCTCCGTTTTCAACAACGTCTCTGCATTTTTATTTTAAGCCACCAAGTTTGAGGGTAGTTTGCTACATAGTAAAAGATAGATAGAACCTGAAGTGGTCATTTATTTATACTATTTTAAGAAAATTAGGTTATTTCCAATATTACTATTGTTAATAATTTTGTATTAAATACATTTGTATATAAATCTATATGACTATCTGCTTATTTTCTCAGTATAAATTCCTATAAATAGATTTCTAGGACAAAGGGCATAAGTGAATACTTTAAATGTTCCTGATACACACCACTAAATTTCATTCTGGAAAGATTATGGTGAATTATACTCTTAAAAGCAATGTAAAAGGGTGTCTATATATTCACATTGTCTCCAACACAGGCAATATTTTAAAAATTAGTTGTCAATATGGTGGTCAGAAATGGAAACATGTATTTCTTGTGCTATGAGTCAGAATGAAACTCTTACTTTCATATGATCATTTCTTTTTCCTCTTTTGTGAATTGCCCAATGACATCAGAAAAGACTACTTATACATCAACTTAGAATTCTTATTTAATGCCTTATTCTTTAAGTCCATAAATTTAATCATCAAAATTAAAAGCAATCTCAAATGTAAAATAATATTTAATGTTATTTTTAATAGGAATATAGGAATAGAAAGCTCAGCTTCAATATATTTCAAAATTAGACTGAGATTTCAATATGTAATATTTACATACATATGTATATAAATATAAATATCTAAATAAATAACATTATTTTACTTCAAAATGTTAGGAAACTATTTCTTTACTGAGACAATTCTAATTTATATTGTCAAGTTGGGGAGTCAAGCTAATCTTGCAATTGACATTAAAACACTTTTTCACTTTTTAATTTTAATCATTTTTATTTTTATTGAAAAATATATCAAGCAACCAAAAGAATGATTACGTATATAGAAGTCACACAATAATAATAAAATGTACACCTTCTATAGTGGGTTTAACAATGCGCCCCCAAAGAAGTGTGTCTACGTGGAACCTGTGAATGTGACCTCATTTGGGAAAAGGGTCTTTGCAAATGTAAGTAAGTCAAAAATATTGAGATTAGATAATCCTGATTAGAGTCAGCCCTAAATTCAATGACACATGTCTTTATTATTATTATTTGTGTGTGTGTGTGTGTGTGTGTGTGTGTGGTATACGGGTCTCTCACTGTTGTGGCCTCTCCTGTTGTGGAGCACAGGCTCTGGACGCGCAGGCTCAGCGGCCATGGCTCACGGGCCCAGCCGCTCCACGGCATGTGGGATCTTCCTGGACCGGGGCACGAACCTGTGTCCCCTGCATCGGCAGGCGGACTCTCAACCACTGTGCCACCAGGGAAGCCCAACACATGTCTTTATAAGAGACAGAAGAGGGGAACATAGGCAGACATGCAGAGGGGAAGATCATGTGAAGAAGAGAGAGAAACTGAATTCAGTTGTATACCAGCTAAGGATTCCAAACATTACCACAGGAACTAGGAGACAGGCATGCAATGGATTCTCCCTTGGATCCTCCAGAAGGAAACAATGCTGCTGTCTACTAGATTTCAGATTTCTGGCCTCTGAAACTATAATATAATAAATTTCTATTGCCTAAAACCATCCAGTTTGTGGTAATTTGTTACAGCAATCCTAGAAAACTAATATGCCTACATGTTACCCTTTACCTTAAAAAAGAAATTAAACTGACAACACCAAATGCTAGTGAGGATGTAGAGCAACAGGAACTCTCATTCATTGCTAGCGGGAATGAAAAATGGTACAACCACTTTCAAAAACAGTTTAGTAGTTTCTTATAAAACTAATCATACTTTACAATACAGCTATCATTCCTTGGCATTTGTCCAAAGAAGTTAAATATTTGTGTTCACAGAAAAACCTGCACACAGATGTTCATAGCAGCTTTAAACTTGAAAGCAACCAAGCTGTCCTTCAATAGGTGAATGAATAAATTGTGGTACACCCACACAATGGAATTTTATTCAACACTAACAGTTAAGAAATGAGCTGTGAAACCATGGAAAAACATGGAGGAACCTGGAATGTATATTAATAACTGAAAGATACCAATCTAAAAAGGCTACATACTATATGATTTCAACTATACAACAACCTGGAAAAGGGAAAACTATGGAAACAGTAAAATAATCAGTGTTTGTGGGATATGGAGCAGAAAGGGATAAATAGGAAGAGCACAGAGGATTTTTAGGGTCATGAAAATACTCTGTATAATACTATAATAGTGGATACATGAAATTATACATTTGTCCAAACCCATAGAATGTGCAGCACCAAGAGTGAACTGTAAAGTAAGCTATGGACTTTGGGTGATTATGATTTGCCAGTAGATTTATCAGTTGTAACAAATGTACCACTGTGGTAGGAGATGTTTATAATGGGGGAGGCTATGCATGTGTGGGAGCAGGGAGTATATGGGAAGTTTCTGTACTTTCCTTTCAGTTTTGCTGTAAATCTAAAACTGCTCTAAAGAAATGCTTTTTTAAAACATGAAGAGGGCTTCCCTGGTGGCACAGTGGTTGAGAGTCTGCCTGCCGATGTAGGGGACACAGATTCATGCCCCAGTCTGGGAGGATCCCACATGCCGCAGAGCAGCTGGGCCCGTGAGCCATGGCCACTGAGCCTGCACGTCCGGAGACTGTGCTCTTCAATGGGAGGGACCACAACAGTGAGAGGCCCACGTACTGCAAAAAAAAAAAAAAAAAAAAGAAGATAAAATAGAGGTATTTCTAGGTTTTTAAAGAAAGATTAAAACTACTTTTGTTAAAGTTACTTTTGTGTCCCTCCTCAATAGCATCACCTTCCTTACCTACCAAAAAGTCACTACTATCCTAAATTTTATATTAATCATTTCCTTGTTTTCCTTTATGATTTTATCATAGACAAGTAGATAAACAAATTATAGATGATTAGACAGATAGGTGGATAGATAGATGCATAGATAGATAGATATTCTAAACTATGATTTTCTTCTGCCTGTTTTTGCACTTTATATAAAATGGAACACCACACACTGTATATTTTTCTAACTTGCCTTTTTTGCTCAATATAACATTTATGAGATTCTTTAATTGTTGATTTAAACAAAAGTAGTCCACTTTTATTGTTTATCCATTCTATTGTTTATCAATTCTGTTGTTAATGGATATATGGGTTATTTCTAGTTTTCTTTCTGTTATAAACAATGCAGCTAAAAATCATGTTTGAGATTATGTCTTCAGCTGCATATAGCAAGGTTTTCTCTAGTTGAGGAAGTATAACTTGAATCAGAACTTCTGGATTATAGGGTATGTTCTTCCACATTCTTTAGGTAATGCCAAAATGTTCCCAAAGTGATTGAATCCATTTTCAGTCTCATCAGCATTGATGAATGAGTGTTCCTGTTGCTCCATAGCCTGTCAATAGTTGCTATTGTCAAATTGAACATCCATTTATGATAAACTATCCAAAAATAGTTTGGACATAGAAGGAACCTACCTCAACATAATAAAGGTCATATATGACAAACCCACAGTTAACATCATACTCAATGATGAAAAGCTGAAAACATTTCCTCTAAGATCAGGAACAAGACAAGGCTGTCCACTCTCACCAATTTTATTCAACAAAGTTTTGGAAGTCCTAGCCATAAAAATCAGAGAAGAAAATAAATTAATTAATTAAAGGGATCCAAATTGGAAAAGAAGTAGTAAAACTGTCACTGTTTGCAGATGACATGGTACTATACAAAGAAAATCCTAAAGATGCTACCAGAAAACTACTAGAACTCATCAATAAATTCAGTAAAGTTGCAGGATACAAAATAAGTACACAGAAATCTGTTGCATTTCTATACACTAACAACAAAAGATCAGAAAGACAAATTAAAGAAACAACCCCATTTATCATCACTTCAAAAAGAATAAAATACCTAGGAATAAATCTAAGGAGGCAAAAGACATGTACTCCAAAAACTGTAAGACGCTGGTGAAAGAAATCGAAAATGACACAAACAGATGGAGAGAGATATACCATTTCTTGGATTGGAAGAATCAATATTGTCAAAATGACTATACTACCCAAGGCAATCTACAGATTCAATGCAATCCTTATCAAATTACCACTGGCATTTTTCACAGTACTAAAACAAAACATTTTTAAATTTGTATGGAAACACAAAAGACTCTGAATAGCCAAAGCAATCTTGAGAAAGAAAAATAGAGTCAGAGGAATTAGGGTCCCTGAGTTC
This sequence comes from Mesoplodon bidens, assembly GCF_964165515.1. Taxonomy (NCBI): domain Eukaryota; kingdom Metazoa; phylum Chordata; class Mammalia; order Artiodactyla; family Ziphiidae; genus Mesoplodon; species Mesoplodon bidens. Next base: position 35,690,171 of record NC_138173.1, on the reverse strand, counting down.
AGGCTATACTACAAAGCTACACTAATCAAAACAGTATGGTACTAGCACAGAAACAGAAATATAGATCAGTGGAACAGGATAGAAAGCCCAGAAGTAAACCCACATACCTATGGTCAATTAATCTATGACAAAAGAAACAAGAATATACAATGGAGAAAAGACAGTCTCTTCAATAAGTGGTGCTGGGAAAACTGGACAGCTACATGTAAAAGAATGAAATTAGAACATTCTCTAACACAATGCATAAAAATAAACTCAAAATGGATTAAAGATTTAAATGTAAGACCAGATAGCATAAACTCCTACAGGAAAACATAAGCAGGACACTTTTTGACATAAATCGCAGATCCTTTTTGACCCACTTCCTAGAGTAATGGAAATAAGGACAAAAATAAACAAATGGGACTAAATTAAACTTAAAATCTTTTGCACAGCAGAGGAAACCATAAACAAAATGAAAAGACAACCTACAAAATGAGAGAAAATATTAGCATACAATGTGACTGACAAGGGCTTAATCTCCAAAATATGCAAACAGCTCATACAGCTCAATATTTAAAAAAATTAAAATTAAAAAATGGGCAGATTTAAATAGACATTTCTTCAAAGAAGTCACACAGATGGACAAAAGACACATGAAAAGATGCTCAACATCACTAATTATTAGAGAAATGCAAACCAAAACTACAAAGAGATATCACCTCACACCAGTCAGAATGGCCATAATCAAAAAGTCTAGGGACTTCCCTCGTGGTGCAGTGGTTAAGAGTCCACCTGCCAATGCAGGGGACAAGGGTTTGAGCCCTGGTCTGGGAAGATCCCATGTGCCACAGAGCAACTAAGCCCGCATGCCACAGCTCCTGAAGTTCGCATGCCTAGAGCCTGTGCTCCACAACAAGAGAAGCCACAGCAAGTAGAAGCCCGCCCACATAATGAAGAGTAGCCCCCACTCACCACAACCAGAGGAAGCCCGCATGCAGCAACGAAGACCCAATGCAGCCAAAAATTAACTAATTAATTATTTTTTTTAAAAGTCTGCAAATAATAAATGCTGGAAGAACTTCCCTGGTGGTCCAGTGGCTAAGACTCTGCACTCCCAATGCAGGGACCCGGGTTCGATCCCTGGTCAGGAAACTAAATCCCACATGCCGCAATTAAGAGTTTGCATGCCACAGCTAAAGATCCCACATTCTGCAACTAGAGATCCCGTGTGTGGCAGTGAAGATCCTCCATCCCACGTGCCACAACTAAGACCCAGCACAGCCAAATAAATAAATAAATATTTTAAAAAATTAAAGAAATAGAAAAAAAATTTAATAAAAAGTTAAAAAACAATAAATGCTGGAGAGAGTGTGGAGAAAAAGGAAACCTCCTACACTGTTGGTGGGAATGTAAATGGTACAGCCAATACAGACAACAGTATGGAGATTCCTTAAAAAACTGAAAATAGAGTTACCATATGAACTTGCAATCCCACTCTTGGGCATATATACAGAGAAAACCATAATTCAAAAAGATACATGCACCTCAATGCTCATTGCAGCACTATTTATAGTAACCAAGACAAGGAGGCAACCTAAAAGTCTATCAACAGGTGAATGGATAAACAAGATGTGGTATATATATACAATGGAGTATCAACCACAACAAAGAGTGAAATAATGCCATTTGCAGCAACATGGATAATCATATTAAGTGGAATAAGTCAGACAGAGAAAGACAAACATCATATGATATCACTTATATGCGGAATCTTAAAAAAATGATACAAATGAACTTATTTACAAAACAGAAATAGACTCACAGACATAGAAAACAAACTTATGTTTACCAAAAGGGAAAAGGGGATGGGGGGGATAAATTAGGAGGTTGGGATTAACATATACACACTACTATATATAAGATGGGTAACCAATAAAAACCTACTGTATAGCAAAGGGAACTATACTCAATATTTTGCAATAACTTATATGGGAAAAGAGTCTGAAAAGGAATGTATACATATGTACATATATAAATGAATCACGGTCCTCTACACCCAAGACTAACACAATATTGTAAATCAACTACACTGCAATTAAAAAATAGGGCTTCCCTGGTGGCGCAGTGGTTGAGAGTCCACCTGCCGATGCAGGGGACACAGGTTCGTGCCCCGGTCTGAAGATTCTACATGCCGCAGAGCAGCTGGGCCCACGAGCCGTGGCCGCTGAGCCTGTGCGTCCGGAGCCTGTGCTCTGCAATGGGAGGGGCCACAACAGTGAGAGGCCCGTGTACTACAAAAAAAATAAAAATAAAAATAAAATTTAAAAAAATTGTCGGATTTATTTAGATAATTTTCAACTAGAATTTCAACTGAACATCAGAGAATCGTTTTTTTTTAAATGCATTACTATCTAGTGTAAGAAAATACACATTTTTTGAGGACCTACTATGTTTTATACCTATGTCATTCTATCTAATGACAATACCATGAAGAAGATATTTTAATTTCAAATTTACATTTGAGAAAACTGAGCCTTAGAGGAATTACTAGTTAAGTAGTTTACACAGTATTTAATAACAAGAACTTTAACCCAAAGATTTGGCTACTCTTCTTCTTTCTGTTATGCCCATCGAATTTTTTAAATAGAAAATTTGGAGTCATAGCCAATGTCACAAACCAAGTTCATCTACCAACTTACTCAAAAAAAAAATTCTAAGAATCAAATTAGAGTAGAAAACTGCCAATCATCTTAGATATATGTGATGTACTGTTGACAAAGAAAAAATCCATTTTTAATGCTTCAGCATATCATTAGAGAGACAAGCTGACTGAGTGAACCGAGCCTGGCATTTATCTCTGAACCCAGATAAAGAGTCACTGAGTCGTTCTATTCCACGACCTTCTTCCTGACAGCCACTGACAATGTTTGTAATTACTTCAGCAGTCTTTTCAGTGTCATTTAAGCAGGTCTGTCGTTGCCTGTTCTGCTTTAATCGGGGGGGGGGGGGCGTGGGAGGGGGCGGGGGAGGAGTTGGATGCTCCAATAGAAGCATCTTAAATGTAGGGTCCTTATTTCTCTAAATTCCATGATCTCTGGGTGTACCTGTACTTGATGGTCCATTTTTTAGCATCTGACCATGAAAAAAGGTAAGAATTAACAATCCATTTTTAATATATGATCAAAAAATAATAAGTGATACCTTCTTCACAGTTCTTGCCCCTTAAGATTTCAAGGCAGGTAATAAAAATAAGACAGCTTGTAGAAGACAGTACCTATCTCCTAAACTGGATCTCTAACCCAGATCTCTACCCCTGGATTTTTACTAACTTAAAGACGTAATATTGAAGACAACTTAAAGCACTGACAGTATGAGAAAGGATTTGCTCTCTGTGCTGCTTAGTATATCCCAAAGTACCCACTGACAACTGACAGCTCCCTGTGAACAGATTTGATCTGGTCCCTGCACATTACTAGACATGTACAATGGCTGGATTCAGAACCTGCATCCACTAATTCTGTTGTCCTCACAAAACCATCACTAGGCAATATGACTAAAGAATTGCCTTTGCTGAGTAAATGATGTTTCAAAGAAACATTTTATTGAGTAAATGCAACTTTGCTGTTAAGACAATCCTACCCACAGTATATGCTAACATAATTCTCTCTCGATATCATGATATCATAGAGATGACTTTTGTCTTCAGTGAGAATAAAAAGAGCTGACAACAAAATTCTATATAGGAAAAAGGTCTTTGTTGTCCATCATTTCATCTTATTAAAATCTATTGATTAGCACTTCTATAAATTGACCAGATACTCTCACTAGTGGCCCTAAGGTTCTGTATTTCTGAAACATTTAAGATTCAGTAGTGTTGATGCTATGTGCATTATTTTGGTTGTTTGGTTTTTTATACTATTAAGTCTTAATGTAACTAACAGAAGAAACTTTGCTTTGGGGGAACGGTAACTGGGGCAAGAGGTGGTCGGTGGGGGGGTGCTAAAGGTGGTGGTGAAGAGTAGAAAAGAGAATAGCTGTTTTTCATTGTAAGTTTTTCAATTCCATTTGATTATTAATCATGTTGCATATATTACTTTTATTTTAATTTTTAACAATTACAAATGTAATACTATGCCCCAAAACTTCACAGTGTAAAATATCTTATTTGATCTTCCCAATAGCCTTGTGGGCAGACACACATGTCCTTTCTTCCTTGTTCAATAGCTAAGTATTTGATGTGGGAAAGTCGTTTAAATTCCAAGTATTAGCTCATCTAAGACATGAGGCTAATTTTACTTGTCGTATTGATATATAAAGCACAAAATTTTATACATCAAACTAGGTAATGTGCAACAATTTGAACATATGCAATGGATCTTTTTATAGCTATGGATCTTTTTATAGCTATAGTAATAAGCATTTATTTTAATACTTATTCATAATTTGTTATAAAAACAGGCTTTAAGCATGGCTGTTCTGTCTTGTTATGTAGAAACCCACTGAAAGTGATATGATTGTTTGTGGTTTTATTGACCTTATCTCAAACTTTGATCCTGTACAAGAAACTGCTATTGTCATTGATAGCCATGACATTTATTATACCCTGAATTTAAAAGGCAATCACTACATTCTACATATACACAAAAATAATTACTTTATTATATATATGTATATACATATATATATATATATATATATATATATTTTTTTTTTTTTTTTTTTTTTTTCTGTACGCAGGCCTCTCACTGTTGTGGCCTCTCCCATTGTGGAGCACAGGCTCTGGACACACAGGCTCAGCAGCTATGGCTCACGAGCCTAGCTGCTCCGTGGCATGTGGGATCTTCCCGGACCGGGGCACGAACCCGCGTCCCCTGCATCGGCAGGCAGATTCTCAACCACTGCGCCACCAGGGAAGCCCTATTATTATATATTTTAATAATCATTTTTATATACACTTTCATGGCTTTTGTAATTATTTAACATTGTGATAATAAACTTATAATAATTTTGTTAGCAATTTGAAATTAGAAACAAGATAAAAATTGAAGGCCAAATTATATACTTAAACTTTGAGAATCAAACTATCCTTCCCTCTAATTTGTAGCTACTCTTTATATTATTGAATTTGAACATCTTTAATATGCTTCAGTTTATCTAATTGTGTGATTTCTTCTTTGTTTTAATTTTGAAGTGCTTAACAAGAATCTCTTATTTATTATTCTGTGAGAACTTCTAATCTTTATGTAAATATAGAAATTTTTCAGAGTATCTGTCCCCATTAGATTTTCATATAGTTTATTCTATTCAAATTTTAAAAATAACATATTTTTCTACACATGTTCATTGGATTGTTTGCAATCCAATCCAAAATTTTCATGTTCTCTTTTTCCCAAAATGATCCATCTCACCTGTATAAAATTATAATTATTATGACTAGCATAAAGAAAAAAAGTAAAAATGATTTGAGAATGTAAATATAAAGTGAAAAATTAAAATAAAAATTAGAACTAGAGAAGAAAAATAATAAAGACAAAGAATATGAGGTAGATAATTTTTTTCTCAATTCTTTTGTGTGTGTGTGTGTGTGTGTGTGTTTGTGTTTTGTTTTGTTTCTTTTGGGGGGGATCAAGCCATTTTGTTGAGGGGCTTTGGGGGAGGGTCGAAAAGCTGGGAGGACAATGAGATCCGATGTCCTTCTCCTAGCTGGGACCTTCGCCACTTCACAGTCGCTGAAAGATCTATTCTCAATTCTTATGTGTTAATTTTAGTACATAAACTTATTTGATTACAAAACTAAGACAAAAATGTTAAAAAGTAAAATAAAATAAATATAAAAAATTTCATGCCTTTTAAAAATGCTAAAATGCTACAACATTAAAACTATTAAGAAAATAATGCTCACAATCCCACTACCATGTTTTCATTTTTTATTTTCATGATTTTATCCAAACGTTGACATGAAAACATCCAGAGTAAAACAGGTACTGTATGAACATTGACAAAACTTTACTTGTAACTGATTTTCCTTTAGTTCTAAAATGCTCTGATTTGGAGAACTTCCCTTTGGGTATTTTCTGTAAGCTATTTGATTTTCCAGTAATCACAACCAAAATGGTATTACAGAAATTAATCATTTCCTTTATTCATCTAAATATGCTCTAAATAACTTATAAATTGTTTATATTTTTATATTTATTTTTTCAAGTAAATTGTGGCCACAATGAAAAGCAAATTAGTTTTTGTTTCTATTGTAATATAGTTGACGTACAATATTATGTTAGTTTCAGGTGTACTACATACATAGTGATTTGACATTTGCATATATTATTTTATTAGACTGTTTATTGAGGTATGATTGACATACAAATAGCTGCACATATTTAATGTATACAAATTAATTAAAAGAAATTTCTAAGAGAGAAAATGTACAAATGAAGGAAAAGAGAGCCCAAAGCCAGAACCTAGAGCATGGCAACCTGTAGACGAGTTTAGAGGAAGAGGAGACAAAAAAGTGAGTCAAAGAATAGGATCCATGCAGGAAGGAAGAAAACCAGGAGAGAGCTATTTCATGATGTCCAGAAGATTTTAAGGAAGAGGAAGTAGGCAGCAAGTTCAAAGCTACTAAGAAGTCAAACAGGGGTGAAGAAATGATACTTTGATTTGACACCACGCTAGTTATTGGAGAACAAGAAAAAGGCAGTTTAGAGGACAGAAGGGCATGCAAGAATTGTTGGAGACAACTTACCATGAAAGTTTTGCTGTGAAGGGTAGCAGATATATGGAACAATAATTGGTAGTGAAGAGTCAACAAGGGAAGGTATTATTTAAAATGGAGGATAGGGGAGTTTGATTTGCATACATTATGTTTTTAAGCAGGAGAGCATGAACCTCAGAAACAAAACACTGAAAACTGCCAGTTCAAAGCAGAGTCATTTTTTATCTATTGCCTTATATAAGTGTAAAATTTTCCAAATTTCCTCATTTCTATTTTAACGAAAAAAATGGAGTTTTCATTCTTTTATTTCCTTGTTTCCATTACTTTGTTTTTATTGACACATGTCATTAAAAACTTGGACATGTTTTTTAAAGTGTCTTTAAAAATGCAAACTAAGCAGAAATAAGTAGAACAAGAATTTGAAGTGTCTCTTTATGTGCCTTATCCCATAACCTTGCCAGAAGTTCTTGATGCTGCCAATGTATTCCAGACATTTTCTATCCATGTACAAATGTAGGAATTGTATCATGTCTGACTGTGTATTAAAGGTATATCTCTCTGGAAAGGAAGATAATACAAGAAAATGAATTAATGTTAAATGAACATCTACTCTGTGTTACTACCAATATAGTTCATATTCTATAATGTCATATTTACATGAATTTTTTTTGAAAAAACTGTATATTAAATCAAAAATTATATGTTATGGAATAGAATACAAAATATACATGTTTTAAATAGAGGAAGTAGAGAGAATTTAGAAAAATTTCTTGAGTATGGGACATTTTGGTGATAAGGTTCATTCAACTTATCACCCAGACCCCCTTATCACATTTTTTATCTATCTGTAGGGTCTATTCATTAAGAAAAAAAAGCTACATTTATGCTAAATAAAATACATATTTTTATATCTAATCCACACAATAATAGTGAGGTAAATAGATATTATCATTCCTATAAAAAATGGAGTTTTCATCAGAAGGAATGCACATCTACTAAGAAAGAAAGTAATGTTAGAATTAATATTATCTAATAGCAAATATTTTTTATCTTAGTGCCAGTCACTGTTCTAGGTGAAGGAAATAGAGCAATGAACAAGACAAGAAAAGTTATTATTCTAATGGAACTTACATTTGAGTGAGGGAAGGTAAGTAATAAAAATAAATGAAGGAAAGCATTGAGGGTGATATGTACAATGAGGAGAATTTCAGTAAGCTGATGTGACCAGGTTGAATTTTGAATTAGCCAGCCATGAAAGGTCTCTTAGATGAGGTGACAGGAAGTGGCATGGGGGTGAGCATTCTAGGGGTACAGCAGAGCTGTCACAATTGTCTTCAGATGGAGTGAGCTTGGAATGCCAGGGTGAGGAGTGTAGCATGAGGTACCAGGGACTGAAGAGGTTGGACACACAAGGATTTGTAAAAAAAAAAAAGTGAGAAGTATGGGATTTAAATGTGTTGGCAAGTCATGAAACGATTTTAAGCAGAGGTATAGTATGACGTGACTACTCATGATTTAGATTACTCTCCTCTGTGGAAAATGAATCACGAGAGATCAAGATAGGTAAGGGGATGGGTTAGGAGTCTTTTGTAGTAAACCTATCAAAAATAATGGTGACTGAATTTGGGTACCCAGAACAGGGTACAGTGATTCTCCAATCTCAAGATGAGGGTCAAGCATAGGAGAAAAAGGACCAAAACAGGAGATCTGCAAGTGAAAGAAGAAAAATAGGACAGATTGGAAGTTGAGCTGATTATTATTGTCATTACTGTCATAAATTCATTGGAAGCATTCATTGAGGGGAGCCAAGAAATGTTCTGAGTAGTGTCTCATACATTCCTTATACCATCCCCATGATGAAGTCACTGTCATTACCCCCTTATACAGCAAGTATACAGATGCTCAAAGTGGTTAAGTAAGTTGTTCAACCTCCCACTAGTAGTACAGGGCAGAGACAGAATTCAAACCTGAGCAGTCTGACACCAGACCCACATTCTAAAACTCTCCCTTAACTACCTCCAAGTGGTGATGGAGGAAGACCATGGGGCAGATGGAGGGAGGGTTTTCTCTATGTTCCAGAAGGCATATAAAGATCAGGAGGAAGGGTGTTCCTAGCACAGATATGGCAGAACACATATGCCCTGAAAACTTTGGAGATAGTGGCTATGCACATATGTAAAGAGATCTATTTGACCAAGAACACATGCTGCCGTGGCAAATGAATCTGTGAGAATTGAAAGATACCAAGGAAGGAAGACTTCCTCTTCTATTCTGGACCCAGGAAAGCTCTGCCAGACAGTACCTCTGAAGGACGCTTAGGTCAATCAAACACTTCCCTTCATACTAAGGCATCAGTTTTAAATAGTGATGAGTGCCCTGACCACTGCAGATCAGTGGACAGACCAGGAGATTAAGACTGAGGTGACCAGGCTACTGCATTTTAACAGTGAAACTTCATGGTTGAAAGCACTGAGCATGATTCTTCAAATGAGAAGATTATCCAGTTTTCCTCTACTTGTAGGGAATAGCTATAGCTAAACATTTTCTCCACCAGTAAGTTTAAAACATAGTTTTTAGCTAACTTAGTCTAGTTAGGTCCCTCACAACAGTATACTACCTCTTCAAAGGATGTGGAATTGTGCCATGATTTGAAGTTATTAAGATAATTTACTATCTCTTAAGTCACATTACAAAGAGAAGTTCCCCAAAATATAGTGAACAAAGGCAGCAGTATTGGAACAAAAAGTTAATTTCCTGCTTTTCAATAAGACAGTACAGATTTGAATTTATAATTGTCAGCATTCATCTTAATATCTGGCATTTTATTTTAATCATACCATATTTACCTAACCCCCAAAAGATCATCAGAAACAAATACAAATGGATGTTTCCTTTATTGACAGTAATCTACCATATTGCAGAATGAATTGTTTCCCCTCCCAAAAAAACATATATCCTAACCCTTGGTACCTGTGAATGTGACCTTATTTGGAAATACGATATTTGCAGATGTACTTAAGATGTATATTAAGATGAAACCACCCTGGAGTAGGATGGACCCTTAATCCAGTGTAACTGGTGTCCTTCTAAGAAGAGACGAGACACAGAGAGAAAAGAACATCTAATGAAGACACAGATACACAAAAGAAGGAAGGCCCATGTCACGATGGAGGCAGAGATTGAAGGTACACTGCTGCAAGCCAAAGATTGCCAAGGATTACCAGCAACAACCAGAAGTTAGAAGACAGATAACATGTCATGCTGACTCCTCGATATCAGACTTTTGACCTCCTGTGAGAGAATACATTTCTATTGTTCTAAGCTACTCAAGTTTGTGGTAATTTGTTATGGCATTCTCAGAAGACTAATGCTTACTGGTAAAGAAATCATGAGAGATTTCACAAAACTTCAAAACACATTATGACCCATGTCAGGATAGAAATCACTTTCATTTTCACTGATCTTTAAAGATAAAAATGAAATCAATTTTACTCTTTTTTTTCAGGATGTTAGAAATGAATCTTTTCTCATAGCTATTTCAACTCACACAAACCCCTACGAAATATCACTTAATGTATAGTTTATTCAGTTTAGTATCTTGTATCCTGCTTATACTTGTTTGGGAGCATGGTTTCCTCCCTAGACCCAGTGAGGTGTTAGCCTTAATGTTCTCAAGAAATAAATCATCTTCTAGGTCTTTCAAAGTGTTCAGATAAACAAAGTCAATAGGAAAGAATGAAAGCAATTTGGCGTCTCACTTCTCCATATGTCCACGCCTCTTCCCCATCCTCCTGCCTTGAACATTATAATCAGACAATGGTAACCTAGCACCTAGAGTCCTGTTTACAAAATAGTGTTCAGAAAAATGAACAGTCCAGATACCTTCAAAAACGTGTATGATGAAGGAGAGGTTGTCTTCAGTGGGGAAGTGGAAGGGGAGTTTCAGAGACCTACTCATTGAAAAGGGTTCTAAGGAAAACTTGTGAAGCTGGACACTGCACAGGGGAGCAAGTATTGAAAATTCAGGCCACCAACAAAAGAAGTGAATTTTTTGCCATCTCAGAGGCCCTTGGTCAACTTCCTGCTTTGCCCAAGCAATTCAGGTTCTTTGAAGCATATCCATGGAGAGGGAGTGTTTAAGGAATAAGGAGAGGTGTTCTGTGTGAGGACCACCATACTTTTGCGTTGCTCAAGCACACGGCACTCAAAGGAAATCTAATCAAGGGCCAGCATCAGTGGCTTCATGGATCTGGCACTGAACATTAATCTTACAGCTGCTACACTGATTTCTGCAAGGGTTTTCCCAAACCAGACACAAACCCAGTCGAACAGGAAAATGTCAGAAGGAGAAAAGACAGGAGGTTCCTCTTTCTCTGGTACCTGTGAAGGTCTTTATACACCATCTTCAGTATGTACCTAATAGTGTGAAGTGTGTGACAAATTTTGTAGGTAGCAGCACTCAACATTTTTTTCCTACTACAAAACACTCATATGACATTGTCATTGTCATCATTCCCAATTTAATAGCCATTATTCCACCCTTTTCTTCCTCACTTAAGATGGTATCTAAAGGTAAGAATGTGAGAGTAACATTATTATAATCTACTCTGATTTAGAAATGTTACCTGAAAATTTTATGGATTTTACTGTTATTTTATGCAAATTTCTAATGAGATAGCTCACTATTAACTTTGACACAACAGTCTGCTATGATGCCAAGCAGTTATTAACTAGTCTGAGAGTGCTGCTCAGCTGGTTAACTAATCTCTTTGTTAAAATCTTTAAACATATGAGAATATATTTTTAACCCAGAAATTCACATGAAGACATTCATTTATAATTAAAAGAGAAAAGGGTTTATTGACAATGACTAAAACTCTAATACGAAATGAATTAATTATAGTCAAATTAAGTGGTTAATATAAGCATAGGTATATGTAATAAATTACAAATAATTCTTAGAGAATACAAAATGTGAAGCAAGGCTTAGAAGATGAGCAGCTGCCCACTAGGTGGACCAGTAGGGGAAAACATTGCTCATAAATGTATTAGTATGCACAGAGATGTGCTATCATTCAGAGGACTACATAGTTCTCAATGACTGGATCATGGGGGCTTTTTATTGTGGGTGGAGGCTTGAACTTAAAGAATTTGGAAGATAGTGGAGAGTCTTAGAGTCCACGCTAAGGAGCTGTACTTTCATCCTGAAGAGAATGGAGGTTGAGTGGGGAGAGTTAGATTAGGGAGACCAGTTAGGAAACCATTGAAATTATTTAGGTGGAAGATGTTCCAGCAAAGAATGCAGCACTGGGGATGAGAAGATGAATGAATTGTACAAGTGTTAAATTGTAATAGACAGGAATGGGTCACCATTTGAAGACAGAAAAAGAAAGGGCAAAAGGGGAAATTGAGGATAAATCCAGGTTACTGGATTGGGTAACTTAAAAATTGGTGGTGCCTTTCAAAAATAATCATTTATTTAATCAATGGATATTTATTGAAAACTTAATATGTACCTGTACATATTAACATGTGCAGCCCACACACTTGATAAAACATGAGAAGAGGGGTAATATTACATAACAAGTCAAAATATAGTCTCTAGATTCAGAAGGACTGAGTTCAAATCTAAGGTTTATGTGTGATATTTGACTAGCATTTTACTTTTCTAAGTCTCACTTTGCTTATCTATAAAATGGAGTATGACAGTCATGGACCTGCCAGCTGCAAGGAATGCAGTTCATTAACAGCCTTAGCTGTGGGCATATCAGGATCTGCTTCAACTTTTGAGTAAGTGCATGTGCTCCCTGGGCAGCTCCCTATAAGACTGTGTGGTACTAACATATACATATAGACATATAGTTCAGGGGAATGGAATTAAGAGTCCAAAAATAAATCCTTACATTTATGGTCAATTGATTTTTGATAAGGATGCCAGAACAATTCAATGAAGGAAAGAATAATATCTTCAACTAAGACAACTGGATATCCACATGCAAAAGGATGAAACTGAACCCCTACATCCCACCATACATAAAAATTAACTCAAAATAGATCAGAGAACTGAATGTAATAACTAAAATTATACAATTCATAAGAAAATAAGCATATGGTATGTGACCTTGGGTTAGGGAATGGTTTCTTAGTTAAAACACCAAAGTAAAAGTAACAAAAGAAAAATATATATAAATTGCACTCATCAAATTTAAAAACTTGTGTTGTAAAGGATACCAAGCAAAAAGTGAAAAGACTTCCCACGGAATGAGAAAAAAATATTTGCAAATCATGCATCTGACAAGGGATTTCTATCCAGGATATGTAAAAACTCTTACAACTTGACAATAGAAAGACAACTCAGTTTCAATATAGAAATCATGCATCTGACAAGGGACTTCTATCCAGGATATGTAAAAACTCTTACAACTCAACAATAGAAAAACAACTCAATTTCCATTTGGGCAAAGGACTTGACTAGACATTTCTCCAAAAAAGACAAGTAAATGGCCAGTAAGCACAAGATTTTCAACATTAGTCATTAGGGAAAGGTAAATCAAAACCACACCCACTAGGATAATTAAAATTGTTTAGAAACCAGATGATAAGAAGTATTGGTGAAGATGTGGAGACATTGGACACCCCATGCTTTACTGAAGGGAATGTAAAATTACACTTTGGAAAACAGTTTGCACTTCTTCAAGATGTTGAACAAAGAATTACCATATAATCCAGCAATTACATTCCTAGGTATATACCCAAGAGAAACGAAAAAGTGTTCACATGAAAACTTGTACTAATGTTCATACCAGCATTATTCACAATAGATCAAAAGTGGAAAAGCCTAAATGTCCATTAATTGATGAATGAATAAACAAAAGTGGTATGTCCATACAATAGAATATAATTTAGCAATAAAAAAATGAAGCACTGATACATGCTACAACATGGATAAATCTTGAAAACATTATAATAATTGGAAGAAGCCAGTCATGAAAGACCACATATTATATGATTCCACTGAAATAAAATTTCCAGAATAGGTAAATCCATAGGGACAGAAAGTAGATTTGGGATTTCCAGGATCTGGAAAAGAGGGAAATCAGAAGCCAGTGGGATGCTGAAAATGTTCTAAAATTATATTGTGGTGATAGTTGCACAATTCTGTCAATATACTAAAATCTGCTTAACTCTACACTTTTTAAAGGTGTACTGCATGATGTTTTAATATGCACATACATTGTGAAATGATTACCACAATCAAGTTAATTAACATATCCATCACTTCACACAGCTAACTTTTTTTTTTGTTTTTTGATGAGAACAATTAAGATCTACTCTCAGCAGGAACTTATGGTTACCATGGGGGGAAGGGTGGAGGGGAGGGATAGTTAGGGAGTTTGGGATTGACATGTACACACTGCTATATTTAAAATGGATAACCAACAAGGACCTACTGTATAGTACAGGAAACTCCACTTAATATTATGTAACAACCTAATTGGGAAAAGAATTTGAAAAAGAACAGATACATGTATATGTATAACTGAATCACTTTGTTGTACAACTGAAACCAACACAACATTGCTAATCAAATATACTCCAATATAAAATAAAAAGTTGAAAAAAAAGATCTACTCTCAGCAAATTTCAAGTATACAGTATAGTATCATTAAGTATAGTCATTATGCTGCACATTAGATCTCCAGAACTTATTCATCTTACATAACTGAAACTTTATATTCCTTGACCAACTTTTCTCCATTTCCCACCTTCTGACCCTGGCAAACACCATTCTATTCTCTGCTTCTATGAATTCAACTGTTTTAGATTCCACATATAAGTGAAATCATGCAGTATTTCTCCTTCTTTGCCTGGCTTATTTCACTTAGCATAATATTCTCTAGGGTCATCCATGTTGTTGCAAATGGCAAAATTTCCTTCTTTTTTAAGGCTACATGATATTCCATTGTGTGCACATACTTTATTTTCTTTATCTTTTGTATGTCAGCAGACACTTAGGTTGACTCCACATCTTGTGTATTATGCATAATACTGCAGTGAACATGGGAGTGCAGGTTTCTCTTCCAGATACTGATTTCATTAATCTTTGGATATATACAGAGAAGTGGAGTTGTAGGATCATATGGTAATTCTATTCTTAATTTTTTTGAGAAACTTCCGTATGATTTTCCAAAATGACTGTACCAATTTATATTCCTACCAAAAGTGTACAAGTGTTCTCCACATTCTCACTAACACCTGTTATGTTTTATTCTTTTTTTGCAATTTTGTTTTTTGGGTTTTTTAAATTTTTTGTCTTTTTTTAAAATTAATTAATTTATTTATTGGCTGTGTTGGGTCTTTGTTGCTGAGCACAGGCTTTCTATATTTGCAGTGAGTGTGGGCTACTCTTCATTGTGGTGCGTAGACTTCTTGTTGTGGTGGCTTCCCTTGTTGCGGAACACAGACTCTAGGCTCATGGTCTTCAGTAGTTGTGGCACACGGGCTCAGTATCTGTGGCTCATGGGCTCTAGAGCACAAGCTCAGTAGTTGTGGTGCACAGGCTTAGTTGCTACGCAGCATGTGGGAACTTCCCGGACCAGGGATTGAACCCGTGTCCCCTGCATTGGCAGGCAGATTCTTAACCACTGTGCCACCAGGGAAGTCCCTGTTTTATTCTTTTGATAAAAGCCATTTTAACAGGCATGAGCTGATACCTCATTGTGATTTTGATTTGCCTTTCCCTGATGATTAGTGATGTTGAACACCTTCCTATACATCTGTTGGCCTTTTATATATCTTCTTTTGAGAAATGCCTATTCAGTTCCTTTGCCCATTTTTAATTGGATTATTTTTCTTCCTATTGAGTTGTTTTAGTTCCTTATATATTTTGGATATTAACTCCTTATCAGATATACAGTTTAAAAATATTTTCTCCCATTCCTTAGATTATCTCTTCACTCTATTGATTGCTTCTTTTTCTGTGCAAAAGGTTTTCAGTTTGATGCAATTCCATTTCTCTATTTTTACTTTTGTTGTCTGTGCTTTTTTGATCATATCCAAAAAATCATCACTCAGACTGATGTCAAGAAATTTTTCCCTGTGTTTTCTTCTAGGAGTCTTACAATTTCCAGTCTAATGTTTATTAACTGTGTACTTTAAATGAGTAGATTATCAGGTATGTGAATTATATGCTAATAAAGCTGTTTTTTTTAAATCCATTTTTAAAAAAGAATGAGTTGATAGCTTATAAAAGATCATACTGTATTTTAATGTACAAAGTGAGAAAAATAATTTAATCATTATGTATTCCTAAGGCTGCCATAACAAAATATCACAGACTCAGTGGCTTAAAACAACAGAAATTTATTGTCTCACAGTCTGGAGGCTAGAAAGTTGAAATCAAAGTGTCAGCAGACTTGGTTCTTTCTGAAAGCTCTAAGAATCTTTTCCATGTCAATCTTATTGTTCCTGTCAGTTGCCGATAATCTTCGGCATTCTGTGGCTTGTAGATGCATCACTCCACCCTCTATCTTGATCTTCCCTCCTCATCTCTCTGTCTTCTATTCTTATAAAGACACCAGTTATGTTGGATTGGGGCCCATCCTAATTATCTCCTCTTAACCTAATTACATCTGCAAAGGCCTTGTTTCTAAAAAAGGTCACATTCATAGGTACTGAGGATTAGAATTTCAACATATCTTTTGGGGGGACAAAATTCAACCTCAGACTGTAAGTTATTTCAGTTGATTCTCTTATCTAGTCCCTTGTTTTGAATAGTTTAGTGTTAGGAACAAAGTAGGTACTAAATAAATATTCATTGACTGATTAAACCATCCAATCTATATAGCTGTCTACTTTAATTTGAAAGACCTTTAGGGATAGAGTCTATAATCTTACTTGAATTTATGCCCTAATGTTTAATTAAAGGAGTACTTCCTTCTAATCAAAGGTTTTGCATTTTCATTCTTTGCCAAAATAACTGGCTAATGGATTGTTTGCTGAATTGATCCAATCAGTCATTTAAGTGGAACCCTGCTAACTGGTCAACTCAGTCAAAATGATCTTGAATTTAGTCATGTTGACTCAGCCTTTTTTAAAACAATTTAAGCTAATTTCCTCTTGCTTTGTTCTCATAATAACCCTTTATCCTTCTAATATCCAAGCCAAACAATCCCAAATTCTGTAATCTCTCATTCAAGTTCAGATATGGATTTTTAAGGAATTCCCAATACATAAGAAATGTGCATTTGATAATTTTTATTTTAAGAGCAACTAAATCTCCTTACTATTGCACAGTCTTATGTAGCTATGTCACTACCTTAAAAAGAAAAATACACAAAAATGTTGATTAGACTTCTTCAAATATCTGATGCTTGCTGAAAGGATTTTTACTATGGATCTTATGCTATTCTTTAATCTATATTACATACACAATTTTCTTGAAATTTCTTCTGTGGTTAAAAGGTATAATCATCTTCTATAGTTAAAAAGCACACCTTGGAACTACAAAAAGTGAAATATTTGCCTTCAGGTTTTTCCTGCTTATTATTATAAACATATACCTTCATTGAAAATTCCAGAGGTAATTGAATAAAACATACTTTAAAATTCACTTTAATTATTAATTATTTTGCAAAAGGAAATTATATCTAACTTCTCTGTTCACATGTATTGAATTTTGATGCAACACAAGAAAATATGTCATGGATGATCCTCCTACTCTTTGTGTATTTATATTACTTCCTGGATTTTCACTGCACCTTTACGTTTCATTTTGAGTAGATTAGACACAAAATAAATTTGAGTATTAGACATGAGGTGTATGTTGTTTGGGGGAAACTGTTTTACTAAATACATTCAGAACCATAAAACTCTTTATTGATTCAGGTTCATTTACAGAACAGGAAGTGTGAATGGAGCCAATAATTTTAAGGGCTGTAAGTGGTTTTTAAGGGTTTTATAAATGTATAGAAAAATATCTAAATGTATTTCATGTTGTTTCTGATAAACATTTTATAATTTGGAGAAATTAACCATGAGAAAGAATTATGTTTCCCTAAATAAAAAGAATTTTTTTTTGCAAGTGACATGACGAAAAGATTTAGAACGATTTTTATTCTTTATTTCTACTTCCAGTCCTGTGGATTGGGAGTCTCTTCCAGGTCTGGATATCCTTTGATTCTGTCCCTATCTCTGCCTTCTGGATTCTGTTCCTAGCTCCAGATCTATCCTACCTTCTTCTATGGTTCTCAACTTAATTCTCTTACAGTAACAAGCCAATTATAGGCTGATTTCACTAGTGCAACTTATTGTTCTGAATACTGGAGCAATTTGCCTAGATTAAAAGAGGGAGTGGGGAAGATTAATATAGTCTACTAATCTAGTGATTGACGGTCTCATAAAGCACAATATACAACCTACTACCTTTTACTAGGAAATAGACTTGAGATTTACATTTTTTCTCCTAATATAAACAATAAGCTCATGCTGTATGTGCAGTTGTTATTAACAATGTCCATATGAATTATCCAGTTCTCTTAACAGTAATAATAATAGCCAACATGTATGAAACATTTAGTAGAATTATTGTTGTGGCAATTCACACGAGAACCAATAAGGGCCTTATAAAATCTATGTTAGATACAATTATGTCCCATCTCCTGAAATGAGAGTATTTTGAAAGCAGAGATCATGACTCACTCATCCGAATATTGTCAGTGCCTAGAAAATGTCTTCCAAAGGTAAAATTCAATAAATGTGTATTGTTGTTTTGTTTCTGATTTTAATTGTATATATTACAAATAAAGTTGAAACCCTCCCAAGAGGGTACTCTCCCCTCCCAAGAGGTAATCACTATTAAAAGTTTCCTGAAGATATTCTTATATTTTTCAATATAACAGATTTTATATCCATATACAACATGATATTGCTTTGGCAAGTAGTTAAACTTTATACAAATAATATCATATAATAGATGTTATTTTATAACATTTTTGTCCAACATTACATTTTCAAAATATATCTATGTTGGGTTGCTTTTAGCTCTAGTTAATTGATTTTAACTGTGGCATAGCAACATTATTTGACTCTACCTAAATGTTGAATTTTGTCAAATGCTTATGTATCTATTGATATAATTAAGCATTTTTTTCCTTAATCTATAAATTTGATGTGTTGTGTTATGATATTTTTTTCTGGTGGTGAATCATCCTTTTATTCCAGGAATACATTCTAAATTCTATCTTGGGGACTTCCCTGGTGGCACAATGGTTAAGAGTTCACCTGCCAATGCAGGGGACATGGGTTCGACCCCTGGTCTGGGAAGATCCCACATGCTGCAAAGCAACTAAGCCTGTATGCCACAACTACTGAGGCTGTGCTCTAGAGCCCATGAGCCACAGTTACTGAGCCTGTGTGCCACAACTACTGAAGCCCGTGCACCTAGATCCCGTGATCTGCAACAAGGGAAGCCACCGCAATGAGAAGCCCGTGCATCACAACAAAGAGTAGCTCCTGCTCGCCACAACTAGAGAAAGCCTGTGCGCAGCAACGAGGACCCAACACAGCCAAAAAAATTAATTAATTAAAATATTAAAAATAAATAAATAAATAAATAAATAAATTCTATTTTGTCTGATATTAACATAGCTAAAATAACTTTCTATTTATTATCTTCAGAGTACTTACTCAACTATTTATTTTTTCATTTCACAATTATCAACTCTTCTGTATGTTCTGTTAATAGTAACATATTTTAGTCCAGTTTGATACTAGAGGTATTTTAATAGGAGAGTTTAATATGCTTACACTTGTTCTGATTGATATATTTGTCCGTATCTCTGTTTTCTATCTTTCACTTTCCAATTACCATGTTGTGTTTGCATCTTTACTCTAATATTCTTCATTTATAGATTTGTAATGCATTCTAATGCTTTTTTAATTTCTATACCAATTTGGAAGCTATTGATTTCTTTTCATAGTAGTTACTTTAAATTATTGACATTAAAAACTTAGTTTAAAATTTTCTTAGGTGAAGAGGCGAACCAAAACTTGGAGAAAATATTTGCAAAACACATATCCAAATAAGAACTTGTATTCATAACATGCAGAAAACTTTCTAAACTCAACAATAAGGAAACAAACAACCGAACTTTTAGAATGCGTAAAAGATCTAAACAGATACTTCACCCAAGAAGATACACAGATGGCAAATAAGCAAATGAAAAGATGCTCAACATCATAAGTCATTAGGGAATTGCAAACTAAAACAATACTACACACCCATTAGAATGGCTAAAATTTAAAAAAATAAAATAAAAAATAATTTTAAAAAGACTGATAATCCCAAATGCTGGTGAGGATGTGGAGCAACAAGAACTCTCATTCATTGCTGGTGGGACTGCAAAATGGGTACAATCATTTTGGAAGACAATTTCTTACAAAGCTGAGCATAGTCTTACCTTACAATCCAGCAACTGTGCTCCTAGTTACCCAATTGAGTTAAAAATGTATGTCTACACAAAAATCTGTGCATGAATGTTTATATCAGCTTTATTTATAATCACCAAAACCTGGAAGCAACCAATATGTCTTCAATAAGTGAATGGATAAACAAACTATGGTACCTCTATACAATGTAATATTATTCAGTCATAAAAAGAAATGAGCATGCTCGCTTCAGCAGCACATATACTAAAATTGAAACGATACAGAGAAGATTAGCATGGCCCCTACGCAAGGATGACATGCAAATTCGTGGAGCATTCCATACTTTTTTTTTATCAAAAAATCTGGGAACAATAAATATTGGAAAGGGTGTGGTAAAAAGGGAACCTCCTGCATTGTTGGTGGGAATGTAAATTGATACAACCACTATGGAAAACAGAATGGAGATTCCTCAAAAAATTAAAAATAGAACTACCATATGACCCACCAATCCCACTACTGGGCATATACCCTGAGAAAACCATAATTCAAAAAGAGACATGTACCAAAATGTTCTTTGCAGCTCTATTTACAATAGCCAGGACATGGAACCAACCTAAATGTCCATCAACAGATGAATGGATAAAGAAGATGTGGCACAAATATACAATGGAATATTACTCAGCCATAAAAAGAAACAAAATTGAGTTATTTGTAGTGAGGTGGATGGACCTAGAGTCTGTCATACAGAGTGAAGTAAGTCAGAAAATAAAAATGGTACTGATGAACCTAGTTGCAGGGCAGGAATAAAGATGTAGACATAGAGAATGGACCTGAGGACACGGGGTGGGAGGGGGAAGGTGGGGTGAAGTGAGAGTAGCATTGACATATATACACGACCGAATGTAAAATAGTTGGCTAGTGGGAAGCAGCAGCATAGTACAGGGAGATCAGCTCGGTGCTTTGCAATGACTTATAGGGGTGGGATAGAGAGGATGGGAGGGAGGCTCAAGAGGGAGGAGATATGGAGACATATGTATGCATATGGCTGATTCACTTTGGTGTACACCAGAAACTAACAGTGTGGTGAAGCAATTAAGCTCCAATAAAGATCTATTTTAAAAAATAAAGAAAGAAATGAGTTATCAAGCCATGAAAAGATATGGAGGAACCTTAAATGCATATTGGTAAATGAAAGAAGCCAGTCTGAAAAGGCTATATACTGTCTGATTTCAGCTATATGACATTTTGGAAAAGACAAAACTATAGAGACAATAAAAATATCATTGGCTGCCAAGGATTCCAAGGGAGGGAGGTATAAAATGAGTAGCTTGAACACAGATTTTTCAGGGTGGTGATGCTATTCTGTGTAAAACTAATGGTGGATACATGTTATCATGCATTTTTCAAAACCCCTAGAACTGTACAACACAAAGAATGAAACAATGTAGTTATTGATTATAGTTAATAATAATGCTTCAATATTGGCTCATTTACTGTAACAAATGTACTGCACTAATACAAGATATTAATAATAGACCAAACTCTGTGTGGGGATAAGGGTTAAGGGGTAAGAGTGGAGCAGGTATATGGAATTCTATGTGCTATCAGTTCAATTATTCTATAAATCTGAAACGATTAAAAAAACAAAGTTTATTAATTATTTCTTAATTATCTTTGGTCATCTACATATATGTGGTCTACTTTTGACAAAGGTGCCAAGTTAATTGAATGGAGAGATAATACTGTTTTCAACAAATGGTGCTAGAACATATATAAACAAAAAGGGGAGGGGAGACCTCAACCCTTACATAATAAGATATAAAATATTAACTTGAAAAGGGTCATAGACCTAAATGTATAACATAAAATTATAAAATTCTGGAAGGAAACATAGGAGAAAAATCTTCATGGTGTTAGCTTAGGCAATAATTTCTTAGTATACTCAAAAAGTGAAAATCATAAAGCAAAAACTGCTAAATTGGACTTCATCAAAATACAAAATAGGGCTTCCCTGGTGGCGTAGTGGTTGAGAGTCTGCCTGCCGATGCAGGGGACGCGGGTTCGTGCCCCGGTCCGGGAGGATCCCACATGCCACAGAGTCGCTGGGCCCGTGAGCCATGGCCGCTGAGCCTGCGTGTCCAGAGCCTGTGCTCCGCGACGGGAGAGGCCACAGCAGTGAGAGGCCCACGTACTGCAAAAAAAAAAAAAAAAATACAAAATAGACTACCAGATGAACCACCTAAAGCTCTTTCTATTGGAAGGATTTTCCCTCACAACTCTCTTTTAGGGCCACTCCTGAGCAATCCGCTTTCAACTTTAACCCACATAGGAAGTCAACTCATCCATAAATTATGTTAGACCTTTCTCCTTTCTCTTCTGATAACAAGAAGCCTCCTATGTAGCCATAGGTGATGGATGACATGGAAGCCTGGGCCACTTGCTTTTGAAGCTTTCCTGCAGCTTCTGGCCCCAATCTTGCCTAATCTCACTTCCACATTATTAATGAATTGCATTGGGCTTTCCCAACATTATAACATGATGGTTCTGACAGAACACATTGCACGAGGGTCAGTTCTGATCACATGGTTATTTGAGTTTCCATCCTCAGAGGCTTCCTCTCAACCAGGGCCCAGTAGCGTGCCAGAGGCTGTTTTTAAAATGGAGCATAATTTTCTGCAGTGGGTGACATGGTCTTACTCCAAAATCCTAGGAGTCTAGGTTATGATTTTCCTACTGGGTCTTGCCTTAAATTCCATAGCATTTTTCTACCACGTATACCATTAATATCATTGGACCCGCAAGGTTATGTGGTCCAAGTAGCAAAACTGCTTGCCCTGTGTCTAGACCTGCTGCCGAACTCTGTTCTGCTCTGGGCTCAGCTTACTAAATGGATCAGAGTAATATTCTCAGGAGTGAAATATGCCTCCTCCAGAATGCAAAGAAGCCTACTAAGCATTGTGTTTCTTTCTCACTGATGGCAAAAGTCATCCAATTCCATGGTCCATAGAGCTACTACTTCCTATAAATCTCTCAAAGCCTGAGATCTTTTCCTTGCCAGTGCATTCTGTTCCACTGGTGCCCAATCCCAAGTCATCACTGATAAAAATTTAACTCTTTCACTGCTACATCATTCTAGGGGTTATCAGTACTCCATCTACCAGCAGGGATGGAGTTCTGTCATCTGGTCAGTGAGTGACCCAGCTCTAATATCCCATTTTAGAGTCTGCTTCCTGGGACTATTTCTGGTTCCAAATTTTTCTAGGTCAGTATCCCTGGAAACAGACTGAGACAGAGATTTGCATGCTAAAGATTTTTGAGAAATGTTATAAGAAAAAAGGAAAGCAAGCATTGGGCTGAAGGAGAAGTTGAACTGAGAGACAGTTACAAGAGAGAACTCAGCAGATCCCATGAATGTTATGGAGTTGGGATGACCCTTCAGAGTTGTCCAACTCTGAGGCAAAAAGAGCCAGACTTTTGTATTCCTTCCTACATCAACCAGTTGTTGGATATGGGCTGCCCCCAGAAAGGGGCCTAACCTTGGGTGAAGGAACAATTCAAATGATAGAGACTCAGCTTTGAGCCACGAGCATCCAATACTCTGAACAGCTGTGGAATTTTTTCTAAAAAGTCTAAAGTCACCCAATAGTTCTATTTTTCTCAGATCACAAAGCTCATAGCCTATGCTAGCTACACACTTACTGCCCCTACTTTTGTTCTAAACACACACAAAAAAATGTATTTTATTTTCCAGTTAGTATATTACTGAATTTACTAATTTGCTCAAAGTTTTTGCATGTGTTCCATCCCCTGTTGTTTAATAGTTCTTTTAGTATCTGACTGTTGCAATCTCCCTTAGTCTCTGTAAGCCTGAAATATCTTAATTTTGACCTCTGCATTAAATGGTAATTCTAGGTATAAAATTTTAAACTGGCAGCTATTTTCCTTTAGCTGATTATATGGACACACATCTGACACATACTCTTACTGGGAAGAAGTTTGCTGTCAGTCTCATCATTCTTCCTTGGCATTTGCTGCAAGGTACTCTTTTCCTTTTGGTACTGTTACTAGATGTATACAGGAACCTGTCAGTGTATTATCCAGGCATCTAAGATGCTCTTTCATAGTCATATTTTTCATATCTAACTCAGCTGCTTTCTGGGTGAATTATTCATTACTGTCTTCCAATTTACTAATTCCTCTTTGCCTGTGTCTAATGTAGAGTGTGTTTCATCAATAGAGTTTTTAATTTCACTGGTTATATTATTCATTTTCAGGATTTTTAATTACTCTTTTTCGCATCCAGCCCTTTTTTGCTTCATTTCATCCTGGGTTTTATTTCATTATTTCTTCATTATTTATGGATGTTATTCCTTCATTCATCTCACTGAACTTCCTAAATGTATTTATTTTAAAATATATATCAGTTGTTCTACTACATTAACTTTTATGAAATGAATTAATATAGAAAGTTTTTATTTTCTTGATTACTTTCTCAGTATTAGGGTTTTTCCTCCCCTGGCTTTAGGAATTATCATTTATCTCCAGAATTTCTTTCTCAGTTTTTTCTTCCATGTCCACTTTTGTAGTGCTTTTCCCTGGTCCCCCAAGTCTCCCATAGCAAAGCCATATCCTATATTGAAGATTAAATGTTATATAACAGAGATATCAAGAATTTTACAGTTTCTGTCACAAAGTCATCTTAAGGCTTGATTCCATTTCTGGTCTCAAGGCTGTGTTTGCTTCTTCTGTCTCCCGTGGCTTCATATAAGCCATATTTCTATACCTTTTACAACAGGGAGCCTCTTTCCCCAGCCCCTGGTTTCAATTAGTGAGCTTGGCTCTTCTCTCCCACCTCACAGGGAGGAAATCACCTCACAAGCATGAACTACCAGGTTGCATACACAGCAGCTGGCAGCCCTAGTCCCTCATCCACACCTCCACTGACCACCAAGTATTTCTATTTTGTATCTGTTCCACAAAGATGTTTACTTTCTTTCATTTTATTGTTTTTAGCACAGCGAAATCTTTTTGAATGTTTGTGTTTAAAATGGTACCTATTGTTTTATATTTGGAACAGAAGGGTGCTTCAAAGTGTAAATTTACAAGGCCATCTTGTATAAAACTCGATAAACATTTATTTTCAAATATTTGTTGAATGAATAAATGAAATGCTCTTTGCATTCTCAAGAGTACCTCTGAGCCTTTGTTTGTGCTGCTGTCTCAACCCAGAATGAACTTTGCCTCTTTTCAATCCTACTCATTGTTTAAATATTATCTCCCCTACAAAGGTTTCCCCAATGACAACATGCCCTACACAAAATTAATTATGCTCACCCTGTTTTCTCATTGCATTTATTCCAAACCTCTTTTACAGCCTATTTCAGATCATAAAACAGTTATTTTTACTTCTGCCACCTCAAGTGATTGCAAAACTGCATCTTATTTAGCTCTGAATTTTTGGACCTTACACAGTAGACTGCATTTTTTATGTTTTCAAATATCTGTAAAATGAATTACTGTGAATTACAGACCAAGAGAATATACTATTTTAATCCCTAACTTTCTTTATTTCAAGATGTGAAAATATTTTACATTAATCAAAGCAGTGTTAGGACTATTTTATGTGTTACACCAGTATGTTGGGGAAAATTTGTGCTTTAAATTCTACAATGACTGATATAATCTTTAAAAGTAAAAAAGTGTAGCATAAAAAAATTTTCCTGTGCAACTTTAGCAACCTTGGCCTAGACTCGTGAGGGAGAAGGACTATGTCTTAAATGTCCTTTTATCTCTAATCCTTGGCATGGCACCTGGCACAAAGTAAACTCTCAAAGAATGTTATTGAACTAAAATGCAAAACTTTTCCCTATCGTAAGTAAATTGTCTTATTGTTATTTGTACAATGTTTATAGAGCAATATAGCAACAACTACTATTATTGGAGACCTTACTATGGGCCAAATACTATGTTAGCTATTTAAATTCATTATGGGGCTTCCCTGATGGTGCAGTGGTTGAGAGTCCGCTTGCTGATGCAGGGGACACGGGTTCGTGCCCCGGTCGGGGAAGATCACACAAGCCACGGAGCGGCTAGGCCCGTGAGCCATGGCCTCTGAGCCTGCGTGTCCGGAGCCTGTGCTCCGCAATGGGTGAGGCCACAACAGTGAGAGGCCCGCATAATGCAAAAAATAAATAAATAAATAAAATAATAAATTCAGTATGATGTTTAACCTTTTTAAACAATTGAAAAATGTATTTAATAATGAATAATATTAAATAATCACATTTCACAGATAAAAATTTTAGTTCAGAGAAGTTAAATAACTTGTCTGAAGTTACATAGTGAGCTTCAGCAATACTAACATCTGAACACCGGTGGGTCTAACTTCCGGTCTTTCCTCTCAATATTATATCTCTAAAATATGTATCCTATCTTAAATTCTTATTTATTTCTCTATCTTTCCTTATTTCTTCTCAGTAACATCCTTGTGAGATTTTATGTTTACTATTTGGGCATAAAACTTAACTGTAAATACAGGTGAAGAAAGAAGGAAGGCAAAACTGCTCTTCAGTTTAGGAGGCTGGCAGTTCTGTGGTTTTAGTTTTTTTCCTATATGTATGAATAATTATTTAAAATTCCCATCTAAGTAGGAATAGACAGGTACTCACACATGTGTCCCTGGAAGACAGACAAAGTACCCTGAACAGAAAATTTGATGGGGAGGAAATGGAAACTACATGTAGAATCTGCATCCGAAATGGCTCCACCCCCTCACAGCTGCAAAATCAAGTCCGTGGAGAGGTTTCTTGGAGACACAAGTCATTTAGGGTGGAGACACCAAATCATTCATCTGAGACAGAGAATGAGAGAGGGAGGGAGAGAGAGAGCTCACCATTGGCAGAGAACAGCAAATAAGCTAGAATAGACCCTTGCTAGGAATTATGACAATAAGGAGTGTCATATGCTAAGCACAATAAACTTCTTTATATTATTCCACTAAAGGACATAAGAGGATTAAGTATTCACTAGTTAACTTGCTATCTCAGTTATGGACTCTCCAACTGAGGGATTTTAATTTTTACGAATAAAGGGATGGTTTCGCAGAACAGTCCACTAGGGTGAGAAATGAGGCCACCCTTCCACACAGCCCTATTTTCCATGCTTCTGTGGAATTCAGCAAAAGCCTCAGTCTCTAGTGAAAGGTTAGCCCTTATTCTGATAAGCTCTAGACTGTCTGAGCAGTGAACATTTTAAATCAGCATAATTATACTTCACATGGCAATAAACACTTTCAGTTTAAGTGTGCATAATTTGTCTCTTTGTCTGATTCTCTTTGTCGCATTAGTTTTTTCTCCATGGTAAGCATAAAATAACAGGATTTGTGATGATTCCCTAGAGATTACTCTTTTCTTTCTCTCTCTCTCTCTCTCTCTCTCTCTCTCTCTCTTTTAAAAATGCTTAAGTTGCTTTGTTTATTTTTTAAAAAAAGAAAGAAAAGAAAAAAAAGTTGAAGAATTTTAGAGAAAAATCTCATCTCCAGCCATTTGGTTTAGAAAAAATTTAGGCGGATTACAAATGTTAAAATTGTTCTTAGCGCAGGAAATCAGGTCTTCCAGTGTTTTTGCATATCTTCTAATTCCCTGTTCTATGGCCAGGCCTGAAGTTGGTCTGACTCAAGTTTGGTTGTCTGGCTTTGATTGGTATTCAGGCAGAGTTGTGAGTATGTAAGGCTCTAATCCCTGCAACACATGGTAATTTTTTCATTCTCACTCAGCCTCCACCTGTTCCATGGTCCAGTAGAGGACTGTAAATCCTATCAAGGGAGGGCAATGCGACTAAGCCTGCCTCCCTGGCTTCAGTCCATCACATGTGCACTCGGGCTGCAGAGCACCCAGCCAGCTGCAGCCCAACGATCATGTTATCAGATGACGGATGGCTTCATATCAGGTGTTTAAACTGACGAGCTGCCCCGTCTGGGAAATGATTCAGGAAGTCTGGCCTTGCTTGATGAATGGGGAAAGTGACAATGCCAATCACAGTGACCCCTGCAGCCTCCCTGCTGCTGCCCCAACAGCCACAGTCACATCTATCCCACTGGTTACTTTTTCAATTCTATTGTCACTCAGCTGAGGTTAGACCTACTGTCACTAAATTATACCATTAATCTAAATATTTTCCTTGCAAGAACCTTTATAAAATGAATCCAGGCCTCCAACAGACTCATAATCAGAATTAGAGGACAAGACATAGGATTCAGTCCAATAATTTTAGAGGTTGTTTCACACCACTTTGCATAGCCTGTTTTGAAGTAAAGATGGTTATTTTGAAGGGAACTGCATATTTTATCCAAAATCAAATCAGGATCCCCTACAATGAGAAATGCAAGAGGGTTCAATGTGTTGTGTATAGATCTGCATATAAATGCCTCTGTAATATTAGTTCTCAATTACTGATTAGTGTCCCTTTGTGAACATTTGAAGGGGATTCTCAAAATGGCTTTTCCAAGCTATCTTTATGAGATAATTTGTGATTTGGTAATCTGGTTTTAAAAAATTAAAGTTCTTTAGAATCTACCACTTTTGCTCAGTATGTAGGGAATATGTATGTGTAAGGCTAGATTTACAGACCATAAGACAAAATGGAAATTTCAACCAGTGGAATCGATTTCCCATCACACCCTTGATGTTGTATTGTGGATACAGTCTATTTATAGATAGTATATCATATCAATTACTCATCATAGCAAATATTGAGTAATGGAGATATTCGAGCAGAATGCATGAACACTTCAGAAATCATTTTCTATGCAATATTTACTTTCATCAACAATTCCAAATGACAGTGAAAAACTCATGAGCCAAGCACCAATTGTTTTATTTTTAATTTAAAAACATATTGTTGTCCAGGTCTTTGATGAAAGTACTGCTTTGTCCACCCCTGTCTTAAGGCACATTTTTTTTTTCTTTTTTGCAACCAGGGACAGTGAATAAACAAAACAAAGGGAGAGTTTAATGGGAATGACAGCACAGCAGGTACATTTACAATTTGGTATCATTTCAGTTTTCATCCAGGAAGATTGTCAACCATTCCAAGAATAAAAAATAAAATGCTATGTACTATATAGTATAACCTCTTTAAATTGGCAATTTGTTCCTGTGTGATAATTCATCCTTAAGCAAACCTCAACCGCTTGCTACCTGCTGTATTCATTAGCCTGTCCATCTTCCTATTCCCTGTAGAGTATGCGGAGCTATGATTGTTAGAAAACTGTTGTGCTACTGTGTATATTTGCTACCTAATACATGAATATATGTTTGCACGGATTTTTATGCAATTGTTTTAGAAAGATGAGCAAACATTTTTTTTGGACTGGAATAGTGTTATTAGTGTTTCTGGATGTTTTGCAACAAATCCATTTTAGATAAATAATGTATTACATACTGTGTCATATGCAGTAGAATTTTTTTTATTCATCTATTGAGCATAACATGCAAAGCTCAATATAGAAACTACCAAATTTTAAGAGCAACAGCTCTCTGTATGTGGCACATTTGCAAATATGGGTATTTCAGGGTGCAAATTAAAATAGTTTGATGCACCATATCACACTTTCTCAATGAAAGGGAAACTTTCCTTGTGCTTACTATAAACACTTCATTTACACGTTTATTTGAGACTTTGTTAAATTAGATTGTGTAAACACAGGCTGTATAGCAAGTCAGATTTAATACACATGAGTTTTAAAACTGACTTGCATGCTGAACATAAAAAGTATAAAGGACTTCACCAAGATTTATTGATTCATGTCAAGGCATCATTACTTTTCAAAGTGTGAAAAATGATCATATATTTATGACCTGCCGACTGAAGCTGTTTTGTGAATTAGCAAAAGCTCTGGAGAGGGGCAGCCTAATTGCATTATCATAGAATCAGAGATGGTTGTCAATTTCCCCCATTTAGCTTTTCTCCTTTAGTTTGTTAAAATGAAGGTGCCATACGTTGGCTGAATTCACTAATACCCTGATGAATGAGGTATTTTCCCAGTAGGCTCTCTACCAGTATAAACAGTGAATTAGGAATGATAGACCATCAATCATATCGCCTTCAAACAGATCTCTGCCCTGAGGTTATTCATTACATATTAGGGCCACTTAAAAAGTTTTCACACAGGATTCACTGATGAAAAGACTTAAATTGTCCATAATCTTCGAAGTCTCCTTTGGAAGCAAGAGTATGTGAAATAGGTTACTTTTTTCATTAACTCAGTTTTCATTGTCTCTTTCATTTCAATTGTATTATTTCTTTTCTTTTTGTATTATTTCTTTTAAAAATATATATGACACTATTCACCTTATATTGATTACTGCTCTTTAACAAATATCCTAATTATAAGATTGGATTCTACAGTTTGGTGGTCATTTCTTCATTATATGATCACAAATTAAAGGTAGTTCTCAGAGAAATCCACATCAACTGAATATAAATTTCAGGCTTAAATAGATGCTCACTTACCTCTTATATTTTGGCATCTACAAGTTTAAGATGACCTGGTGATTTATGCCGTGTTTTTTATGCAAAGGGTCAGAGCGTGCCCTCAGGCGCCCATGTACGTTTCCCCTGGGGTTTTGTCCCTTTAATGGAAATTACGCGTATGCATCCAAGGAAAAGATTCCTCCCGAAGGGATTTATCCTGCCTCAATGTGCAAACATAATTCTCATTAAAATTAATAGGAGTTGCACACATGCATCTAGAGAAGAAATCGACTCCTAGGTTCAGATCACCTCATTCTTTTTCATGCCAAGGATGACAGGGTCTGCCCTGAAGGTGGGCATGCTGCCAAACGTTGGAGAGTTCAGATAAGCAATCAGAACTTCGAACACTCACCTACACATGTGTGAGGCTCTGCAATTTTTTCTTCTTTGTAAGAGATTGTACAGGGAACCTAACTAGATTCTTATTTGCTAACCTTTTTTCCAGCGTTACAATTGTTTCCATGATTTCTTCTCTAGGGAGTTCAGGAAAACTGGGCATTGCTTATACTTGGTTCCTTGGTTTGTGATCATTTGTATTTATCAGAATCACTGGACCATAATATTTGTCTATTCTGTCCTTTTGTAATGCTTCAAAAACACCTCTTATTTGACTGGATAAGTGGTATTTAACTCCTGGTGTGTTTTAAGGCCTGAGAAATCAGCTTTTTATTCTAGGGAAATGCAGCTTTAATGCACACATTGCTAAACTAGTGTAAATTCAACCAAACAACACTTTTAGACCAACTGAATCTACATAACAGAAAAAAAAGAAGAGCAAACTTAGCATTCAATTAATTTGATCATTTCTGTTGAAAACACGTAAATCAGCCCATAAAAAAAGTATAACCCCACCCTTCAGAGATAATGTCTTATTGGATTAATTTCAAAAGTTGAATAATTTCAAAAACACGAGTATCACCACTCTGAAACATATCTGAACAAGAATTTCCAATTTTTCTCACTTATAAAGCCAGTATATTATAGGAGAAACATAAGTGCTTTTACTGATTTAGTTACATCAAGTAAACAATGTATTGAAATCTAAGGATTTTTTTAATCACCTTAGGAAGCAGGTTATACAAACCAATTTTGACATCAACAAAATAAACCACAAATTTGTATTAATGAGAGATATGTGTATATAATGAGCAGACTTGGCTAGAAGATATATTAGGTGCCTGTTATCACATCTCCTTAAAAGAAAAAAATTGCAGAAATTTAGCCACTCAAGTGACTGCATAAACAGGTAAATTAAACCTCTCCAATTTTCAGTTGCAATTAAACTGGCCAAATACATAGTTCACTGAATCATAAAATATTTCCAAGCAAAACCAATAAACCAAGTGCTGAGACTTACTTGTGTGTTTGGCACAGTTGCATCTGGAACCTTTTTATATCTAAGTAATGACTCTGAGGATAAGGAAAGAACCTAGAAGGCAAATACAGGGAGGATGAGGTTAACTTTTCAATAACTCAACTTTGTATTCCAAAGTAGATTTCAGGTTGTCAGTGACACTCTTATTTCCAGATTCTGTCCCTTTTACTGGATACACTTCCTTCTACCATCCTGTAACCTTTCATGGCCCCCAAAATTTCGTTATCAGCCTCTTATGTTCATTACATGCTCTCCTCTTTGGCTATATTGCACTTATGGCCAGGCTTCAGCTACCATTTTGGTACCAGAGACTTCCAAATTGATATGTCACATCTTAGCCATTTTTCTAAATTCTAAATCCTACTAAATTGACTACCTCAAACTCAGTGTGGACAAAGAAGAACTTTGCTTTTCCATGAGGGTTATTTATACCTACTTGAACAATTCAGGTAAATAATGATGACAAAAGGAAACAGAAAAGTCTTGAAAATGCTATTTTCTCTTGTACCATGTTCTGCAGAACATACGCTGTAAAACTAACTCTATATACAGTGATAGAGCACATCATTCTGAAAGAACTAAATAAATTATAAATGTTGTGTAAACACAGTTATAATTACTTATTTTGAATGAGTATGCATCTGCTTAAAATGATTTATTTCAAATTATTTGTGCAAGCTCTTTCTTCCTCCTCAAATTAAACAATCACCCGAAAAAAATATTTTTTTTGCTGCCATATATGCCCTCACTAAGGAAATGGAGTATTCCTTTGATGTATATGAATATCTTTCGGCCTTTCAGATAATGATTTCTGGATGAGTCTGAAATTGTTTCCTTTCATAGAACATATGAAAGCAAACTACATGTTTAACACTATATCTTTCAGTGTTTGTATAAACACTCTTTTAATCTCTTGCTGATAAATAAATCAGCAAGTGTGAATGCAAAAATATCTAAATACATAATTATCAAATCAGTTAAATTCAGACTTATGCCAATAAAATTATAATATTCAAATGAACAAGAAGTACCTATGGGTTTAATTTTTTTCTTTTTTCTCTTTTTTACCTTATATTCTAAATTCATAAAAGTAGCATATGAATATATATCAGTCAAAAAGAAATTCATACAATATAGTAACATATAAAAACAATTAAATCCCTCTTTACTACCAAATACAACACCATAAAGGTAAACAAAATAGTATTTATCTTCCTGTTTTGACATAGCCATAAACTAGCGCCTGAGAACAATTGATAGCACACATCTAAGTGTTCACTAAATATTTGCCAAATTAATTGATATCATTCCAGTTATTATTTTGTATACATTTTCATACACATTCAATATTAATGTGAACATAATGTGCCTAATATCCTGTGTTTTGTTGTTACAAATCCATTTATCTCTTCATAAGCTCCCTCCATCTATCTCATTATATATATATATATTTTAATATCTTATTGGAGTATAATTTCTTTACAATGGTGTGTTAGTTTCTGCTTTATAACAAAGTGAATCAGTTATACATATACATATATCCCCATATCTCCTCCCTCTTGCTTCTCTCTCCCACCATCCCTATCTCACCCAGCTAGGTAGTCACAAAGCACCAAGGTGATCTCCCTGTGCCATGCGGCTGCTTCCCACTAGCTATTTATTTTACATTTCGTAGTGTATGTATGTCCATGCCACTCTCTCACTTTGTCGCAGGTTACCCTTCACACTCCCCATGTCCTCAAGCCCATTCTCTATGTCTGCATCTTTATTCCTGTCCTGCCCTTAGGTTCTTCAGAACCTATTTTTTTTTTTTTACATTCCATATATATGTGTTAGCATACAGTGTTTTTCTCTTTCTGACTTACTTCACTCTGTATAACAGACTCTAGGTCCATCCACCTCACTACAAATAGCTCAATTTCTTTTCTTCTTATGGCTGAGTAATATTCCATTGTATATATGTGCCACGTCTTCTTTATCCATTCATCTGTTGATGGACACCTAGGTTGCTTCCATGTCCTGGCTATTGTAAATAGTGCTGCAGTGAACATTGTGGTAGATGACTGTTTTTGAATTATGCTTTTATCAGGATATATGCCTAGTAGTGGGATTGCTGGGTTGAATGGTAGTTCTATTTTTAGTTTTTTGTTTTTTTTTTTTTTTTTGTGGCACACGGGCCTCTCACTGTTGTGGCCTCTCTCATTGCGGAGCACAGGCTCCAGACGCGCAGGCTCAGCGGCCATGGCTCACGGGCCCAGCCTCTCTGCAGCATGTGGGATCCTCCCGGATCGGGGCACGAACCTGTGTCCCCTGCATCGGCAGGCGGACTCTCAACCACTGCGCCACCAGGGAAGCCCTATTTTTAGTTTTTTAAGGAACCTCCACACTGTTCTCCATAGTGGCTGTCTCAATTTACATACCCACCAAGAGTGCAAGAGGGTTCCCTTATTTCCACACCCTCTCCAGCAGTTATTGTTTCTAGATTTCTTGATGATGGCCATTCTGACTGGTGTGAGGTGAGAGTTCATTGGAGTTTTGATCAGCACTTCTCTAACGATTAGTGATGTTGAGCATCCTTTCATGTGTTTGTTGGCAATCTGTATATCTTATTTGGAGAAATATCTATTTAGGTCTTCTTCCCATTTTTGGATTGGGTTGTTTGGTTTTTTTGAGATTAAGCTGCATGATCTGCTTGTAAATTTTGGAGATTAATCCTTTGTCAGTTGCTTCATTTGCAAATATTTTCTCCAATTCTGAGGGCTGTGTTTTCGTCTTGTTTATGGTTTCTTTGCTGTGGAAAAGCTTTCAAGTTACATTAGGTCCCATTTGTTTATTTTTGTTTTTATTTCCATTTCTCTAGGAAGTGGGTCAAAAGGATCTTTCTGTGGTTTACGTCATACAGTGTCTTGCCTATGCTTTCCTCTAAGAGTTTTATAGTGTCTAAACTTACATTTAGGTCTTTAATCCATTTTGAGTTTATTTTTGTGTATGGTGTTAGGGAGGGTTCTCATTTCATTCTTTTACATGTAGCTGTCCAGTTTTCCAACACCACTTATAGAAGAGTCTTTCTCTTCTCCATTGTATATTCTTGCCTTCATTATCAAAAATAAGGTGACCATATGTGCATTGGGTTATCTCTGGGCTTTCTATCCTGTTCCATTGATCTATATTTCTGTTTTGGGGACAGTACCATTCTCTCTTGATTACTGTAGGTTTGTAGTATAGTCTGAAGTCCAGGAGCATGATTCCTCCAACTCCATTTTTCCTTCTCAAGATTGCTTTCACTATTCGGGGTCTTTTGTGTTTCCATACAAATTGTGAATCTTTTTGTTCTAGTTCTGTGAAAAATGCCAGTGGTAGTTTGATAGGGATTGCATTGAATCTGTGGATTGCTTTGGGTAGTATAGTCATTTTCACAATGCTGATTCTTCCAATCCAAGCACATGGTATAGCTCTCCATCTGTTTGTATCATCTTTAATTTCTTTCATCAGTGTCTTATACTTTTCTGCATACAGGTTTTTGTCTCCTTAGGTAGATTTATTCCTAGGTATTTTATTCTTTTTGTTGCAATGGTAAATGAGAGTGTTTCCTTAATTTCTCTTTCAGATTTTTCATCATTAGTGTATAGGTATGCAAGAGATTTCTGTGCATTAATTTTGTATCCTGCTACTTTACCAAATTCATTGATTAGCTCTAGTAGTTTTCTGGTAGCATCTTTAGGATTCTCTATGTACAGTATCATGTCATCTGCAAACAGTGACAGTTTTACTTCTTCTTTTCTGATTTGGATTCCTTTTATTTCTTTTTCTTCTTTGATTACTGTGGCTCAAACTTCCAAAACTAAGTTGAATAATAGTAGTGAGAGTGGAAAACTTTGTCTTGTTCCTGATCTTAATGGAAATGGTTTCAGTTTTTCAGCATTAGGAACGATGTTGGCTGCGGGTTTTTCATATATGGCCTTTATTATGTTGTGGTAAGTTCCCTCTATGCCTACTTTCTGGAGGGTTTTTATCATAAATCGGTGTTGAATTTTGTCAAAATATTTTTCTGCATCTATTGAGATGATCATATGGTTTTTCTCCTTCAATTTGTTAATATGGTGTATCACATGGATTGATTTGCATATACTGAAGAATCCTTGCATTCCTGGGATAAACCCCACTTGATCATGGTGTATGATCCTTTTAATGTGCTGTTCGATTCTGTTTGCTAGTATTTTGTTGAGGATTTTTGCATTTATGTTCATTAGTGATGTTGGCCTGTAGTATTCTTTCTTTGTGACATCCTTGTCTGGATTTGGTATCAGGGTGATGGTGGCCTTGTAGAATGATTGGGGAGTGTTCCTCCCTCTGCTATATTTTGGAAGAGTTTTAGAAGAATAGGTGTTAGCTTTTCTCTAAATACCTGATAGAATTCACCTGTGAAGCCATCTGGTCCTGGGCTTTTGTTTCTTGGAAGATTTTTAATCACAGTCAGTCTCAATTTCAGTGCTTGTGATTGGTTTATTTATATTATCTATTTTTTCCTGGTTCAGTCTTAGAAGGTTGTGCTTTTCTAAGAATTTGTCCATTTCTTCCAGGTTGTCCATTTTATTGACATATAGTTGCTTGTAGTAACCTCTCATGATCCTTTGTATTTCTGCAGTGTCAGTTGTTACTTCTCCTTTTTCATTTCTAATTCTATTAATTTGAGTCTTCTCCCATTTTTTCTTGATTAGTCTGGCTAATGGATTATCAATTTTGTTTATTTTCTCAAAGAACCAACTTTTAGTTTTATTGATCTTTGTTATGGTTTCCTTCATTTCTTTTTATTTCTGATTTGATCTTTATGATTTCTTTCCTTCTGCTATCTTTGGGGTTTTTTTTGTTCTTCTTTCTCTAATTGCTTTAGGTGTAAGACTAAGTTGTTTACTTGAGATGTTTCTCGTTTCTTGAGGTAAGATTTTATTGCTATAAACTTCCCTCTTAGAACTGCTTTTGCTACATCCCATAGGTTTTGGGTCATCATGTTTTCATTCTCATTTGTTTCTAACTATTTTTTGATTCCCTATTTGATTTTTCAGTTATCTCTTGGTTATTGAGTAGTGTACTGTTTTGCCTCCATGTATTTGTATTTTTTACAGATTTTTTTTTCCTGTTATTGATATCTAGTCTCATAGCATTGTGGTCAGAAAAGGTACTTGATATGATTTCAGTTTTCCTAAATTTACCAAGGCTTGATTTGTGACCCAGGATATGATCTATCCTGGAGAATGTTTCATGAGCAGTTGAGAATAGTGTGTATTCTGTTGTTTTTGGATGGAATGTCCTATAAATATCAATTAAGTCCATCTTGTTTAATATATCACTTAAAGCTAGTGTTTCCTTATTTATTTGCATTTTGGATGATCTGTCCATTGGTGTAAGTGGCGTGTTAAAGTCCCCTACTATGATTGTGTTACTGTCGATTTCCCCTTTTATGGCTGTCAGCAGTTTTCTTATGTATTGAAGTGCTCCTATGTTGGATGCATAGATATTTACAATGGTTATATCTTCTTCTTGGATTGATCCCTTGATCATTATGTAGTGTCCTTCTTTGCCTCTTCTAATAGTCTTTATTTTAAAGTCTATTTTTTCTGATATGAGAATTGCTACTCCAGCTTTCTTTTTATTTTTTATTTTTTTATTTTTTATTTATTTTTTTGCGTTACTTGGGCCTCTCACTGTTGTGACCTCTCCCGTTGCGGAGCACAGGCTCTGGACACACAGGCTCAGCGGCCATGGCTCAAGGGCCCAGATGCTCCACGGCATGTGGGATCCTCCCGGACCAGGGCACGAACCCACATCCCCTGCATTGGCAGGCGGACTCTCAACCACTGTGCCACCAGGGAAGCCCTACTCCAGCTTTCTTCTGATTTCCATTTGCATTGAATATCTTTTTCCAACCCCTCACTTTCATTCTGTATGTGTCCCTAGGTCTGAAGTGCGTCTCTTGTAGACAGCATACATTTGGGTCTTGCTTTTTTATCCATTCATCCAGTCTATGTCTCTTGGTGAGAGCATTTAATCCATTTACATTTAAGGTAATTATCAATATGTATGTTCCTATTACCATTTTCTTAATTGTTTTGTGTTTGCTATTATAGGTCTTTTCCTTCTCTTGTGTTTCCTGCTTAGAGAATTTCCTTTAGCATTTGTTGTAAAGCTGGTTTGGTGATGCTGAATTCTCTTAGATTTTGCTTGTCTGTAAAGCTTTTAATTTCTCTGTCGAATCTTAGTGTGATCCTTGCTGGGTAGAGTAATCTTCTTGTAGGTTTTTCCCTTTCATTACTTTAAATATGTCCTGTCACTCCCTTCTGGCTTGCAGAGTTTCTGCTGAAAGATCAGCTGTTAACCTTATGGGGATTCCTTTATGTGTTATTTGTTGCCTTCCCTTGCTGCTTTTAACATTTTTCTTTGTATTTAATGTTGATAGTTTGGTTAATATATGTCTTGAAGTATTTCTCCTTGGATTTATCCTGTATGGGATTCTCTGCGCTTCCTGCACTTGATTTACTATTTCCTTCCTTCTATTAATGAAGTTTTCCACTCTAATCTCTTCAGATATTTTCTCAGTCCCTTTCTTTTTCTCTTCTTCTTTGGGACCCCTAGAATTTGAATGTTGGTGTGTTTAATGTTGTTCCAGAGGTGTATGAGACTGTCCTCAATTCTTTCATTCTTTTTTCTTTATTCTGCTCTGCAGTAGTTATTTCCACTATTTTGTCTTCCAGGACACTTATCTGTTCTTCTGCCTCAGTTCTTCTCCTATTGATTCCTTCTAGAGAATTTTTTATTTCATTTATTTTGTTGTTCATCCTTGTTGGTTTGCCCTTCAGTTCTTCTAGGTCCTTGTTAAATGTTTCTTGTATTCTCTCCATTCTACTTCCAAGATTTTGGATATCTTTACTCTTATTACTCTGAATTATTTTTCAGGCAGACTTCCTATTTCCTCTTCATTTGTTTGGTCTGGTGGGTTTTTACCTTGCTCCTTCATCTGCTGTGTGTTTCTCTGTCTTCTCATTTTGCTTAACTTACAAAATGTTTGGGGTCCCTTTTCACAAGCTGCAGGCTCGTAGTTCCCATTGTTTTTGGTGTCTGCCTGCAGTGGCTAAGGTTGGTTCAGTGGGCTGTGTAGGCTTCCTGGTGGAAGGGACTGGTGCCTGTGTTCTGGTGGATGAGGCTGGATCTTGTCTTTCTAGTGGCAAGACCACGTCCAGTGGTGTTTTTTGGGGTGTCTGTGATCTTTTATGATTTTAGGCAGGCTCTCTGCTAATGGGTGGTGTTGTGTTCCTGTCTTGCTAGTTGTTTTACATAGGGTGTCCAGTACTGTAGCTTGCTGGTTGTTACATGGAGCTGGGTCATAGCATTGAGATGGAGATCTCTGGGAGAGCTTTTGCCATTTGATATTACATGGAGCTGGAGGACTCTGGTGGCCCAATGTCCTGAACTCAGCTCTCCCTGCTTAGAGACACAGGCCTGACACCCAGCTTGAGCACAAAGACCCTGTCCGCCACACGGCTGATAGCACAGGTACTCTCCTCAATAGTCTGTAATAACCCAACTGGGTGTATGACTGTTGTTTCCTTTTCTTCACATCCCAGAGCTCTTTGCTCAAAAATGGTGACCAGGTTCAGCTTAGAGACAGCAACACCTGGTGCATGGCCCAGAGGGCAGATGCGGTTTTGGCTGGCAGGGTCTGTCTTGAGCGCAGTGGCAGTGAGGCTTTGGGTGGTATCAGGGTCATTCCACCCTATTCTCAGGTTTTGGGACAATCTGTGACCCTGGAGGCAAGGGAAGCTGAGGGAGGAGTTCAGGGTCCATGCAGACCCACGCCTATCCCATTATTTTTAACAATTACATCATTTTCCATTTTCTTCCTTCCATGGAATAGTCATAATTTATTTAACTGCTCTCCTTTATATTTTGCACAGTTTTTTTAGTACTTTAACCAATGCTAATACACATGGTGTTATTTTTGCAGAATAGATTTCTTGGGATGGAATTGCTGGACCAAGAGTGTATAAGCATTTAAAGTTGTTCCAATCTGTACTCTTACAAATAGCACATAAAACTATCAGTTATACTAAAGCTTTGACAACATTTAAATCTATCAATATGATGGATGAAAAACTATACTTACAAAATTGTTGCTTTAATTTACATTTCCTTGGTTTCCACAGAGCTTGACTTCTTTTATGATTATGATACATGTGTATTATCTGTTTCTATATAAATTCTCAGTTAACCAATTTTGGTTACTTTTTCTTATTGATTCATTAGTGTTCTTTATATATTATGGATATTAACCTTTGCCTGTTATACATGTTAGAAAAATATTTTCTCCTGATTTGTTATTCACCTTTTATAAGAGATTTTAAATTGAGTTTACTTACATCTGAGAATATTTTCCTTTTTGTCTCCAGGGTTTTTTATTTTGCAGAGTTGCAC
This sequence comes from Mesoplodon bidens, assembly GCF_964165515.1. Lineage (NCBI taxonomy): Eukaryota > Metazoa > Chordata > Mammalia > Artiodactyla > Ziphiidae > Mesoplodon > Mesoplodon bidens. Next base: position 35,649,672 of record NC_138173.1, on the reverse strand, counting down.
TTTTTACTGAACAGTTCTTAAAAATGTTACTTTTAGAGGGTTATGTTGTTTTTTAACCTTTGCTTTTTCTTTTATTTACCCAATATGTTGGCATTCTTTATTCTATAATTATGGATACTATATTACACATATTTAACAATTTGTGTTCTAGAAATACATTCTACCTGATCATAGTGTGTTACTGTTTTAATATACTGCCAAATTTGATTTTATTTTATATTTTTGCATCTATAATGATAAGTGTTATTGATCTTTTGTTGTGCTAACTTTATCAAGACTTTATATCAGGATCATGTACTATACATAGACTGTGTTAGCCAATTCTTCATAATTTTCTATGCTCTTTTAAGTGCTTAGAATTTAAATAATAACATACTTCCTTGAAGTGATGGTTAGGCAGAATTTACAAAGACCTGTTATTCATTTAAGTATTAGATATTTGATTAACTATTTAATTTATTCTATAGTTGTTCACCCAGTCATATTATCTAATAACTCTTATTGGTCATGGTCATATATATTTTTCCTAGGAAAATGTTCATTTCATTTTCTTTTCCAAATTTATTAATGCAAATGTAAACATTCTATTATCTAATATTGTTTTTCAAATATGTCTTTAGTTATGTTCCTTTCTTCATTCTAATGTCTTGTGTTTTCTCTCTCACACACTCTCATCTTATAAGTGACTTACAAAAAGTGTATTTATTGTATTGATCTTAAAAAAATATTGGATTTTGTTGCTCAAATCTAATATTTATTTTGTTTTTTATTTCATTAATTTCTGCTTTTGACCACCAGGGAAGCCCCTTGACCTCATTTCTGTCTTTTACTTGCTTAAATATATTTTGTTGCATTTTATCTAGTTTCTTGAATTAAATGCTTAACATTTATTTTAAACCTATTTTTTTAAATAAACATATTTAAGGCATTTTCCCCAAATAATCCTTATGGTATAGCTTATAGTTTTTGATATGAAACTATCATTATCATTCATTTAGAAATAGTCCAAAATTTCCATTTTTTCTCTTTAACTTAGAAATCAGGTGTATACATATATATACTAATCCTACATCATCCTCGTAAGGTAGATACTGGTATTATATTCATTTAGCTAAAGAAGAAACTGAGACAGATGGAGGTTAAGTGATTTGCTCAAGGCTACACAGCCAATACATGTTAAAGCCTGGACTTGAACTCAGAGAGAACGTACAAAACCTGTGCTTTAACCACTGTAAATCACAGGGTCTTGTAAACTGTCAGTCTTTGTTAAAATAAAAGATTGGTCTCCTTTAAAAAAAAAAGAAGAAAGTTAGAAATCAGGTGTATAAAATAACAAGCAAAAATAAATTCAAAATGGAAAATTGGGGGAAGAAGCAGAGAATTGGGAGAAGGAAATGTCAGAGAAAGCACCTAGGGTGATGTTAGTATTTCTACCATGAGGTAGCACTGTTTTTAGGTGACAGCTCCAACTAAATTTTGACTCAATATAAGAAACATCTTTGTAAAATTCAGGGTTGTCCAAAAAATGAAATGAACTGCCTTTTAAGAAAGTGAGTCTCTATTACAGGAGGGGTTCAAGCACAAGAATGGGTGATCATGCAACAAATATATTGCAAAAGGGATTCAAACATGGAGTAGAGGGAATTCCCTAGCAGTCCAGTGGTTTTAGGAGTCCAGACTTTCACTGCTGAGGGCCCGGGTTGAATCTCTGGTCGGGAAACTAAGATTCCCACAAGCTGCACAGAGTGGCCAAAAAACAAACAGAACAAAACAAACAAAAAACATGGAGTAGATAATTACTTTTAAGATCTTTCTCACTCTGTTTGCATTCTATCATATAATTTACTCTATTATAAAATGTGACAGATGGTGCCAAAAACTTTTTAATTCAAGTAAACCTCCCACTGTAATAAACTCCATAGGAAATTGAGAATGCTTTATTGAAATATAATTGTGTTAAAATTAATAGTTTGCTTAAAACCACATTCCTAATCTGCAGGAGTTGTAGAATAAACAGAGCTGAGACCAATTTTCTCTATAGTTTATTAATAAGTCAAAAGAAATTCTTTTTCAAAAATAGAGAAACATCATAAACCTTTTCCTTCTCCTAGTTCCTGGGTCTTTAGCACAGAGTTTCCCCTTACGAGATAGTTTCTGATTTGGCGTTAATGGCTGGGATGTTTGTGATGCTGATGGAATCTAAAAATGTAGATGCTGCTTCAAAACACAATAAATAAATTATAATCTACTCAGCCATAGCTCAGGTAAGAATTATCCATATCTGCCTTTACTTCTGTTTGCAGACCCTTATTCAAACTAGGGTAACTTGCTACCCATCCTTTGTATGACTCACTAGCTTCTAGTCTCAGGAAGTGAACGGCTCTCCTGGGAGACAGACTTCCCTGCATACAAGTAGGATATGTATAAAAAGATTTGATGACTAAGATACTAATTACCTTTGTTTTAAAACGCAGCTCCTTTTCTCATCTGTGCTGGTATCTTCCATCTTTCTGAAGTCTTACTCTCTGACTTACCACAACTTCCTATGCTAGCATACCTCCAGAATCTTTACCTCAAGCTCTGAACCTAGGGAGCCTGTACAGACTCAACTCTTTTAATTCCCAGGCTCTTATTGGCTCTCCATGTCCTGTCTGTTTGTCCCTTCTCTATTGGCCAGCACACTTATAATTTCTACTTAATACAATAAACATTATTTATTGGGCTAGATGGTGTATGGACTGATGTTAGTGTTCCCTCAAAATTCATATGTTGAGTCCCTAACCCCCAAGGTGATGGTATTTGAAGATGGAACCTTGGGGGGTAATTAAGGTTAGATTAGGTCATGAGGTTGGAAACTTCTTGATGGGACTAATGGTCTTGTATGAAAAAGGAACTGTCTTTCTCCCTCTCCCTCTCCTCTCCCTCTCCCTCTCCCTCTCCCTCTCCTTCTCCCTCTCTATCTCCACATTTGCACTCATCAAGTCAAGGGCCATGTGATGTTATAGTGAGGAAATGGCCATCTACTAGCCAAGAAGAGTCCTCACCAGGAAAACAAATTGGCAACTTGATCTTGGATTTCTCAGACTCCGGAACGATGAGAAATAAATTTCTGTTTCTTAAGCCCCCAGACTATGATATTTTGTTTTAACAGCCCAAGACAATTAAGACATCAGATGTGCCAATTATATAAACTATTCTTGTTTAGATCTTATGTTGCAGTACCTTGTTTGGCCATTGGTTTGTCTCTATTTTAGATGAAGATTTTCATGCCTATGAACTCTATGATACTAAAGGTAATTCATTAGTCAATGATGTAATGAACATATTTCTAAAGAAAATGATTATGACACTACCTCTACCATGAATGCAATCACAGAATCTAGAACCTGAAGTGACATTTGAGGGCAAAATGAAATTGTTCATTTCATCCTGGTTCACATTGGGTTGACCAAACTATTATGAAGATCTATAATTCCAGAATTAAGGGACAAAATTGAAAGTCCAGTGTAAGAAATTCCAATGGAAACACCATGTCCCTGGTTTGTAAGTGACTGATATGTAAGTTTCCAGGTTTATCACTCTGGAATAAAGGAGATCTCAGAATACAGGTATCTTTTTTCACACATTGTTGTAGCCCCAGCACTCAGCACAGTTTCTGATACATAAGTTTGTTTCAAAATAGGTTTGTTTAAGTAAGGTGCTTATATTTTCTCTGGTACTTTGAATATAACTATATCATACCACCAGCATTTCTAGCATTCTGTAAATTTCTTCATTTATTCAATAAATACTTATTTAGCACCTATTCTGTTGCCAGACCTTGCCCTATGCAGTGAGAATGCAGTAAACAAAATAAAATCTTTGCTGTCATAGAGCTCACATTTAATTGGGGAAATAATCAACCATCAAACAAACATTAGAAAGTATAATATGGTGTCAAGCATTAATAAATACTATGAAGATAACTAAAGCTGAGGGTATCGAAAATGACAAATAGATTCTATTTTAGATAGGAAAGTGATATTTGAGCAAGGATCTAAAGAAACAAGAAAGTGGGTCCTCTGAATAGTTGAGTAAAGAGCATTCCACCAGAAAGAACGATAAATGCAAGATCTTAAAGACATGAGTATTATGTGTTTGAAGAGTAGCAGTTGAAACAAAATGAGCAATAAGAATGGGACAAGTCAGGTCAGAATTGTGGATAGACGTCAGATCACATGGACCTTCTAGGTTATTGTTAGGACTTGAATTTTTTTTTAATTGAAGTACAGTTGACTTAAGTAATATATTATTTTCAAGTGTTCAACACAGTGATTTCATATTTGGATACATTATATATCATGTGAAGTTATTATAACATATTGGCTAAATTCCCCGTGCTGTACATTACTTCCTTGTAACTTATTTATTTATACCCAATAGTTTGTTTCTCTTAATCCCTGTCACTTATTTTGCACCTCCTCCCGCTCCCTCCCCTCAGGTAACCACTAGTTTATTCTCTGTATCCGTGACTTCACTTCTGTTTTGTTATATTCATTTGTTTATTTTTTAGATTCCACATCTAAATAAAACCATACAGTATTTATCTTTGTCTGACTTATTTCACTAAGCATAATACCCTCCAGGTCCATCCATATTATCGCAAATGGCAAAATGTTGTACAAGCGTTCATTTTTCTCCACATCCTCACCAACACTTTTCATTCTTTTTTTATGACTGAGTAATATTCCACTGTGTGTGTGTGTGCGTGTGTATATATGTGTGTGTGTGTGTGTGTGTGTGTGTGTATACCACATTTTCTTTACCCATTCATCTGTTAATGAACACTTAGGTTGTTACCATATCTTGACTATTATAAATAAAGCAGCAATAAACATTAGGGTGCATATATCTTCAAATTAGCATCTTCATTTTCTTTGGATAAATACATAGGAGTGGAATTGCTGGATCATATGGTAGTTCTATTTTTAATATTTTAGAAATCTCCATATAGTTTTTCATAGTGGCTGTAGCAATTTACATTCCCACCAAAGTGCACAACAATTCTCTTTTCTCCACAGCCTCATCAACACTTGTTATTTCTTGTCTTTTTGACCATAGCCATTTGGACAGGCCTGAGGTGATATCTCATGGTGGCTTTGATTTGCATTTCCCTAATGATCAGTGAGTGATGTTGAGTGTCTTTTCATGTGCCTGTTGGCCATCTGTATGTCTTCTATGAAAAAATGCCTATTCAGTTCCTCTGCTCATTTTTTAATCAGTTTGCCCTTTTTGAGTTATATGAGTTCTTTACATATTTTGGATATAAAACACTTATCAGACATATCACTTGCAAAAACCTTCTCCCATTCAGTAGGTTGCCTTTTCGTTTTGTTGACATTTCCTTTGCTGTGCAAACTTTTAAGTGAGATTATGTCCCATTTGTTTATTTTTACTTTTGTTTCCTTTGCCTGAGGAAACAGATTTATAAAAATATTTCCTAAGTTCAATGTCAAAGACCATACTGTCTATTTTTTTTTTTTTTTCAATTTTAGAGAATATTCTGCCCTTTATTTTCTCTCCTCTCCTGGAACATACTGTCTATTTAATCTAGGAATTTTATGTTATCTTCATAGTATTTATTAGTGCTTGACACTATATTATACTTTAATTTTTCTTCTTTTTCTAATTCTTCTTGATGGAAAATTAGGTTGTTTGAGATTTTTCTCATTTCTTGAGGTAGGTCTAAGGTTGTTTGAGATTTTTCTTGTTTCTTGAGGTAGGTCTTTGTTGCTATAAACTTTCCTCTTAGAACTGCCTTGGCGCATCCCATAGATTTTGGAAAGTTGTGTTTCTATTTTTATTTGTCTCAAGGTATTTTCTGATTTCCTCTTTGATTTCTTCATTGACTCATTTGTTTTTTAGTAGCATCTTGTTTAACCTCCATGTCTTTGTCTTCTTTCCATTTTTCTTCCTGTAATTGATTTCTTGTTTCATACCTGTGTGGTCAGAAAAAATTCTTGATATAATTTCAATATTCTTAAATTTATTGATACATTTTGTGGCCTAGCATCTGATCTATCCTGGAGAAACTGTCAAGTGGACTTGAAAAGAATGTGTATGCTACTGTTTTGTGACAGAATGTCCTATAGATATCTATTTAGTTCATCTGGTGTAATGTGGCATTTAAGGCTGTAGTGTCCTTATTGATTTTCTGTCTGTATGTTCTACCCATTGATGTAAGTGGGGTGTTAAAACCCCCTACTATATTATTACATTATTGTCAATTTCTCCCTTTATCTGTGTTAATATTTATTTTATATATTTAGGTGCATATATATTTTATATATTTAAGTGCATAAAATATATTTTATATATTTAGGTGCTCCTATATTAAGTGCATATATGTTTACAAATATTATATCCTCTTCTTGTCTTGACCCCTTTATCACTATACAATGCCTTTCTTTGTCTTTTATTATAGACTTTGTTTTAAAGTCTATTTTTTCTGATATGAGTATTGCTACCCCAGCTGTCTTTTTGTTTCCATTTATATAGAATATCTTTTTTCATCCTTACACTTTCAGTCTGTGCGTGTCTTTAGCTCGAAGTGAGTCTCTTGTAGGCAGCATATAGATGGATCTTATTTTATTTATACAATCAACCACCCTATGTCTTTTGATTGAAGCATTTAGTTCATTTATATTTAAGTGATTATTGATAGGTATGTACCCATTGCCATTTTGTTACTTATTTTCTGGCTGTTTTTGTAGTTCTTCTCTGTTTCTTCTTTTAGCCTCTTTTCTTGTGGTTTGATGATTTTCTTTAGTGTCAAATTTAGGTTTTTTTCTGTTTTTTTTTTTTTTTTTTTTTTTTTTTTGCAGTACATGGGCCTCTCACTGTTGTGGCCTCTCCCGTTGCGGAGCACAGGCTCCAGATGCGCAGGCTCTGCAGTTATGGCTCACGGGCCCAGCCGCTCCACGGCATATGGGATCCTCCCGGACCGGTGCACGAACCTGTATCCCCTGCATCGGCAGGTGGACTCTCAACCACTGCGCCACCAGGGAGGCCCTCTTTTCTGTTTTTTGTGTATCTATAGTAGGTTTTTGATTTGTGGTTACCATGAGATTCATATATATCAACCTATAATTATGTCTACTTGTCTTAAACTGGTGGTCCTCTAAGATCAAACACATTCTAGCAGCTCTGCATTTTTTACTCTACCCCCAACATTTTATGTTTTTGATGTTATATTTCACATCTTTATATCTATCCCTTAACTATTTATTGTAGTTATGGTTGATTTTACAATTTTTGTCTTTTAACCTTCCTGCTAGCTTTTCAAGTCATTGATCCAAGTCGTTTCTATACATTTGCATTTACCAATGAAAATTTTCCCTTCATATATTAATATTTTCTTGTTTCTTATTATATCTTTTCTTTTTCATGTAAAGAAGACCCTTTAATATTTATGTAAAGCCAGTTTAGTGTTGATGAACTCTTAGTTTTTGCTTGTCTAGGAAACATTTTATCTCTCCTTCAATTTTGAATAACTTTTCTGGATAAAATATCCTAAGTTGTAGGGTTTTTTTCTTTCAGCACATTAAATATTTTGTGGCATTTCCTTCTGGCCTGCAAAGATTCTGCTGAACAATCAGCTGATAGCCTTATGTGAGTTTCTTTGTATGTGACTCCTTGTTTTTCTCTTTAAATTCTCTCTTTACCTTTCACTTTTGCCATTTTAATTATGATATGTCTTGATGTAAGTCTCCTTGAGTTCATTTGCTTGGGATTCTCTGTGCTTCCTGGACCTGATATCTGTTTCCTTCTTCAGTTAGGGAAGTTTTCAGCCATAATTTCATTAAATACTTTTTCTGCCACTTTCTCTCCCTCTTCTCCTTCTGGGACCCCTATACTATGAATGTTAGTAAGTTTGATATTGTCCCAATGTCCCTTAATCTATCCTCATTTAAAAAATATATATTTTTTTAGTGTTCTGATTGGGTGATTTTCACTACTCTATCTTCCAGATTATGTGTTCTTATGTGTTCATCTGTATCACCTAATCTGCTGTTAATTCCTTCTAGTGTCTTTTTTATTTCAGTTACTGTATTTGTCAGCTCTGACTGTTCCTTTTTATATTTTCTAGTTCTTTGTTGAAGTTTTCACTGTGATCCTCTATTTTTTCCCTGAGTTCAGTGAGCATTTTTATTACTATTTCTTTGAACTTTTATTGGGTAAATAATCACCAATGTCATTAGGGATTTTTTTCTGGGGTTTTATCTTATTCTTTCATTTGGAACCTATTCATCTGTCTTCTCATTTCCTTTAACCTTCTGCTTGTTTCTATGAAACTAGGTGAAAGTTACATTTTCTGGTCTTGAAGGCTTGTCCTTGTGTGGGAATGACCTTATGCAGTCTGTTTGTGCCCATTGGCTTTGGTGGGAGAACTGGATCTGAAGTGATCACAAGTGGCATCTTCTTCCAAGGTGCACTGGTGGCTGCTGCCTTTGTGGGAAGTAGGGCCAGAGTCAGAGGGGCTACAGCCAAAGCCAAGCACAAGCCAGGGCTTCTCCTGGGCTCGCTGTTGGTTGCTGCCCTGTCAGGGGGTAAGATCAGGGTCCAAGGGCCTGGAGCAATACTTCTGAGATGTTTTCACTTCTCCCTGATGTGCACGAGCACATGTGTGGCAAGAATTGTGGTCCCTGCCTTGTTTATGGGCATAGGCAGGCACAAAGGGCTAGAGCTACAACTTTAAGCCTGCTCCAGTTTCCCAGGCACACATAATGGTGGTCTCTACCTTAGCAGGGTGCAGTGCCAGAGCAGGAGGGCTGGAGCAGGAGCCCAGTGCAGGCTAGGGGATCTCACTGGGGCAATCCTGGCAGCCAGTCAGAGCACCAGTCAGTTTTCAATCTGCTGGCTCTGCATTGGAACTGGGAGCAAGCAAGTCTGTGAGCACAGTCTTCAAGAGAGGAGTCTTGGTTTCTTTTGACTCTCCAGTAAACCCCACTGGTTTTCAAGCCAGTCTAGGGGGTTCATCTCTGCAGTGCTAGACCCCAGGGCTGGGGTGCCTAATATGGGGTTTGAACCTTCACTCCTTAGGGAGGATCCCCAAGCCTGTGATATTCCTCTCCTCTTCCAGGTCACCCACCAGGGGTGTGGATCCAACTAGATCTATCCTCCTCCCCTCCTACCAGACTCCATGTTGTTCTTTCTTTATATCCTTGGTTGAAGAAAAGCAGTTCTGCTAGTCTTCAGGTTGTTCACAGTGAGAGTTGCTCTATATGTAATTGTAGTTCATAAGGGAGGTGATCTCAGGGTCTCCTTACTCCAACAACTTAATCCCACTCTCAAAACTTGGATGTTACTCAAAACTGTGGAAAGATTTTTGAATCAGGGAGTGAAGTGGGATTTACAATTTTAACAGATCACTCTGCTTGCTATGAGAATAGACTGGGTTGGGGGATGTAAGTAGTGGGTGGATAGAAGGGGATTAACACCAGTTGGGAAGCTATTGCTGTAATCTATAAGAGACATTGATAGCTTGGACCAAGGAATTTGGTGGAGGTGGTGATCAAAGATTAAATTCAAAAAAATATTTTGAAGACAGGCCCAAAAATTTTGCTGGAATAAGAATATATGAAAAAGCGAGAGGAATGAAGTATGAGTCTAAGGTTTGTGATTAACTATAGTGAGGAACATGGCAGATGAGCCGACTTCAAGGGAAATACCATGAGTTCAGTTTTAGACATACCATCTAAGTGGAAAAGTTAGGCATTTGATAAATGGATCTGGTATACAAGAGTGGTCTAAAAGAGGTTATTTGTTATGGTATATTAGTGGTGACCCAAAAGTTAGGTCCAGAAAATATTACAAGAATTATTTGTTCCAAAGTCCAAGAAGTTCAGGTAAAATGCAGACTGAGAATTGACCACTAAATTTGGCAAAATGCAGAAATCACTAGTGATCTAGGAAAGAGCTCTTTAATTAGAGTGATATGGACAAAAGCCTGATGAAGGCAAGCTCAAGAAAGAGCTCAGGCAGACAAGGACACTGGCAGCAGAAGTTATGGGAAGTACTCCTTGGCGTGAGCCTTAACAGAGTCAGCCATTAGCCCCACCAAAGAGTGCAGGGAAGCTCCAGTGTTGGGTCACCTCAGGCCAAACAACCAACTCAGCCTCACCCATCAGCAGACAAGTAGATTAAAGTTTTACTGAGCTCTGCTCACCAGAGCAAAAGCCAGCTCTACCCGCCATCAGTCCCTCCCGTCAGAAAACTTGCACAAGCCTCTTAGATAGTCTCATCCACCAGAGGGCAGACAGCAAAAGCAAGAAGAATTATAATCCTGCAGCCTGTGGAACAAAAACCACATTCACAGAAAGATAGACAAGATGAAAGGGAAGAGGGCTATGTACCAGATGAAGGAACAAGATAAAACCGCAGAAAAACAACTAAATGAAGTGGAGATAGGCAACCTTCCAGAAAAAGAATTCAGAAGGATACTGGACCTCAAAAAAAAAAAAAAAAAAAAAAAAGGAGGCAACGATCAAGAAGATGCAAGAAATGTTCAACAACGACCTAGAAGAATTAAAGAACAAACAGGGCTTCCCTGGTGGCGCAGTGGTTGAGAGTCCGCCTGCCGATGCAGGGGACACGGGTTCGTGCCCCGGTCCCGGAGGATCCCACATGCCGCGGAGCGGCTGGGCCCGCGAGCCATGGCCGCGGAGCCTGTGTGTGTGTCCGGAGTCTGTGCTCCGCAACGGGAGAGGCCACAGCAGTGAGAGGCCCGCGTACAGCAAAAAAAAAAAAAAAAAAGAACAAACAAACAGAGGTGAACAATACAATGACCGAAATGAAAAATACACTAGAAGGACCCAATAGCAGAATAAATGAGGCAGAAGAAGGGATAAGTGACATGGAAGACAGAATGGTGGAATTCACTGATGCAGAACAGAATAAAGGACGAAGAAGAAAAACACATGAAAGACTAAGAGACCTCTGGGACAACATTAAACACAATAATATTTGCACTATAGGGGTTCCAGAAGGAGAAGACAGAGAGAAAGGATGTGAGAAAATATTTGAACAGATTATAGTCTAAAACTTCCCTAACATGGGAAAGGAAATAGACATGAAAGTCCAGGAAGCACAGAGTTCCATATAGGATAAACCCAAGGAGAAACACACTGAGACACATAGTAATCAAATTGACAAAAATTAAAGACAAAGAAATATTGAAAGCAGCAAGGGCAAAATGACAAATAACATACAAGGGAACTCACATAAGGTTAACAGCTGATTTCTCAGCAGATACTGTATCAGCCAGAAGGGAGTGGCATGATATATTTAAAGTTAAGAAAGAGAAGAATCTACAGCCAAGATTACTCTACCCAGCAAGGATCTCATTCAGATTCAACAGAGAAAGCTTTCAAAAGCTTTCCAGACAAGCAAAAGCTAGTACAATTCAGCAGCACAAAACCAGCACTAAAACAAATGGTGAAGGAACTTCTCTAAGTGGGAAACACAAGAGAAGAAAAGGACCTACAAAAACAAACCCAAAACAATTAAGAAAATGGTAATACAAACATACATATTGATAATTACCTTAAATGTTAATGGATTAAATGCTCCAACCAAAAGACACAGGCTCGCTGAATGGATACAAAAAACAAGACCCATATATATGCTGTCTAAAAGAGACCCTCTTCAGACCTAGGGACACATACAGACTGAAAGTCAGAGTATGAGAAAAGATATTCCATGCAAATGGAAATCAAAACAAAGCTGGAGTAGCTATACTCATATCAGATAAAATAGACTTTAGAATAAAGAATGTTATAAGAGACAAGGAAGGACACTACATAATGATGGAGGGGTCAATCCTAGAAGAAGATATAACAATGATAAATATATATGCCCCCAACATAGGACCACCTCAATACATAAGGCAACTGCTAACAGCTACAAAAGTGGAAATCGACAGTAACACAATAATAGTGAGGGACGTTAATACCTAACTTACACCAATTGACAGATCATCCAAACAGAAAATTAATAAGGAAACACAAGCTTTAAATGACACAAAAGACCAGATAGATTTAATTGATATTTATAGGACATTCCATCCAAAAACAACAGATTACAGGTTTTTCTCAAGTGCGCACAGAACATTCTCCAGGATAGATCACATCTTGGGTCACAAATCAAGCCTCAGTAAATTTAAGAAAATTGAAATCATATCAAGCAACTCTTCTGACCACAATGCTATGAGACTAGAAATCAGTTACAGGGGAAAAAAAGTAAAAAACACAAACACATGGAGGCTAAACAACACATTACTAAATAACCAAGAGATCACTGAAGAAATCAAAGAGGAAATCAAAAAAATACATAGACACAAATGGCAATGGAAACACAACAATCAAAAACCTGTGGGATGCAGCAAAAGCATTTCTAAGACGGAAGTTTATAGCTGTACAAGCCTACCTCAAAACAAGAAAAAGCTCAAATAAACAATCTAACCTTATACCTAAAGGAACTAGAGAAAGAAGAACAAACAAAACAAAAAGTTAGCAGAAGGAAAGAAATCATAAAGATCAGAGCAGAAATAAATGAAATAGAAACAAAGAAAACAATAGCAAAGATCAATAAAACTAAAAGCTGGTGCTTTGAGAAGATAAACAAAATTGATAAACCGTTAGCTAGACTCATTGACAAAAAGAGGGAGAGGATTCAAATCAATAAAATTAGAAATGAAAATGGAGAAGTTACAACAGACACCACAGAAATACAAAGCATCCTAAGAGACTATTACAAGCAACTCTATGCCAATAAACTGGACAACCTGGAAGGAATGGACAAATTCTTAGAAAGTTATAACCTTCCAAGACTGAACCAGGAAGAAATAGAAAATATGAACAGAGCAATCACAAGTAATGAAATTAAAACTGTGTTTAAAAATCTTCCAACAAACAAAAGTTCAGGACCAGATGGCTTCACAGGTGAATTCTATCAAACATTTAGAGAAGAGCTAACACCCATCCTTCTCAAACTCTTCCAAAACATTGCACAGGAAGGGACACTCTCAAACTCATTCTATGCGGTCACCACCACTCTGATACCAAAACCAGACAAAGGTACTGAAAAATAAAGAAAATTACAAGCCAATATCACTGATGAATATAGATACAAAAATCCTAAACAAAATACTAGCAAACAGAATCCAACAGCACATTAAAAGGATCATACACCATGACCAAGTAGAATTTATCCCAGGGATGCAAGGATTCTTCAGTATACGCAAATCAATCAATGTGATACACCATATTAACCAACTGAAGAATAGAAACCATATGATCATCTCAATAGATGCAGAAAAAGCTTTTGACAAAATTCAACACCCATGTATGATAAAAACTCTCCAGAAAGTGGGCATAGAGGGAAACTACCTCAACATCATAAAGGCCATATATGACAAACCCACAGCAAACATCATTCTCAATGGTGAAAAACTGAAAGCATTTCCTCTAAGATCAGGAACAAGACAAGGATGTCCACTCTCACCACTATTATTCAACATAGTTTTGGAAGTCCTAACCACGGCAATAGGGAAGAAAAGGAAATAAAAGGAATACAAATTGGAAAAGAAGAAGTAAAGCTGTCACTGTTTGCAGATGACATGATACTATACATAGAGAATCCTAAAAATGCCACCGGAAAACTAGTAGAGCTAATCAATGAATTTGGTAAAGTTGCAGGATACAAAATTAATGCACAAAAATCTCTTGCATCCTATATACTAATGATGAAATATCTGAAAGAGAAATTAAGGAAACACTCCCATTTACATTGCAACAAAAAGAATAAAATACCTAGGAATAAACCTGTATGCAGAAAAGTATAAGACACCAATGAAACAAATTAAAGATGATACCAACAGATGGAGAGATATACCAAGTTCTTGGATTGGAAGAATCAATATTGTGAAAATGACTATACTACCCAAAGCGATCTACAGGTGCAATGCAATCCTTATCAAATTACCAATTTTTTTTAGAGAACTAGCACAAAAAATCTTAAAATTTCTATGGAGACAGAAAAGACCCCGAATAGGCAAAGCAGTCTTGAGGGAAAAAAGTGGAGTTGGAGGAGTCAGACTCCCTGACTTCAGACTATACCACAAAGCTACAGTGATCAAGACAATATGGTCCTGGCACAAAAACAGAAACATAGATCAATGGAACAAGATAGAAAGCCCAGAGATACACCCACAACCTACAGTCAACTAGTCTATGCCAAAAGAGGCAAGGATATACAATGGAGAAAAGACAATCTCTTCAATAAGTGGTGTTGGGAAAACTGGTGAGCTACATGTAAACGAATGAAATTAGAATGCTCCCTAACACCATACACAAAAATAAATTTCCAATGGATTAATGACCTAAATGTAAGGCCAGATACTATAAAGCTCTTGGAGTAAAACATAGGCAGAACACTCTTTGACATAAATCACAGCAAGATCGTTTTTGATACACCTCCTAGAGTAATGGAAATAAAAACAAAAACAAACAAATGGGACCTAATGAAACTTCAAAGCTTTTGCACAGCAAAGAAAACAATAAACAAAACAAAAAGACAGCCCTCAGAATGGGAGAAAGCATTTGCTAATGAATCAACGGACAAAGGATTGATCTCCAAAATATATAAACAGCTCATGCAGCTCAATATTAAAAAAGCAAACAACCCAATCCAAAAATGGGCAGAAGACCTAAACAGACATTTTTCCAAAGAAGCCATACCAATGGCCAAGAAGCACATGAAAAGCTGCTCAACATCACTAATTATTAGAGAAATGCAAGTCAAAGCTACAATGAGGTATCACGTCACACCAGTCAGAATGGGCGTCATCAGAAAATCTACAAAAAACAAATGCTGGAGAGGGTGTGGAGAAAAGGGAGCCCTCTTGCACTGTTGGTGGGAATGTAAATTGATAAAGCTTCTATGGAGAGCAGTATGGAGGTTCCTTAAAAAACTAAAAATAGAACTACCATATGACCCAGCAATCCCATTAATGGGCATATACCCAGAGAAAACCATAATTCAAAAAGACACATGCACCCCAATGTTCATTGTCGCACTATTTACAATAGCCAGGTCATGGAAGCAACCTAAATTGCCCATCAACAAATAAATGGATAAAGCAGATGTACATATATACAATGAAATATCACTCAGCCATAAAAAGGAACGAAATTGGGTCATTTGTAGAGACGTGGATAGATCTAGAGACAGTCATACAGAGTGAAGAAAGTCAGAAAGAAAAAAACAAATATTGTATATTAATGCATATATGTGGAACGTAGAAAAATGGTACAGATGAACCAGTTTTCAGTGCAGAAATTGAGACACAGATGTAGAGAACAAACGTATGGACGCTAAGGAAGGAAAGCGGCAGAGGGCAGGGGTGATGGTGTGATGAATTAAGAGATTGGGATTGACATGTATACAATGATGTGCATAAAATGGATGACTAATAAGAACCTGCTGTATAAAAAAATAAATAAAATAAAATTCAAAAACAAAAAGAGCTTAATTTGAAAAACCAAAAAATTCCAATTGCTTCATAGACCCAGAATGCGGGACTCAATTCAAGCCTCGGCCTGAGCACCCCATTCAACTGCAGGTATATGGGACCTCCCAGGTGTCTTGTCTTGTCCATGTAACTTCCCATATACTCTCCAGCCTTAGGGACCCCACAATTTTATGGTGAAAAGGCAGCCTAATATATAATAAAATATTAAACTGGTTGAGAACATTGTAAAAAAAAAAAAAAAAAAAGAATCCGCCTGCCAATTCAGGGGACATGGGTTTGATCACTGGTCCGGGAAGATCCCACATGCCACAAAGCAACTAAGTCCTGCATCAGAGCTACTGAGCCTGTGCTCTAGAGCCCGCAAGCCACAACTACTGAAGCCTGCATGCCTAGAGCCCGTGCTCCACAACAAGGGAAGCCACCACAATGAGAAGCCCGCGTACTGCAAAGAAGTGTAGACCCCGCTTGCTGCAACTAAAGAAAGCCCATGTGCAGCAACAAAGACCCTACACAGCCATAAATAAATAAATAAATAAATAAATAAATTTATAAATTTATAAATAAATAAATAAAAATAAACTATAAGAATAAAATGAAAAAGAAAATGTGGAATAGTACATGTAGTATAATATCTGTGTAGATTTTTTAAATCCTACAAAATCTCTATTGGCCTATATACAAAAACTCTATCAGACATGGTTATAAATGTGTGTGCAAAAACATACAAATTTAACAGGAAAGAAAAGTATCCAATCATACAAATTGTTGCTTCTGTTGAAGACAAAGAGGGGGCGAATAGTGTGGGCGATGGTTAAAGAGGACTTGGCTTTATATATAAATTCTCATTTCTTAAAAAAAAAGACTGGAAACCGATATGGTTAATAGCTGTTGATTCTGGGTAGTGGGCATGAATGTTTTATTGTTCTGTGGACTTTTATTTATTTTTCTATTTCTCAAAGTAAAATTTATAATGTTTTTAAAATGAGAGAGCTATATAACCAGAACCGATGACTGGAATTTTGCTGAATGAGAAGCAAACAAACGAAAGGTCTCTGGTATATGCAGACTTGGGCAAAAGTTGTGCATCAGTAGAGGAGATATGAGCAAGCCAGGCTGCGTTCTCCTGTTGTGTCTACTCAACATTCAGATGTGTTATAAAGCTCTTTTCTGCCTCAGGATCTTTGCACATGTCAAAATTCATGCCCTCCACTGCATGTCCCTGAAGACACACCCCCACCCCCACATCCAGCTAACTCTCATTCATCTTCCAGGTCCCGACTTAAATGCCACTTCCTGCCTAAATGCAAACTGTTTCAAACTCTATTCAGAATCTAAGCTTACTACGTTATTTGGGTATGACATTAAATCTCCATTCTCAGAATAAATACCATACCACCTGGGGGAAAAAAAATACCACTTCCTGGAAAAGTGTCCCTGACCCCAACACCACCCACCAAGTTAGTAACTACAATTCACTTATGTTTATTTGTTCATGTCCTTTCTCCCTCACTAGAGTCTACACTCCAAGAGGGAGATTTTCCAGTTTCTCAAATCAAAACCCTTTCAGTCACACTTGACTTCTTTCTTTCCATCACCTCCCATATTCAATTGTCAGAAATTCTGTTGACTCTATCTCAAAAGATACACAGAATCTGCCCCCTTCTCACCACTTTTATCACTACTAAGGTATTCCAAGCCACCAGCTCTGTCCCCTGATGGCTACCCCCCTACTTCCACCCTGACTCCTACAGACCTTCCTCCACCAAGAAGCCAGAGGAATCCTTTGGAAACAAAAGTCAGAAATGCCACTTCTCCACTTCCCAACACTCACAGAATGAAAAAAGGGTGCTTACATTGGCCCACTGTCCCAGTGGGAATTGGCCTGCTAACTCTCAGTTCTCATCCCTCAACCTGCCCTTACCCTCCCTTCTTTCTCACCAACCTCCAGCGTCCACCATGCCAGCCCTGTCCTCGCATTTAACCATGTCACTTGAACTCCCTACTACTTGCAGCCACTCTCCTTACAGATACTCACAGGGCTCACCCTCATTTCATTCAGCTTTCTACCCGAATTCTGTTTCCAGACACCATCCCCACAGTCCCTTCATCCTGCTTTGTCTTCAAAGTTCTTATCACTACATGACATATTTTATAATTGGTTGTTAATCGGTCAGTTATTGGTCTTTAATAATGAGTGCATCAACTCTATGGGGTCAAAAAATTTTTGCTCGTTGCTATATTCCCAGTGCCTAGAATACAACCTGGCATATAGTATAAACTTAGAAAAGAGTTGTTGAAATACCTTTTTAAATGAATAAGGAAAAAGACCTTGTCTATTTTAGTAGAACTTACACTCGTGAGAAGAATGCTTGGAACAAAACAAACTCTCAATAAATATGTTTTTGAATGAATGATGCTAATGTCAATGTAGAATAAGAGTGAGAAAGAGAGCTTTTCCCTTCATTGGGATTAGCTGCCAATGATGGTGAATTATTTTGATAGTGAAAAATATAAGAAGACTACCAGAAAGGGAAAAAAGGTGTTCAGTGGCATTAGAAAAAAAATATGAAAGAATGAAATTATCTAGGGAGAGGAGAAGTGTGCAGAAAATTTAGGAAGTGAACTAACATTTATTGTTACAGTACTCAGAGTATTCCAGACACAGCAGTAGACTCATAAAAATGTATATTATTCTTAATTCTCATAGCTCTTTGTAAGACAGATGTGACAGGACCTATTTACAGAGAAAGAAACAGACTCAGACAAGTTAATTAAAATAAGTTTACAAATCTAACAGCTGGAGCTTATCTGACCAGTGAGCTGTTCAAAACGAGCTTTAGAAACTGTTCTGTGTACAAGCTTCCTTTGTTTTAAAAGCATTTTTATCCCCCACAATATTTTGCACTAGATAAGCATGCACTAAATATTTGTTGAATGAATGAAAGATCCCGTCACAGAAAATATTCTAAAGGTAGATAGAGACCCAAAAGGAAAAATGTGTAGATTTATAGTGAATTCTTTTAAAGAATTCTATTCTTTCAAAACCAAAATATACTTGGTAGGAAAATAAGAAAATAGCACTTGCCAAAAGATTAATTGAGAATGTGGCCTAATCATCTTCCAGAGCATTAAGCCAACCTAAACAGAAAGGTATTTTCAGCTTTGAAGAGTTGTTCTTATGCATGCAGAATTATAAATGGCCTAATTTTCCCTATATCTGCATAATTAACAGAATAATTATTGATCAGCACAAAGCACACAGTCTCTTGAGACATGATTTGTGTGAGCACTTAGCTTTTTGAAAGCTTAAATCACTGTAGTCAGTATTAAAAAATGAATTGATAGTAAATGTAGTATAATTAATCCACCTATTCTATTCGCACATGAACATCTTTTCATGCTAAATGACTCATTCATTTAGGAGAGAATACAAATGTATTACAATGACAGAATAAAAAATAAGTTAGAACTTTTATTTTCCCTGCAATATTCCTTGTTTTTAATTTACACCAATTTCTCATATATTGTGCAAGTTTAAAATATTTCTCAACATTTATCTGCAAATTACAGGTGCAAAGAACAGTCTATTCAGAGGATTCAGGTAATAGTCTGAATCCCCTAGAAAGCACATGTACTAATGCTGGACTCTTTGTCCTCTTGGTTCGCCAGCAAGCTCTGCTCTGTATCACTTGACTGTCACCTGTAGGCTGCACATCCAGGTCTCTTGTCAGCAGGTTTCTTACTGGGTTTGGAAAATAGGCAATGCTGGTGGGAGGGTGGAAGGAAGAAGGAATACAGGATATGTCTCCCTGTCCCTCTCTGCCCAGGAGGTCTCAGGACTGTAGCAGAACTTGCCACTTCTTTGTGCCTTGAGCACACTACAGACAATCTTGCCTGGTGATTTTGGCCCCTGAGCTCTAATAACACTATCTCTCTTTGCGCTCCAGCCAAGGCATACTAGTGACTTCTTGCTGTTGCTGATCTCTCGGTTGCCTCACTATCACCTGTTATCTTCACAGTTCTTCATTTCCTGTGTAATCAAATCTAATTAAAAATCCTCTGTTCTGAATATTTAAAGCAGCTAGTGTTTCTCTGATTATCCCTAATTGATACAATATCCTTGAGATGAGGGACCTAGTTTGCTTTTTTACTTTGATATCCTAGTACCTAGGAAAGTAACAGGTACATATGAAGCAATCAATGAAAATATGCTAAATGAATGAGTGGAAAATACATCCTTAACTCCATAGTTTTCAAACATTATCAAGCATCAAACTACCTAGAAGGCTTTTTATAACATGGATTGCTACCCTTTTACATCCCCTTTCCCCAAGCTTCTGATTCAGTAGGGTTAGGATGAGGCCACAAAATTTTCATTTCTAATAAGTTCTTAGGTGATGTTGATGTTGCAAGTCCAGGGACCACACTTTGAGAACCACCACTTTAGTTCATGAAGTACCCTGCACATAATCTAACCTGAATATACAGGCTGGAGGCAACATCTATCTATATCAAAGAGCACTAACATTTCATATTAGTGATCTGACATTCATTTTCAATTACTTTAACCATACTAACTTTTTAATATGGAAGCAAGGAGTTCTAGTGTCTTTCTACCCTCTTACCAGGAGTGGGATTTACTAGTCAATGAAGCCCTTTTAAAATACCTTGTTTTAAAAAATTTCATAATTTGTATAGAAACACAAAAGACCCAGGATTGCCAAAGCAATCCTGAGAAAGAAAAACGGAGATGGAGGAATCAGGCTCCCTGACTTAAGACTATACTACAAAGCTACAGTAATCAAGACAGTATGCTACTGGCACAAAAACAGAAATATAGATCAATGGAACAGGACAGAAAGCCCAGAGGTAAACCCATGCACGTATGGTCACCTTATCTTTGATAAAGGAAGTAAGAATATGCAATGGAGAAAAGATAGCCTCTTCAATAATTGGTGCTGGGAAAATTGGACAACTACATAAAAGAATGAAATTAGAACAGTCCCTAACACCATACACAAATATAAACACAAATTGGATTAAAGACCTAAATGTAAGGCCAGACACTATAAAATTCTTAGAGGTAAACATAAGCAGAACACTCTATAACAAAAATCACAGCTAGATCCTTTTTGACCCACCTCCTAGAGAAATAGAAATAAAAACAAAAATAAACAAATGGGACCTAATGAAACTTAAAAGCTTTTGTACAGCAAAGGAAACCATAAACAAGACAAAAGACAACCCTCAGAATGAGAGAAAATATTTGCAAATGAAGCAACTGACAAAAGATTAATCTTCAAAATATACAATCAGCCCATGCAGCTCAATTTCAAAAAGCAAATAATGCAATCCAAAAATGGGCAGAAGACCTAAATAGACACTTCTCCAAAGAAGATATACAGATTGCCAACAAACACATGAAAGGATGTTCAACATCACTAATTATTAGAGAAATACAAATCAAAACTACAATGAGGTATCACCTCACACCAGTCAGAATGGCCATCATCAAAATATCTACAAACAATAAATGCTGGAGAGGGTGTGGAGAAAAGGGTATCCTCTTGCACTGTTGGTAGGAATGTAAATTGATACAGTCACTATGGAGAACAGTATGGAGGTTACTTAAAAAGCTAAAAATAGAACTACCATATGACCCAGTAATCCCACTACTGGGCATATACCCTGAGAAAACCATAATTCAAAGAGAGTCATGTACCGAAATGTTCATTGCAGTTCTATTTACAATAGCCCAGAGATGGAAGCAACCTAATCATCCATCGACAGATGAATGGATAAAGAAGATGTGGTACATATATTCAATAGAATATTACTCAGCCATAAAATGAAATGAAATTGAGTTATTTGTAGTGAGGTGGATGGACCTAGAATCTGTCATACAGAGTGAAGTAAATCAGAAAGAGAAAAACAAATACCATATGCTAACACATATATATGGAATCTAAAAAAAAAAAAAAAGGTTCTGAAGAACCTAGGGGCAGGACAGGAATAAAGACATAGACATAGTGAATGGACTTGAGGACACAGGGAGGGGAAAGGTAAGCTGGGACAAAGGGAGGGAGTGGCATTGATATATATACACTACCAAATGTAAAATAGATAGCAGCCACATAGCACAGGGAGATCAGCTCGGTGCTTTGTGACCACCTAGAGGGGTGGAATAGGGAGGGTGGGAGGGAGACAGAAGAGGAAGGAGATATGGGGATATATGTATATGTATAGCTGATTCACTTTGTTATATAGCAGTTACACTTTGTTATATAACACAACATTGTAAAGCAATTATACTCCAATAAAGATGTTAAAATAAATGCTCAATAAATTAAGAAGAATGGATGAACACAGTGAGAAGTTTAACAAAGAGGAAATATAACAAAGAACCAAACAGAGCTGAAGAATACAATAACTGAAATTAAAAATACACTAGAAGGAATCAATATTAGATTAGATCAAACAGAGGAAGAGATCAGCAAACCAGAAGACACAGCAGTAGGTGAGTAGAAAAAAGAATTTTTAAAAATGTCAATACTTCAAAAGACCTCTGAGAAAACATCAACCATACTAACATTCACATTATAGGGATCTCGGAAGGACAAGAGAGAGAAAGGGGCAGACAATATATTAGAAGAAATAATAGCTTACAACTTCCCTAACATGGGAAAGGAAATAGACATCCATCTCCAGGAAACAGGGACTTCCAAACAAGGTAAACCTAAAGAGGTCCACACCAAGATAAATTATAATTAAAATTAAAGATATAGAGGGAATCTTAAAAGCAGCGAGAAAAAAGCAACTAGTTACATACAAAGCAACTCCTATAAGACAATGAATTCACTTTACAGTGGAAATTTTGCAGGCTAGAAAAGAGTGGCATGGTATATTCAAAGTGGTGAAAGGATAAAATCTACAAATAAGAATAATGTACCCAGAAAGCCTATCATTCAGATTTGAAGTAGAGATAAAGATTTTACAGACAAGCAAAAGCTAAAACAGTTCAGCATCACTAAACCAGTTTTACAAGAAATGTTAAAAAGATTTCTCTAAGCAGAAAAAACTACAACTAGAAATATGAAAACTACAAAAGGAAAAATCTCACTGGTAAAGGCAAAAGTATAGTAAAGGTATAGTATATCAACCATTTATTAAGCTAGCAGGAAGGTTAAAAGACAAAAGTAGTAAAATCATCTATGGCCACAAATAGTTAAGGATACATGAAACAAAAATATGTAAAATATGATGTCAAAAATAGTAAGTATGGTTGTGGGGGAGCAAGAATGCAGAGTGGTTAGAATGTGTTCAAATTTAAGAGATCATCAATTTAAAATAATCCTATATGTATATTATTACCTGACGGTAACCACAAACCAAAAAGGTATATTAGATACACACACAAAAAGGAGAAAGGAATCCAAATATAACACTAAAGATGGGCATCAAATCACAGAGGAAGAGAGCAAAAGAAGAAAGGAACAGAAAAAGAACTATGAAAACAATCAGAAAGCAGTGAGCAAAATGCCAATAAGTAGGCACCTATCAATAATTACTTTAAATGTAAATGGACTAAATGCTCCCATCAAAAGACATAGAAATACTTAATGTATAAAAAACCAAGACCCATATCTGTGCTGCCTACACGAGAATCACTTCAGATCTAAAGACACACATAACTGAAAGTGAGAGGATGGAAAATGGTACTCTATGCAAATAGAAACAAAAAGAAAGCTGGAGTAACAATACCTATATCAGACAAGATAGACTTTAAGACAAAGGCTAAAACAAGAGACAAAGAAGAACATTATGTAATGAAAAAGGTATCAATACAACAAGGAGATATAATAATTGTAACTATATATACCCAACATAGGAGCACCTGAATACATAAAGCAGATATTAACAAACACAAAGGGAGAAAATGACAGTAGCACAATAGTAGCAAAGGACTTTAACACCCCACTTACATCAATGGACAGATCATCCAGATAGAAAATGAATAAAGAAACACTGGCCTTAAACAACACATTATACCATATGAACTTAATATATATATATATAGAGAGAGAACATTCCATCCAAAAGCAGCAGAATCTAAATTCTTTTTAAGTGCACATGAAACATTCTCCAATATAGATCACATGCTAGGCAAGAAATCAAGTTTCAATAAATTTAAGAAGTTTGAAATCATATCAAGGATCTTTTCTCAACACAACAGTATGAGACTAGAAGTAAACTATAAGAAAAAAACTGCAAGAAACAGAAACACATGGAGCCTAAACAACATGCTACTAAACAACCACTGAATCACTGAAGAAAGGGGAAATTTAAAAATTTAAAAAACCTGGTGAAAAATGAAAATGGAACACACTGATCCCAAATCTATAGTTCCTAACAAAACAAGCCTATCTCAGGAAACATGAAATATTTCAAATAAACAATCTAAACTTAAACCTAAATGAACTGGTAAAAGAACAAGCAAAACCCAAAATTAGTAGAAGGAAAGAGATAATAAAGATCCGAGGAGAAGTAAACAAAATAGAGACTTTAAAAACAATAGAAAGGATCAATGAAACTGGCTCTTTGAAAAGATAACCAAAATTGACAAACCTTTAGCCAGACTCATTAAGAAAGAGAGAGAAACAGCACAAATAAATTAAATCATAAATAGGACTTTTTCACTATGTGAGGACACAGCAAGAAGATAGCTGTCTATGAACCAGGGAGAGGGCCCCCAACAAAAAATAAATCTGTCAGTGCCAAGATCATCTTGGACTTTCCAGCTTGCAGAACTGTGAAAAATAAAGGTTTGTTTAATAATAATAATAATAATAATTTTAAAATCAGAAATAAAAGAAAAAGGGTTACAAGAGATATCACAGAAATGCAATACATCAAGAGAGATTTTTAGAGATACATGCTAATAAAATAGACAACCTAGAAGAAACAGATAAATTCCTAGAAATGTACAATATCCCAGGAAGAATCAGGAAGAAATAGGAAAAATAAACATAACAATTACCAGTAATGAAATTGAATCAATAACTTTAAATTCGCAACAAACAAAAGTCCAAGAGCAGGGGATTTCATAGGTGAATTCCACCAAACATTTAGAAAAGAGTTAACACCTATATTTCTTAAAGTATTCCAAAAGTATTGAAGAGGAAAGAATGCTTCCAAAATCATTTTACAAGGCCATTATCATCGTGATACAAAAACTAGACAAAGACACCACAAAAAAAAAATTACAGACCGATGTCACTGATGAATACACATGTTAAAATTCTCAAGAAAATAATAACAAACTGAATTCTACAATACATTAAGAGGGTCATATATCACAACCAAGTGGGATTACACCGGGGATGCAAGGATGATTCAATATCCACAAATCGGTTAATACAACATTCACAGTAATAAATAAAAGAATCAAAATCATATTATCTCTTAATAGACGCATAAAAAACATTTGACAAAAGTTCAACATCCACTTGTGATAAAAAATGCTCAACAAAGTGATTATAGAGGTAACATACCTAAACACAATAAAGGTCATATATGACAAACTTATAGACAATCATACTCAATGGTGAAAAGCTGAACGCTTTTCCTCTAAGATCAGGAACAAGAAAAGAATACCCACCCTTGCCACTTTTCAACATAGTGTTGAAACTCCTAGCCACAACAATCAGACAAGAAAAAGAAATAAACGGGATCCAAATTGGAAATGAAGAAGTAAAACCCTCACTGTTTGCAAATGATATTATAATATATATAGAAAACTCTAAAGATGCCATGAAAAAATTATTAAAACTAATAAATGAACTTAGTACAGTTGTGGGATATAAGATTAATATACAGAAAATCTGCTGTGTTTCTATACACTAACAACAAACAATTAGAAAGGGAATTTAAGAGAACAATCACATTTACAAATGCATCAAATAGAATAAACACCTAGGAATAAATCTGACCAGGGAGGTAAAAGACCTGTACTCAGAAAATTATAAGACATTGAGGAAAGAAATTGAAGATGACACAAATAAATGAAAAGATATACCATGCTCATGGATTGGAATTATTAATACTGTTAAAATGAACATACTACCCAAGGCAGTCTATAGAGTCAATGCGATCCTGATCAAAATACCAATGGCAGGGCTTCCCTGGTGGCACAGTGACTGAGAGTCCGCCTGCTGATGCAGGGGACACGGGTTCGTGCCCCAGTCCAGGAAGATCCCACATGCCATGGAGTGGCTAGGCCCATGAGCCATGGCCGCTGGGCCTGTGTGTCCAGAGCCTGTGCTCTGTGACGGGAGAGGCCACAGCAGAGAGAGGCCCGAGTAATGCAAAAAAAAAAAAAAAAAAAATACCAATGGCAAATTTCACAGAATTAAAACAAGTAATTTTAAAATTTGTATGCAAAATTTGAACAAGTAATTCTAAAATCAAAGCCACCATCAAATATTACCTCATACTTGTCAGAATGGCTATTATCAAAAAGACAACAAATAACAAGTATTGGTGAGGATGTTAAGAAAAGGGAACCTGGAGAAATGAAGCCTAACTCTGGACAGGGTGACTGGTGGGAGATGAGGAGGTTGATGAGGTGGTAGATGGTTAGGAGACAAAGGATCAGCATGAACTGGAGCCTGGGGGACACTGTGAGTGCTCGGCAAGACTCCAGCACCAATAACCTTCCTTGAATTTCAAAGGGTGGATTTGAACAGTTGCTAATCAAGGGAGGAGCAGCCAAGAAAACACCTGAGACAAGATTGAAGGGACCAGAGAAGCTCATCAATATTAGGAGACCTGAGACGGGATTAAAGGAATGCAAGGCCTTCTCACATCCAAATCTTGTCAGAGACCCCACCTTTGAACCATTGATATAAAACACCTCATCAAATTCTCCTGGGTCAATTGCAGTTTGGAGCAAAGTGCTCGGGCACATGGCCTGCCGAGCTGAGGTGTTGGGTGCAGCCATTCCACACTAGGAACTCTGGTCTAAAGGCCAGGATCTACTTCAAGTGAAACTAGAAAATCACAAAGGAAAAGAAAAAAAGATATACAGGTGTTCCATAAGACATGGCCCTGCCCTCCAGAAAGACAAGATCCAGCCCCACCCACAAGAGTGCAGGCACCAGTCCCCTCGTCCAGGAAGCCTTACACAAGCCACTGAACCAACCACACCCACTGGTGGCAGATATCAAAAATAATGGGAACTACGAACCTACAGCCTGCAGAAAGCAGACACCAAACACAGTAAGTTAAACAAAATGAGAAGACAGAGAAACAGGCATCAGATGAAGGAGCAAGGTAAAAACCCACCAGACCATACAAGTGAAAAGGAAATACACAGTCTACCTGAAAAAGAATTCAGAAAATGATAGTAAAGATATCCAGAATCTCAGAAATAGAATGGAGAAAATATAAGAAACATTTAACAAGGACCTAGAAGAACAAAAGAGCAAACAAACAATGATGAACAACACAATAAATAAAGTTAAAAATGTTCTAGAAGGAATCGATAACAGAATAAATGAGGCAGAACAATGGATAAGTGACCAGGAAGATAAAATAGTGGAAATAACTGCCACGGAGCAGAATAAAGAAAAAACAATGAAAAGAATTTAGGACAATCTCAGAGACCTCTGGGACAAAATTAAACACACCAACATTCGAATTATAGGGGTCCCAGAAGAAGAAGAGAAAAAGAAAGGGTCTGAGAAAATATTTGAAGAGATTATAGGTGAAATTTTCCCTAACATGGGAATGGAAATAGTAAATCAAGTGCAGGAAGCGCAGAGAGTCCCAGAGGATAAATCCAAGGAGAAACATGCAAAGACACATATTACTCAAACTATCAAAAATTAAATACAAACAAAAAATATTACAAGCAGCAAGGGAAAAGCAACAAATAACATACAAGGGAATCCCCACAAGGTTAACAGCTGATCTTTCAAAAGAAATTCTGCAAGCCAGAAGGGAGTGGCAGGACAAATTTAAAGTGATGAAAGGGGAAAGCCCACAACCAAGATTACTCTACCCAGCAAGGATCTATTTCACATTCGATGGAGAAATTAAAACCTTTACAGACAAGCAAAAGCTAAGAGAATTCAGCACCACCAAACCAGCTTTATAAAAAATGCTAAAGGAACTTCTCTAGTCAGGGAACACAAGACAAGAAAAAGACCTACAAAAGCAAATCCAAAACAATTAAGAAAATGGTAATGGGAATATACATATTGAGAATTACATTAAATGTAAATGGATTAAGTGCCCAAACTAAAAGACACTGACTGGCTGAATGGACACAAAAACAAGACCCTTATATATGCTGTATACAAGAGACCCACTTCAGACCTAGGGACACGTACAGATGGAAAGTGAGGGGATGGAAAAAGATATTCCATGCAAATGGAAATCCAAAGACAGCTGGAGTAGCAATACTCATATCAGAAAAAATAGACTTTAAAATAAAGACTATTACAAGAGACAAAGAAAGACACTACACAGGACACTACATAATGATCAAGGGATCAATCCCAGGAGAACATATAATAATTGTAAATATTTATGCACCCAACATAGGAGCACCACAATACATAAGACAAATGCTAACAGCCTTAAAAGTGGAAATTGATAGAAACACAGTAACAGTAGGGGACTTTAACAACCCACTTACACCAATGGACAGATCATCCAAAATGAAATAAATAAGGAAACACAAGTTTTAAATGACACATTACACAAGATGGACTTACTTGTTATTTAAAGAACATTCCATCCAAAAACAACAGAATACACTTTCTTCTCAAGTGCTCATGGAATATTCTCCAGGATAGATCATACCTTAGGTCACAAACCAAGCCTTGGTAAATTTAAGAAAACTGAAATAATATCAAGTATCATTTTGGCCACAACACTATGAGACTAGATATCAATTACAGGAAAAAAAAAACAGTAATAGAAATACAAACACATGTAGGCTAACAAATATGCTACTTAATAACAAATAGATCACTGAAGAAATCAAAGAGGAAATCAAAAAATACATAAAACAAATGACAATGTAAACATGATGACCCAAAACCTATGAGATGCAGCAAAAGCAGTTCTAAGAGGGATGCAGCAAAAGCAGTTCTAAGAGGGAAGTATGTAGCAATACAATCTTACCTTAAGAAACAAGAAAAATCTCAAATAAACAACATAACCTTACACCTAAAGCAATTAGAGAAAGAAGGACAAAAAAAAAAAAAAAAAAAAACCCAAAGTTAGCAGAAGGAAAGAACTCATAAAGATGAGATTAGAAATAAATGAAAAAGAAATGAAGGAAACAACAGCAAAGATCCATAAAAAATAAAAGCCGGTTCTTTGAGAGGATAAAGAAATTGATAA
This sequence comes from Mesoplodon bidens, assembly GCF_964165515.1. Taxonomy (NCBI): domain Eukaryota; kingdom Metazoa; phylum Chordata; class Mammalia; order Artiodactyla; family Ziphiidae; genus Mesoplodon; species Mesoplodon bidens. Next base: position 35,620,688 of record NC_138173.1, on the reverse strand, counting down.
ACCATTAATCAGACTTATCAAGAAAAAAAGGGAGAAGACTCAATCAACAGAATTAAAAATGAAAAAGAAGAAGTAACAATTGACACTGCAGAAATACAAAGGATCATGAGAGACTACTACAAACAGCTATATACCAATAAAATGGCCAACCTGGAAGAAATGGACAAATTCTTACAAAAGCACAACCTTCTGAGACTGTACCAGGAAGAAATAGAAAATATAAACAGACCAATCACAAGCACTGAAATTGAGACTGTGATTAAAAATCTTCCAAGAAACAAAAGACCAGGACCAGATGGCTTCACAGGTGAATTCTATCAAACATTTAGAGAAGAGCTAACACCTATCCTTCTCAAACTCTTCCAAAATCTAGCAGAGGGAGAAACACTCCCAAACTCATTCTAGAAGACCACCATCACCTTGATACCAAAACCCGACAAAGATGCCACAAAAAAAGAAAATTACAGGCCAATATCACTGATGAACATAAATGCAAAAATCCTCAACAAAATACTAGCAAACAGAATCCAACAGCACATTAAAAGGATCATACACCATAATTAAGTTTATCCTGGGAATGCAAGGATTCTTCACTATACACAAATCAATCAGTGTGATACACCATATTAACAAATTGAAGGAGAAAAACCATATGATCATCTCAATAGATGCAGAAAAAGCTTTTGCCAAAATTCAACACCCATATATGATAAAAGCTCTCTGGAGAGTGGGCATAGAGGGAACCTACCTCAACATACTAAAGGCCATATATGACAAACCCACAGCCAACAATGTTCTCAGTTGTGAAAAACTGAAACCATTTACTCTAAGATCAGGAGCAAGACAAGGTTGCCCACTCTCACCCCCCTCTCACCACTATTATTCAACATAGTCTTGGAAGTTTCAGCCACAGTAATCAGAGAAGAAAAAAAATAAAGGGAATCCAAATCGGAAAAGAAGAAGTAAAACTGTCACTGTTTGCAGGTGACATGATGCTGTACATAGAGAATCCTAACGATGCTACCAGAAAACTACTAGAGCTAATCAATGAATTTAGTAAAGTAGCAGGATACAAAATTAATGCACAGAAATCTCTTGCATTCCGATACACTAATGTTGAAAAATCTGAAAGAGAAATTAAGGAAACACTCCCATTTACCATTGCAACAAAAAGAATAAAACACTTAGGAATAAACCTACCTAAGGAGACAAAAGACTTCTATGCAGAAAACTAAAAGACACTGATGAAAGAAATCAAAGAAGACACAAACAAATGGTGAGATATACCATGTTCTTGGATTGGAAGAATCAACACTGTGAAATGACTATACTACCCAAAGCAATCTACAGAATCAATGCAATCCCTATCAAAATACCAATGGCATTTTTCACAGAACTAGAACAAAAAGTTTTATGATTTGTATGGAAACACAAAAGACCCCGAATTGTCAAAGCAATCCTGTGAAAGAAAAATGGAGCTTGTGGAATCAGGCTTCCTGACTTCAGACAATACTACAAAGCTACAGTAATCAGGACAGTATGTTTCTGGTACAAAAACAGAAATATAGATCCTTGGAACAGGATACAAAGCCCAGAGAAAAACCGACACATATATGGTCACCTTATTTTTGATAAAGGAAGCAAGAATATACAATGGAGAAAAGACGGCCTCTTCAATAAGTGGTGCTGGGAAAAGTACATGTAAAAGACATGTAGTTACATGGGACAGCTACATGTAAAAGAATGAAATTAGAACACTTCCTAACACCACACACAAAAATAAACTCAAAATGGATTAAAGACCTAAATGTAAGGCCAGACACTATAAAACTCTTAGAGTAAAACATAGGCAGAACGCTCTTTGACATAAATCACAGCAAGATGCTTTTTGACCCACCTCCTAGAGAAATGGAAATAAAAACAAAAAGAAACAAATGGGACCTAATGACACTTAAAAGCTTTTGCACAGCAAAGGAAACCATAAACAAGACGAAAAGACAACCCTCAGAATGGGAGAAAATATTTGCAAACAAAGCAACTGACAGAGGATTAATCTCCAAAATGTACAAGGAGTCCATGTACCTCAAGAACAATAAAACAAACAACCCAATCCAAAAGTGGGCAGAAGACCTAAATAGACATTTCTCCAAAGAAGATATACAGATTGCCAACAAACACATGAAACATCACTAATCATTAGAGAAATGTATATCAAAACCACAATGAAGTATCACCTCACACCAGTCAGAAGGCCATCATAATAAAATATACAAACAGGGCTTCCCTGGTGGTGCAGTGGTTGAGAGTCCGCCTGCTGATGCAGGGCATACGGATTCGCGCCCCAGTCCGGGAAGATCCCACATGCCGTGGAGCAGCTGAGCCTGTGAGCCATGGCCGCTGGACCTGCACATCTGGAGCCTGTGCTCCACAACGGGAGAGTCCACAACAGTGAGAGGCCCACGTACCGCAAAAAAAAAAAAAAAATATATATATATATATATATATATATATATATATATACAAACAATAAGTGCTGGAGAGGGCGTAGAGGAAAGGGTACCCTCCTGTACTGTTGGTGGGAATGTAAATTGCTACAGCCACTATGGAGAACAGTATGGAGGTTCCTTAAAAAGCTAAAAGTAAAACTACCATATGACCCAGCAATACCTCTACTGGGCATATACCCTGAGGAAACCATAATTCAAAAACAGAGAGGTACCACAATGTTCATTGCAGCTCTATTTACAAGAGCCAGGACATGGAAGCAACCTAAGTGTCCATCAACAGGTGAATGGATAAATAAGATATGGCACATATATTCAATGGAATATTGCTCAGTCATAAAAAGAAAAGAAATTGAGTTACTTGTAGTGAGATGGATGGGCCTAGAGTCTATCACACAGAGTGAAGTAAGTCAGAAAGAGAAAAACAAATACCATGTGCTAACACATATATATGGAATCGAAGAAAAAAAATGGTTGTGGTGAACCTAGGGGTAGGACAGGATTAAAGATGCAAACTTACAGAATGGACTTGAGTATACGGATGGGGAGGGGGGGAGCATAAGCTGGGACGAAGTGAGAGAGTGCCACTGACATGTATACACTACCAAATATAAAATAGATAACTAGTGGGAAACAGCTGCATAGCACAGGGAGATCAGCTCGGTGCTTTGTGACCACCTAGAGGGGTGGGATGGGGAGGGTGGGAAGGAGGCTCAAGAAGGAGGGGATATGGGGATATATGTATACATATAGCTGATTCACTTTGTTATACAGCAGAAACTAACAACATTGCAAAGCAATTATACTCCAATAAGATGTTAGAAAAAAAAAAAGGCATCTTCCTGGATTAGGACACAGTTTTTCGAGGCTGAAGTCCAGTGTGTCCCCCTTTACCTGGCAAAGTAATAAAGCTATGCTTTTCTACTTCACCCGAAAATTAATAAATTTAAAAAAAGGAAGAAAAAGGAACCCTCATGTGCTGTTGATGGGAATGTGAATTGGTACAGTCACCATGGAAAACAGTAAGTTTTTTTCTTAAAAAATTTAAGATAGAATTACTATAAGGTCAAGCAATTCTACTTCAGGTTATTTCTCCAAAGAAAATGAAAACAGTAATTCAAAAAGTTATATCCACCCCAATGTTCATTGCAGCATTGTTTACAATAGCCAAGATACGGAAGCAACCTAAGTTCCCATCGACAGATGAATGGATAAAGAAGTGGTTTATATATATATATATATATATATATATACAATGAAAATTTACTCACCCATAAAAAGGAAGGAATCTTATCATTTGCAACAACATGGTTGGACCTTGATGGTATTACGGTAAGTGAAATAAGTTAGATGGAGAAAGACAAATACGGTATGATTTCACTCAATTGTACGATCTATAAAACAAAACAAACCAACAAACATAACAAAAGAAACAGACTCACAGATACAGAGAACAAATTGTGGTCGCCAGGGGGAGGTGAGAATGGGTGAAATAAGTGAGTGAGATTAAAAGGGACAAACTTCCAGTTATAAAATAAATAATTCACAGGGAGATAATATACAATATAGGGAATATTGTCAATATTGTAGTGACTTTGTATGGTGACAGAAACTAACATTATTGTGGTGATCATTGTGTAATTTATAAAAATATGAAATTGCTATATTGTACAACTGAATCTAATATATTACTGGAAGTCAGTTATATTTCAATTAAAAATACATACAAATAAAACTCCAAGAAAAAAAGTGTGGGGGAAAATGGAATAAGATTGGCAAAAAAAGAAAAGAAAAAAAAGAAATTCAACAGTTCTCATTTAAAGCAAATATTACCAATGACTGTCCATCACACATTGGTAGAAGTTAATTTGATTACTCAAAGTTCTTTGCCATAAGATTTGAGACAAATCCCAAATTAAAAATGATGGAGCACAGTGTATATTAAATGGGATCCACCAGTTTTTATGAATCCCTGTGATTCCCAGTATTTGACATATACTATGCTCTCAGGATAACTGTAGACTCTATGATGGCATTGTCCACCTCTGTGTTGCTCTGTAGTATATCCCCTAACACCCAATGAATAGAAAACAAGTGAATTAATTAATTACTTAATCATTAGAAACTAGTTCGGTTTTTGTCATAGCTCATTTTTGAGAGAAATTTTTTTTCTCATCAATTCTCATAGCTCACATATTTTCCTCTGCCCACAATACTCCCACTTATTTTCAGGAAACTCCTGATCGCTAGCAAGAAAGAAATACATTGACAAGGCTTTAACAGGCACTGTGATGACAGAAAGCTATTAGACTGGGCTGTGTCTCCAAGGCCTTGTAAAAGAGCACAATTGTATCATTCCTAGACTTGATTAAGATAAAATCTAGGAGTCATCTTTAATCTCTCTTCCACAACCTCCACAATCCATTAGTAAATCTTGTGAGTTCTATCTTTAAAATTTACGTTATTTATGGTATTTCTCACTACCGACACTGTGCTTACCCTAGCTTAAGGCACCACCTTCTTTGATCCAGACTACAGTGACACTATCCCTGCTTGCACTTTTTTCCCTTGCAGTTTTTTCTCCACATAGTAGCCAAGGTGACTGAAAATTAAAAAATAAAAAATCAGATCATATCACCTAGAACCCCCCCAATGGCTTATCAATATTTTTAAAACAAAATCCATATCCTTACTCTAGATGGTCATTCACTCACCTCCTCACAGACCCCTCCTCTCCTTTACCTGGTTTCAAGTTCTAGAACACAACAAGAGCTTCCCATCTCAGTCCCTTTTCCCTGGTCATTTTCTCAACCTGTAATCATTTTTATCAACTTTTTTTTTTTTTTGCTTCTATTTTTTCACATCATTCAGGTCTCTGCTCAAAGTTTGCCTATACAAAAGGTTTTCTCCAGCACTCTTCCTAAAATAATGTTCCCCTCCCTCCTCCAAGTCACTTTGTCTTTTTCATATAGATAGACTCTATCTAAAATTACATATTTATTTATTGGTGTACTGGTTTATGATTTGTGTCCACAATAGAATGCAACTCCATGAGGACACAGCCTTTGTCACACTTTTTTTCTAGTTTTACTGAAATATAATTGAAATATAATTGTATATTTATACAGCACTGTATAAATATAAGGTGTACAGTACGATGATTTGCTTTACATACGTTGGGAAATGATTACCACAATAAATTTAGTTAACATACACTGTCTCATATAGATACAAAATATATATATATATACCAGAAAAGGAAAATAGTGGTTTTTTTTCCTTGTGATGAGCATTCTTAGGATCTATTCTCTTAACGATTTTCAAATATACCACAATACAGCAGTGTTAGCTATAGTCATCTTTTTGCACATTACATCCCTAGTACTTATTGCTCTTAAAACTGGAAGTTTGGGGCTTCCCTGGTGGAGGAGTGGTTGAGAGTCCGCCTGCCGATGCAGGGGACACGGGTTCGTGCCCCGGTCCGGGAAGATCCCACATGCCGCGGAGCAGCTGGGCCCGCAAGCCATGGCTGCTGAGCCTGCGTGTCCGGAGCCTGTGCTCCACAACGGGAGAGGCCACAACAGTGAGAGGCCCATGTATCGCAAAAAAAAAAAAAAAAAACCAAAACAGAAAACTGGAAGTTTGTACCTTTTGACCACCTTCCTCCAATTTCCCCCTTCTCCTACCCCATGCCTCTGGTAACCACAAATCTGAGTTACCTTTGCCTCTCTTATTCACTGTTGTGTCCCAGTGCCCTGAATAGCACCTACCAAAGGGCAAGTTCCCTATAAGCATCTGTTGAATAAATAAAATATCAAACACAAACTGGGCCTAAATTCAACTTGAAAGTAGAAGAAATTCGCCTTGCCAGCCGCACTTTTTCGGCCCTAAATTCCTGTTAGTGGATTCGTACTCACCCCGACGTACACACACATGCTCAAACTAGTGTGCTGCTGTTTTCCTTACATTTCGACAGTGAAAGAATGTAGTTCTATCATGTGTTCACAGTGTGAGATAAATGACTGGAAATAACTTTAAGAATTATGGCTTTCCAGCTTACTCATACTTTATCAATGATCTTAAACTAAGAAGAGTAAACACTTAAAATTTAGCATTTAATCAATATAGCATTATTTGTCATTGCAAAATATTGAAAATAATTTAAATGCCCATATATAGTAGATTGGCTGAATAAACTATTGCTCATACACACTACGAAGTATCATGCAACTATTAAAATAGGAGAGAGTGAGAAAGACCTGCGTGAACGGACTAGGAGTGATTTCTAGGATATATTATTAAAAAATGTGCAAAAGAGTGGGCTTCCCTGGTGGCGCAGAGGTTGAGAGTCCGCCTGCCGATGCAGGGGATACGGGTTCATGCCCCAGTCTGGGAGGATCCCATATGCCGCGAAGCGGCTGGGCCCGTGAGCCATGGCCACTGGGCCTGCGTGTCCGGAGCCTGTGCTCCACAACGGGAGTGGCCACAACAGTGAGAGGCCCACATACCGCAAAAAAAAAAAAAAAAAAAAAAAAAAAAAGAGTATATAAGAATATGCTACCTTTTGTTTAAGGAAGAAAAGAGAATTTTTAAAAAACTGTAACTGTTTATTTTTGCAAACAAACAAACAAATAAATCAGAAACTAATGAAACTGACTTTTTACAAGGAGTAGTTGGGAATGGGGTGAAAGAGATAGCAAAGGGTACTCTGAGTATCTGTTCTGTATAGGTTTGACTTTTGGAACCATTTTAGTGTTTTACATATTAAAATTTTTAAACTAAATCAACAAGAAAGGGGACAATGTCAAATTATGCACAAACAGAACAAAGGACCCTAAGTGCATTCCAAAGAAATAACATAACTACTTTGAAGAAGAAAAAAAAAAAAAGTGAAACCAAAAAAGACAGAAAAGTACTAGATTAGTCTAAAAAATCTTGTTACACCGAAATGTGAGGAAGTGCTCCAAAGAAAGATGGGGCATGTCAAAGGGACATGAGAGTCAATTTTAAGGGGCTCCCACCAACCTAAACTGGGACAATTTTAGATCAAAATAAATAATGACAATAATAGATTGTAACCTATCAAATAAAGTGAGAATCCATTAGTTCATATTGATCATGAATAAATGGGAAGGGAAGCAAAAGGTCTTCCTTACAAGATAATGCCAAATAATAAATGAAGAAGGAATAAGAGAATTTTAAAAATCATAATTTTGCAACTGTCATAGTTTATTCAGGCAAGAATCATCAATGTGTTGTAAAACAATTAGATGAAAGTTTGAAGAGGAACAAGATATTTATATTGTTTTAAAGTATCTCTCTGTAGATTACTTATTAGTCACAAAGCGAAAAATGATAACTTCAGAGTACAGAAACCTGGCAGACAACACCTTAACCAAAAGATGAAAGCATCATCAGTAATGGGACAAATTGCCATTCTATGCCTTCTGATATGGTGTACTAAGAAAGTCGAAATATCATATACAAGGTATTTCTCCAAAAGTACATAATCTGAATCTCATAATGAGTACGTATAAGTCAAATCCAACCTAAAATACATTCCATATTGATGACTGGCCTATTCTCTTACAAAAGATCACAGAAGACAGGGAAAAGGTAAGAAGCTGTGTCAGGATGGTTTAGGGTGTCCAGTTTTAAGGAGAAAGAGATGCAACTAAATGTAATTCAGGTTGTTGTGTTAGATGCTGAACTGGAGAAAAGAAAGTATTAAGAGAACATCTGGGGAACAGTTGGCAAAATTTAAATATGGAGTGCATGCAACAGGCACAGGTTTGATCCCTGGTCAGGGAACTAAGATCCCACATGCAATGCGACAAGGCCAAAAAAAAAAAAAAAAAAGAAAATTTTGAACATGTGTTAAAAAAAGTATGGATTGCAATTTAAATAATACTATTGTATCAATGTTAAATTTCCTGAGGTTGACCACAATTCTGTGGTTATATAACAGAATATCCCTTCACCTCACAGCTGTTAGATTGACCATCATCAAAAAGACAAGAGATAACAAATGCTGGCCAGGATGTGGAGGAAAGGGAACACTTGTGCACTGTTGGTGGGATTGTAAATTGGTGCAGCTACTATGGAAAACAGTATAGAGGATCCTCAAAAAATTAAAAATAGAACTACCACATGATCCAGCAATTCAACTTCTGGGAATACATCCAAAGGAAAAACACTAACTCAAAAAGATATCTGCACCCCCATGTTCACAGCAGCATTATTTACAATACCCAAGACATGGAAAAAGACCTCAGTGTCCATTGATGGATGACTGGATAAAGAAGACATGATATATAATGGAATATTATTTGGTCATAAAAAACAAGGAAATCTTGCCATCTGTGACAATGTGCATGGACCTTGAAGTCATTATACCAAGTGAAATAAGTCAGACAGAGAAAGATAAATACTGTATGATCTCACTTATATGTAGAATCTTAAAAAAGAAAAAAACTCATGGAAAATGAGATCATATTTGTTGTTACCAGAAGCAGAGAGTGTGAGGAAGAGGAATTGGAGGAAGGTTGTCAATAGGTACAAACTTCCAGTTATAAAATGAGTAAGTGCAAGGGACATAATGTACAACATGATAGCTATAGTTATCAGTGCTATATGATATATGTGAAAGTTGTTAAGACTGTAAATTCTAAGAGTGCTCATCACAAGAAGAAGATTTTTTCCTTTTTTCATTTCTTATTTCTTTTTATTGTATCTATATGAGAAGATGGATGTTAGTTGAACATAATGTGGTAATTATTTCACAATATATATAAATCAAACCATAATGCTGTACACCTTAAATTTATACAGTGATGTATATCAATTATTTTTCAATAAAACTGGAAAAAATCTTTAAAAAGATAGAAACTGTTTTCTGAGGACCTTCTAGTTAAATCATTTAGGGTCATGAAGTAAGCAAGTACCTCAAATGGTCCTGGTTAAAAAAAAAAAAATTAGATAGATGGTGGATAGATAGATCAAATGTGGCAAAATGTCAATAACTGCTGAATCTGAGTGAAGTGTATGCAAAAGTCTTTTTTAAATACTATTCTTGCAACTCTTATATGAGATGAAATTTATTTCAAATAAAGTTAATTATTTCAAAATAGATACTTTTTAAAAATCAGCATTTCAAATGTTATATGGTGAGGTAGAACTCTGATGCATTTGATGGCTATTGGCAGAGTGCAATATATATTGATAGAGTACTAATTAACTCTTTTATGCTTTCATTCCATATTATATTGCAGAGAGACAGACAATAAACTAAAAATAAATAAATAAATATAAAAATGACTAAAATTACCAGTTTAATGGAGAAAAATAATGAAGGGATGAGAGAAAGTTGAGGGTGGTTATATTTTAAACAGGGTAGTCAGAGTAGACCTCGCTTCTAAGGTCTTTTATAAAGATCTGAAGAAGTTGAGGAAATAGGGGAGGTACTTGTGCCAGAGGAGAACATTACAGGAAGAGAAAAATCAGTGAAATTCTGGTAAATGTTTAACAGTGTCTCCGTGGAATGAAGCAATCTGATTTTTAAAGATTTCCAATTTCCTTGGTGTAAATACTCCCACCTTGGCTGATTTCCAGCTACCACTGGTCTAACAACTGCCTAGCACATTTCCCGACAATTTGACAAGTGACTCACAAGCCAATAGCAGCTTACCCCAAAACACCATTGAGAAAGTAAATAGCAGGTGTAGAAGCCTTGGGGCAGGAGATCGTGCTATATGCATCCTTGCTTGAAGCCAATGCAAGTGGAGCAGGAGTGAACCAAGGGCAGCATTAGGGGTAGGTTTAGAAACGAAACAAGAGACTTGAATGTGTAGAGCCCTTTAGGCCTGGTGAGGACTTTCATTCAAAGTGAGCTGAGGATTTTGATCAGGGAAGTGACATGGCTGACATTTACTTTGACAAGATCACTGGGACTGCTATCAAAGAAACAGACAGTAGGCAAGGGGGAGTGGAAACAGAGAAACAGAACTCTATTAAATTAACAGAGGAGAAAGATGCTAGTGCCTAGGACCAGGGTCCTAACATTGGAAGGAGCAAGGAGTCAGGAAAATTAGGATATATTTTGAAGTTAGAGTTCACAGAATCTGTTGGTGGATTGGATGGGGGGTATGAGGGAAAGAGAGGGGTCAAAGATGACTGCTAGGTTTTTTAACTGATTTGCCAAAAGGATGGAGTTGGTATTTATAGAGAAAAGAAAGACTGTGAGAGGTACGAGTTTGAGGGAGTTCAATTTTACACACCTTAAATTTGAGATCCAAATGAAGTCCAGGAAACAACATCAGAATAGATACAGAGTAGCAGTAGGTTAGGAGTCAGCACAAATCCAGAGGCGGTTCTCACTGGTTCTGAGCCCATCAAACCCACTGATACCATTGACTTCTCTATTCCCTTTCTTCCTATTCTATGAAGTTCTGCAAATTCCCGTAGGTGGTTTATAAATGGAAACTAATGCAACCAACTTGTTCTAAACACACATACAAAGATAGAAAGTCTAAAATTGATGTGCCGCCTTGCACAAACTAATTTTCTGAGGAAATCAGAAAGAAAATGTTTGAGCTATTACATTGTTTGCCATCCAAAACTGAGCAGTATGGAGGATATAGATGTCAGCTAAAAATCAACTACCACCACAACTAGAAAATTATTTTTCTTTCACTGGTACTCTAAACATTGTTTTGAAAATTTTCGGTTGTAAATAGCATTGTGTTTTCATTCTTTTTTTGAAAATCAGTGAATACGGTGAAAGTACAGGTGGCAAAATATGTACATATTAGGGTCAAGTGCATAGACATTTTATAAAGGAATTGATGAATATATGTTTTAAAACAATTATTTTTCCTCCATTGGAAGTTAAAAAAAAAAAAAAAAAGCTACTTCCCCAGCTAGAAGGCTTGAGAGATGATCAGCTGTGACTAGAGAGGAAAGAACGCCAAGTTTCCAGTGTGCGCATGCACGTTTCTTTTGCTCATAATTAATAGCCCCGTGCTTGCTAAGTTTTTGGAAAGCAGCTCAAAGCCTACCCAGGTAATGCCTTCTGACAACGTTTTAAAGATCAGTTATGTCATATGGCTGCCTTTTAGAAAAAAAAGTCATAATGCATAGCTGTGCCATATGGCATCTCTGAAGAATCAGCCGGCTTGGACAGACATTCATTGGATAAGGTCCCACAGCACTTGGGAAAGAATGTAGTTCTGTTGCCAAAATGTGGCCTTTGTTAATCTCCTAACTATTATTGTGCAGAAACTAATTCATCTGTATTAATTATAAACAAATTTTAATTACTTCAGTAAAAGCCCATTATACCGATATCTGATGCCAAACAAGCTGTATTAACTCTTTGTAAGTCTCCAAAGCAAACACTAGGTGTTGGAATGTAGGTGTTTTATATGAGGCGGGAATTTCTCTAGCCAAGTGTAAAAATGCTGTTCTGACATTTAGTTTTCCAGTTCTTTTAAGAGATCCCATGATGCTTTTGCTTTTCGCAGGCGATATCAAAAGGCAGCTGATGCATATAAATTGTGAAAGGCAAATTATTCTTAATGAGAGTATTTAACTGCCCTTTGTATTCTTTTGCTTAAGATTTAAAAGTGGTTTTTTTGTTTGTTTTTTTGTGTTTAAGGGCACTCCTCACTGTAAAGCAATGATTTGCCGTGACAGAAAACAACCTGAGAAAATGTGACCTCTTCTGATAAAACATTCATCAACCAGTCATCTGTGATAGCCCTCTGGACAATTTGAGACCAAATGTATACTGTGTGTCAAAGTATAATATCCTTAAGAAACATGAAAAATCAAGTCACTAGTGTGTTTTATGGCAGCAGCTTGGCCAAGAAAGCTGGCTGGTCTTTCCCGCACAGAAACGATCTGGTTTGCAGATAACACATGGTGGTTACAGTGTGCACAGCAGCTGGGGTTGGAGAGGAGCCAGCTACCGGGCTCATCTGTTTGCAGCAGTGTTGGAATCATCTTTGAATTCAGTTTCACTAATGTGCAGTTTTATTTTATTAGGCCAACCATCAAAAGTTTCTCTTCCTCTTGGAAATCATTCCTTTTGGAATTCATATCACTCCTTGGACCTAAAAACTTAAACAGTTTTAAACAAATAGAACCACATCCTGCCTTCTTTCTCCATTAGACTTTGAAGTTTCTCATGTAAACCTCCCATTATTTTCCCTCTTTTTATACAACAGAATAATTTATTTTTGTAATCATAATGGGTAAATTCTAGAAAGCACCCTTGTCTGTAAATTTTCATTGGTGGACACAGGGCAAATAGCTTCAAACTATGTCACAAACGTAATATGGTTGTAGAGCTGGCTGAGGATATAGAAATGGATGAACATTTAAGTGAAACCAGTTATCTCAAGAGTTGGGATTTGTGTATGTGTCTGCAAATTAGATATATTACATAATTGAAAGTTTGTCTAGATTTTTCTTCTACCCAAAGACCATAATTATAAATATCTGTCATATCCGTGTGAAATTTTTATGTCACCTATAGTTTAAGGTCATAGAATTTTGAATTTTTGATCTGAAAAACACCATAGAAGGTTTTTTGGGCTATCTCCCTCATGTTGCAGACGAGCAAACTAAGGCACAGAGTAAAATGGTCCAAGGTCACAAAGCTAGATCATGGCCAAGTGGGAACATATTTTTCCATCTCCCCATCACATATTATTTCTGTTATACTATACTATCTCATTTCAGTTATTATTGATCAACAGAGAATAAATTTACTTTAAGCAATAAAAACAAAGTAAAATAATGACCATAAACTGCAGAGATTCAACAGATGTAAGTTAGTTACCTAATTTTCAGCCACTATGGAGATTGATTTCATCCATTTGGCCACATTAGCCACACCAGGCTACATAATACCTGGTTGGGAGGGCGTGAATGAAGTTTGGGAGTGAAAGGAGAAGGGCAAGGTTTTATGTGTCCTGGGGCATAGGACTCTCCAATAACTTTATCATTAGGTCAGAATTATTTTGTTTCTCCTTAAGTTTGAATAAAAAGAAAATTTCAAGCTAAAATATATACTTGGAAGTTATTAACCCCAACACCATCATTATCATAATTATTAAAATAGAAAATTCTTGGATTAAGATGTATAAATAAAAGTCAATTAAATTCCAGAGAATATGTGTGCTCTGGCTACAGATCTTGTTCCAGGTCATGACACCCACTGAGTCCTGGCTGGAGGATAAGCAGGACCTTACACCTGAGGATTTTGTCACCTATCCATCAATAATTGGGGTAGCTTAGCCAGGGGATTCGTTTACTCAAAGCAAATGTCCAACTACCCCACCTCCTTGGGTCAGATAATCAAAAACTAGGCCCACTTGTAGAAATCATAAAAATAATTTTAAGCACGCATTTCTAAATAGCATCTTTTAATCGAAGTCTCAAAGGGATTTATAAATATCATCTCTCCTAATCTTTTTAGTACCTCTGCCTAATTAAAAACAGAGATGATAAAGGTAAAATACTGATCATCGTATTCTGAATACGAAAGCAATGAAATTACATTACTTCTGAACAACACATAGCCTGTGAGTTTCTGTACCTGAGATGTCTGGCTGACTTACTCAAAATGTCACATGCTATCTCTTTAAAAGTTTCTTCCTCTTTTTCCAAACCTCAGGGAGGGTTTCTGTCCGCTTTGTGGGACATAGTATTGAAGAACAATGACCAGAGGTGGGGATGAGGGTGAGAATGAGGTAGGCAGGGAAGGGCGAGGGCAGGATATAAAATATATAATATGTAGATATAATGTATTTTACATATTGTATGCTATTTTAATATATTGTATTAATATTATCATAATATTATAAATATATTATTATATATAGATTTTATATGTATTTATAGATAGATAGATGATAGATAGATAATCCTTCTCTTTCTTTCTTTTCCAGTTTGTATCTGAGTTGATCTACTCAGGAGGCACTTTTGACTCCAAGAAACCAAGAGGAGCCATTGCAGTCTCTAAGGAGTAAAAGAAAAGAGTCAGCAATATATTATGGCACTAATTTAAATGACTTGCTTCTCTTTTGTAGAACTGACTTTGGTTTCAGGCTTAAGGGGTGAGTGTTAACTGATCTAATTCATGGGGAGGCAGCTCCCCAAGGGACTAGCGATAAAGTCTCTAAGGTCCTAATCATGACTGTAAGCAGCTAAAGATGCAGAGAGTATGTCAACTTCGCCACTATTAACATTTTGGGTTAAATAATTCTTTGTTAGGGGGGCTGTCCTGTGGATTGTAGGATGTTTAGCAGCATCCCTGGCCTCTACTCACTAAATAGAGCGAGACCACCACTCTCTGTCTTGACCCTCCCCATTGCTTTCAGTGACGATCCCTTGTTCTCTCACTCCACTTTGCTTCACAATAAAGAGTCAGTGGGTAGTCACCATCATTTCTCAGAGTTTACTAGCCACTTGACATGCATAATTTTTTTTTTAATGATTGATCCATCCACTGGGCCTTTTTCACAGAAGAGGCTGTTGCCTGTGGATGAGGGTAGGGAAGAGAAAGGAAAAGGGAAAAGAACATATTAAAAGATTATCCTATGCTAACAGTAAAATAGTTCATATTCCAAATAGAAAATCAAGGACATGATATGAATGAAGACAGAGAATCTCAGATCTGGAAACAACTGAGAGGGCATGTGCACAGAGATGGCAGACTGCCTCTCAACTGGAAGGTAAACAGCAGACATGCAGGAGCAAAGACCAAAGATAGAACACCTGCCAAAAGCAGGCCCCTCAAATTTCATTCAGTCTCCACTGAAAAATATCCTTTCCATCCCATAGGAAACGTGTTCATTTCAATCAACTGACATCTGAATTGTGTAAACCAAGTTAATAGAAAAATGTGACTTATGCCTTGAGAATAAATTTTGTCTCATTTCACATGCTGTACACAATATCCCCTTCCCCCACTTACCATATCCCTCCTCTTGGGTCTGTCCCACATGGTGTCTTACAATTGGGCCTTGGAAAGTTGAGAGTTACAGCCAAAAGCCGCAAGAAAATGCCATGAAACTGGCAGTGTTCATTGTGGAAGGTGCCAGAGCATCTGCTTTCGAGCAGGGCTATGAAACCAAGCCATGGGGGAAGAAAGGCTATTAGGCCACAAGCAGCCAAGGGGGAAAAGCCACAGGAACCCAGATTAAAAGTCTGAAAGGATTTGGAACCCTCAGTAAACGATCAGTGGAAAAGGATAATTTCACCGGGGTTGGCATATGGAACCACTTGAGGGGTACTGGTAGTCAACCTAATAAAATCCTACACAGAGCTTGGGGTAAGGATGGCTAGAAACAGGTAAAGCAGGGGGCCTGAAACACCTGTCCAGGAGCAATAGCAAGAGTGAACAGAGGTGGCCAGAGTCAGCAGAGTGGACAGATGTGTTATAAATGTGGAGATTGTATGAAATGGATCCGGCATAAATTGTCCCGGATGCCAGTTTTTATAAGATAGAGCTTTTTCTTCATGCCAAACCATTTCCTGAAATGTCCTCGGGATCCTGCAGTAGGTCATTCTCAAAGGTCTGCTCTGCCTGTTTCTTCTGAACGAGCTTCCTCTTTGTACTCAACGTTTTCCCCCCAAATCATAAAGTACTTTCAATACAACTACTCAGTAATCCTAAAAGCATTTTTTCCTTGCTCTGAAATGGTTTTCTAAGGCCGCATTCACATTTCTTTTCCCTCATGTTTAATGAAAACAGAGCCTCCCAGATCCAGTAGATGTAAAAGAAATGAAGTAATTATTGGTTCCACGTGCTTTCTGCCTGTTGCTGGTCATGTCACCTTTATTGACCTGTAACTGGAGTACAGATGGCTAATGTTCTCTAAATCTTGATTTCTGGTGACTCTCACTCTTCTCCTATCCCCATTGGCTGATTCTCTGATACTGTAAACTGATGGAGTGCAAGGAAAATCTACAATTCCTAATTTGCTGGATTATAATCGTTCTGTCTGCCTCCACCACCACTTAACAATGCCTTGCTTATGTGAACTCCACTTCCCAATTCAACAAAATGCAACAAATAGTTACTGACTCTCAGAACTGTGTCTCAGATTCCTATGACCCCTTTGTCCTGCCCAGTTTTGGGGGGGGGGACTTCCAATTTCTAAATGAATGCAGAAATATGGCAGTGGTAGTGGAAACTAGTACTGCAGTCTTCTCAAAGGTAATACTCGTGCAAGAGAGGATGGCTGTCCTATACCGTAGTCGTATACATCATGGATCTTTGAGACTGGGACAAGTATAGGGTGTGGTAAGTAATGATGTCCTAGTTGCATACAGGTTGTTTCTCTTTCATGCAATAAAATCTAGCTATGCCTGTGTTGAAGGGAGAGTAAGTCTCCCTCTACCACCACCACCCCCCTTGGTGTTATAACTTTTATTGCTTTCTACTAGTTAGCAAAGGTTAGACTGAGGTTGCTATTCAGCAACTGTTTTTTAAATTAATTAATTAATTTATTTATTTATTTTGGCTGTGTTAGGTCTTCGTTGCTGTGCGTGGGCTTTCTCTAGTTGCGGCGAGCAGGGGCTACTCTTCATTGTGGTGCACGGGCTTCTCGTTGCGGTGGCTTCTCTTGTTGCAGAGCACGGGCTCTAGGCGTGCTGGCTTCAGTAGTTGTGGCACATGGGCTTCAGTAGTTGTGGCTCATGGGCTCTAGAACGCAGGCTCAGTAGTTGTGGCACATGGTCTTAATTGCTTTGCGGCGTGTGGGATCTTCCCTGACCAGGGCTCGAACCCATGTCCCCTGCATTGGCAGGCGGATTCTTAACCACTGAGGCACCAAGGAAGTCCTCAGCTACTGTTTTAAAGTGACAGTCTCTGTGATACATATTTTAAATATCTGGCTGCCTTTGATATGTTTAACAACCTGAGCAGGCAGGCATGATTACCTTTGTTATAGTTTTGGGGACCTAGGGTCCATATCTTTTTCTTTTGTTAATAGCATTCTGATTTTCTTCAGTCTCCCACTGGGTGCAGTCTCAGATTGGGCATATGCTTTAATCAAAGTTTTCTGCTTTACCCCAGTCAAGAGATAGACATGCAACCCAAGCTGCCCCTATTTATTCTTCAGGGCTTGAATTTGAGTGGAGCGATGTGAAGATAGAAAAAACATGTGGAGCTTGTTCAGTACAGCCACGGTGCCCTGAAGAGACTCTCAACTGAGTCCTGCTGTCTGTCCCTCAAATACTAACTGCATACCTGTCATTGTTTTGAGAGTGGTTCTCCAACCTTCCCGTTCAATTCTTTGAGACATATTATTACCTTCTAATAAGTAAATTTCTCAAAATGGAGTCAGGAACCAGGCCTGGTATACTTCTTTCCAATATACTATGTTGGTTACTTTTTTATATTAAAATAGAAATAGGTCACCGAAATTATTTAGTGAATCTGGTTATAATCTAACTTTTATGCATAGAGTTTGTTTCAAAAATTCTTAAATCTGCAAGCATCCCACCAACTCCCTGATTATTAATTCTCTTATTGCCCAGAGGTGAGCTTTCTCCCTGATTTGGTCTTCTTTTTAACAGGTGAAAAGGAAAGTAGCAAAGTATTATTTGGCTCAAAACCAAATAATATTACCAACAGAACTAAATAATTGAGAAACAATAACCATCCATTCAGTGAAACTAAAAGAGAACATAACACACTATAATTCATGAGAGAGAAAAAAATACATGTTTTAAATTTCTCTAATAATGCTTGAAGAAAGATATCTACTCTTTTTCAGGAGAGTTTGAACCTTCCCTTTAAGAGGATATTAAGTGGATATGTGAGATTATGGATAAAATCATCAATTTCTTTACTTCTTCACAAAAATTGGTGTATAAGCCATGCCATTTCCTTTTTAAATCTCAAGCATTTACTAAAGATAGTCACAAATATAAGACAATTTTTAAAATTCAGAAGCTGAGAAGTTCTTCCTGACCACCTAAGTTAGATAGAGCTCAAAGTTCAGAAGCCACACTGTCTCAGTTTTTCCTTGTCTCTGGTCATGAACAGCAAGGCCTAAAATCAAGTACAAAATCTCAAATGAACAGACATTTGACTGAGAAAATGTACTTTGGTGTTGTTATTTCTATTTAGTATTTCATTTATCAATTTATTCAGGAAATATTTGTTTTTCCTCCCTAAAAAATTAACAATCATTTGTTAATTTTGGAACAAATTAATTTGCCTTGGAAGGCAAATTCCACAGAGTAACTGTTTTGTGCCATATTATGTAATTGCTATTGTGCTTAGTTTTTTAAAATTATTTTTCTCCTTTTCTGAGAAATAATGTGTCACCATGTGTAGGCAAATTGGGGATGATATCTTACCACTAATGAAACTAATAAGGTACATTTAACATTTGAATACATGATCACATTTGATTTTGATGATAATAACTATAAAGAGTAAGCAAAGTGAGTAGAAGCTATTCCTACTTTATACATGAAAAACTGAGGTTAAAATTAAATGACTTGGGGCTTCCCTAGTGGTGCAGTGGTTGAGAATCTGCCTGCCAATGCAGGGGACACGGGTTTGAGCCCTGGTCTGGGAAGATCCCACATGCCGCGGAGCAACTGGGCCCGTGAGCCACAATTACTGAGCCTGCGAGTCTGGAGCCTGTGCTCCGCAACAAGAGAGGCCGCGATAGTGGAGGCCCATGCACCGCAATGAAGAGTGACCCCTGCTTGCTACAACTAGAGAAAGCCCTCGCACAGAAACGAAGACCCAACACAGCCATAAATAAATAAATTAATTTAAAAAAAATTAAATGACTTGTGCAAGGTCACAGAAGCAATGGAGGCGCCAGACCTCAAGCTCACCCTCACTGTGGTACCAAGATTCTTTCAACTGCATCACTGCATCAGGGGTTAGCAAGCGTTTTCTGTAAAGGGTCAGATATAAATATTTTAGACCTTGAGACTTGTACGCTCTGTTACAACGGTTCAACCCTGTAGCAAGAAAGTGGGCATAGACAATATGTAAATTAGTGAGCATGGCTATGTTCCAGTAAAACTTTATTTACAAAAACAAGTGCAGGCTATAGTTGACCAACTTCTGAACTACATCCTAACTGCATTTAAATCTAGATTAAACTAAAACTCACAAATTGCTTAACTTATATGGAGCATTGTTGTCGGTTACTTTTATCCTAAATGCAATGTCTCTGCTCTCTTGAATGACCAGGCACAGGAGTAGAGTTAGGAAGCAGAGAAAGTAATGAATGGCCTCATGTGGACCCTCATTAGGCTTTCTGGGGAACCACCATTGTAACTGGACTGGTAGGACAGTCTTCAGTTGTTTTTTTTTGTTTGTTTTTTTAATGCTAACTTCTTTCTACTGAGGTATAGTTGATTTATGATATAATTTACAATAGTATACTGGTTTCAGGCATGCAACATAGTGATTCAAAATTCTTATAGATTATATTCCATTTAAAGTTATTATAAAATATTGGCTATATTCTCTGTGCTGCACAGTATATTCTTATAGTTTACTTTATACATTAGTAGCCTGTACCTCTCAATTCCCTACCTGTATTTTGCCCCTAGGACAGCCTTCAGTTTAAAACAGTGGTTCTTACTTTTTTGAGTCACAGACCTCTATGAGAATCTAAAGATGATCATAGCCTCTCTCCTCAGAAAAATATACTAACACTTACACACCCCAAATATTGTATACAAATTCTAGGAGTTCACGGACTTTAAGCCCATTCAAGGATATTCTAGGTGTCAATGGGCCCTAGTTTAAGAGTTCCAAGGTAAAAACTGCAGTTGTTTTTGTTGCTGAGTTGTGGTTCTACTCCAGTGAATAGTTTTCAAGAAAAAATAAATTATTTGGCATGAACTTATTTTAATCATAATTCCCGCATGCGTGTAGAAGGGAGAGAGGTATTAACAAATGTGTAGGCAATAGACCTTGATAATTTGGCATCCAAAGTTCCTCATACTTATCGTGATTTTTCTTCCTGTCTGTGATTGTGACTAAATATAATTCTCCCTGGCCATGTGCACACACCCCAACTTGTATGCCTGACAAGGATTTCCTTTGGCTTGTTGCTGAGACTCTTACTTACAGATAATAATAATGCAGGTGGTAGTGATGAAGATAACAATGTGGTTGTTAAGTGCAAGGACTCAAGTTAGACTGAGTTCAAATTTCAGTTGTCTTAATACCCATGGGAATTTGAGCAAGTCAGGGAAACATTTTGAACCTTAGTTCCTCATCTGTTAAGTGAGGATGGTAGTTGCCATCTTATATTTAGTGCTTACCATGTAGCAGGTTCTATACTGAGCACTTTTAAAATTATCTCCTATAAATATCACACCTGCCTTATAGGGGCTATCCCCATTGCACAGATAAGGAAACTAAGGCACAGAACATTAAATTATTGCCCAACGTCATAAAACTACTAACTGATAGAGCTGGGTGGTCTAGAACTAGGGCTCTGCTCTTAATTACTACAGTTCAATAACTCTCTGACCTTATACTTTGTTGTAAAGATTAATTAGATAATATACAGAAGTGTCTATCACAGTACCTGGTACAAATTAAGACATACTGTGTCCATGTAGACATTTTCAGTCTGTCTGATTCAGTGTGCCAGGCGGCTGTGTTCCACAGAATCACCTCATTCAGTTTGCTGAGTTTCAGATTAGCCCGGTAGCTGTTAAGTTTTCCAGGACACATGCCTAGTCGGCAACATTTAAAGGCTAAAATAATCAGTGGCATTTTTGGCCTAAAAACGTGACTTCAAAGGATCCAAGACAACAACAGTAAGAAACACACATTAACAACTAAAGGAAACTCCCAAGGGAGAGTCCTGTTTTTGGTTGCTGGAGCGATGGCTCACGTTGAATAGAACTGTTTCTGCAGTTTACTGATTGCCAAAAAGCAGCTAGCCCTGTCATGAAAAGTGGGCACAAGAGGCATTTTAGCAGACTCGTGTTAACCATGAAGCCTATTAATTTCCCTGCCCAGTGAGTCATTACGCTCAGCTTTGAAGGTGGGCAGAAAGCCCATGGCATAGCACTAAGACCATGGAAATTAGAATAAATGAACATATTTTCCCCTGATTATTGGTTTAAAGGTAGTCTGGTATGGTTTTTGTTTCTTTGGTCTGTTTTAGAGTAATTCTTCATTTCAAATATTAGCTTTTGCTAATACCTGACAAATAATAGCTGAGCAAACCAAACCAAAAAAAAAAAAAAAAAAAAAATCAGAAGCCAAAAACTGAGGCCAGTACTCTGTGTAGAGAAAAATCATTGGGTTTATCCTCTAAGATGTTTCACAAGGATGTAATTACTAATCCAGCCTCGTTATCTCAGAATCCATCAAACTACACCGTAAATCTAAAATGCTGCATAGACCAGATGGCAGACTGCAGAAGCAAGAAGAACTACAATCCTGCAACCTGTGGGAAAAAAAAAAAAAACACATTCACAGAAAGATAGACAAGATGAAAAGGCAGAGGGCTATGTACCAGATGAAGGAAGAAGATAAAGTCCCAAAAAAATCAATTAAATGAAGTGGAGATAGGCACCCTTCCAGAAAAAGAATTCAGAATAATGATGGTGAAGATGATCCAGGACCTCAGAAAAAGAAAGGAGGCAAAGATTGAGAAGATGTAAGAAATGTTTAACAAAGACCTAGAAGAATTAAAGAATAAACACCTAGAAGAATTAAAGAACAAACAAACAGAGATGAACAATACAATAACTGAAATGAAAAATACACTAGAAGGAATCAATAGCAGAATAACTGAGGCAGAAGAACGGATAAGGGACCTGGAAGACAAAATGGTGGAATTCACTGTTACAGAACAGAATAAAGAAAAAAGAATGAAAAGAAATGAAGACAGCCTAAGAGACCTCTGAGACAACACTAAATACAACAACATTTGCATTATAGGAGTCCCAGAGGAGAAGAGAGAGAGAAAGGACCCAAGAAAATATTTGAAGAGATTATAGTCAAAAACTTCCCTAAAATGGGAAAGGAAACACCACCCAAGTCCAGGAAGCACAGAGAGTCCCATATAGGATAAACCCAAGGAGAAACACATCGAGACACATAGTAATCAAATGACAAAAATTAAAGACAAAGAAAAATTATTGAAAGCAACAAGGGAAAAATGACAAATAACCTACAAGGGAACTCACATAAGGTTAACAGCTGATTTCTCAGCAGATACACTACAAGCCAGAAGGGAGTGGCATGATATATCTAAAGTGAAGAAAGGGAAGAACCTACAGCCAAGATTACTCTACCCAGCAAGGATCTCATTCAGATTTGACAGAGAAATCAAAAGCTTCCCAGACAAGCAAAAGCTAATACAATTCAGCACCACCAAACCAGCTCTACAACAAATGCTAAAGGAATTTCTCTAAGTGGGAAACACAAGAGAAGAAAAGGACTTACAAAAACAAACCCAAAACAATTAAGAAAATGGTAATAAGAACATACATATTGATAATTATCTTAAAAGTGACTGGATTAAATGCCCCAACCAAAAGACACAGGTTCGCTGAATGGATACAAAAACAACACCCATATATATGCAGTCTACAAGAGACCCAATACAGATGTAGGGACATATACAGACTGAAAGTGAGGGATGGAAAAAGACATTCCATGCAAATGGAAATCAAAAGAAAGCTGGAGTAGCAATTCTCATATCAGATAAAATAGACTTTAAAATAAAGAATGTTACAAGAGACAAGGAAGGACACTACATAATGATCAACGGATGAATCCAAGAAGAAGATATAAAAATTATAAATATATATGCCCCCAACATAGGAGCTCCTCAATACATAAGGCAACTGCTAACAGCTATAAAAGAGGAAATTGACAGTAATACAGTAATAGTGGGGGACTTTAACACCTCATTTACAACAATGGACAGATCATCCAAACAGAAAATTGATAAGGAAACACAAGCTTTAAATGACACAATAGAACAGATAGATTTAATTGATGTTTATAGGACATTCCATCCAAAAACAGCAGATTACACTTTCTTTTCAAGTGTGCATGGAACATTCTCCAGGATAGATCACATCTTGGGTCACAAATCAAGCCGCAGTAAATTTAAGGAAACTGAAATTATATCAGGCATCTTTTCCAAGCACAACAATTTGAGATTAGAAATCAATTACAGGGAAAAAACTGTAAAACACACAAACACATGGAGGCTAAACAATACATTACTAAATGACCAAGAGATCACTGAAGAAATCAAAGAGGAAATCAAAAAATACATAGACTCAAATGACAATGGAAACAGGATGACCCAAAACCTATGGGATGCAGCAAAAGCAGTTCTAAGAGGGAAGTTTATAGCAATACAAGCCTACCTCAAGAAACAAGAAAAATCTCAAATAAAGAATGTAACCTGAAGAAAGCTTCTGAAGATGGCGGAAGAGTAAGACGCGGAGATCACCGTCCTCCCCATGGATACACCAGAAATACAGCTACACGTGGAACAAATCCTACAGAACACCTACTGAACGCTGGCAGAAGACCCCAGACCTCCCAAAAGGCAAGAAACTCCCCACATACCTGGGTAGGGCAAAGCGGAGAGATTCCCGCACAGAGGATCGGTGCCGAGCGGCACTCACCAGCCCGAGAGCCTTGTCTGCTTGCCCCGGCGGCGCTGGAAGCTGAGGCTCAGGCTTCGGTCAGAGTGCAGGGAGAGGACTGGGGCTGGCGGCGAGACCTCAACCGGAAGGGGGCTAATGAGCCGCAGCTAGCCGGCAGGGAGTCCGGGAAAACTCTGGAGCTGCCGAAGAGGCAAGAGACTTTTTCTTCCCTCTTGGTTTCCTGGTGCGCGAGGAGAGGGAATTAAGAGCGCTGCTTAAAGGGGCTCCACAGACGGGCGCGAGTCACGACTGAAAGCGCGGAGCCCAGTGACGGGCGTGGGACGCTGGGACTGCTGCTGCCGCCGCCAAGAAGCCTGTGTGCGAGGGCAGGTCACTGTCCACACCGCCCTTCCGGGAGCCTGTGCAGCCCGCCACTGCCGGGGTCCCGGGATCCAGGGGCGGCTTCCCTGGGAGAATGCACGGTGCGCCTCGGGCTGGTGCAACGTCACGACGACCTCTGCCGCTGCAGGCTCGCCCCGCACTCCGAGCCCCTCCCTCCCGCCCGGCCTGAATGAGCCAGAGTCCCCGAAGAGGCTGCTCCTTTAACCCTGTCCTGTCTGAGCGAAGAACAGACGCCCTCCGGCGACCTACACGCAGAGGCGGGGCCAAATCCAAAGCTGAGACCCAGGAGCTGTGAGAACAAAGAAGGGAAAGGGAAACCTCTCCCAGCAGCCTCAGAAGCAGTGGATTAAAGCTCCACAATCAACTTGATGTACCCTGCATCTGTGGAATACATGAATGGACAACAAATCATCCCAAATTGAGGAGCCAGGAGTCAGTGCTGTGCCTCTGAGGTGGGAGAGCCAACTTCAGGACACTGGTCCACAAGAGACCTCCCAGCTCCACATAATATCAAACGGCGAAAATCTTCCAGAGATCTCCATCTCAACACCAGCACCCAGCTTCACTCAACGACCAGCAAGCTACAGTGCTGGACACCCTATGCCAAACAACTAGAAAGACAGGAACACAATGCCACCCATTAGCAGAGAGGTGGCCTAAAATCATAAAAAGTCCGCAGACACCCCAAAACACACCACCAGACGTGGACCTGCCCACCAGAAAGACAAGATCCAGCCTCATCCACCAGAACACAGGCACTAGTCCCCTCCACCAGGAAGCCTACACAACCCACTAAACCAACCTTAGCCACTGGGGACAGACACCAAAAACAACGGGAACTACGAACCTGCAGCCTGCAAAAAGGAGACCCCAAACACAGTAACATAAGCAAAATGAGAAGACAGAAAAACACACAGCAGGAGAAGGAGCAAGATAAAAACACACCAGACCTAACAAATGAAGAGGTAATAGGCAGTCTACCTGAAAAAGAATTCAGAATAATGATGGTAAAGATGATCCAAGATTCTATTTCCCAGATCCAAAATCTTGGAAATAGAATAGACAAAATGCAAGAAACAGTTAACAAGGACCTAGAAGAACTAAAGATGAATCAAGCATCGATTAAAAACACAATAAATGAAATAAAAAATACTCTAGATGGGATCAATAGCAGAATAACTGAGGCAGAAGAACGGATAAGTGAGGTGGAAGATAAAATAGTGGAAATAACTGCTGCAGAGCAAAATAAAGAAAAAAGAACGAAAAGAACAGAGGACAGTCTCAGAGACCTCTGGGACAACATTAAACGCACCAACATTCGAATTATAGGGGTTCCAGAAGAAGAAGAGAAAAAGAAAGGGACTGAGAAAATATTTGAAGAGATTATAGTTGAAAACTTCCCTAATATGGGAAAGGAAATAGTTAATCAAGTCCAGGAGGCACAGAGAGTCCCATACAGAATAAATCCAAGGAGAAATACACCAAGACACATATTAATCAAACTGTCAAAAATTAAACACAAAGAAATCATATTAAAAGCAGAAAGGGAAAAACAACAAATAACACACAAGGGAATCCCCATCAGGATAACAGCTGCTCTCTCAGCAGAAACTCTACAAGCCAGAAGGGAGTGGCAGGACATAATTAAAGTGATGAAGGAGAAAAACCTGCAACCAAGATTATTCTACCCAGCAAGGATCTCATTCAGATTTGATGCAGAAATTAAAACGTTTACAGACAAGCAAAAGCTGAGAGAGTTCAGCACCACCAAACCAGCTTTACAACAAATGCTAAAGGAACTTCTCTAGGCAAGAAACACAACAGAAGTAAAAGACCTACAATAACGAACGCAAAACAATTAAGAAAATGGGAATAGGAACATACATATCAATAATTACCTTAAATGTAAATGGACTAAATGCTCCCACCAAAAGACACAGACTGGCTGAATGGATACAAAAACAAGACCCATATATATGCTGTCTACAAGAGACCCACTTCAGACCTAGAGACACAAACAGACTGAAAGTAAGGGGATGGAAAAAGATATTCCATACAAATGGAAACCAAAAGAAAGCTGGAGTAGCAATTCTCATATCAGACAAAATAGACTTTAAAATAAAGACTACTAGAAGAGACAGAGAAGGACACTACATAATGATCAAGGGATCGATCCAAGAAGAAGATATAACAATTGTAAATATTTATGCACCCAACATAGGAGCACCTCAGTACATAAGGCAAATACTAACAGCCATAAAAGGAGAAATCGACAGTAACACAATCATAGTAGGGGACTTTAACACCCACTTTCACCAATGGACAGATCATCCAAAATGACAATAAATAAGGAAACACAAGCTTTAAATGATACATTAAACAAGATGGACTTAATTGATATTTATAGGACATTCCATCCAAAAACAACAGAATACACATTTTTCTCAAGTGCTCATGGAACATTCTCCAGGATAGATCATATCTTGGGTCACAAATCAAGCCTTGGTAAATTTAAGAACATTGAAATTGTATCAAGTATCTTTTCTGACCACAATGCTATGAGACGATATCAATTACAGGAAAAGAGCTGTAAAAAATACAAACACATGGAGGCTAAACAATACACTACTTAATAACAAAGTGATCACTGAAGAAATCAAAGGGGAAATTAAAAAATACCTAGAAACAAATGACAATGGAGACACGACGACCCCAAACCTATGGGATGCAGCAAAAGCAGTTCTAAGAGGGAAGTTTATAGCAGTACAATCCCACCTTAAGAAACAGGAAACATCTCGAATAAACAACCTAACCTTGCACCTAAAGCAATTAGAGAAAGAAGAACAAAAACACCCCAAAGTTAGCAGAAGGAAAGAAATCATAAAATCAGATCAGAAATAAATGAAAAAGAAATGAAGGAAACGATAGCAAAGATCAATAAAACTAAAAGCTGGTTCTTTGAGAAGATAAACAAAATTGATAAACCATTAGCCAGACTCATCAAGAAAAAAAGGGAGAAGACTCAAATCAATAGAATTAGAAATGAAAAAGGAGAAGTAACAACTGACACTGCAGAAATACAAAAGATCATGAGAGATTACTACAAGCAACTCTATGCCCATAAAATGGACAACCTGCATGAAATGGACAAATTCTTAGAAATGCACAACCTGCCAGGACTGAATCAGGAAG
This sequence comes from Mesoplodon bidens, assembly GCF_964165515.1. NCBI lineage: Eukaryota > Metazoa > Chordata > Mammalia > Artiodactyla > Ziphiidae > Mesoplodon > Mesoplodon bidens. Next base: position 35,592,960 of record NC_138173.1, on the reverse strand, counting down.
AAATAGAAAATATGAACAGACCAATCACAAGCACTGAAATTGAAACTGTGATTAAAAATCTTCCAACAAACAAAAGCCCAGGACCAGATGGCTTCACAGGTGAATTCTATCAAGCATTTAGAGAAGAGCTAACACCTATCCTTCTCAAACTCTTCCAAAATATAGCAGAGGGAGGAACACTCCCAAACTCATTCTACAAGGCCACCATCACCTTGATACCAAAACCAGACAAGGATGTCACAAAGAAAGAAAACTACAGGCCAATATCACTGATGAACATAGATGCAAAAATCCTCAACAAAATACTAGCAAACAGAATCCAGCAGCACATTAAAAGGATCATACACCATGATCATGTGGGGTTTATTCCAGGAATGCAAGGATTCTTCAATATACGCAAATCAATCAACGTGATACACCATATTAACAAATTGAAGGAGAAAAACCATATGATCATCTCAATAGATGCAGAGAAAGCTTTCGACAAAATTCAACACCCATTTATGATAAAAACCCTGCAGAAAGTAGGCATAGAGGGAACTTTCCTCAACATAATAAAGGCCATATATGACAAACCCACAGCCAGCATCGTCCGCAATGGTGAAAAACTGAAACCATTTCCACTAAGATCAGGAACAAGATAAAGTTGCCCACTCTCACCACTCTTAGTCAACCTAGTTTTGGAAGTTTTAGCCACAGAATCAGAGAAGAAAAGGAAATAAAAGGAATCCAAATCGGAAAAGAAGAAGTAAAGCTGTCACTGTTTGCAGATGACATGATACTATACATAGAGAATCCTAAAGATGCTACCAGAAAACTAATAGAGCTAATCAATTAATTTGGTAAAGTTGCAGGATACAAAATTAATACACAGAAATCTCTGGCATTCCTATATACTAATGATGAAAAATCTGAAAGTGAAATCAAGAAAACACTCCCATTTACCATTGCAACAAAAAGAATAAAATATCTAGGAATAAACCTACCTAAGGAGACAAAAGACCTGTATGCAGAAAATTATAAGACACTGATGAAAGAAATTACAGATGATACAAATAGATGGAGAGATGTACCATGTTCTTGGATTGGAAGAATCAACATTGTGAAAATGACTCTACTACCCAAAGCAATCTACATATTCAATGCAATCCCTATCAAACTACCACTGGCAGTTTTCACAGAACTAGAGCAAAAAATGTCACAATTTGTATGGAAACACAAAAGACCCCGAATAGCCAAAGCAATCTTGAGAACGAAAAATGGAGCTGGAGGAATCAGGCTCCCTGACTTCAGACTATACTACAAAGCTACAGTAATCAAGACAGTATGGTACTGGCACAAAAACAGAAAGATAGATCAATGGAACAGGATAGAAAGCACAGAGATAAACCCACGGACATATGGTCACCTTATCTTTGATAAAGGAGGCAGGAATGTACAGTGGAGAAAGGACAGTCTCTTCAATAAGTGGTGCTGGGAAAACTGGATAGGGACATGTAAAAGTATGAGATTAGATCACTCCCTAACACCATACACAAAAATAAGCTCAAAATGGATTAAAGACCTAAATGTAAGGCCAGACACTATCAAACTCTTAGAGGAAAACATAGTCAGAACACTCTATGACATAAATCACAGCAAGATCCTCTTGGACCCACCTCCTAGAGAAATGGAAATAAAGACAAAAATAAACACATGGGACCTAATGAAACTTCAAAGATTTTGCACAGCAAAGGAAACCATAAACAAGACCAAAAGACAACCCTCAGAATGGGAGAAAATATTTGCAAATGAAGCAACTGACAAAGGATTAATCTCCAAAATTTATAAGCAGCTCATGCAGCTCAATAACAAAAAAATCAAACAACCCAATCCAAAAATGGGCAGAAGACCTAAATAGACATTTTTCCACAGAAGGTATACAGACTGCCAAGAAACACATGAAAGGATGCTCAACATCTTTACTCATTAGAGAAATGCAAATAAAAACTACAATGAGATATCATCTCACACCAGTCAGAATGGCCATCATCAAAAAATCTAGAAACAATAAATGCTGGAGAGGGTGTGGAAAAAAAGGAACACTCTTGCACTGCTGGTGGGAATGTGAATTGGTACAGCCAGTATGGAGAACGGTATGGAGGTTCCTTTAAAAACTACAAATAGAACTACCATATGACCCAGCAATCCCCCTACTGGGCATATACCCTGAGAAAACCATAATTCAAAAAGAGACATGTACCATAATGTTCATAGCAGCCCTACTTACAATAGTCCGGAGCTGGAAACAACCTAAGTGTCCATCATCGGATGAATGGGTAAAGAAGATGTGGCATATATATACAATGGAATATTACTCAGCCATAAAAAGAAATGAGATTGAGCTATTTGTAATGAGGTGGATGGACCTAGAGTCTGTCATACAGAGTGAAGTAAGTCAGAAAGAGAAAGACAAATACCGTATGCTGACACATATATATGGAATTTAAGAAAAAAAAATGTCATGAAGAACATAGGGGTAAGACAGGAATAAAGACACAGACCTACTAGAGAATGGACTTGAGGATATGGGGAGGGGGAAGGGTAAGCTTTGACAAAGTGAAAGAGCGGCATGGACATATATACACTACTAAACGTAAGGTAGATAGCTAGTGGGAAGCAGCCGCATAGCACAGGGAGATCAGCTCGGTGCTTTGTGACTGCCTGGAGGGGTGGGATAGGGAGGGTGGGAAGGAGACGCAAAAGGGAGGGGATATGGGAACATATGTATATGTATAACTGATTAAATTTGTTATAAAGCAAAAAATTTAAAAAAAAATTAAAAAAAATTAAAAAAACAATGTAACCTTACACCTAAAGGAACTGGAGAAAAAAGAACAAACAAAACCCAAAGTTAGTAGAAGGAAGGAAATCATAAAGATCAGAGCAGAAATAAATGAAATAGAAACAAAGAAAACAATAGCAAAGCTCAATAAAACTAAAAGCTGGTGCTTTGAGAAGAAAAACAAAACTGATAAACCATTAACCAGACTCATCAAGACAAAGAGGGAGAGGACTCATAACAGTAAAATTAGAAATGAAATAGGAGAAGTTACAACAGATACTGCAGAAATACAAAGCATACTAAGAGACTACTACAAACAACTCTATGCCAATAAAATGGACAACCTGGAAGAAATGGACAAATTCTTAGAAAGTTATAACCTTCCAAGACTGAACTAGGAAGAAATAGAAAATATGAATAGAACAATCACAAGTAATGAAATTGAAACTGTGATTAAAAATCTTCCAACAAACAAAAGTTCAGGACCAGATGGCTTCACAGGTGAATTCTATCAAACATTTAAAGAAGAGCTAACACCCATCCTTCTCAAACTCTTCCAAAACATTGCACAGGAAGGAACACTCACAAACTCATTCTATGAGGCCACCAACAACCTCATACCAAAAACAGACAAAGATATCACAAAAAAAGGAAAAATACAGACCAATATCACTGATGAATATAGATGCAAAAATCCTAAACAAAATACTAGCAAACAGAATTCAACAACACATTAAAAGGATCAATCACCATGATCAAATGGGATTTATCCCAGGGATGCAAGGATTCTTCAGTATATGCAAATCAGTCAATGTGATACACCCTATTAACCGATTGAAGAATAGAAACCATATGATCATCTCAATAGATGCAGAAAAAGCTTTGGACAAAATTCAACACCCATTTATGATAAAAGCTCTCCAGAAAGTGGGCATAGAGGGAACCTACCTCAACATCATAAAGGCCATATACGACAAACCCACAGCAAACATCATTCTCAATGGTGAAAAACTGAAAGCATTTCCTCTAAGATCAGGAAAAAGGCAAGGTTGTCCACTCTCGCCACTATTATTCAACATAGTTTTGGGAGTCCTAGCCACGACAATCAGAGAAGAAAAAGAAATAAAAGGAATACAAATTGGAAAAGAAGTAAAGCTGTCACTGTTTGAAGATGACATGATACTATAAATAGAGAATCCTAACGATGCCACCAGTAAACTACTAGAGCTAATCAGTGAATTTGGTAAAGTTGCAGGATATATAATTAATGCACAGAAATCTCTTGCATTCCTATACACTAATGATGAAATATCTGAAAGAGAAATTAAGGAAACACTCCCATTAACCACTGCAACAAAAAGAATAAAATACTTAGGAATAAACCTACTCAGGAAGACAAAAGACCTCCATGCAGAAAAGTATAAGACATTGATGAAAGAAAGTAAAGATGATACAAACACATTAAGAGATATACCATATTATTAGATTGGAAGAATCAATGTTGTGAAAATGACTGTACTACTCAAAGCAATCTACAGATTCAATGCAATCCCTGTCAAATTGCCAATGGCAATTTTTACAGAACTAGAACCAAAAAAAAATCTTAAAATTTGTATGGAAACACAAAAGACCCCGAATAGCCAAAGCAGTCTTGAGGGAAAGAAATGGAGCTGGAGGAGTCAAACTCCCTGACTTCAGACTATACTACAAAGCTACAGTCATCAAGACAGTATGGTACTGGCACAAAAACCACAATATAGATCAATGGAACAGGAGAGAAAGCCCAGAGATAAACCCACACACCTATGCTCAACTAACCTATGACAAAGGAGGCAAGGATATACAATGGGGAAAAGACAGTCTCTTCAATAAGTGGTCCTGGGAAAACTAGACAGCTACATGTAAAAGAGTGAAATTAGAACGGTCCCTAACACCATACAAAAAAATAAACTCAAAATGGATAAGAGACCTAAACGTAAGACTGGACACTAGAAAACTCTTAAAGGAAAACATAGGAAGAACACCCTTTGACATAAATCACAGCAAGATATTTTTTGATCCACCTCCTAGAGTAATGGAAATAAAAACAAAAATAAACAAATGGGACCTAATGCAACTTAAAAGCTTTTGCACAGCAAAGGAAACCATAAACTAGATGAAAAGACAACCCTCAGAAATGGAGAAAATATTTGCAAATGAATCATCAGACAAAGGAGTAATCTCCAAAATATATAAACAACTCATGCAGCTCAATATTAAAAAAAAAAAAACCCAATCCAACAATGGTCAGAAGACCTAAATAAACATTTCTCTAAGGAAGACATAGAGATGGCCATGAAGCACATGAAAAGCTGCTCAACATCACTAATTATTAGAGAAATGCAAATCAAAAGTACAGTGAGGTAACACCTCACACCAGTTAGAATGTGCATCATCAAAATATCTACAAACAATAAATGCTGGAGAGGGTGTGGAGAAAAGTGAACCCTCTTGCACTGTTGGTGGGAATGTAAACTGATACAACCACTATGGAAAACAGAATGGAGATTCCTTTTTTTTTTTTTTTTTTGAGGTACGCGGGCCTCTCACTGTTGTGGCCTCTCCCGTTGCGGAGCACAGGCTCTGGACGTGCAGGCTCCATGGCCATGGCTTACAGGCCCAGCCACTTCACGGCATGTGGGATCTTCCCAGACCAGGGCACAAACCTGTGTCCCCTGCATCGGCAGGAGGACTCTCAACCACTGTGCCACCGGGGAAGCCCTGGAGTTCCTTAAAAAATTACAAATAGAACTACCATATGACTCAGCAATCCCACTACTGGGCATATACCCAGAGAAAACCATAATTCAAAAAGACACATGCACCCCAATGTTCATTGTAGCACTATTTACAATAGCCAGGTCACGGACGCAGCCTAAATGTCCATCGACAGATGAATGGTTAAAGAAAATGCAGTACATATATACAATGGAATATTACTCAGCTATATAAAGAAACAAAACTGGGTCATTTGTAGAGACGTGGATGGATCTAGAGACTGTCATACAGAGTGAAGTAAATCAGAAAGAGAAAAACAAATATCGTGTATTAACACATATATGTGGAACTTAGAAAAATGGTATAGTTGAACCGGTTTGCAGGGCAGAAATAGAGACACAGATTTAGAGGACAAACTTAAGGACACCAAGGGGGGAAAGTGGTGGGTGGGGGGATTGGTGGTAGGATGAATTGGGAGATTGGGATTGACATATATACACTAATATGTATAAAATGGATAACTAATAAGAACCTGCTGTATAAAAAAATAAATAGAATTCTAAAATTCAAAAACAATATAAAATATTTTTGAAATTCCAAAATAAAATAAAATGCTGCATAACTGGCTTTTTTTAGTTCTTAACTTTGATTCAGCCACTCACACACTGATGAAGTATTCTGAGAAAGAAAACAACATAAGAAAGTCAGATTCCATGAGGTGCAGACATAGGGCAAAGAGTTTAGGTTAATTGTAGTGATAGTGACTAGGAAGATGAAAATTACATACTGCCAAAGAATTTCTTGGAAAGTGCTTCTAAGCCATGTAGGGTTGAATGAGTGCGATAACTCCCATCCCTCCTTCAGGCCTCAGCAACCCCCAATCTAGATGAGGCCCTTGATATGCTTGCTCTTCACATATTTATCACAATTTGTAACCATATTGGAATGATTATTTGTATAATACCTTTCTTTCCTTCCTCACCAGGAGTTGGTAAGCCATGGCCCATGTGCCAATCAGGTATATCACCTGTTTTTGTACAGCCTGCAAACTAAGAATGGTCTTCACACAAATAAGTGATTTAAAAAAATCAAAAGAGAATAATTTGTGATGCATGAAAATTATACACTATTCAAATTTCAGAGTCCATAAATAAGATTTTATTAGAACACAGTTTCATTTGTGCTTTGTCTACAGCTGCATTTTTCCTACCATAGTCAAGTTGCGTAGCTACAACGGAGACTGTAAGGGCTTTAAAGTTGAAAATACTATCTGTCTCTTTATAGAAAAAGCTTGTCAACCTCTATTCTAGACTTTAAGTTCCATGAGGGTATGAATCTATCTTATTTAACATTACATCCTCATATCTCAGCAAAATACTTATGACAAAGAAGTTGCTCAATAAATTTGTTAAGTGAATGAATGAATAATGACTATAGGAATAAATAGCATTGGGTGGGGGAGGGTTGGATTGGGAATTTGGGATTAGCAGATGCGAACTGGTATATATAGAATGGATAAACAACAAGGTCCTGCTGTATAGCACAGGGAACTATATTCAGTATCCTGTGATAAACCATAATGGAAAAGAATATGAAAAAGAATGTATGTATATGTATAACAGAGTCACTTGGGTGTACAGCAGTAATTAACACAACATCGTAATTCAACTATTCTTCAATAAATTTTTTTATTAAAAAAATAATAAATAGCATTGGTTCGCAGTCTTTTGCTATAACCAAAATTAAGTTTGAGGATCCTCTAATAGGATATAATCCTTAAGGTTTTCATCTAATTCTCAATAGGGCAAGAGGACCAGGAGATATTTTTGTTTGAGAAGGAATAACCAGGAGGAGAAAATAACTTCCCAAGTCATACACAGAGCTGTGGCCATGGCAGTGCCTCTTCCTACGCCAGATAACAGTCCCAGTTTCCCCGTTAGAGTTGCTCTAAAGTGCTACCTAACACTGTCACCATTCTTGCTTTTGGATGAGTTTCCAAGCCAAATGGGAAAAAAATGTGTGTGTATGTGTGCATGCACACATATGTGTGCACGTTTGTGTGCATGTGTGAATGAGAAAGAAAGAGAGAGAGGAAAATCCTGCCATTTGCAAAAAGTTGGATGAAACTTGAGGGCATTGATTTAAGTAAAACTGGTCAGATTGAGAAAAACAAATACCGTATGATATCACTTTTATGTGGAATCTACAAAAGACAAACTCAGAGAAACAATAGAGTGGTGGTTACCAGGGCATGGGTTGGGGGGGATGGAGAGATACTGGTCAAAGGGTACAAACTTCCATTCATAAGATAAACAAGTTTAGGAATCTAATGTACAGCAAGGTGATTATTGTTAACAATACTGTATCATAAAATTGAATGTCCCTAAGAAAGTAAATCTTAAAACTTCTCATCACAAAAAAGATATGGTAACTATGCGATGGGATGGAGGTAGAAGCTAATATGATGGTGGTAATCATTTTGTGATTTACACATGTATCAAATCAACATAGTGTACACCTTAAATTTATACTATCTTATATGTCAATCATATCCTAATAAAGCTGGGAAAAAGAGAATAGAGGTCAAATAAACAGATTTTCTGACCAAAACAAAACAAAATAAAAACCCAGACATATTTTGCCACTAGTAGACCTGTTATAAAAGAAACACTAAAGGTAGGTAATTCTTTAGGCAGAATGCAAGTTATTCTAGAAAGAAGTTTGCAGTTATAGAAATAAATGAAAATGGTAAATATGTGGATACATCTAAATGAATATTGACTATATAAAACAATAACGTCTCGTGGGTTTATGTGTATAAATGTGTTTATGTGTATGTATTATGTATATGTATGTGCATGTATGTTATGTATGTGTGCGTATATATAGCATGAAATGAGAGAAAAGAAGAAGAAGAGCAGGCTTCCCTGATGGTGCAGTGGTTAAGAATCCACCTGCCAATGCAGGGGACACGGATTCAAGCTTTGGTCCGGGAAGATCCCACATGCCGCGGAGCAGCTAAGCCTGTGCGCCACAACTACTGAGCCTGTGCTCTGGAGCCCGCGAGCCACAACTACTGAAGCCCGCACGCCTAGAGCCCATGCTCCGCAACAAGAGAATGAGAAGACCACATGCTGCAATGAAGAGTAGCCCCCGCTTGCTGCAACTAGAGAAAGCCTGTGTGCAGCAACGAAGACCCAATGCAGCCAAAAATAAATAAGTAAAATAAATAAATTTAAAAATATATATATTAAAAAAAAGAAGAGGAAGAGGAGGAGGAGGAAGGAGAGGAAGGAGAAGAAGAAAAATAGCAAGAAGGAGGAGAAGGAGAATATTAAAATTCAAAAGCAATAGCATAAAATTGAATTAAAGAAAGTTTTGTTTAGGAAGAGGTAAGTCAAGGATGATGTGTAATTTCCAGAGAAACCATTTATAAGATGATAAAATGAATACATAAGTTACCAACTAATACAGGACAAAATTAGAAAAACAATAAACATAATTTAAGAGTCGTATTAATCAAAGTAGTTCAACTGCTGTGATAAACTACCTCAAAATATCACTGGTTTAACACTGCTCAAACACTCTAATGAAATGCTCCTATCTAAAAGGAGCCTGGGAAATGTAGTTTAGTTGTGTGTCTGGGAAGAATGTGAAACTATTTTGGTAAGCATATGATAATGTCTTTGCTGCAATAGAACAGGTGATGAGAGGGTAATGGTTAAGAGAAACATAATCCGAATTTAAATACATTAAGCCTAATCACCACTTTCGAAATTGTGTTTTTTAAAATTCTTGAAAATTTTAAATATAAAACACATATAAAACAAAAGTGAAATTTTGATTGTACTGGTTTTATATTGCTCTTTGATTGTGGTCAGAAAAAAATGCATGTAAATATGGAAAAGTGTAATTATCTGAACACCAGAATTCTGTTCTAGCACCTCACTTACTCTTTAAACTTGAAGAAATCTTTTAAATTTTTCCTGAACTCATTTTTTCATCTGTAAAAATCAGAGTAATACTTGCCCTTTCTACTTTTCAACACTCTCAGACTCAGAGATATATATGTAAAGTAGAAGCATCTTAAGATTCTGAAGTGCTATTCAAATGTACATTATCATGATGGCATTCTCCATCGGATTCAAAGACAGGAGATTCTGATTTGTTCTACATCCTGAATTGAATTGTGTAGACTCCTAATAGGACATAGATTTGGAAAGATTTTAGATTATCTGGAGCAATTGTATCACTTTACAGATACAAAACTTTAGATCTAGAGAGATGAAGAGAGTGACCTAGGATCACACTGTTGGCTGAGAACAGAACCAAATCTTAAGGGCCATTGTTTAAGTTTCAGAGGTTCCCAATGAAGAAATGCTATGCTTGTGGCATAAAACTCACCGAGAAAGGTGTTAAAAATAAGTTTCAAAATTCAATTCCTTCAGATTTTTTTTTTTTTTTTTTTTTTTTTGGTACGCAGGCCTCTCACTGTTGTGGCCTCTCCTGTTGTGGAGCACAGGCTCCGGATGCACAGGCTCAGTGGTAAATGGCTCACGGGCCCAGCTGCTCCACAGCAGTGGGATCTTCCCAGACCGGGGCAAGAACCCGTGTCCCCTGCATTGGCAGGCAAACTCTCAACCACTGTGCCACCAGGGAAGCCCCAGATTTTAATTTAATATTCAATAAATCTGAAAGGGGGCCGGTAAATCTGCTTTTTTTTTTTAATAAATCAATTGCCATCATAGCATAAGTTAGTTGCTCAAAAGGAACTTGAATTGTGGATTATTTCAGCCACCTTGAAAAGTGAGAATATGGATATTACTCTTAACGTTTTCTCCTTTAAAAGACAACTCCTTGCTCTTCTGAGAAGAGCAGCAGACCAGCCCTCTACCCATCTTTCACTGAACAGCTTAATGACAGTCAGCACATATTTAGCCAATTGACAGATTATGTGTGAAATCTGTAATTTGACAGCTAATCTTTTTTTTTTAAAAATGTTATATTTCTAAGTGCTAATATGTACACTTTTAAAAGACTAAATGCTAGGTGACATCTCTGAATATATTTGAGTTTCTTAACTTTTTTTCCCTAGAAAGAGCAGTTTAGCTAGCATAGAAATATAGCAGAAAATGAAAATATTTATTACTTTAGGGAAAATAACCCTGTAGTGATTGAGAAGTATAAAAATAGAAAAAAAGACCATTGTATTAGGAGTATACACATATATGGGCTATACAACCTCTGTTTCTCACCTATATATAGTACCTAGTTTATACAGTTAGCAGGTGGATCAATCCAGGGGCCTACAGCCTTACATTTGTGGGTAAAAGAACCTGCTCCAGGGAAAAATAATGGGATCTGGGCTCTTTATGTACTTGCAAAGGGAGGTGATTAAGGAAGTCAGAAAGACATTCTCTAAAGGAAAGTACATTTTTTGAAGGATTGGGTTTTTGTTTTTTGGTGCTGAGGGGAAGGCTTAAGAGTTGAATCATCTTCACCTTGGGTGGGGTGTGAGGACATGTGCTCAGACTCGGAGGTATGGTGATTGTGAACCAGTAGAAACAATAATCACATTTGCCTTACTCAGCTACTTTTCCCTGAACACCTGGGCAGACATGATTTGGAAATTTTTTCTCTTCCCTTTTTCTTTCTTTGTTGAGAGAGGAAGTAATTTAAAACACTTAACTGAGGGGTCCTCTTACGAAAAAGAGAAGATGGCTGGTATAACCTTGACTTTTTTTTTTCTGCCCAGGTTAGCAGCCACTAGTTAGCAGTTGTTTTACCAGCATTCTGCCAGTTGCCTTTTAAGGAAGTAGAGACAGTTTCCACAGGTCCAGGTGTTTAGATTCATGACCCCATAGAGAGAGCTCAGAGTTCAGTGGACAGCCATGGCCCTGTGGCATTTAATTCTATATGGTCTTGCTCTTAGAATTAGATCTTAGTGGAACTGAACTTGGAGACTCGAATTTTTTTTCTACCCTTGGATTTGCCCTGACAAGCTTAGAAACAAGATTTTCACTGGTGTTTACAACTGCTGACCCCTGAGACTTGAACTGTGACTTCTGGAGGGGTAGGGGAAGCCCTAGCAAGACCCTTGAGACTGGACCAGACTTCTGTTAATCCACACCAGCAGAGTTAAAATCCTGCTTCTCCCATTATGAGCTGTGAGGCCTTAGACTTACTCCAGCTCTAGGCTCGGTTTCTTGGGGATATAATAGTACCTCTCTTGCTCTGTTGTTTTAAGAGTGAATGAAGTGGGACTTCCCTGGTGGTGCGGTGGTTAAGAATCTGCCTGCCAATGCAGGGACACAAGTTCGAGCCCTGGTCCAGGAAGATCCCACATGTCACAGAGCAACTAAACCAGTGCGCCACAACTATCGAGTCTGCGCTCTAGAGCCCACGAGCCACAACTACTGAAGCCCACGAGCCACAACTACTGAAGCCCACGTGCCACAACTACTGAAGCCCTCACACCTAGAGCCTGTGCTCTGCAATAAGAGAAGCCACCACAATGAGAAGCCCGCGCACTGCAACGAAGACCCAATGCAGCCAAAAATAAATAAATAAATAAATAAATTTTAACAGGAGAGTGAATGAAGTAATACCTGGAAAGTGCTACTTAGAACAGAGCCTGGCACCTAGTATGAACTACAGTGGAAGGGGCCATTCACCACCTTTACAAATATTCTTGTCCCTTCGGAAGGCACTGGGGTTAAGTTGTGGATTTCAAGAAGCCATTATGACTTGGGTGAGAGAAATCTCAGTGATATTGTATGGATGAAAGAATAAACTAGCTTCTTCAAAGTTTTCTCAGTAAGACCCAAAGACTAGCACAGAACCCAAGGAGTGAGGAAAAGGGCCCCCCTCAACTGGATTTCGCATTAGCCTATTGGGATAAGGACTAGGAGTCAGATCTGATTTGATTTAAAGAAAATGAAGATGTGAAAGAAAATTCATACGCTGTGTATGGATAGGCATATGCATATATTTAGATATTTTTAAGTATATTGTATAAATGTACATGAAATTACATACATTTTTTGCTTGTGTGTTTGTGCATGTGGGGATATATATATATATATATAATATATGAAAAAACGATTATATTCAAAGTGGCCATAAATTTATTATCTAGCTCTCAATTTTACCTCCTACAACAGCCAGTTAGTAGTACTATTTCCCCAACTGTTAGCACAATGATGTGCATGTTGTATGTGTCATTAAATGGCTTACAAAGTAAAAAGTGTGATTACAATGCACCATAAAAACCATGTATCTTTTTCTATCTATGTGTCATTACCCCACTCTCACCACTTATGTATTTTATATTTCCCATTTTAAAGTTAATAATGATAATAATAATAATAGCATAGCCATGGCTAATAGAAAGAAAAGAATCTGCTCTTGATATAGTGCAAGCTGGGACAGGCCGAGGCATTCAGGTGTAGGATGGAGAGTCATGGCAAATGAAAAGAACATTGTATTTCCTGCCCCATCTACTGATCAAGGAATCTGCAAAGTATTTAGGTTTCCCATCTTTAAGAAGAAGTAGCAAATTATTTTAAAAATCTACCATCCTTCATGTCAAGGCAGGATACCAGCTCACATCTACTTTGGGGAGATATGGAATGAATGCCAAATAGACATCCTGTGAGGGAAGCACTTCCAGGTGAGGAAATGGAAACTTAAAATAAAGTTAAGTGACTTAAGGCCACCCATTTACCAAAAAGGAATTCAATTCCAGGTCTCATAGATCGCAAAGCCTAAGATCTTTCTTTCTATTGTACTGTCTTTATAGAGGTAATACTGAACACCAGGATAAAACCTGGAAAACCTTCCAGTAAATCATCAATGTTAATTTATATTTTCCCCCTTACATCAGGCAAATATCTACAATCAGTTTAAAACAACTCTATTTTTTCAAAAGCCCCTTAATGTTATTTTGCTGTGAAGAGGAGTCCAGTACAATTCGTGAGGGGTTTCCTTCTGAGGAAAGCTGTCCACACGACCTTGCCATCCTGACCACAGCTGATTTGGCCAGAGATGGGCTCCTGACCCGTCCTCCAGCTAATGAGGTGGTCTGGTTCCAAAACACTGACCATGGTTGACTGATTTCATTAGTCTCTCTGTCTCTGCATTTTGGAATAGTATATGTTAGTTAACAGGAGAACAGGAGTTGAAAGACAGACAAGAGGGTAAGCAGAAGCCATGAGTTATTAGAAATAACAAAACAGTCAAAGCAATGACTGAGCAGAATTTATGGAGTGGAGAGGACCGAGAAGCTAGTTGGTAGTGGAAGGAGCATAGGGATGGAGAGAGAGCATGGGGTCATGATAAGGGCAGGACATTCAGGCTGGGAGCTAGTGGGGCATTAGGGTAGGCTGCAAGGAAGAACAGAGAGATAATCTGGTCACTGCAGGTATATTGCCTCCTGTGAGGCTCAGATAGTTTCTATTGATAGTTTCCTGCTGTCTGCATTTCCTCTTATATCCTTACAGTGAACTCCCATGAACCAAGTGAAATAACCTGAGGGTGTTTCTGTTCTTTGCACCTTGATCAAGCTTGATACATTGGCTTACAATTTTATATAAAACACTTACAAGGTCTAATCAACAACTGACTGTCACTCATGAGGTACATCTAAAGACACTGCTCAAGGGAGTTCCCTTGTGGCCTAGTGGTTAGGATTCCGGGCTGTCACTGCCATGGCCCAGGCTCAGTCCCTGGTTGGGGACCTGAGATGCTGCAAGCCGCAGGGTGCGGCCAAGAAAAAAAAAAAAAAAAGGACACTGCTTCCATCTTCAGATAACTCTCTGGCAAAAGTGGGTTTCAAAAACTAAAAATTTAAAACTACATTAACATAGAAAAAAAGAGCTTTAATTGGGTAATTATCAGATTCCACTCTCTAAATGAGTTTTCCACTCCATTAAAATAACAATGACTTAAACTTCAAAGCAAACTCAGCCCAGTTGTTTACCCTGCCACTCTAAGTATGTCTTGTAAGATATCTAGATCTTTTGTTAGACATATGTTACTGAGCTTAATTTGTCTTTGTTCCTTTTAAAAGTCTTGATTCATGGAGAACAGGAATGCTTTGAATCTGTTTCCTAACAGAATACCTGTGTGAAGAAATGTCTAATCCTGACTGGGTACAAATACATGGAACACACAAATGAATGTGAAGATGTTAAGAAGAGGTTAGAGGATATTGGAATACCAAAATGCTCTAAGGGAATTGTGGAATATTTATGAAAATATGTGGTATATTTTGAAATGCAGATGTCTTAGGAACTGAAAATGTAATCACAGGAATGCAAACTGTCTTTAATAAATCTTCTTAATTAAAATCTATTGTTCAGAAAAAAAAAATAAATCCTCCTGCAATATTAGAAACAGGAGCAAGAGGTGGGAAAAGTGTGCATTCATTCAGATTGCAGCAAAGAATTATTATTTAGAGTTCCTGGCTATAACACTTTGTTTTGTTATTGTTGTTTTTATTGGTTTTTTTTAAAGCTAAAGAAGTGTCATTCTGGTATACTGAACATAAATGATTTGCCATTATGGTACCCAATGAGATGAGAACAAAAAAGGCTTGTAGCACAAATATATATCCAATTATTGATAGGGAGAGAGAGTGTGTTAGAATCACTGTCAAAATACATGAACTTTTTTGTTTTTGTTTTTTTCACTGGCAAGGGATTTGAGTGGATCCTTGTCTGGCTCAAAAGACTCGAAACCAATTACAAGAAATAAACTTCTTTCCTCCCAATGTTCAGATCTCCTCTGTGAGATCCAAACAGAATGCTTAAAATGAAAATGTCTACATGATTGCATTTATGAAAAATATATATACATTTCTCTGTTCTTATTAGTCTTCAACTGTCATTAAACTTTAAAAGCATTAGGCCTTTCAGTTAAACCAGTGCACTATGGCATAATTGTCATAATATGTCAATACAATGAAATAAGCTAGTTTCGTAAGTGGGTGAGCTGAGGCAAGCTGAGCCTTGTCTTGTGCAACAGAGCCCATGTTGCATAACCTCTGACTGAAGACCCTCCATTCACCATTGCAAGTGAGTGGGGGTAGGAATGATCCATGGCTGTGCACAAGGAAGTTGGAAAACGCTGCACACCTTGAATCCATTAGTTTGTAGTACCTTTTCTCAGTTATACATTGTACTAGGCAAGTACAGTCCCAGGTGAGGGATGGCTATCACTGACTCTTTAGAGGAGAGTCGCAAGTGACCTAACCCTCCTGCAGTAATCACCCACTCATAGCTCAACTTTTGAAGAGCTTCCAGTCTTGTTTAGATGAACAGTTTTGTGGCTGCTTATTTTATTATTATCTGATAATGGGTCTCCCTTGTCAATTGCAGGTGCCTGAACAGCAGGTTGGGATGTTAGGAACCTATTCATATATGAGCATCCTCTTTTCTTGTTATAGATTCACAGTCCCATAGGACGTTTTGTGTTATTTTGTGAGGGCATGAATGCTGTGGGCTTTTCTGCAAGCTATGAAAATGGGGCTCTGTGTGCATAAGGAGGATGATAAGGTGTGATGTTCTCAATGCTTCCAATAATCTCTAAAGTCTTGCTCCTGATTATGTGGTCCAGCATCCTTAGAAGCTTGTTAGAAATGCAGAATTTCAGGTCTCAGCCAAGACCCACTGATCTAGATTCTGCCATTAAGCACAATCCCCCAGATGCTTAGTATACACATTAAATTTTGACATACATTGCCCTAAGGGAAAATATATTTGTTCTTCTCTATTAGAAGCTATAGTTTCCATGAAATGTATTGACTGAAAACAATTGTATGCATCTATCTATCTATCTATCTTTGCTGTAAAAATATTAAATAAGGAACACTTATTTAAAAATAAAAATATGAATACTTAAGGCAAATGTTAGTCTAGAAGTGATTTTTTTTTTTTTTGCCCAGAAAACATGAGAAATCGAAATTTTCTATCTTGTAAAAATTTTTTCCTCTCAAGGAAATTGAACCAAATTGCAAGGCATGTAAGGCAAATTGGGTGATCGACATTACCAATTCTGGGGTTTTACAGGTGCCTAACCTAAAGGGTATATTGATCAAATGATTCTCTTGAAGGCACAAATGAAGTCTGGGGGGAATTTAGGAAGGGGAATCTGTTGGTCCCAGGTGACGGATTCACCCTTTCTAGTGTCTTCCACTGAGACACTGGGGTCTCTCAGTTGGTGGCCAGTCCTATTGAGAAAAAAGTAGGAACTGTGCAAAACAACTTCACACTGAACATGATTAACTGCAGTCTATGTTTGCTACAGGTTTGTGGGTCAAAAATTTCTTCTCTTCCCACTGCTGTGCTGTGAGCCAGTTGGCCGCTGTTTTTCCCCCAGAGGTGGATATGCTACAGTGATGTAGTGATTGCCACATAAAAACAGTCTTATGAGGTGATATGGGATTCATCAGACTAGAGTGTTCTGTGGAGTAAATTGATATTTTTAAAGGATTACGGAAAATAAGATGATTAAAATACTGTAACATATGTATCTTTTAAAGGGTAGATTTAATGTGGACATAGATACACTGATCTTGCATAAATAAGGCACACATTTCCAAATAAAGATGATGCTTTACTAAGTATAAACACCATTTAAACAATCTGGATTATATAAACTATGATATAGCAATTAAATGAAAGAATGAGAACATGCCCCAGACAAATTAAACAGCTTGTGAATTTTTACTGCATATTGACGTGTGTACTGAGGAATACATAGTTCAAGTACTGTATAAGATAAGGAAAGAATTACTTATCTCTAAAATCACCCTAGCTTCAAACTCCTTCACAGAGTATTTTTAACAAGGTCTAACTTATTGTAGAAAGTACACCAAAATTTCAGAAATATTTGTGATTTACTGTAGAACCTAGAAAAAATTTATAAACAGTTAAAACAAAAGCACTTAAGAATCACATCAAATTCACCAATTTTCAAGGAGTATTGAAGTACATATATAAAACAACACAGAAGACCCTTTTCTTTGGTTGCCCACATTTTCTTCATTTAACATAGTGGTAGTGTTAAGTTCTTAGGTTTCTTAATAATTCAGTAAGAAAGACGTCAAGTTGATGGTGTTTTGATTTGTGTAGATAAGACATCTATGTGATGAAGTTTTTTAATCTTATTCATTCATCATTCAACAAATATTTATTGAGCACCTAATATGTGGCAAGCACTGTTCAGTGAACAAAACAAAGACTCCTGTCTGTGTAGTTATGTCACAGTAATATGCACCTAATTGGGAATTATATAGACAGAGTAGCCACCAATAAAAAAAGAAAAACAGCAAAAAAGGAAAAATAACTTCTCTGTGCATATTCAATAAAAAATGGGAATATAGAATTTCAGTGGGGGATGGGTGTTATAAGGTTTTATTCTGGTTTATGGTATTTTAAAATCAACTTTCAAAGATGGAGGTGGGAAACATTCCATGTAAATTAGAAACGTGACAGTTTTTTTGGCATCATTATTTTTCATGGTTTAGCAATAAAATGTCACATGAGATAACTACTAGCCTACAGATAGTTGTGCATATAAAAACACTTATATATGTATGGCATGTAGCATGTGTGTGTTTCATGTTATGCAATAAATTCACTCCTGCAGAGTTTAATGTGTCAAAGTCTGAGGAATACAAATATTAAAATATTTAAAGAGTAGAACTCATTACTTAAAGAAACACTAATATGAATTATTTTGTAAAACTCTCCAAACTTAAAAAAAATTCTTTTTGCAAATTAAATAAGTAATTGAAAAATTTCAACTTTGGCTTTTTGGGTGAAGACTGGCTTTAAAATAGTACAGAAAAACACACATGACTATCTAAACACATAGGGATCATAAATAAAAATCAAACTCATTGTTTTCGGGCTTGCAGCTAAATCATACCAAGACGATCAGCTTATTTGAAGGTATCATGAGAGCCACTTTTTTTTTTTGGCCGCGCCACGCTGCATTTGGGATCTTAGTTCCCCAACCAGGGATTGA
The DNA here is from genome assembly GCF_964165515.1 of Mesoplodon bidens. Classification (NCBI taxonomy): domain Eukaryota; kingdom Metazoa; phylum Chordata; class Mammalia; order Artiodactyla; family Ziphiidae; genus Mesoplodon; species Mesoplodon bidens. The sequence continues at coordinate 35,574,347 of NC_138173.1, read as the reverse complement.
ACCTGTGCCCCCTGCAGTGGAAGCTCTGAGTCTTAACCACTGGATGGCCAGGGAGTCCTGAGAGCCATTTTTAGTTTAACTGGTAAATTTTCTATTAAAAAAAATCTGTTTATTATCTTAGGTCTCCTAAGAGCTAATGTATTTACACTGTACGCTTATAGAATAAGATAAAAAGATTTCTAAAATTTATTCTTTTGTTCTCTGTGTTCTAAAATTAAACCTTAAACAAGTTAAATAACAAAACTGCAAAGATCTGGAATAAGATTTGTCCTTACAAAGCTCAAAAAGTATGCTACATAAAATTACACAGCAAAAGCGAGAGAAATTGCAAGTGGGGTAAGTTCTTCACTTATGAAAATGTAATTATTGCTTCTCGTCCTTTATGTTTATCATATTCTATTTTTTTCACAAATACAATAATTTTCTTTAAAAATAAGTAACATGTTAATTAAGAATTTTCATCAACCTAAGCAAACAGGAGGACTTTTTCAAGGTATGTAGAAAAACCACAGTTTGGGAGTCATTCAAACTTTAATATCTGTAAGAAGGAATTCTGAAAGTGCTAATTAAGGACTTGTTAAAATTTTGTATAGGAATTCCTGTTTGTGAAAGGTGAATCACATATCTCTAAAGAAGATAATAAGCAGTCATCTGAAATTTGTATTTCAAACGCTCTGCATTTTTTTAAGATTGGCTTAAGGAAAAACAAAAAGCATTCTTAGGTAACATTACTGAAAAACAAAAAAAACCTGTGAGCTGAAAGAACTTGGTATCTTTACAATAATGAAAATTTAATGATGTGAGAAAAAAATCTGCGAGAAAAAATTGCTAGTAAGGGTTTTTATAGTTTAACACAATACTGAGTATTTTATTTTTCAATTTAATGCTTTCATTAGGGTGGATAGTTGCCTATTTTTGTAAATAATCTCTTTTTAAAAAACAATTTTTTTAAGATTTTTTTTTTGGCTCAGCAAAATAATAGTCCTGAAAGTACAGATACCTGATTTTCTCTTGTGAGTGGCAGACAGAAAGACAATACGGATTCCTGTCTCCTTAGATTTTTTAAAAAATGTATCAATTAATAGTTTATTGCATTATGAATGTAATGTCATGTGTATTTCCTACCCCAAAGCTAGGGTAACCGAATATTTTGTGGACCTGTATAGTTTTCAGGGAAATCACATCCTCCTACCACACTTATCAATGAGCCCCTCCCTTTTCATTTAATGTTTTATTTTCCTAGATTTTGCAATTCAAGAATCACCTCACACTTGACTTGGTCCCTATAGTTACTATTTGCTCCAAATAGAGGAGTTAGGAGATAATATAAGGATAAACCCTAGAGAAAAATGTGTTCTACATTTTGTAGGACACAGGCCTTTAAAGTGGGTGAGAAGTGGGATTAAGGAATACACTGATTCATTATACATCAGCATCAGGATATACATTCTTTAGCTGCTCTTATCAGAATTTCTAAAAACGCTCAGATTTAGTGACATATTCTATCTGATGTAAAGTCAAATTGAGTAGGAAACGTTGTGCATTTTTTAAAAAAAGAAGTACAACTAGAACAATGATTATTATTCTTCCAGAAGAATGACTGGCAAAAGGGAGAACCACATAAGCCTTCTAGAATCTTATAAGATTTTATAAAATATGATTTAAATATATGCTTTTGTGTTGTGAATACAGCCTGAAAATGTAAAACTGTTTTGATTTCCTGCAAGTTATTTTCCATTGATTTTGAAATTTAATGCTTCTATTATAATTTCTCACCTACTTTGGCACAATTTTCAGGAAGAAGAAAAATGTAGCATGATATGTATATTTTATTTCTCCCTCTATTTTTTACATCCTAAAACTTGTTGATTTACTTTATTTCTAAACTTTACAATGTGATTTTAGAAGTAACGCTATTTCATAAGAATCGTTCCTGATTCAGATGTCATTTTATTAATCTTAAATAAGAATAAATGTATAGACCCAGAATCTAAATTCTCGGTTTTCAATTTGGGGACAGAAGAAATAATACAAGTAATAGAATAATGAAATATTAAAATGTTTTTGATTCTTTAAATATAAGTAAGCTTTGATAATTTCCTACATAAAGGAGTTAAGAGTAGTGTACATAAAATTTTATATTTTAAGATTATTAATGCTGTTAAGATTTGCAAGGAGAGCAAAAAATAAAGAGCTGTAATGCAGAAATTACTATAGAATGTACAAATTGATAAAACTTGAGATTCAAATTAAATGCATCATGATATCAAATACCAAGACTTAACATTACAATTCATTAATCCATTGTAATTCATTAGTCAAATGTCCCAAGGAGAGGGCAGAATGTACAATGAGTTGTTTTCTGAAAATGAATTGCAAAAAATTAGTAGAGTCTGAAAAGACTTCAGAATTGGAAGCTCCAGCTGGGTTTAAAAGGATGGGGGAAGGGATTTTACTCACTATTAAATATTTGAAGCACCATTAAAAAAAATAAAACCTACGAATGTCTCATCAGTTCCCACTGCATCAGGCTCGCTCTGACTCTCTCTTAAGCATTTTTTCCTTTGTAAAGATGAAATTTAGAAACGTGCACACAGGACATTTTGCACTGATTTAAGCCAGTTGGGAAAAAACATGGTTCAGAGCAGGATTTCAAATTGTTACACTAAATATAATAACATTTGCAGTCGTGGCACCGTTCCATAATAATTTGAAAAGATTTCATTTTACTTATCATTGCAAGCCATTATCTGATCATATTTGACCTACATATTAATATTTTCATTATTATTCAAGCCCTTTTTGCTCTGTACGAACAAATTGTCAGCCCTGTTCCCTGAGAGATTATTTATTTACTTTGGAAATATCTGGAATTCTTTCACCCTGTCTTTTCCTCCGGGGACCCCACCCCCACCCCCGGTATTGATATTAAGGTCTGGGGGAGGGGGATACAACCAACAAAAACGTGAGATAGAAAGAGGCCCCTCTTAATGATATACTATGGGAGAAGTAGAAAAACAAAGGAAAAAAGAAAATGATAATTGTTTTCTCTAAGGCTATTATCTAATGCGAAAGCAAATAGTCAGTCTGGAAATCAGCTAACAGAAGGGGATTAGAGTGGAGATCTGAGAGTGGCTTGATTTCTAGCAGAGCTGTCTCTCCAGCCAGTGATGAGACACAGGCAGGGCAGCCAGGAGCGCTCCAGATGGCCGGGGAAAGTGGTCGTCTTGGGTTACTGCAGGGCACTCGGGCCGCTGGAGAGCAAGCGGCCCGGGAAAGCATCATTAGGGAGCCAGCCCCACGTCCAGCCTGCAAGGGAGAGGGCGAGGCCGGGAGGGAGGCCGCCCGCTCGCGCGCCCTAGCGAGCCGGGCCTGCCCATTGTTAACATATACTTGACCTCCGTGACCCCTGCACGACACAGATGTCTCCCACCTCCACCTCCCCCCTGCCCCGCCGCGGGCCCTCCTCCCTGCACCTGGTAGCGGCCGCGCCTCCGCCTCCCTCCCGAGCGGCCGCGGCGCCCCGGGCGCGAGCGCGCGCCGGAGCCGGCCTGGTGCGGGCGCTCTAGCCGCACAGCGCGCGGCGCTCCTGCTCCCCGGCGGACGCTCGGCCGCCCTGCAGATAAATGCGTCGCCTTCTTCGAGAGTGAGCGAGGGCGGGCGAGGCAGACGCAGACGCCGCCTGTGACAGTGGCAGTTCCCTGCGCCCTACATCACATTTGTCTGCCACAGCAGCAACAACAGAAAAGCGGAGGGAGGGAGGCGGGAGGAGCGGTGCTCCGCAAGTCTTGGGCTCTGCGTGGAGGCTGCGTCTGGCTGGCGTTCCCGAGCCCGGGCTCCTCGCACCGCAGCTCGCTGTGCGTAGCGCCGAGCGGCCGCAGGCGCGCCGCGGCGCGACTCCGAGGCCTCGTGGCTAGCGCGCGTGGGCGAGTGGTCCAGGACACTCTGGCCTTGCGAGGGAAGAGGCGCCGTGCCCTCGCCCCCTCGCCCCGCGGGCCTGCCGAGACGACGGGAAGTTTTATTTGCAGCTCGGAGCCGGTTGCGGATGGTGGGACTCTCCGGCCCTGTGCAGTGTAAGTGCCCGCGGGAGGGTTGGGCGGGCGGGCGGCGGGGACGGGCCTCTGGCTGTTGCTATTAATTATTATTCTGATGACCGTCATCTTCATTTGGATTATTCGGCCGAGAGGCTCCAGGCTGTACTTGTCGCTGAACTAGGGCAGAACTACGCACCAGGGCAAAGAGGGACGTCGCGAGTGACTCCAAGCTGCGTTGACACTGAACTTCACGGGTCAGCCAAGGATGCAGTTTTTACTCTTAGATTCCCCTCACTGTTTACAACAGTTTTCTTTCCTCTCCATGATTACGATATATGAGCAGGAAGATCATGCGTGTTTTCCCCCCGACCAAACAACCGGTCAAGGTACCTACGGTGCGTTTGGCAGGTGGCCCTAAACCCTCATCGTGGTTTTTTTTTTTTTTTTTAACTGGAAAGGAAAGGCTTGTTTCGATGGTGGAAAACTTAGCTCTGGGAGCAGGAGAGAAGGAATCTTAACTTTGAGACCCGGCTGCGACTGGGGTCGGGGTCCTCTGAGCGACACCCAAGCGCTTTGCGCCCACCTGCGAACTTTCCCTGTTCTTCCCGGGCATTCGGGCTACTCGAGTGGGAAGCCCGTGGAGGACAGGCCGCGGCCCCGCGAGCTCTTGTCGGCGTCTCCCGACCGGAATCTCTCGCCCGCGATGGGTTTGGGGCTTTGCCGCCGGGGGCCGGTGGGCAGCGTCGCTCCTGCCCAGACCTCCGCGCGCCCGGGGCCCTGCTGCCCAAGTCCTCTGGGTGTTCCAGTTGCATCCCCGATTCGGCTCGCGTCTCCGGAGCGGGGAGCGGAGCCTTGTGCTCTGCAGCTCCCGCTTGGCGGAGCCCAGACCAGACGGGGAGCCGCGTCCGGGGAATTAATTTCGTTTTCCGGGCCCCACCGCTCTCTTTGGGAGCCTGAAAGGACTGGGTTGGTCGGCGCACCCAGACCCCTCTCCCTGGGCGGACCTTGAGCTGGCCAGGACACCTTAGGCAAAGACGGTTAGGTTGGTACAAGGCGGTTAAATCCGTGTTTTGAAACTTTTTTGGCGGGTGGGGTGGGGTAAGGGCAGTCAATCCTTGGAAAAGTTTGAGGACAGATTCCGGGAAGTAGGATGTGAACCAAGACTGTTACTAAAAATAGCCCCAGTCCTCCCTTAACCGCCCCCACCCCCCCCGCGCGCTTTTCAAGATTGGAGGATTTGGCTGGGGAGCCATGCAGCCCTGGGTTTCCTTATTCCTTGTAAAGCGTAGTGGAGAAATCTTTTGAGCATAGCTTATTATACAAGGTTGGGCACCTCAAATCCCAACGTGCCCCAGCCTGGCTACAGAGTGTCGCTTTAAGGAACAGCTAGTATTCCCCGTGGAGGAGCTCCTGAAGACCAGTCACAGAGTCCAGGGCGTGGGAGTGAAGATTAGGAGAGCTGGGGAGGCTACTCCAAACCAACTTCATGTGCTTAATGTAACTCTGGGCCCCTTCGAATTTTTAACTTCGCTTCCCTTAATTAATCTGCCCAGGGCCTTTATATAAATGGCTGTCCACAGCTGCTGCAAATTGATTTATCCCCTGGTAAAGGTTGGGTTGCTGACCAAAGCGTTTCCTTTCTACCTTCTGGGTGAACTGAAATTTGTTTTACAGGTTTTTTCCCCCCTTCTAGTCTCCTTTTAAACATCTGTACCACTTTTAAGTGCACTCAGTAGCTTTTATTATCATACCCCTCCCTTTGCATAGAACAGGAGTGAAACTGGGTCTGTGCCCAGTGAGTCCACACTCACTAGAATACACATTGACTAACTTCTCTGTGATAAACGGTTTGTTAGTGTCGGGGGTGGGGGGGCTTCTTTTAGTTTATTGCAGCCTTTTGCCTTGACCAGTGAGTATTCTGTTGTGCCCAGTTTCTCCTGTCACACAGTTCCTCAGAAAAGATCAACAAACACAATTGTTTCTTAAACCATCTTCGCCCAAACCTGGGTGGTTATGTCAGATGTGATGTGTACAAAGAGAAGCTATTTCATAATTCTCTGGATCTTTTTCCCTTGTTTATCCTTAATGTCAATTCTAGTTTTAACATTGTGTGGGCTTTCAGGTAGCATATATAGGGCAGTCTGATTTCTTTTTCTTTTCTTTCTTTTTATTGATTGTTGTTTTTAAAGGGACATCTGATGGTCTCACCCAGTATTAATCAGGGAATCTTAGTTTGACCTAGGCATATTTTGCAGCTGGGAAGTTATGTTGAGGAAGTTGAAGTCTAACATTGTTTTACTTGTACTGTATTTAGCATTTGATATTTCTTTGGCTTATTCTTTCAAAAGAAAAAATTTCAACCAAATAATCAAGGAATCAGGCTCATTCTGGGTACAGAAAAGCTGACTTTATCTAAGATTATACTAAGAGAAGAACTTTATATTAAAAGACTTTGTTTAAGCATTAATAATTTTTTGTAAACCATTTAGACAGCACTCATTTTATTTGAAAAGCTAAATACTGAATGGGAGAGTATGTGGTTTCTCCAGTGTCCAGTTCACACCTAATAAAAGATGTGGAGAAAACGGTCTATTTTTTCTTTAATGTTTAGAGAACTCAAAGCAGACCATAAATCTTTGAAATGATATTTTCCTTTGTAGCCTTAGTCTCTGTGACCCGCTAATACCTGCTAATAATTTGATTTTAAAATGATCCGTAAAGGACTTTCCTAATAAGACACATTTTACTTGTAGTACAATGAAACTGCACTATTAAACTGCAAGTTGCTGGAAATACTAGGACAGTATGTGTTGCAGCTCCAGGACTGTAGCTTTTTAATATTTTTATGATATTCCCTTTCTGAAGAAAAGTAAGATATTGCTCTTGATGCTAGTATTTAATGATGAGCTTTCCCATCCAGGGTGTTAGTATAAATATTTGCAGATAAAAGAACACTTCATAAATTGCAAAGAAGTACACAAATGTAAGGTGCCATTATCATTTATTTTATTGTAAAATAGAAGCTTAGCCAAAAAAGAAAAAAAAAACACTTTTTTCTTTCCTTTTTTTCCCCAACATTGAAAAGGGATCACGAGAAAGAAATGCTTCCAATAGCAATGCTGGTCAGTGGTTGTCAGGTTGGGACATTCTTCACTGTCAAATCCTGTTTCTCACTTCTTTGATATGAACATCAGCTGACAGGCACTGAATGCAAACCCTTCTTCATTGAGGTTTTATGCAGGCAGCATAGCCCTTCATAGCAAAGCAGTCTGAAAAATTGGCACCTGCAGGATTTGCATGTGAAAAAAAAGTCAGTTGCATTTTACTGGAGTCTATTACTGTAAGTTATGTAAGTTCAGTGGGAAAAGGTATTTATTTGTTGACGTTTGGGCATTTAAAAGTTCTTTGTTTTATGGACACCTTATTCATCATCTAGTGATCCACAGACTTTATTGATAGCAGAAGCAGGGAGAAGTGATCTCTGCTTTATAGAATAGAAGCTATTTATTATGAAATGGTGGTATTTTTAACCATGTGCTTATAGAGTGCACTTGCATGCATGGTTAATTTTTAAAATGTGCCTTAAAATGATGAACTCATACAACTTTCAGAATCCATCAGAAGTTAAACAAATACATAAAATTAGGTTAACATAAATACCCTTTGAAAACAATCCAGGATTTTAGGAATTATATACTTCAATAATAAGTTAAAATCTTTAAGAAAGAAATTAAACATTTCATACTTCTGAATTTCTTGTTAAATTGTTTGTCACCCAGATGCCTTTTAAAAATACCATATTTGACCCTATTTATGCAAAATAACTGACACATGTTAAGTCAACTAAAACACCTTTGTGAACCCCAGAATATTATCCATCAAGTGAGAACATTTCATCCAAAATAAGTTATTTATTATTATCTAAAGAGACACCTTCCAACTTCACTTTTTTACAGCCATTAATATAAGAGTTCCTAAATAATGTTTAAAGAACAGTGAACATTTTATTAAAGCAAACATTAGTTCAGTTTAATGGAGGTAATTGTAAGTGATAAGACAGAGCAGGTTATCTGTGTTGTTTAAACAGAAGGAGCTACTTTGCACCATTTCCAGTAGCCATCTGTAGAAGAGAAGGGTTTGCACCTGTCTGTCCACACTAATTATAGATTAGGGCCAAAGAAATGAAATTCGAGGAGGTTTACAGCTAATGAAATCCATACTGATTTTATTGTAAATGTGTTTTATGTAAAGAGGGTGATGGTTGAGTTATGAGTGAATAAATTGCTATGTAGCTATTAGGCACTTGGTTTTGAAGCACAATTCTGCTGCATTAACCTTTGATATTAAAAAAAAAAGACAACTTAGACACGAATGCTAGCCTTTGTTTGGCATCTATAGCTACAATTTAGTGAGCAGCAGTGAGGTTCAGTGTGCAATTTTGAAATGTTCTACAAAGCAGCTTAAATGTTAAGAATATTCTAGTATTTTGAAATGCAGATGAGGTAGAAGGTAGGTTTTGTTTTAACTTATGCATATAAAGCATTAGAAAATTAGAAAGCTTTTTTTTTTGCATTTCAGTTTCACATACATGAGAAATTATAGCAAAATGAGTGAGGAATGCATTCTGCAATAAAAGGTCACATGAATGTCTACCACATCTGTTTATAGTAATTATGAACATAATTAACATAAGAATTACAAATGAAATAATGACAAGCTGAGCAATGAGATATTATGCCATAATGGTCATATGTTGGAATTCTCACATTATAGCACACTAGAATTCACATACTCAAAGAAAGAAAGAAAATGCTAGATTTTTATCTGAATTAATGCTTCGAAACTTATCTGCCTGAGGCAGATGGGCCTTCTTGCTCCTATAGGAAGGTAACCTATTATTTAAGAAAAGAACTAGTTGAAATTAAGATTTCTAGTCTCCAGCCTGGTCTTTAAGACAGCTGTGATTATAGAAACCACTTTCTGTTGTACACTTATTCTGTGATTATACTTCTTATTATATTGCCCCCCCCTTTTTTTAATTGAAAGCTTTGCAGCAAAGTGTTTGCTTTGGAAGAGAGTCATGGATTCTTCCCATTTGAGAATTGGTTGATCTTTTCTGTAACCGTGAGCCAAAAGTCAGCGAACAAACAAGGTAGTAATAGAAATACTGTGCCTTTACAAAATAAGAACATTGGCAGATAAGCTTTTGTGCAGTTTTCTTCATGCCTTCAGTATCTGGATGCTTTTTAAAGAAAAAATGTAAGCCTCTTCTGGGTTTGAAAGTAGTAGGGCTTTGTTTTTTAAATAGCATTTTTTCAGAGAGCATGTAATGGAAAAATCAGTTGGCATTTGTAAGTTGTATTTTTTACTTCCTAGAGTTGCATTGGATTTATAAACGTTTGTGGGTAGTTTGTGTCCAAATTGATCTAAGATGTAATAAAGGGGAAGGTATATGTGGTTGCGTCTGGTTACTCTGAATGCAATTTTTGTAACAGAGGAAAAGTGAAAGGTGACCCTTTATGAGAGAAATCTGTTATTAAATTTAAAACATGTAAGAATGACAGATTTTCACCCATTTAGAGTGCACTCGATTTTGTAACATACCCTGCCAAATGGTTTACTTCCTATCCTTGCACGCTTCTCTAACTATTGAACCTGCTCACTTTTTGAAGATTTATGGGGAAATACTACCTCGTTCTCGTCTCAGTGATACCACGAGGTTTTCCACATTATTGGATTACTGGTGGATTGTGGCAGACCCCTTTTCATCTGACATTCATCGCATGACAAGATTTTTCACATATGCTCTTCCCCCACCAATGCTCAGCTTTTTTCACTTTACCTTACCTATCCAATTTCCCTTAATTATTTTCTTGGGGTGGGAGCCGGGGGGTGGTGTGCAGGAGGATCCACTACACATAAAACTTTTTTGACTGAGTGATTTGGAGGGGAGTGCTTGATTAAACAGTGCTTCTCCTCGTTTTCTAAAGGGCTTCTTCAAATTTGTCTCCTCTCAGAGGCTGCTGCTAGTTCTCTTGCTCTTCAGTGTTTTTCTCTACTTGCCTTATTTCCCCCTCCTCCCAACTATTTTGTCTCTTTATATTGAGACCTCATGCATAAACTATTTTACAACCTGAAGTTTCACTGCAGCTGGGGCTGCAATGTATGCCATGAACAATTGTGTACTTTATTGGCTACTTTATTCTGAACTCTTCATACTGCAGTGAGAGCTTGTTAACCAAGCTTCAGTGCCTTGAAATACAACATGACCAAATACTCCCTCTCCCCGCAATAAAATAACCTTCTTTGCTGCATTATCTGCACTCCATTAAGGATCTGATCAGATGTTCATGTTATCTGACGGGTGCATTTAAAAGTGGAAAGGGGCTCCCATGAGACCACTCAGGTGTATCTCCCTCCAGACCCTGATGGGGTGGAAGATGAACTCTGGGCTGATGGAGGAGCGCTAGCTTCCTGCTTGTTCTCTGATTGATTCCTGGGCTCTGGGTGGGTGAAGAGCTGTGAGGCAGCTCAAGCCGAGATTGATTGCCTCAGTTTTAAATTCCCACCTCCAAAATAGACTCTCAGATGTACACATGAGGAACCCCTCCCCCAACACAATTTCTGGAGGTGGAGCAGGTGTCTCAGAGTCACCTGTAGCTACCAATCACAAGTGCGCCTTCTTATCACAGTGACGCTGGCTACACAAGTCTTCTGCTGGGACACTTGAAGCCCAGAGAAATGAGATATTTTGTATCTGCCTGGGTCGGTCTTTGTGTGTGTGGGCAGGGGGTTGGAAATTAGGACCGTTGGGGTCAGCAAAGAACGGGATGGGAACTCCCACTTGAGGTTGGTCTGGAAGGCTGTGTAACCGCTGTGAGGACTCACTAGGTTTGTTTTGCAAATTGTGGCTATTTGGATGGAGGTGAGATGGTGAATGTCTCATTGTTAAGCTCCGCCGAAAGAGAGCTCTTGATCCCCCTTTGACCTTGACAGAACCTGCAAAATGTTGGCGGTCTAGCCCTGGAGCAGGGAAATACAGTTCGCTAGTCTGGATTCCTCCTGTTCTCTCCGGGTAGAGGCGGATTGGGGAATGCAGGCCACCCTCCCCCAGCGCTGGCTCTCACCCTCAGCCAGCCTTGGGGTACCTCGCCCTCCTTGCCATCCCCATTCTGGAGCCGGAGCCCCCGCCCCCTCCTTGCCTTTCCGTTTCTTCCCTCCAGCTTGTGTCTCTTTCTGTCTCTCCCACTTTTCCTCCCTCTCCCGCTCCGTCTCACACGCACCCTCTGTTTATTTTCCTGCCTCCATCTGGGCCCTGCTGATATTGTAATCACCCTGATGCACGTTGGCTTCTCTCCTCTCCCTCCTGCGCTCACACACTCACTCACACACAATGTGCCATCCTGACAAGCCTTTTACTTCTGATAAGCTCCGATGTGTGTTTAATGAATACAAAGCCGCGGTCTGGGTGCCGCCTCGGCTGCGGCCGCCTCTCCTGCGCTCCTTTGCCAGAAGGTAATCTCCGTGAACGGGGAGGGGAGGCGGGCAGGGAGGAAGGAGGGGTGGGAAAGAACGGGGGAGGGGGGTGTGGGGAGGCTGCCTTTCTCTTTTCCTCTCTCCCTTTCCAATGATTCAGAAGTCGATAAGACCAGGAGAAGTGAAGATGTAACATGTTATCTGTCGCTCCTCTTAGCTGGCGGAGAGAATTTACATTTAAAGATTAGCAGAGGGAGAAAGAGAAATCTGCCTTTTGTTGTGTGTGGTGAGGAGGAGGCATCAGCCCTGGCCTGGCCGCTATCTCCCATCACCTCTGCTATCCAGACAGGACTCACGGAGGTGAGATTACCGGAGGGCCTTATCTTTAATTGGGTTTAGTTTTGCCATTCTGAATAGGTTTAAAGAGACTGGATAAAGGGGGAACAATAGATTATTTATTGACGGGATGCTGAAGCCTTTAGATGAAGAGGGGAGAGAAAAAGCTGCTTAACAACTTGATTAGTTCATTTTTATTTTTATTGTGAGGTGAGACTGTCTCCCTTCTGGTGCAGGGAAAAGGACTGTAGAACTTAGGCAGATTTGAATGGCTTAAATGCCTTATTTTCTTTTCGCACCATCCCCCATATAACAGGAGTTTCATGTACCCCTTATTTGTAAGATTGATAAACTGAGCAAAATTGGTAGAGGCTTTCTTTTGGAATTGATCATTTGTGTTTGGTTTTGTGTGACATGTTTTGAATGGGTGGTGAATTGATGCTAATGGTGGTACTTGAATGAGTGAGAAAAGCAAATGAAACCTACTTTTAATATGGAATTAGTTGATTTTATAGTATGCTTTCAACTAGGTCTAGAGGGAAAAAGAAATCAAGTTGTTAGGTAGATTTGTGTTTTGGATTTGAACCATGGGATTTTTTTCCCCTTGGAGTTGGTGTAAAAGAAAAATAATTTTTAAATGTCTAATAAAACTGTTTAATTAAAAAAATGTTTAATACACTCATGAGTGCACTTAAAAATGATAGTATTAACTTTAGAAGGTAGTTAAAATGGATAAAAGTGGGAAAAACAATTGTTTTGCTTCCTACACATAGTCAAGATAAGTGTTTTCATAGGTAAATATGAACCAGCAACTAAGAGCCTAATTAAAATTTGTTTAAAGCCAGGGGGGCATGTTTCCTTGTTGACAACAGCAGATCGATTGGGTAAGACAATAGAGTCCCGTGATTTCACTTCCATTGACTGAACATACTGACATTTCAGGTTTGCTGCTGCCTCAGTGAGCATGATGAACCACCGCAATTCACAGGCCAACTTGCCAGAGTGGTACATATATTACTGTATGTCATTTCTGCCTGAGGTTACCTTGTCACCCAGGCAGAAAGGGAATGGACACTTGGAATCCTTCAGAGGGGTAGAGCCCTTTTGCTAGGAAACTGACAGAGAGCATGTCTTAGGAACATCTTTAATTTTACTTAAAATTAGGTGTAACAGATAAATATGTGATAGACTTTTATTTAAAAATCTGGGAAGCTACTTAGCTATCAGTCTTGTATTTTACATATAAGGATACCCATTTTCAAGATTTACCTTTACCTTCCCAGAGATATTTACACTGAGTGGTTGGTAGAGCGTTACCGGCCTGTGCTCAGGTGACAACCATTTTTCCCCAGTTGGGGATCCTCAAACATTCAAGCACCTGCTAAACCTGTATCTGATAAAAGAATTTGTAAGGCCCCTTCAAAAATAGGGCCTGACTTTGTTTGCTTTTTTTTGTGGGTGGAATAAGAAAATGGGATGTGTGTATTTTACACCCATGTGCCTGGATAGACAGCAATATGTATAGATAAATCTGTGTATTCCAAGCAGTGGCAGAGAAAATACTAAGTATTCCGTATCTTAGTGTAAGCTACCCTTTTACACATTTTGCATAGTCGCTGCATGATAAAACTAAGTAGTAGGCAGACATTGAGTCAAAGAAATTTGAATCATACAAAAGTGAACATGGAAAAAATAGAAGGAACTTAATGTATTTCTTTAAAGCTTAATGAAAATATAAAACTATTATGAATATGCCTTATACCCAGCAGTTGTTGCTATCTAGTAGGCAACTTATGCCCTTTACAGCGTTTAGAACAAAACTAGTTCTTTATACCATTTTCATGAAAATGTTAGGTTTCTGTTTGATCAGCAGGTGCTGTTGAGATGAAAGCCATGTGTAAATTTTCAGAAGGCCAAAAGTGTCAATTCAGAAAAGGAAAGTGATAAGAGAAAATGCAATCAGTTTTCCTGTTTTCAATTTGTGCAGGAATTGAAGAGCTGTTTTGTTAAACTGCTACATCTGCTCCAATATGAATATTGAACTACTTCCACTAAAAATAACAACCTATAATTTGGAAGCTACTGCAGTCTTTCGTTAATGTGAGTGGGTTATTTAAAAACAAAAAAACAAAAAAATAAAAAAAAATAAAAAAGACAGTTTTCTATTCTGACGATCTCTTGCCTAATGTGCATTTTCATTTGTTGGCACTTTTATCCTCAGCAGATAAATGGTATTATGCAATTAGGACCTCATCTCGTTTGACTATGAAAGAGGTTTCCATGGGTGAAAATCCTTGTAATATAAAATGGTTTCGCATAAAGCAAAATTTATTTTAAAATCATCTGTTTAAATGCAGTTATTTATAATGATAGTTATTCCTTACATTCTCTAATACTACAATTTTTAACTTACTGCTGACTATTATAACAAAGTTAACACTATTCCATTGCATACTGGGCATTCTGTGATTTATTTCACCCTTAATATACCTGCAAATGTAAGTTTAAACCAATCAGGGATATTTTACCTAACAGGGCTTTCAGAATAATTTTTTTCATGCTTAAATAAAATGATTAAATTATGCTTGAGTGCCTGCGTACAAAAGCCTTAGCTTCTATAGTACTGCTAATCAAATAAGTTTTATGGACAGGGAAAGCACCACATTAGAGAAAAATTGGATGCATTTTACTAGTGATATTTCTAGGAAAGGCATGTTTTAAAAAAATAATCATCCAGTATTAAAAGGAGAACTCTAACATGAATGATCATAATAAAGAAAATACTTCATTCCTACAAAAAGAAAATGAATGGCAATGCTATCCATGTAAAACTGGACATAGAGAATTAAGGTAGAAGGAAGACTGGTGAAATTTGGATCAGGTTCAATATTGACTCCATCCACAATTGCAGTTCGGTGAACTTGTGGCTATAGTAATTTGTCTAGGGTGAGACATGATCACTGCTTTGGATCAATTAGAGACTATGTAGCTTGTAGCTTCACACTTGAATTGCCAGACACACTCTTCGGAGATAAGCTCAGAATATCTCCAGAGTGGATAAAAGAGAAGACAGACACTGTGACATATTAGCATATTTGATATTAACAAATGCAATGTTTCTTCTGAAACACCAGTCAAAAGAAGAGGTAGTTTGAAGAACAACATTGTGTGTACTTGTGATTACATGTATTTAACCAACTAAAGAATAGTACTTATAAAGAATGTAATTTCCAATTTGAAGCCAAATTGTGGCATATCTTTCAGAGATCTGGGTATATTCCTTGGTGGGTATATTCTCTGGTATAGCACCAAGCACTTTGCCGCTTTGGAGAAATGACACTGGATCACATATCAGTGAAGAAAGTTTATTTCACAGACACAATCCCATCATTTGGTATGTGATCTTCTAGTGAGTTGTTTTTTGTGCTGAAGCCACAATCAACCTTTAAGCCTCAGTGCCTTATGTGGCTTGAACAGGGAAGAGCTTCTTGTGATTCTTTTCAGAATGTTCATACTTTGTCAAGTGATGTTCAGGCTTTGATATAAGAACCACTGCAAAAGTAATGCCCCGTGGTTGAGTTTTAAGGTATGAGACCCTCTTGTTTGAAAAAGTTTTAAACCATCAATCTTGCTTAGAACCACTAACATTTTCAGTGACTGTAAGAGACCTACTTAAAATCCCTCTGCTTTGATAGTTCTGATTGAGGTTACCTGTATAATGTAACTCATGAAGTAGGGGTTTGTTTTTGTGGGCTTCACATTGATCAAGGTCCCTAAGGCAAATCAGTATTTGGGTGAATGGGGCCTCTAGGATATAGATCTTGTTGAATGTGGAGGGCACACATGTAAAGTTTTCCCATTGTTTGTCCAGCGATCTCAACACCTCCAAGTGCCTTAGGGAATGTGATTGACTAGATTCATCAATCTTTTAACACCTTGGGCATAGACTACTGAATGTGCTCTGGGCATTCAAGGGCTGCCACCTAGTTGTTGGACTTGGGAGAAAGTAGAGGAGTGGACAAATGTTAGACACCTACTGTGAGCCTGGCATTAACCTTCATGTACGTTGTCATCACTGATTTTAAGTAAATGATTAACCAGCATTTCACTTTCTTCATTTCAAAGAGCTCTAGTCCATCACTCTTTTAGTAGTTCTTCTGGTTTGACCTTTTGCTCCAGTTTAGAAAACTGTGGTTTCCCGGTGTTCCCCAAATTAATTACCTGCTTTGTTCCCAAGTTCTAATAATTAGAGCCATGTTCTCTGAATATCTGGCTTAACGTGTTCCTTAGCAGTTATGAACTATGCATCCACTGTTTTCTTTACATTTGCCCTCGCCCCCAACCTAGGAATCACAGTTGGCTACTGGCCAGCAGATATCCTTGGATATGCCCAAATGCATGCCACTCTGTATCCCTCAGTGCCTCCTAATCCAGGCTTTTCCATTACTAAATTCTATTCTCCCATCAGAATACCACCTTCCTACACGACACTGAGGCCTTGAGGCCTGTTCCCTCTGTTGATCTCATTCAGCACTCCAGAGTGCTCTTCTGCCCAGTGTCCTTAGTCCCTGAGGCTTGTCCTATCCCAGTCGGTTTGGTCACTCTATATCTTGATCTCAGCATCTCCCAGTTGGCTAGGTCCACTTCCTAGTCACTTCTAAGAGGAGAGGGATTCTGTACCATCTTGAGTTTGATTATGTAATGTAAAGCAGTGGTCCCCAACCTTTTTGGGCACCAGGGACCGGTTTCGTGGAAGACAGTCTTTCCATGGACCGGACGTGCGGGTGGGGGGAAAGGTTCAGGCGGTAAAGCGAGCAATGGGGGAGCGATGGGGAGTGGCAGAGGAAGCTTTGCTCACTCACCCGCCCCTCACCTCCTGCTGTGTGTGGCCCGGTTCCTAACAGGGTTGGGGACCCCTGGTGTAAACTATTCAATTATAAAAAGAAGGATCTAGTGTGTGTGTATTCCCCTAATAGGAAAACTGGAGTTCCCTTTCCAATTCAGTCACTGACTTGCTGGGTGGCATGGGGTGCACTCCAGCCCTCAGGTGCATTCTTCAGGAGCAGAATGATAGACTCATTGATCATTAGGCTTCCCGACTGTCCTACGTACAAGACTATATAGGATATTAGGAGTAGGCTTTCAGGAATTTCCCATGGTTAGGAGAATGAAAAAATCCTCATTTATATTTTTAATTCTGAGTTGGGGGCACTACTAATTTGCATATAATTGGGAAATAGAATCAGTGTGGAACATCATTACCTCCCCACTATTCTTCATTGTGAAGAAGGGGTATGGGGAATAGTGAGTCAACTTTTCCGTAGCCGTCCTGGATCTAGGATGATTGTCAGAAATCTTAGTTGTTACTGTACTTTTTTCAGAAGTGAATGATGGAGGGAAGAATCTGTTTATGCAGTGAGAAGGAACTAAAGATTTTAGGTCTTGCTCAAAGAAAATAGCCTTTATGCTTTTCCCTCAGGGTTGCTAGACAAGGTGAACTTGGTGCCTGGGGGCAGGAGTGAGGGGCTAGAGGCTAAAGCGTGGTGGTGATTGATTGTGCTTACCAGACTTTCCACAGTCTCGAGGTTTGGACCTAAGTCACTTGGAAATTTAGAAAATGACCTCTTTAAACCATTTTTGGAGAGAACCTGGTAAGTAATAGCTTATTTAAACCAATGGGGCACATTATCATTTGGCTAGAATCAGATGTTAAGTAAGAAAGACCAGAAAACTGTCTGTTGTCTAAAGAACAGTCTGCTATTGCTTCTAAAAAGTAGTTAAGAGCCCAATTATTACCAATAACATTTTGATTTTTGTACTTTCATTTTGAAAAAATATAGACATTATTAAAAGTTTAATCCTAATTTGTGAAATTATTAATAATGAACCCAGGCTGGATTTCTTTGGAACTTGGGAACTATTACATTTTTATACTTCTGATTTGATTAAGGTAAGCCCTTTGTCATCACCCAGGATGGCAGTAGAAACTTCTACTGTTTACTAGGAAGGACATGCAAGTTACATTACTTTCATGTGTCACTAGAAATGGAAACCACAGGAATCACTGTGGCTTCATAGGTTATAGAAAGTTTTTGCAGTGGCATTCGAAGTTTGGTGGGAGGCCAAATTGAAGTTCTTTGCCACAAAGATGAATGTCTTAAAAGTATGTATGCAGTGAACTCTTAGTTGGTACCTGACTTGACTGGATTGAATCAGAGAAATAACAGAGAAAATATTACCATGATATGTAATGGCAGTTTGTCTAAAGATAAGCTCTCAAGAGCTAGGGGGCCCCTAATAATAGGAGAAGAAATATTGCCAGAGTGGTGATGAGCTAGCTGTGGCCAGGTCTATTGGATCACCAGGAGAGAAAACTAGCTGAAAGATGTTAGAGGGTTTGGGACACCCCTTCCACTAGACCTTGTGGGGAGTGCACCTGGTGACGCTGAAGTAGATAGATTATGGTACCTGCGAAGGCTGGCATAGGGTTGTGCCAGGGAGCTACCACAGCAGCATTGCTGAGAGCATTTCAAATGCACATCCAGTTTGGCAAGCGGAATATTAGAAATTGGGAAGTCATCTCCCAGTGAATATGGTAAGCATGGTGCAAGTTGTGCTTTAAATACAAAGTCTTAGGAAGCTGGTTGCTCTATTTTGTTAAAACTAGATGTACTATATACTCCCTCCCCTAACCTCAAGATATAGGAATATGTGAGCTGTAAGACAGGTCATGAAACACTGCTAGTTTATTTTCTGAATCTATGCATATGTTATGTACACAGTGATAAGCAAACACAGCTGGGAAGAACAGCAGATGATATTGGGACTGGAACTGTGATGTTTATCAGACTGACATAGTAATCCTTTCCTGTGAAAGTGTTCTTTTTAAGTGATGTTAGGATTCTGTAACTTTTATCATGTGTCAGGCAAGTATTCTTTATTGCCCAACCCCTTTGCCTACCTGTCACACATTTTCATTCTCATCTTTAGCTAGATTTATTTAGAAATGAGATCCACATTTTACCTCTGATGGGAAACAAATGTGGACAATGAATTCGAATCCTTTGTTTAAATAAGGGTAGGTAGGTGCATTTAGACCTGATACTCAGGTCTAAATGGAAAGTAAATGTGATCAGTCTCCATTGACTTGTCCAAGTCAAGCTTTGAGTTGGCTAGAGAAAGCGGGTATAAAATATCAGAGGAAAATGTAAATGAAAAGTAATAAAATGAGCAACCCATTAAAGCTAATTTGACTATTTTAAAAGAAAGGCATATGTTCTTTGGGTAGCCTTGGTAATGAAATCTTTTAGAATATTTGAAAGAAAATTAAGATTTTTGCTGTTGGTTGTAAATCTGAAGTAAATTAATAAATATTTAATGAGTGCCTACAATGTGTAAAGCAGTGTGTTAGATGGAGGCACAGAACAGGTAGTAAGCTTAGTTCCCATTGAATGATAAACCTGCTCAGGACAAATTAAATAGCTACAAAAGATGAAGAGGCTTGAATATAGTAAATGAGATTTTAGAGGTGGAGTGAGTTGGAATTTCAGCTTGTCTTAAGACAGGTAGGATTTATCAAGGCAACATTATTGTAATGGGGTTGTGGGCAGTTATAAGTCAGGAATGGAGACTGGAAAAGGTTTTGGGAGAAGCGAGTTGTCTGGGGTGGGGTGGGTAGAGGGTAGAGAGAGAGTAAATTAACATGCAGATACAGCAAAAAGGACCCTTGGGTGATTATTGGGAAATAAACAGAAAGATCATAAGGCATTTGATTAAGCTTTATCTTCTGAGTAAGCCAGAAGTGTAAAAAACTGTGTTCTATGGGACCCCTTAGGGTTGGGAGGTGGCATAGAGTGTGCCCAGATTGGGTTCAGGCCCTTTCGTTTATCCTCTCGGCACTGTGAAAACAGAATAGTTCTGTTCTTTATAACAAATTGCTTTAGATATTAGATTTTCTAGTTGGACTTCTTTTGAACAAAGGATGCCATGGTAAAATAAATCTTAATAAAACCAAAGTAAAAAAAAAAAAAATTGTACCAGGCAACAGGAAACCATGGACCCAGTTAAAGTTGTGTTTCTGAAGAGAGTTGGTCTGATTGCGGTGGGCCAGATGGGTTGGAATGGGGGAAGACTGAGGCCAGGTAGGGAACTTGTTTCGCAGTAGTTTAGTTTAGATACTATAGAAGGATGGCCAAAAGTGGGTTTGTGGGACAAGAAGGAATAGGCAGCTGCCAGAGACATTGCAAAGGAAAAATAATTAGTACTTGGATATCGAGTGGATTTAGAGAGGAGGAAGTGATGACAGCTCAGATTAGATGTCCAGTGCACATAGCTCACCAGAATTTGGGCATTGCTTCAATGTCTAAGGGGCAGCTTCCTTACGCCTCCTGGACTCATAGAATCACAGCCTCCAGAAAGGAGCCTCAGAACCCAATTGTGTATCCCTGCTCCAGGGATTCTCATGATCCAGGTATTTTTGGGAAATGTTGATGGGGCTGTTACCTGATAGGTTTTCCTTAAAGGGTACTGGTTGCATGGAGGATTGATTATTGATTGCCCTGGGACTTGGCTCCCTCCTATGCTTTGGCTCCTTGCATGGATTTCAAACTGTTTTGAGTTTCCTTTCATTTTGCTGGTAACTTTGGGCCACGTGGGAGAATAAAAAGTGGTCAGGAGGGCTGGGTCTGGACCCTTAACTTTCCACCAGAGCAGCCTGTTTTACATGTTTCAAACATTGGACTTTTGTTTAGGGAATAATTTATAAAAATTTCTTTCAATCCTAATATTATGTAGAGGAGAGAAGGCAGGGACCAGAGAATAAGGAGTCAAGGAGGAGTTGATGGGAGGGCAGAGGCTGTTCTTCTACAGCAGTGTGTCCCAGACTGTGTGCTCAGTACTCTTGAGGGGTGGGGAGCAGTGAGTTTCAAGGGGCTTTTGAACCTACGTTCATTCATTCAGTAGCACAAGCATTGTCTGCAGACCAAATACTTTTTCACACAATGACATTTTTCAAATACACTTTAAATTAAATGAACAAAAATGCATTAAAATATTACTGAAATTAATAGAAACTTGTCTTTATGTATTTTACAATCAGACTGTAAACACAATACTATCATGTGTGATATCACAATTTTTTGTTTTAAAATGGAGGCCTCATATTAGAAAAGTAAAGAAATCCCTTTTATATGTTAATGGGCAGTATTCAATTCTTACTAAATTACTCGCTGTTAATTGTCTCCCTTATTTAAGGAATTTTAGTTATTGGAAGAAACAACAACAACAAAATGTAGGACTTTTAGGCTATGGTTCACCAATATAATATTATTTCAGGGACTTTCACCTTGATTTGTTTAGTATCATTTAATTTGAAAACACTGGGAATTCTTTTTACTCTTTGAACTTTAAATTCAGAATGTGTGGATAAAAATCTCTCAGAATTGGATTTTTTAAGACTTCCTTCTTCTGTAGCCAATCTATAGTTTTTAAAAGGATGAGACCGATTTATGTATGTTGATATGGAATCATTCCTGAGATATATTGTGAAATGAAAAAAGCAGGGAGCAATGTATATAGTGTGCTACATGTATACAAAAAGTGCATAAACTTCTACTTATGCATATGAATCTGACAATAGTAGTTGCTTTATGGGAAGAAAGTGGGGCTCAGGCATTGGTGGTTGGAAGGAGAATTTTTATTTCACGTCTGTTGGTCCTCTGGGTCTTTTTGCAAATCTCGTACCTGTTTCATTCACTGTAAAGTTAGAGACGGTAGCATCAGGTTGGGATGAATCATTCTGGGATTCTGCCCTTCTGGGGGAAGGTGATTATGTTCTCTTCTCTGCTAGAAGGCAGTCAAGTGACGTGGTGAAGAGACCCAACTCCCCAGTGCTTTGCCACTTGTTGAATCTCCTACTCTTCATCTGGAAATAATTCTCATCTGGATAATAATGGCATGACCCATAAGATTGTCATGCATGAGATGGTATGTACAAAGCACAATATCATTTCAGAAAGGCTTGCTTGTGCTAGGCATCTGACTTGACCACTTCTGAACTGTCCACTGCTCTCTTCTGGAAGCCCCCCTGTAGGATCTTCTCCTCTCTATGGCTGTTCCTTTTCAGTCACCTTCACTCAGCAAATTCTTAATGGAGAGTCTAGTCCTGTTTAATGCCTGGGGATATAGAGATGTTCAAGTCAGACAATGCCCCTGATTTGCTAGACCTTTCTCACCTCAGCCTTAATTGAGAGCTGTTTCTGCAGGGAACCCACTTTGTCCTCTCCTGAGTTGCTAATGAAAGTATTCAAGTTTTCTTGACCTCTCTTCTTCAAAGATAGAATTTATCACATCTAGCATTTTGCTGCTATCCATGTGATTCAGACTTCTCTGCTGATTTGTAAGCTCCTTGAAAGTAGGAGTCTGGAATAGTTGGGGTACTTTTTGATGCTTTATTAAATATTTGGTGAAAGCTCATGTTATTTACTTAATACTGTCCTCAAATATTTCAAGTTATTTACTTAATACTGTCCTCAAATATTTCATTGCTAAGACCAAAATGAAATCTTTGGTTTCAAGAGCATGTCATTTCTTTCCCAGTCCCTTTCCCCACTTGATCCCTTTTTATTGTGTTCTGTTATCACAGAATATCCAATTTATTGCCACCATATTTTAGCTTTAAGTTTCAGCAAACAAAAAAACACCCACATGTACAGCAGCCCTGGGTAAATTGAAGTGGTCAAGTCACTTGCATGTTCATAAGTGCACATCTTAACCTGTTTTATTTATTTTTCTCCCTATGGCTCACAAATGTACTTTTTGTCAAGGATGAGATCCCTGAAATTGTAAGCAAAATACTGTATGCATGGACATATTTATGAGCTGGAACTGTCCCTTGGATCAGGGCCCCAACAAGGACCATTTTTGTGACTCCCAGCTCTCCCTCTCCCATGCCCCCAAGTGATCCCTTAGGTGCCAGGGGCTCCCATCCCTCTTTTGGTTGTCATGTCTGTTTTCTGGGCAGACCCCAGGCTGAACACTTCTTGCTTGCACTCTTCTCCAGCCCCCTCTCCCACTCCCTCTTTACTCACCAGTCTTGTCTTTTCTCTGATATTGTGTGGGATTCCAGCTGTTGCTTGATGAACCAGCCTTAAAACTAGGAATGGCACTGGATAGAATGACAGGTCTGTCTCACCCTAAGATTCTGTGGCTGAATGCCAAAGTGGGTGAAGCATCTTACTGTCTTTGCTTCCAGGTAACAATTCCAAGAGATGGTTTCAGAAGGGCAGCCTTTAGTTCCTCAGTGCAAGTGGCCGAACAATTTCAGATAGATATGTGTGGGGAGGAGGCACGGTAGATGCCTTCGTGGAGTGAGGTTCACATGTTGCCTTACTTAATACTCACCTGGGAGTGAGCTCATTTGTAAATCACTCCTAGAGGCTTCCTCACTTGCCCAACGTCGCCCTGCATGGGTTGTGGGGTGAGGTCTGAACCCAGATTTTCTGACTCCCAGGCTTCTCTATTCCAGGGCTCAGTACCACTCTCCTGGAAGTCTTCAAATCCTACCACCCCATTTTTTCCCCATGGACAGGGCCAGCCACACAGGCTGCAGGTGGGAATTATACTAAAGTTAAAATGGAAAATTATCAAGACTTCTCACTGTACTTTGAAAAGTTACTGTTTAGAGTACAAAAAAAAATCATAGCTTTACAAGTTTCTGAGGCAGGGAGAGGGAGGGAGAAAAGAGAGGGAAGAAAGAGGAGAGAGAGATATCAGCTGATAAGAAGCAGCAGCAACCAGACAATATTTGCAGTTGGATAATCGTAGTGGGTTTTTTTGTTTGTTTTTTTTTCGTTTTTTGAGACATGTGGCCATCAACCATGAATACAGATACTTTCAAAGTCTCGTTTTTCTTTCATGTGAAAGTTGCCGGCATGGAACAGATGCCTTTATTTGGAGAAACCAGTCTTTGGAAATAATTGGTTCTCTCTTCTCTTATTCTCTAGAGGTGCTCTTCCACAGATGAAATTAGATGAGGAAAAAATTTAATCACAAACCATTAGCTTGTGGTTCTTTATTTTTTTCCACTGCAAAATGGTTTAGGACCTGCACCTTACTTCCACGTATTTTGGGATTGTTGACTGAGCATACTTACTTTCATCACTAATAGTACAGCAATGACTTTCAGAAAAGAAAATGTTTTGATTGCACTAGGTCGTTTTTTGAGTAGTGACCTAGTGCTTTAATGCTTTAAATCATAACATTAAAATAGGTATTACCTCCTTTCTACTCTCGATTGGTAGGAACTGAGCACATTGAATAAAACAACACTTGCACTAGGGGCAGGATAGGCACTTTATAAGTATTATCTCTTCATATCATCCCGTTGAGTTAGGTATTATTATCCTACTGTAGAGATTTACATCTAAAGCTTAGAAAGGTTAAGTGACTTGTTCAAGGTCAAATAGCTAATAAGTGTAAGACCTGAGATTCCAGTCCAACTGCATGCAGTGAGCTAAGTGGTCAGTGTAGGTAAGGTACAGTCATTTTAGGAGATTTTATTTTATTGAAGATTCAATTATATCTGTAACAGAGGAGATATTTTACTATTCTTACTATTTTAAATTGCCTACTTTGTTAACTCCTTGATCATCCTGCATTGTCAGTTTGACTAAAAATAATTCATAGATTGGTCAGCTGCCTTCTGTTTAATTTTTATCTTTAAAATAATACTTGAAGGATTTTAAAATAATGCTTTATCACAATAAGAGGAAGAGGATTGAAGAAAAACTAGATAGTGATTCGGTTATCATTTATTCCTTTGTTCACTCAGCCAGTACTGAGTGAACACCTTCTGTGAGCCACGCACTGGGTATGAAGACTGTTGAATAAACGTGGCCCCTTCCCTCATGGCCGTTACAACAAAATGAATATATTGCATCAAGGTAAGGTCTGAAGACAGCAAGAGAATAAGATGGGATCTCTTTCCAGAACAGGAAATTCAATGGATAAACTCAGTTGGGAGATAAGTCTATGCATAAAAACTACTAGAGTGCATTTACACCTTAGAGGTTGTATGGACTTAATGCTGCCTGCAGTTCTTAATTGTGGTATCCTACTGCTTACTATGGGAGGAAGGGCTGGCTTCATAGCCCTGGATGCCCTGGGTGATTTCCATACGGGCCTGTGTATGTATAGTACTGGTGGGAATGGGCTCATATGAACAGTGTCTGGAAGGTAAAGGTTGCCCCGCCTGATATAGACCATAAATGCTATTATAATTTAAAGAAGAGAGAATGATCGTGGGCCCCAGGAGTGGTTAGGGAAAGGTTTGTGAAGGTCACAGGGATTGAATTGGGCCTTTATAGCATTTCATTAGATGGAGTTCATTTGTTTTATTCTTTTTAGGTGCCAACTACAGTTTTAAGTATGGAGGATAGAGTAATGAGCAAAACAGACAAGACCCCTGTTCTCATAGATCTTACAGTTTAGGGGGGCATGCAATAGAGACATTTGTAAGATTATTCCTCATAGTGTTACATGTAATGAAGACAATTAAAAAAACAATGTTGGAGAGAATGGTGGGGGATGCTGCCGGTGGTGGTGAGACTTTATTTTGGAGAGGAGGGAAGACTGTCTATGAGGTTACACTTCAGTGAAACCTGAGTGTTGAAAAGGAGCTGGCCATTAAGTCTGGAAGAGTTAATGGACAAAGCCATAAAGATGAGGTGATGCATTCTATGGGAGTTTATCCACTGAAGAGCTGTACCCTGTAAGGGCGTGGACGGAGCAGGGGCTGAAAGGTGTAGGTTAGTGCCAAATCATGGAGGGTCTTGAATGTCAGAATAAGGCCAGAATAAGGACTGTTTGTTTCTATGCATATATTAGGGGATAAGTAGTTAGAAGAGGGAAGGAGAATCAGGATGAGTATATGCCATAGAAGCTTAAGGAAACTTGTGCAGCTGGGGCCTTGAAGTTTAGGGACACCCCAAATCACATAGTGTCCCAGTCACTTCCTGTTGGAAGTTGAATGTAGTCCTAAAGTGAGGCCTACATGGTGGTGCTCTGTTGACTGTTTCAAATCAGGGGGATTCAGAATTGTCCTACAAATAAGGTTGTGGAGGTCTTGACAAAGGTAAGCTACAACCCAGTGTCAGGGACGGTGCTTATTAAGGTAATGTTTTCTAAGTAAGGTATGATGTAACAGATTCCTTTTGTGGTAATTCCCCTTGGAACCAAAAACTAATTGTATTTTTATTAAAGTAAAGGGACATTCTTTACATTACAAGATGTTTTTTGAAAGGAAAAAGTTAAAGGTTTGATTCAGTTCACATTGGTAGATAAAAGAGGTGTGTTAAAGCCTCATTTTTGGAATAACTATCTTATTTACGAAAGGAAAAATTGCCCCAAATGTTGATATAATTCTGTAGAGAAATGTGTTTGGGCAGTGAAGGGATTCCTGGCAGTGATTGAGAAACACAGTAATGGGGAACTGCACTTGATCGCTTTTGAGGTTGATTCTGATGTGTGTAGTCTTTACATCCTATTAAAACTTTGAAAGATAAACTGATACAAGAAGGATTTGCCAAGGCCAGCAACTCTTCCTTTTAAAACCTTGGCTCAGTGTACACATTGAAGGGATGGGGGAGTAAGATAAAAGCATTATAAATACGAGGTTAACTGAATTCAAATAGAAGGTTCTCTCAAGTTATTGCATTCCTTAGAAAATAAATACATTACGCATATGGTTAAGATTGATCAAAAAAGTATTCAGTATGCCAGTGATTACATTCCCATCTGTGATTAAGGTTTTCTGTCTGCATCTGGTTTTCACATTATATTTCTGTAACAAAAATCCTTTATATAGCAGAGTTCACTTTCTGTATTTTCTATTAGCTGCAGCTTGAACTACTGCACAGATCGCAGATTTACACATGTGGTTTTCATTACTTCATACCATTGAGAAAAAGTAATATTTGTTTGGGAATGTCTGTTTTCCACAATTTCCATGGTAATACAACATGTTGAGCCTTTTTAATAACACTCTTGTAGAACTACAAATTGTTTTAGGCATTCTCCTCTTGGTAGAGTTTAGCTTTTAAACTGGTCTCAGTATATGTTCCCCTCATAATGAGGTTTTACAAATTTGAGGGCTTAGGATTGGAACAAAACAATTATTAAAGATAGAGAAATTTTACTTTTGATTGCATGTGATACAGACTTCAGTGTGGAATAAGTATCACAAATAATCTGGATGTATATTTCATAGTGCTCATTACCGTTACTCATTTTATCATTATTTTATATCAGAAGACCATTTATTGTGTTGGAGGTATGAAGAACAAACATAATACTCCAAAGTCATTGTTTTGAAAAATCTAAACATTAACTCCTTTTTTTTTGGTGAGTTATCCTATTGATTGTGATATAATGTTTCATATATAAAAATAGTTGAGTGAGGAAAATCATCAGTGGGTAACTCGAGGTTTACCTTGTGTATTACTTGAATGTGTATTTGTATGCCATGTTAACATTTAAGAATTTATAAACATGTACATTTAAAATATTTTGTAATACTATCTTTCTGCCAACTTTTCTCCATTCACTTCAGGATACTCTGATTAAAGTAGACAGAAGTGAAGTCAAAAAGTGAAATAGTATATTCTATATTAGGAGATCATTTATAATTGAGAAATTTATCTTATAAAGGAAGTTTATCCACATGGTAATTTTATGTGCCTCAAGACTGAGATCGATTATGCCATTTTTGATAATAAACCGAGAGATTAGTCTTGTATTTAGCAGTCATGAGAAGGAAGAAAAAGATTTAGACTCTAGGGGATTTGTATGTACTTGGCCTCCTTCATTTGTTTAATGGAGATTATTAACTATGGCCCACACGGTAGACTCGACTCTATCAGTCTCTCTGATGCCTTTTGTGGATGGTTGTTGAGGCACTAAATATTATCAAAAATCATGATTGAATCTAAGAAAATTATCCATTTTCTTCTTTTTCCCAATAATATTTATCCTCTATTTACAAAATATTTTTTTTTCTCAGTGTAGAGACATTGGAAATACCAGAATTGTGTAGAAAATTACCCCTATTTCCATTTTCTGGAAAGAATAATATTTGACATCCAGATGTATTTACTTCTAGTCTCCCCTCCTTGGCCCTGTTTAAGTTTTTCTGTTAAGAATGAGAAACATTGATTGCATGATAGCAGAGTCGTAATATGGTGTATAAAGGGCATTGCTTTTCTTTTTTTAAAATAGAAACTGCTTGTTTATATACATCAGAGTATGTATATTCACCAGTTTTAATTTCTAGGGAGTAGTTTGGTCTCTTAAAAAAACAGTAGCAACATCCTTAGTAATATTTTTTGAGACTGCTTTTATAAATCTATCCCTTTGTATTTATTGAGTTATTACTTTGTGCATATGATTGTGCTAGATTTATGTTTCATAGGTTATAAGAACTAAATAGTGATACTTGTTCTATTCATAATAGTGGTGGTAGTAGTAATAGTAGGTGTTTGGGAATGAATGAATGAATTCTAAACCTGCCAAATCTAGCAGGAAAAATGAGAATATTTGGATTGCTTTAGAAGAAAAAAAGAAAGTAGTAGAAGTTTGTTTATTTGGTAAAATGCTTCACTAATAATTGTTGTTACTAATAATTTCAAACTGGTTGGTTGCATAAAGATTATTAGTTACCGTTAACAGTTGTTTCAGATTATTTTAGCTAATGATGGCAATGTGTGAATTTCAGAACAGTGAAAACAATATTGACACCACTTTGTTTTGAAACACTATTTAACTTGCACTTAAAATTCCAAAAAATAAAATAAATAACACAGTGTCTCAAAGCATTTTCTAAAGAAACCATATCTGATAGATTATTTAATTTTAAAAAAATAAAACAGGTAAAATCTAGCACATTGTTTTAAGGTATTGATGTATGTATATTTTAGACCCAACTTAAGGAAAGAGGAGTTGTATCCAGCTTTGAGTCAGATGACTGGAGAATTAAGAGCCCTATAGGGCATGTCACTGCAGGAACTCTGAAAATATTTTCTGTTTTGGATTTTTCTAAAATTTAGAAGGGCTTGTATCTGTTTTTTAAACAAAACAAAACTGGCCTAGTATTATCGTGTAAGTAGATGGGTGTGATACTTCAGACTGGTTGTGATATATGCGTTTTTTTTCCCTTTGTTGTTGTCAATAGAAAAGATTGATCTCTGGGCTGGTGAACATAATATCTGTCCCAGTCAGAAAAGGAGAGAGGAAATTAGCAGAGCGATTGGTGGAGAATGATATCTGTCAAAAGAAACACTTGGAGAGCACTGAGTTTAGTAATAGGTGACTGCCGGAAAAAAGGGAACTTTGAATATTGTCAAGGTAAGGAACAGACAAATATTTTGACTTTGCAATTTACTTACATGCCAAAAATCAATCTATTATTTTTTTCCTAATAAATTATACTTGTGAGGATTTTTCTTTTCTTTTCCTTACTTCTTCTTCTAGTGCCTGTTGATAACGAATTTGTATTATATATTTAAAAAATTTGTCTTTGAAATCTTTGGATGTGGGATTGGGTGGTGATCAGTCAGCCTGGCTGTGGGAGCCCTTGTTTGATAGCTTTGGGTCTGAAGATAGCAAATGATCAAGTACCAATTTTTTTTTTAACCCCTTTTCTTGTTGCTGTGCTTCTTGCCATGTTTCATAACACATCTGTTATAAGCTGAGCAATACTTGGAGTTAAAGAGTAAAAGCTATGTCATGATTTCTGTGTTTACTGCAACTAGAGATGGTATTTTCTGAAGCAGTTTGTTGACTAAAGAGGGAAAAAAGTGCTTTTCCATTTATTATTTCTTCTGTTTGATTTGGATATTTTTTTAAACTTGTAGGTGAATGTCATTTCCTAAGCAGAATTCATGTCCATAGGCACGTTTAAAAATAAAAAGGTCTAACTTTAGGAAAACAGCAAAATGTACACTGTTTCCCATTTGGCAAGTGACTTCTTAAAGTCTGCAACATTTAAAGATTAAGGAGAGCCCTGCGTTATGGGTTCCAGAGAGTTGATGCCTCCTGCAGCCAGCTCTGTTTCAGTTTTAGTGGACTTGTGCAGAAGCACAGATGAATAACGATAAATTGTGCTAAGAAAGAATTCAGAGTTAACACAGACGTTGTGTGATACAGGTTGGCACTCTTAGTGATTATGTGGGGATTTTTGAAGTTCTGTGACTGCCTGCCTGACTACATGGAAAAGGTGGTAGCAAAATACTTACCCTTCATGACCATTGTTCTGGAAACATAGCTGCTGGTGTCCCCACCCCTCCACACACATAACTTCTACTCTTGCAGTTCCTACAAAGGCTTACTGGCTTTTTCTTAAAGTTCCCAAGAAGGTGTTGGCAAATGAGGGTGTTTTGTTTTTGTTTTTGAAAGACCAGAGAAAATGAAACGATTCCCTGTATAATTATAGGCTCCTTTGAGATAGCCTAAGTCATGATTTGGTTTCTGTCTGTATTTCTCTTCCTTTCATTCCTTCATCTTCATATTATGATGTCCTTCTACTGTAATTAGTGAGAGACATAAATTTGAAAGAGAAGACGAGGAGTTCAAAAATTTATTAAGTAATTGAGACATCTCTCACCTCTGCTTCTGTCCTTGTACCTGTGTACTATTGTTACTAAAAATAAATTTTTTGAGAACTCATATCTTGGTTGATTAGATTTCTCAAGTCCAGCATAGAAAGAAAGTTGTTAATATCTTAAAGGAAACAAACATAGTAATAACAACAACAACCCTTGCTTTAGAATTGCTTTCTCCTCATCTTCCATCAGAAGAAAGCACTTTGTTTCAAAGAGGGTATAATTCTCTGCTTTCTGCCTTATGTATCTCTTTGGGGGGGGGAGTGACAGTCTGATAAAAATATATAAGGTGCAGATTGCAAATTGAAAAGAATATTGGATTTTAAAACTTGAGCATATATTGCAGATACATTGTGTCATCGTCTTTACCCACCCCTATCCCATTACAACAGTATTCTCTCCTGGTCATGTGGCATATCTCTGTGGGCTGCTGACACAGAGGACCATTGCAGCATGGGAGATCCATATTGAGAGCAAAAATGCATGACAAAGACACATTTTAAAACAAGTTTAATGCACGTTATTTGTTATAATATGCAAATACCGATCCTCAGTATCATGTATCAAAAACACCATGTTGAGTTTCTTCTCTCTCTTGCTTTCTTATGTGTGTGGGTATACATAATTAAAAAATGATGTATGTGTGCACACATGTATATATACACATATATATGTACATGTATGTATATAATTGTGTGTGTTGGCCTATTTTATAACTGTTGAGTTTTCTTTATGATTCATGTGGCATTGAAACATTTACTCCTAGTTTTTTCTTTTTTGTGATAGTAGTGGGTGTATATAAATATGGGGTTTAGACTCAGGTTGAGCCAAAAAGTAGTGAAAAACAGAAATCACATACTCTAAATTTACAAGCATGGAGTCCATTGGATTCTTGGGGATATAATTTGGAAGCAGAAAAAGCAAAGAACTGTATGAAATTGAACAGTCGTGGCAGTAAGAGACAGTGACCTGAGGTGGTGCCAGAGAGTCTGGTCCCTGTGATGAGTCTGAAGCAAGGCAGGGGTCACCAGGAGACAAGCCTGTCTCTTTTGGGTAGCCAGGGGAGAAATGATGCCTTAGGGACAGTCACCAGCTTAGCTGGAAGCTGATAAAGGCAAAACGCTGCTATGTTTCCTCCCAGTATTTTAAAGCATATCCAAAATATGCACAATGTTCACTTTTCTAGAATTCTGTTATGTGTGTCTTTGTGAGGAGTGGGTGGATTTGGGACAGTTAGGAGTTGTATCCAGCTTGAGGAGCTTGCTCTTAAAAGCCATTAAGGAAAATACTAAGAAGGGCCCAATATTTGTCATATAAAAAAATTAATTGGCCATCTGAAAGATGCAAGGACATTAGCAGGGAAGCAGTTATGACAGAGGAAACTTGTTGCAAAGTGGTATGTATTTATGTTCGAATCATGGGATGGGATATTTATGTGGTACCAATTTTTAGATATAGTATTATTAGATATTTAAAAATAAAATCATTTAATTTAGATGATGCTGTGCACCTTCAAATATTGGTATCTTTATTAGGAAAAGAAGAAAGTTATTTTCTTAAACAAAACTGCTGGGGTTTGAGAGCGTTTGCCTATATTTTTAGTTTTTCTTGGTCATGTTTGAGGGGTCTGATAGTATTAATGGGCTTTACCCCACACGGAGCTTTGAGCTTATTGTAGCACTGCACACTGATCCCAGGTCAGTGTGATGCGTGAAATCAATTTATTTGAATCTCTTTGCCTCTATAGGAATTTGGCAGCATGCCAGTTGTTTTCATTTAATGTTCTTTGTGTTGAACACAGACAAGCAGGCATGCTTTTGTATTCATCTTTCTTTTGGTCTCTGTCTCTTTCAGCCAATATTTTACTCTATGGATTTTGAGATGAAGGACGAATATATTATTTATATGATTCTAATCATTACTTAATGTGTGTGTGTGCTACTTTCTTATCTTTTAAGGGATTTTTTAAAATATTCCTGAGTTTTAATGGTGACTTTCTTTGTAGAGAAGAAATATTTTAGTTTTCAAAAAACAACATTTTTGATGAAACATAATAAACCAGATCATAGGTGGTATTTACTTACCATGATGCTCATTATCAAAACTGAAAATAACAATACTAATTACACTATACAACAGATGTTTAATTTGTGAACTGGATTATCAAAATCACTTCTTGGGGAGCTTTTTGAATGTAAAGATTCATACTTTAATCAAGCACACGCTAAAGAAAAAAGTATTATTATCTGGGTATTATTATCTTTGAATAATCTATGTTGATTAATATGCCAGTGTTTTTATGTGATTTTTTTTTACAGAATTCCTGCCATTAGGGCAATTTTTTGCTCTTCAAAATTTGGAGGGTCATGACAGGGAACAGCACAGAGGTTTTTAGGACAAATAGACTCAGACCTTTCTGTGGATGTTTTTGTAGGGAGGATTTGTTTCTGGGTCAGCTTTAGGAAAAGGTGGAGAAGGAAACGAGAGAGAGTGAGAGGAGAATGCTCTGTTGATGCTCCGGGCAGTTCTTGCGGAAGTTGATATGCAGAACCAGGGAGCCGCGGCTTCGGGGTCAGGCTCTTACCCAGCAGCCCTGCTTCCTTGTTTAATTACCTGAAGAGCAAAACAGTCAGCCTGAGAGTGTGTGAAAGCCCAGTATCTCTGAAGCCTCCTGGCGCT
The DNA here is from genome assembly GCF_964165515.1 of Mesoplodon bidens. Lineage (NCBI taxonomy): Eukaryota > Metazoa > Chordata > Mammalia > Artiodactyla > Ziphiidae > Mesoplodon > Mesoplodon bidens. Next base: position 35,541,169 of record NC_138173.1, on the reverse strand, counting down.
CTGACATCCTGCAAGGCCAGCCCTGTCTGTCCGCCAGCGTCAAGCTGGCTCCCGCCCTGGGTTCCTTTCTTTCTGGAGGCATTGTGTGGAAGAGGGTTTGGTCAGGAATTTGAGGTTCCTGCCAGTGCTGTGTCCCTGCTCTTTCTTTCTGGACTACGGTGACAGACATGCTTGATTTTTTTTTTTTTTTCTTAATGGGTTTAAAAATCTGTCTTTTTCATTTTACACCCTGGCCTTGCTATGAAACAATATCTCTATCAACAGCAACAGACATTAACCAGTGCAGGACTGGCCTCAGTTAATGGGTTCTCTTTTACCTAATTCCTGTTATTTAGTTTCCTTCATGTGTTGCCTTTTTAGGTCAGATTCACTGGTAGGTTGGTGTGGAACTAGCAATTAAGGTTGTTTTTTTGTGAGGCAGTTTTGGAATCTTAATCTGTCCATGAAAACAGAATAGTCCAGTTTTAAACAAAGGTGATAGAACCTTTAAGGTTGGGTTTTTTCCTTTCCCTGGAATTTAAATATGGATGTGGACATTTGCTGTGGGAAGGGCCATACCCTTTGAAGAAGTTGAGGGTGGTGGGAAACATTATTTGGAATGTGTGGCCAATTTGACAGTAGTGTAGGGTACTCTGAGGAATGCTTGGAGATGGAGCCATTTGGGAGATCCCCAGAGTATAACAATATGTTATGTTTCCAAGAGGAAATCCAGCAGGTTCTTTATGCACAGGGTGGGCTGGTGAAATGTCTGCACTGTGGGTGGGGGAGCAAAGGTGGTGGTGGTGGGGTTTCCTGCAGAGGGAGGGGGAAGTGTGACTACATGTGCAGTGACTTGGTTTTTCCAGCTACTTCATTAGGATTCTGTCATGCAGACTTCAGGGCATTTACCCTTTATATGCACATATGTGCATCCCATTAATGTTAATAGGAGTCGCCGGCAAGTAAAGAGAGCAGCAGTGTGTACCTGTGTTCTGTATGAGCACAGCTCCAGGGGATTGATTCCATTCTTTGCAAAGAATCAAGGAATTGGACTCTGCAGGGAGGAGTTTGGTAGGAATTATTCTAAAAACTTATTTTTCATATTATATTTATGGAAGCGATGTCAATATTTTATGTGTTTGTATACCACTCCAGTGAAAAGTATATAATCATTTAAATAATTGGATTAGCCTCGTTCATCTTGTGATGGAGCTGGCATCACCATGATCTATTTATACACTAGCATAAGTAGTAGTATGTGGATCCTTAGGCACGTGCATGTTTATTTATGTATCAGCCTGCTGCATTTCTTTGAGTATTATTTCTCTTTCAACATCAGTATAAATATGAGAAAAGAAAACAGGTAAGCCACAGTCAACATTCCTAACTGGTGTCCTCTTCCACTGACAGACTCCAGGTACCCCCCTTTCAAGCTCCAGGTTTTTGGAAGTTCTATCCAACTGGAGCTTTTTTAAATGCAAGTAACATTACTGCTAGTTGTAGCATTAAGCCTTAGCAGCAGAGAGTGTATAACGTGAGAAAAACTTGGAGGACTTTGAAAAGTGAATGGGGAGAGTTGTGGCTTGCAGGTGGTATTACTGGGCTGTACCCCACACGGAGTAAGGAACAAACTATGAACAAGAAAATGGGGTTGTTGCCTTGCACTGAGTGTGCTCAGTAAGTGGAGTGAAATGTCAAGAAAAAAGCAGATCTGTGGGACAGGAGAAAGGGAGGAAGTGAATTACTCTAGAAAAGAGAAGGGAAGAAGCCAAAATCTATGAGTAACTGTGGACCTGTGTCAGTTTACCAACAGGAATCAAAACAGGACATTTTGATATAACAGATAAAAAAGTCACAGTATTCCAAAATTTTAGTAAGATTCTGGTATCTACAATTAAGAATAACTTTAATGAGAAGTGAGAGTGAGAATTGAAATTTCCATACAGAGTAAGAATTAGGTTGAGATTTTTAGGTTTTAACCACTGTTCAGTGTATTTCAGAATACACAGCATTGCATTCTAGTCTGCCTGGTCTTGTGCGGGGGGTGAGGGGAGGAGGAGAGGGGTACATGACGAAACCCAGGAGGGTCGGAGTGAAACGTTGATTTAAAAATTTGCATTGTTATAAAAGCAGATATACTGTGCTGGGTATTATTTGAACAAATAAAGCAGTTTTGGAATGAAAACTTATAATGGAATCCATAATACCTAGGTTTGAATTTGTTTATAAATGTGGCAAATTAGTATGTGTGGATGGATTTTGCTAATTTGCAATGTGGAGAGATAGAAGTGGAGAGTTTGTTAGAGATAAAAGTCCTGTGAAAAAAGAATATGATGAAAAAAATCTGGGATTTTTTTGTTTGTTTGTTTGTTTTATTGCTGTGTGTTTGCTCCACCTGGTGGATTTTGTTGAAAGTGTTTTAATCCATGTTAATGAAAAGACTACCCTGCACACAATTTACAGTAAGATAAATCTTTTGTTTTATTTTTGTTGCTGTGAAAAATAGTTTAATTCCTATCAAGGTCAAAACATTTATGTATTTTGTCCAGTATTTTCATTGCATTGAAAGTAATATTTATTGTTTCTTCTGGCTCAAAAATGTAATACATGCTCAATTTAGAAGATTTGGAAAATAGAGAAAAATTAAAAGAGGAAAATAAACATGATTTATAATTTCATCACCCAGAATCATTGCATTATTTTCAAGAATAGATGTTATCAGAAGAGGACCACTTTTGCATTTACATTTATTTAAAGATATGTGGAAAGTTAAATACTATGCCAAAGTGTGATTGATGATGATCATTATAATTATTTTTGGACAAATGCTGCCTTTAAAATTCCCAGTCTCTAAAAAAAAAATGTGTTTTGCAGGAACTGCATTTGTTAAGCTACATGTCTACAGAAGGCAAAGGTAGTAGAGATTAAAGGTACCTCATGCATTCATAGGGCTGTTCATACGGGTGACGAGATCTGTTGTTCGCTGGACTTACACAGATTGCTTTCTTTAGAAATCTTAAGGAGTCAGTTGTGCTTTGATCATCTTATTGTTTTCCTTAGGTTATTCTTTTTTTCTCCTTTAGACTCTAAAAGCTCTGTAACAGAAGGTGAAGTTTTGAAAACAGTGTCTCCATATGCAAGGGATTTGGAGACCTTTTTATTGTCTTTAAAATTGTCATTCACAGTCCTCATTAGCATTTATTGTTGCAAGCATACAGGCAGAAAATGTGAAATTGGTATGTCATGAATAGCCCCACAGAGCTCTCGAGCCCTCCGAGTTTGCCTGCATGTGGTGTGGGCTGGGCTTTGAGGGAAAGCTGTCCAGATGGCTGCCTGCACAGGGCAGAGCTGCAGGTTTTTGTCTCTGGTGCTGGGAGGAGGGTAAGTTCATTGGAGCATACGCCATCACCCTTGCTTTTTAACAAAACTAACTTGCCGTTAGTTAGGATGGGGAGGTGGTGACATTGAAACAAAGGTTTTCCATGGAGTGTTACAGTCCTTGTCAAATGGGTAAGAGATGAGTATAGAGTGTCTTCTATATTATCTGAGTGATTTTTGTAGTTATAAAACATAGGAGGAAACTAAATGGCAACTTATTTGCAGATTTTACATGCAAGTGTATACTTTTTAAGATTGATTGTTTTTATGGGAATATGCTTTTGTATGAAGAGAGAGTTGATATAGCTAGTATACGGCCTTGTGGATTACTAAGGAAGTGTTTTACTTTAAAATTTAAAAAAATAATTTAACCCTTTGCTGGTGCCTATGGATTAATCTACATTTAATGATATTAGTAGGTTTGAAGTTTGCATTTAAATAATACAACATTCAGACAATGCAAGTGTTAAATCTGTTTTAACATTTCAGAGTTTTTTTTGAATATTAGGTATTGAAAATCAAAAGTCGTTGGTGGAAAAGAACTGCAATATATTGTGATATTTTAAAGGTCTTGGCACTGTTAGAAACAATTCATAATAATTACAAATACAGATTTTGTTTTTGCACATGATAGTTCATCTTAAACAGATTTCATTTTGTAGAAATACACATACATGCTCCCTACATACTTAAATGTACTAATACACATCTTTTCATGCATATGTAGAGAACATTGTACTTCAACCAGAGTTAAGACTCAAATACAGAGCCTAAAAAATTGTTGGAATGATATAACTAACATTTTATTCTGAAGGTGGAAAAAAAATATCAAAGAGACTTTTGGGCTTATCAGCTTAGGTGATCATTATTATTTAAAAGTTTGTTAGGATTGGCATCTTCAAATTACAGTTTAGAGCACATTATTAACTCACTTTAACTGATTGGAGAAACAAAAATCAAAGGGACCTGAGTCCTTTGGTTTGACATGTCACAGGTGAAGGGAAGGGGTCATGACTTCTAGTTCTTGACCTGCCACTTGCCCTGGTAGATTTGGATTTCTCGACAGACCATATAGCATGTTCTCCATGGGACACTGTTTTGTATGGTGCTTTGTCATCTAGTTGCAAATGATCCAAGCAGCGAAGCTTTTCTGCTGCTGTGATGTCTGGTATAATCACCTATTAAGATAAGCTTCCTCTATCCAGCATGTTTTCTTTGACTTGATTCCATCTTATTGCTAGCACTTAGGCTCTCTTGGATAGCCCTAAATAACCCTTTGACCCCGTGATGTTTATACACCCTTCAAATTCTTAAGATGGCAATCATGTCTCCTGTTCTTTTGTCATTTAAGCAAAGCTCTTGTGAGCTCTTCTGGGGGCTGGCTGAAAGTTATGGAGACAAAAATGCCTGCTAGTCATTTCCCCCAAAGGAAATATTTGAGGGAAATAGCATGAATGTGTCCAGTTGTTTACAACAGACTTTTATATAAAGGAGGTTAAAATGACAGATATTCTCTTACCTTTATAAAATACTTTAATGAACTTTTTAACTTAATTTTTTTCTATCCCACTCATTTCTTTCTGGTTGGCTGCATCTTATGTTGTAGCCTAACTAAAACATAAACCGTTTGTTTTTCTTGCAGACAAAGTATAATTGGATTTATCTTTGTCAGAAGACAATCTATTATGCTTTTATTTAATACAGTTTCAGATGTCTTTCAGTGGCAGAAACAAATTAATGTACATTTTTATTAGGTGTTGTATCTATTTAATTGACTGTCAAAGTGATGAGAAGTTAGGAAATCATCCAAAAGAGAGGTCCATCTCCCGTAGCCCAACAGCTCACACATTAGGTAGGTTTGCCCTGTCAGTGGGATGCCTTTAGAAAACACTAATAGCTTCCAGCTGGGTGGAAAATCAAAACCTTTGGGGTCTGACAAAACTAGCAGATTTGAATTTGAAAGCAGAGCTAATGCCTCCATTTTATTTTTTACCACTCGCCCATAAAACATTATTTTCCAATATGTCAGCCTCATTTGGTGGCCAGTGGTCTGAAATTGAAAGTGGAACAAGCAAGCGGAGAAATCTGGACATTAGTGAGTCCGCCCTTTCAAGCTGGTGTGCCACTTTGTGGACAGGTCTCCCCTAAGAGCAGGGGGGTCTTAATGACCATTCATCAATGCTCGTTGGCTGATCATTGAGTGCCTTCTCATTCAGTTTATCAAGTCTTGCACATAAAAAGTCAGAATAAGCCTTATTCAGCTTTGTTAAAGGCAACTAGGAGTAAAATGCTCCATTTGAACCCATTTTGCCCTGTTTTTTCACTTTGTTAATGCAGCCCTGCTTAAATGAGTGCCTTTATTGGGTCGGTTAGAATATCTGAAACTATTAATTCTCTTGTATTGAATAGCTGGTGGCAGGCCAGAGCAGATGGGGTAGGAAGGTATTTGGTTGGGTGTATTGCTTTCAATTAGGATCAATGAGGTTTCAGCTTCTTTGAATTAACTCACTTAATACCTACTGTGTGAAGTCACAGTGTATCACAACAGCCTGCTAGGAGCAAGTGGAAAGTTGAGAAGATCTGTGGAAAAGCTTTAACTCAAACTCTTCCTTCACCAGTGCAGAGAGATTTCATTAACTGAAATTTCAGTAGACTGCTAGTCCCTATTGGTAAGTCAGGTTTGAACAAAGGAAAAATCTGTACTGTAGGGATGGTCTGTTTTGGAAACAAGTGGAAAATACCTTAGAGTAATACAATACCATAATGTCCTTCTAGTGAAAGAGCTAAATATACTGTCAGAAATTTATGTATTATTTTGGGAGCTGGGCATTCAGTTGTTGACTAAATATACTGATTTGGAAAGTGATGTTTTAGATGACTCTTTAAAAAAAATTGCCTTAAAAATGCTCTGTGTTCTTAATTAAAAGACATCCATTAACTGACATGGCTCTTCTAAGGAAGACACTTAATTGGTCAGCAATGTATTCTTTGTTATTGTTTTGAATATATTTTAATTTTTAAAAATATGTTTCCTAATGGTAATGCAGGTCGGTGTTTTATGCCAGGGAAAACTTCCACAATACATATTCTTTTTTCCCACTCACTTACATAAATGTATTCATCATGTTATTGATTGTCTATTTTTATTATACAAGTTGAATGTTAGAGATCTTGGCTCCTTATACTCTTTTTTTTTTTTTTTTTTTAAATTAAAGGGAAAGTTACCTCTGTCTAAGTAACTGTATAGAACTATAGAACTATGCATCCAGGCTTTCCTCTTCAGGGAGAACTGCCAAATGGGGTTGCTGCTTTGCTTGCCTCCATGGCTTACAGGATAAGAGGAGGAAACTGGTTCCCCGAGAAAAATGCTGAACTAGTCTCAGGTGCACACACACTCAGGCCCTTTCTGCAATCAGATTTCTAGGTGAGAATCTCCAGGGGTCCAGGTTTTGTTGATGTGGATCAATTTAAAGTGGCAATTACTGTAGTCAGATAACAGCTTAAAAAGCTTTTTTACACATAGAAAAGATACATAATCACACAGCATATGGAACTTCAGTTTTCTGAGCTGTGGTTTAGGGACTTGCAGTGTACCGATATTAAGACCCAGTTTTAAAACCGGGTATCATCCAGTTTTCTTAAAGTGTATTGCATTTTTGTCCTATGATTTTCTATTTTAGAAGTGATTCACCGTGCATATTGATGAAAGTTGGCTTTCCCACTGTGAAAATGTTCTCTTTCTAACATAGGTATAGTATTAAAAAGAAAATCAGTGGCGTGTAGCATTGAGTGGCTTAAAAAAAAAAAAACTCTCTTTAAAAATGAAAATCTGCAGATTTAGGATGCTGGATTCCATAAAGGCCCTTATAGCAGGGCTTAATTGATTATCCACCCATGCCTGCTATAAAGCTTTCTGTCATAAGAATGTTTGAACTCGGTGCATAACTGTTCTGAAATCCATTACACAGAACCTCATTACAAGTGACATCTAACTAAGATGAACAAAAAGATTGGCCTCATAAATAGGGTGCAGTACACTATTAGTGACAGAGCAGAGTAATCATTATGAATTATAGTCATTTTACAAGTTGTGTCTGACAGTGATGGATTTTTGAGGGGTTCACTAGATGAAGCAGCATTTCTTGGGCGCAGTATTTGAGGACTGTACAAGTTCTTATTGATTGACACTGTTTACCAAAGGTGATCTGTTCTTAGTTTGTGCAGGGTATGTGTGTACCTGGGCACGCTTTGAAACAGGTTGTGTGCACTCTCGGGATAAGGTGTAGGAAGGGTGAGGAGTTAGAAGTCAAGAGCCACTGCCTCTATTTTCAGATGGGTTTTTATGGTTTCTTTGAGGCAGCAAGTAGAGGGAAAATCAATCTGATAAGGGCTAAAAGCATATCGAAAGTGTAGAATAAGCACAGGATGAGTTGGAAGACTGTGAAGGCAGAGCAAGAGTTAAGGGGGATGCTCCCAGCTGTCATATTCATTGAGCTTGTGGGCTGGTCAGAGGCTCCTAAGTGGAATTGTTTCTGTGTTGATACTGGATTGAACATACACTGGAAAGGTAAAGCCTGAGGGGTCTGTCTCATCATGTGTCGTGTTGTTAAACTCACAGAGACCTAGGAAAGATTTGCAGGTGTTAAACTGAGGAAGAGTTTTAGAAGTGAACAGTATTTTCCTTCTGCCTGGCATTTTTGTGTGTGTAGAAAAGTCATGCAAGGCAGGCAGGCATATGTTTCTCCTATGAGGCAAGGATGTTTTACAAAGGACTAAAGAGGGACTGCTGAGAGGAAAATAGCCAGCTTTAGATAAAGCACTATAACAAAGGCTCTAGTTTTATATATCATGGTGTCCATTAAAGCTTAATAGAGAAGAGTCCATTGAACCTGGCTGGGTATGTGTTCTTCATGGGAAGGATAAACATTTAAGAGCGTGCAAAAAAGTCAGAAATCAGGAGGACATGATGGTTCAGCTTTTGAAAAGGCTTTACAGTGAAGATTTTGTTTTCATCTCCCATGGATCTCTATGCAAGGTAGAGGAGAGTAAGCTAAGAATGTTTGGAGCATATCAACGCGGGGATCCCAGGGGGTTAAAAGCACGCTAGTAAAATAAAAGTGGTCTGCTTCTGCTTCTCAAAAGTGTTCTATTTTACACATACTACTGAGAAGCTGACAAAGGAAATGATTCTGATACTTTGTTCAGTCTGATAAACTGGCACAGTATACACAGTCTTAGAACATTTTGTATACTGTTTTTGACTTCCAGTTCAATAAACAAGCTTTGAGGTCTGTGCCTGTGTTTTTTTTTTTTTTTTTTTAATAAAGTTCCCAATTATGGGGGGTTAACATGCGAAGGTGGAAAGGACAGCTTTTGTTGTGAGCAGTGGTAGGGGGCCAGGTCTACTTTCTGTTCTTTTGGCAAAATAAGGGTTAACTTGTAACGGGCTGGGGGTGGTGGTGAATGAATTATTCAGCATTTAGCTTATCATTCTGCATTTTACTTTTCCGTTCTTTGGTGCTCTGGAACTTGCTGAGAGAGGTAGAGTGGGTAAGGGGAGGCAGGGGTTGTGATACTTTGCATACACATCCCTGTCATTGTTCTGCCTGAAGAGACAGGGCTGGGTTCAAGGCCACATGTGCTCCTGTCATCATCCACATTTCTGCTCCAAGTGCAATCCGGAGTGTCAGCTCTCCATCTGTCTCTGCCTGGCAGGCGCACGCGCCCAGCACCCTGCCTTGGGCTATGCCGCCCCAGCCCCTTCTGACGGCCCTCGTCTCTCTGCCGGTGCCCATTCCAGAGCAGGAGGCATGAGCCCTGAGCACGCTTGCTCTTAGGAGAGAGCCACTTTCTGTGTGTTCGCTGGATTCAGGGATGCCTGGTGAGTTAGCCCTGCTCCGCTTTCTCTCTGTGGTTTTGAAATGAAGAAAGCTTACTTTTTATTATGCTTGGAAAAATACCTTCTGCCCCACGGTGAGCTGTATTTTACGTGGGCAGGCAGAGGCTGGGGGTGACAGAGGTGAGCTGTGGAGAGCGGCATAAAAAGAGCCCTCAAAAATCTCAGTACAGGGGTACAGGGTGTGGAATCCTTGCTTTTAGAATGTGGGAGGTGTGTTTTAAAGGCTGAGGGAAAGTATAGCCACATATATGTTTGCCAGAGCAATTTTACTTGAGGGATTTAGCTAAAGTAAGAAGTATTGTTTCTGTTCTGGATTTTGTGACTGTCATCTGTACCTTGTATCCTGGGCATTTCATCTGTGGAGAGAGTTTACAGATTATGGTGGAATACTGGGATGAGGTCCCTTTAAAAAGCTGTTCATGTCAGAGAAAGTGAAGGAAGCTTTAGGGACTACAAATTATTTCAGTCTCATCCTAAATCACAGTCCTTAGATGTCATCAGGCAAATAATCGAAATCGGTTAATTAAAAATAAAAAGTCTGCTGAATTACTGAAGCTGTTGTGGTCCTGGAAATTTAGTGTATGTCTGTTTCCTCTGAAAAATATTATCTTTGGAGCCTAGAGTGTTTCTGTGATTGTTGCCAGTGAAGGCTCTGCTTATGGAGAGAGAAGCTTGGTAGAAGCCTGGTGGGGAGAGGGTGTTTCTGCTCTTCTCAAGAACTATATGGGTTGCCCTTTACCTACTTTGAGTAGCCTATCTCAGATTAAAAAAAGGGCAGTTAGAGATCCTCCAGCTGGCTGGTATGTGCGGATTTTTTGGGTAGGACAGGCAGAAGAGGCTGTACTTGGTCACAGAGTTTGTACACCTCACAGATGGTGTTTTGAAACATTATCTGCCGGTTTTCTGCAACCACAGTTGTGTGTAGGTATCGCCAGTTGTTTGAAGAATGTTTTTCCCTTTAGGATGTGTCTTGTAGTCCTCATCATTATTGATATATGTGCAGAAAGGATGCATTTGTGACGGAACTGCACCTTTTTTATTAGTTCAGTAGACAAGGGATGTGTGTAGCTGAAATATGGGGAAAATCAATTTACAAAAAGACAATGACTGAGGTCTTTGAAAGGTCATTTTAACTCTTTAAGCGATCATCTTGATTTATATGCACCATGCAGCTAAGGATGTAATGTGCGTTGGGTATGTGATGTGGAATCTGTGTGAAAAAGTGCTTGTGTTTTTTATTTAGCCAGAGTATTGTAGTATCGTTTCATCTGATTTTTATGTCCTCAGTCAAATCTAATTTGTTTTTATGCTCTTAATTAATATGTGTTAAATGATCTGATTTATTAGTGTTTTGTAGAGTCTATATTTTGTTTTGGTAAAACAAAACCCTATAATAACCCAAAGCAATTTGTGAATGATAATAAGTGAAAGAGATTAGTTAGGACCCTTGCTATCCCATGCTGGTTACATGATTTTAAAATATTCTTCAAAGCATCCTTATTTAAAATGCATTGAACTATATTTAAGGTTTTAGAATCATTGATAAGTGTGTTTTAGCATTGTCGTTAATATATGGCTGGTTCTAAAGCAGTGACCTGAAGTGTGGGCAATGTTTCTCACTGTCTCTTGCTCATCAACTGTGTTAGAAAACCTTGTACTTTGATGCAGAGGACATATTAACAGCTGTGACTATGAGCTTGTGTCAGAATGGCGATACTTGAGCGGTTCTGACACTTGGCTATTTTTGATACCCATCTGCACTTTTAAACCACTACTGTCGGATGGACTACCTCTTAATATATTTTCAGCATATTTTAGTCCATATATATATATACTTATATTAATGGACAGTTTTTACCATCTGGGACAGATTTTATATTTTTAAGTAAGACATTATGTGTCGAAGACTAAAAGGATGTGTTTCCGGTAATCTGATATTGCACTGTTTCTTTCTTAAATTTGACTAAGTATTTATATATCAACAATTATTATTATTATTATTTTATTATTATGATCTTTTTTCCATAAGTCAGGTATCAGAATTGGATCCTGGTTGTTCCAAACTTGATGTAACAATTCTCAGATCTAGGACCTTTTTCATAAAAATGGGGGATCCCTGGAAACAGATGTGCACAAACTTATTCAAAGACATACTAATCTGTGGGGATGGGTAGGTAAGGTCTTAGTTTCAGGGTTTCTATAACTATGTCAGTTAATAAAAAAAAAAAAGCACTTTAGCTGTTGATAGCATACTATTTCAAAAGGAACCATGAAAAGTCAAAGGAGGCCATGCATGCTTTAAAGAAACAGATTAAACTGTTTTGATGATTTAACGCAATATAAGGAAATATCATTTCATTGCCTGTCACTTCGGAACTTCTAGATCCTTGTGTTTAAGGAAAGAAAAATGTTTTCTTATGAGAAGGCTAGGAGACGTTTGGCATTATAGTATTTCAGGAGGAGATGGCTCTAAGCTTTCTGATACATTTATATTTTTATCAATCTTTGTATAATATTATTAAAGAACATATGTTGACCTACAAAATGCTTTCAGGACTGTTTCCTTAAAAGGACAATAAGTGAGCACAGTCTGCATAGCCCAGAAATAGTGCTGTTCTTTCAGAAGATGACTAGTATTAGGTCAGACCACCCTTTCTCAATGGTCCTGCTCTCCAGATGTGACTGGAACTTTTTTTTAAGTTCAAGTTTCCAAAAAAAAAAAAAAAAAGATTTGTTTTCAAAATCTGGTTTTACTTAAGACATCTCCATCCTGGAGTGCATTTCATAAATTGCCCACATATTTTTCTTAGCAGAGAACTTAACTGGCTGTAATTTTTAACACATGGCCACATCATGTGATATTTTCAAAACACTTACACATAGCTTTAAGAAGGTCCCTGCAGAAATGATCCATCCTCTCACAGCCAGCCTTTTTTTTTTTTTTTAACAGCATATCTGCATTTTCCATTTAGTAGAGCTATATATTATTAGCTTACATTTTTGGGTAGTAAAACAGTGCATTGCTGATTGTAAAACATGGACTTTATTATCTGCTGAAAATTGATTTGGCATTTATAGCCACTGTGTACTAGACTGTTTTTCTGTTTTTAACATCAATGCTTGCAAGTGATGATTTGTGTAAAATCAGAAATGAAATTGCCATGGACAGACAACTGTTAGTATCCCTAGTAACTGAACATTTGGATAATGCACCTGGTTATTATTTTTTTTATAGATGCATCTAAGTGCTATTATACAAGAACATGAAACACAACAGTCCATTCACTGTCACTCTATTTTTACCTTGCAAGTTGATTTGCCATTGTGTTAGGCTAACTCTTTGCTGTATCAAACAAGCCTCCTGCCAGCTATTAAAGACAACTATACTAGCAGCAAATACCCAATTATAAATGTAGACTGTGCAGACATTACTTTTTTGTAACAGACATTTAGAAGTTCCAGCTTCTCTTCAAACCCTGACCCCAGTTCCCTTTTTCTTTTTAAATTATTTTCTGTTAATATTTCTGAGTATTTGACCTTTCAGTTCTATATATTTTAAATAATACTTGGAAACTTTTACAAGGTATCTTCCTCTGTAGTTAATAATATATTGAAAATGAAAAGCATTTAATCTGTTTTTTGGGGGAGCGGCTATAATTTTGGACATTTTCATAAGACAAGTAGTTTATTGTTATTTCTTAAAATAAGCATTTGCTTAGTAGGCATTATATAGTCCAGAAATGTTTAGTAACTATTTCATCACTACACTGATATTTGATGTTTGCAAGGGAGATACTGTAATAACAATATTCTGAACAGACTTTTGAATCATCAAAGGAACAAATACATTTTAGAGCTGGAAGACTGACCTTGAAAGTGCCTTCAGTTTACAGATGTTGAAACTGAGGATAAAACTGAGGATCACAGAAGTTAAGTGACTTGCTCAGGTGATTTATTAAAGTAAGAAGATTCACCCTCTTTACCATGCTGCTTCTAAATCTCATATACACGCTACGCTCACTCACATTACCATATTAGTGTCAATCGTACCTTGTTGTCTTTTATCTTCTACCCTGGATTGCTCTTACCATATGCTTTCTCCCCTCCTACTCCATGACTGCAGAGCTATGTGGGAGAAAATTCTGTAACAGTAATCACTTGGCCTGTGGCAAAAGCATGCCATCAAATTTATCTTATAACTGTTTGGAAATTAGAGAGCCTAAATGTGGTTAATTACCTGAGTATTAAGCAGATCGAATAATCTGCTTAGTAAGGCTGTGACAACTGTAAGGTTACTGTAATAAGGAAATTCAGGTAGCAGACCTATGTGGGTTGCTGAAAAGTCTACCAGGGACTAAATAACTATGGTTCAGTCTCTCCATGCCACGCACTCGAGGAGTTTTGAGTTCTAGTGCTCCAGGCAGTGAAATAAACAGTAATTATGATATGGAATAACAAGAGCCTGGAGACAGGTAAAGGAACCCAGAGGCAGGTAGTACCTAACTGGATTAAGAGTCAAGGACAGAGCCGGAAGGGTGGGCAGTGGGCTTATTGGAAAGCCTTGCCTGTCTCCTGCTTCTTCAGATTGGATCTCTGTTAATGTAACTTAACATTTTTTAGTTTGTTGTTCTTATACTGAGGATAGGACATTGATTTTTGTTTATTAAATTTTAATATCTGTGTGTGACAGTGGGTATAGTATTTCTTGAAAGCAATTTCTTGGTGTAGAGTTGTGGTTCTTCGGTAGCTAACAGTATCTAGTGGAATAAGTCATTAACGTAAATGACTCATAACTTGAGAACAATAGGGTTTCACACCTGACCAAGAAGCAGGTTTATCTGGCTGGCTTTCTCAAACAGCTGTTTGCATTAATTAATATTAATGTAAATGTACTTCTGAGAATGTCTAGCTTAATTATGTTTTTCAACCCATAGAGTTCCAATCAAAGGAATTGGGATGTCCTCTTAATCTCAAAGGGAGTATGTAACTGCCATCTCCGAACAGAATAAATCTGATAGCATAGTATAAGCCTTTTAGTGAAAACCTATACATGCCAGGCCTCAAGACTAGGCACCCTATATACTTTCTAATCCTCACTACACTTCTGCAAAGGGTTTCTGTGACCATGTGATCTATTCGAAACCTGAAGATCAGATAAATTAAGCATTTTCCCCGAGGACCAGGACACACAGATATCGTTAAATGTTAGAGATGGGATTCTCTGGTTTGTCAGCTGATTTTGGATTCCTTTTTTGTTCTTTTTAAGGAGGGGTGAGTCTGTTGCGCTTGATGAGAGGATTTTTGTAATGGAAGCTAGATGGAAACGTTTAAAGGGGGATGTTTGAATTTGAAGTAGAGTAGCATAGAAGGTGGAGTTCTCTGTGCTGAAAAATAAAAATGGAAAAGCATTAGCCTCAGTCATCAAGAACCAAGAACAATCTTGGGTAAAGCAGGTTAGCAAGGTAGTTATTTCTCTGTGTATTTCTACTCCTCTTGAGAGAGTACAATGGGAGTAATAGGCATTGGGGGACTAATGTCATTATTTTGAAAAGTCTAATAGAAATTGTAAATTTACTCCCTGAAAAAGTTGTATAGGTTAACTCAGATATCACCCTTCTGCGCTTTTGGAATGAGGTAATCCTGGCTATCTTTTGTTGACCAGAACCTCAGATGGTTGATTTTCTATGTTTTGGATTATAGTAGAAAACTGGAAATCAAATGATGTATTCAACACAGCGGCAGACAAAACTGTTAAACATCGTGTGGTTAAAAAAATATCAGATCTCTTGGTAGTGAGACTGCTGGGTACCCATGGTTCTGCCCCAGGAGGTTCTAGGCAGGCAGAATGTGTTTCCAGAAGATGAGCACGGGTTGTAGGAAAGTAGATTATCTTTTTTCACCATGCCTCTCCCCCTCTAAAAAAAGCAGTTGATTTTTAAATTGTGGGCTGTTTTCTCTACAAGATTTCACTTGTTTTCCACATTTCCCTTTTAAAGGCTAAGTGATAAGTGCAGTCTGTAAAAAGTCTCACTTTATTAGAGGGATTCTTTTAATTCTGTGTGGTTTGTTAACATTATACAGTGTACTTTGATGCTCATGCAAGAAAGTAAATTTGAAAGTACCGATGAGAACATGATACTGTAAAGAGTTTGGTCTTAAGAGCTGTGTAATTAGACAGGCAGAAATGCTCTTTAGGAAGAAGGGATATTTAAGGGTGTCTTTATCATGTGTTTATGGCTTTAACAAGAGTCTTAAAAGAGTTTGTCAAAATAAACAGACCAGTCTTAATAATATGGGATGATTTTGATGGGGTGCTAAGTTATTTAGAACTTTGGGAAAGACAATTGTGCTTCTGAGCATATCATTACTTTACATTTGAACTTTGCACGATTTAACTTCACTGCCTTCCTTTGGACTTGTTTGGTTTAATGATTCTCAGCTGATTGGGAGGAAAATGCATAATAAAATTTGAGGGTCCTGTGGTAACAATTTATATATTATTTCATTTGAAATGCTTAACATGTGTTCTGACAAAGATATGACTGGAACAAAGAAGGGCCTTGATTCTGACACTTTCCATGTGAGATGGGCATTGTTTCCTCTTTATAATAGTTCTGTCTGAACCTATATACTCAGCACTTAAGGCAACACATCATTTGAAAGGTCTGTTAACATTTATTTTTTTCTTTCTTTCTGCTCTAGCATTAGTTGTATTTGTACAGTCTAGAGACAGGAAAATATTAAAGGAATCAAAATGAAGCTTTTTGTCCTTAGAAAACACTTTATTTTCTTCCATATGTTCTGGAATGTTCTTAAACATTGGTTTATAAAATACAGAGTGACAGAAACCAGAGGTAAAACTCAACTTCTTAATTACCCAGGCATTCTCTTATATACCAGCGTTTGCTTGCTGAGTGTGAAATAGCCAAAAAAATGGTAAATGTAGATGTGATCAAGCTTTTAAAACTTTTTCAAGTTTTTGTACAATTTAGGAGTCTTTCTAAAGAACTTTGCTGAAAGGAAGAGTTACCTGTTATTATTTATTTGCTACATAGAGGAATATCATTCTGGCTTTTTTTTTTGTGGTCCCAATTTTTAATACATCTTATTACTTTTTTTTTTTTAATGCACTCCTTTAGGAGTCTGGAGAACTGGTTAAAATCTCTGGATCTGCTACTTACCCCCTGTTGTTTTGGGCAACTAATTTAATTTTGCTGATGAGGAATATCTTTCTACTTGTTTTTCATCTTTATCTGCACTTTACTCATACTTTCTGGGGGTAAAGCCTTTGGTACTTTGGTACATTTTACTCATATCTTCTGTGGGTAAAGCATATCAGTGTGACGTTAATACACCTTTTTCTAAAACTTCTTGGAGAATTGAACCGTTTTGTAGTGTTTTCCAGAGAGCAGAGGGTATATCTTTAAGCAAAGTTGCTTCTGTTTACTTGTTTAAAATTTCTGTACATGTTGGTCAGTTATTTTGAATGGCCCTGTTCTTTATACTTAGCTATGTTCTTAATCAGTTTGTGCTGAATATGTTTTATCTTTTGCTTTATGACTTGGGTTTATATTATAAACAATTAATATATTGTGTTTTATGAGGCCATCTATCAAAAAGCACAGGGCATTAGGAATGTCAATTACTGGGTGTGAGTCAAGGTTCTTCCACTTAGTGGTGTGATCAGGAGCAAGTATGTCATTTTACTGTCCGCCTGAGCTTCAGTTTCTTTGCCTCAGGAACAATTATTCTGTCTTGCCGACTTTTGCTTCACAATATGGTGGGTGGTAATAATGATTGTAAACATGTTGTGTCTCCCTAAAAAGCAGAGTTTACACGCAAACGGTAATTATTAAAGGCAGACAGTGATACTCTCTGGACTTAAAAATAGGGGACAGCATTTGAATCACGCAAAAGGGCTCTAGCCTGTTGTGCTCGGTGAGTTTTGTCTGTATTTGATGGGATTTTCTGAGTTTTGTCTACACTTGATAGAATTTTCTCTCTGTTCTTTCTTCTTCCCAACCCCTTCCTGTTTATGTGCCCACGCTTTTACCCATTCCAGTAACTTGCTAACTTGGAAACCATATAACCAAACTTAGAATGGCGAGTAAAATAATAAAGTGCATGCTTAAGTGAAAACTTGAAAAGCCCATCTTGTTTTTGTTTTTCTCCCCCCATACATTAATAAGTGGCAATTTTAATTTGTGGCGTCATTTTAGGTGACTGAGACTTTGCCCTCCTTACTGATTTTCATTTCTCTTGGTAGGAGATATTGCTAGAGAGTTGAATTCTGTCTAACCTTTTATGTATCCCAAGATACAGACTCCTCATTGTTTAAAATAATAGACATTTTAAGTGTCCTCAGCTTTTCTTGATAAAGCTGCCATTTATATTAAGATCTTGATTTCCTAGTTCTAATAATTCCATTCCAGGCTACCTGTGAGGTTGGCATATAGTAGGCAATCAGCAAATGTTTGCTTAATGAATAAGTGAGGATGAGAGGTGGACTGGGATTCACAGAGATTTTAAAGGCAAGAAATAATGCATAAAGCATGTTAATTATGAGGGGAAAAATTAAGAAGTAAATCTTATAAAATTTTTGGCAAATGGTGTTTAATAATCAAGCATTTTCTTTTAGTTAAGGAAAAATAATAAATTACATTTTTTGGCCATACAGTTTTCTTGGCAGCTAGCTGCATATTAGTTAATTGCATATTGCATGTATTATAAATCTGATAGTTTATCATGATAATATTTACTAGAAGTATGATACAATATATGACACTTAAGAAGAACACTTTCTGACAGAATTGCTGAAATTAGAAACAAAGTCCAGGGCTTTTGACATTTGTAATATTTGGGGAAATTAGCGCTCCCTCTACCTGGGCACTTGCATGTAGTGGGAGGATGGGTGTAAGGTGTCCGTGTTCCAGCAGACATACTGAGTAAGATTCTAGCAAAAGACAAATATTAACAAAATATTTTCATCTTTTCACTTACACAGTAAATTCCGTCAACAGTTTCTTCTACCAGTAATCTTAGATGAGTAGCAGATTGATAGGCTGATAAAATTTATCCTAGACTCCAGAGAGATTGCTAAAGTAATTCATTCAGTGCCTGATACGTAATTTCTTGAAAAACATACAATTTCTTATAATAGTGAAACTTTCTTTAAATATTTTTGTCCTCTTATGTTTCAACATACACATTGAATCCTTTGAAAGGGATAGGAGGGCAGGTTTGAGTTTCAGAGAATACCATTCATTACCTTGTATACCTTGGAAGAATAATCTTGCTAATTTGACACATATTTGGTAAGTACTTCTCTTAATTTGTGCCTTTAAAAAATTTATAGAAGGTCAGTGTAGCTTATCAACTGAGTGGCTCTGTTTTTACAAGGATATTGCTGATACTCTGCATGGATTACAGACTTTCCAAGGGTCTTTGGAGCACTTTGGAAACATGGTGTAGAATGATGTAATTAAGTGGTTCTTAAAGTGGGGTGCATGGACCAGCAGTATCAGCATCAACCAGCAACTTAATTGGAAATGCATATTTTCAGCCCCTCTGCAAACTTAATCAGGAACTCTGGGGGTAGCCCAGTAATCTATGTTTGAACAAGCTCTCAGAGGATTCTGAAGCATATTTAAATTTGAGAATCACTGTTGTAAATCATCGTTTCTTGGTCTCCTTGTGTAGTCTAGAGGAAATACCCTTTTTTTTTTTTTATCATGGGGGTCCCAATGAATGGAAATCAAGGCAATTTACTTGTTTTAAATGATGTAATTAAAAAAATAAAACTCAATAAAAAAATAAAATAAAATGCAATAAATAAACTCAAGAAATTACAAATAATGTGTTTGTTCAGAGCCTTGGTTTCTAATAGCATATTTGGATACCCACACATTATAGCTAAATTGAATGGGATAGTTAAGAGAAGGTACATTTCAACTCAATTCTGTGGTGTTGTTTATTCTGATAGTTACTTTTAAAGAAGTGAGTCTATTTCATTGCACTCAGGTACCATTTATTATACCCTTGTCTTGTTTTGAGGCCACCTTCTGATTATTCAAAATTTTGAGTTTAGCTTGATCTTCTTTAGAGAATATTTAGATAGACCTCAATTTCACAGTAATATCAGGTAATTCAGAAAGTTTAGATATATAAAAGTATTCTTTTTATTTTTCTCTGTGTTGAACATAAATAAGGATTCAGCGTAATTACAGATGTTTCATCAGTAGTGTCTGGAGAAGATTGAGGTCTTACATCTCCTGTATCTGCTGCTGTTCTCTTTTGTGCTTGGTGCAACTTCAGTAAGTGTAGTCTGACACGCTTTGTGGCCTTTGCCTCCTGTGATAAAATAGATTGAAATGATTCCTGACACCATCTGGTGAAGAGGAGCAGCCCTGGAGGACTGTGCTTTGAGAGAAAAGTAACTGAATGCTAAGAAATGTGGAAGTCTAGGGACACAGGCAAAGGATTTTTTTTTTTTTTTAAAGAGCATGAACATTAATACATCTTCTTGAGGTTTGATGGGACATGTACTGCCTACTGCCCCATCTGGTGCTTATGATAGCATGGCATATTAGCATGCTGCAAGTTCATAATGTATTCAGGGGGAGGAAACATCCCTTGCATACCAATTGAGGCATCCTCTCTTTCAGAACTGCTTTTGAATTTCAATGATGTTTATATCTTCCAAACCTTGACCAAAGCAAGCATTTCTGCTCTAAGGAATAACGTGAGTGGGTGAGAGAGTGTGTGTGTGTGTGTGTGTGTGTTCGTGTTCTCTCCTATTCCCCCATTAATTTCTCTTCCTCCCTTTTTTCTTGATGAAATTATAAGTAGTTATTAATATTATGTTTTATGACTTTTAATGCTTTCTGTTTTGAAACCATGTAGTACTTTGTTATTATTTCACTTATGGCGCTTAAAACATTTTGCCTTGTGAAATTGTGTAGTTGTCCCCTTGTAGATTGAACACTTTTTTAAGGGTCAGGCCTGTATCTAATTATGTATGTGTCTCCATGGCACCTAGAGTTCACTCATCCATTTAAAAAATATGTATTTACTGAGCTCACACTGTGGGTGTGACACTGTTGTAGGTACTGAGTAAGACTGGTCGGTCTTTTTTCCTCTCAGGGCATTTGTGTTTTAATTGGGAAGAGACAAACAATAAACAGAGAAACGGATACATCTCCTAGATAATTTCAGATAGGGATAAGTACAATTAAAAAACAGGCTAGGGTTTCCCTGGTGGCACAGTCGTTAAGAATCCGCCTGCCAATGCAGGGAACACAGGTTCGAGCCCTGGTCCAGGAAGATTCCACATGCTGCAGAGCAGCCAAGCCCGTGCGCCACAACTACTGAGCCTGCACTCTAGAGCCCTTGAGCCACAACTACTGAAGCCCTCGTGCCTAGAGCCCGTGCTCCGCCACAAGCGAAGCCACCGCAGTGAGAATCCCGTGCATTGGAATGAAGAGTAGCCCCCGCTTGCCGCAACTAGAGAAAAGCCCGTGCACGGCAACGAAGACCCAACACAGCCAAAAATAAATAAATTTATTAAAAAAACAAACAAACAAAAAACAGGCCAGAGGGAGGGTGGGTGAGTGGGGCCACTTATTTAGATTGGATTGTCAAGGAAGTTACCTTTAAGGAGGTAATATTTTTGTGGAGACCTGAAGGATCTGAAGAGTTAGTGTCAGAGGAGTAGAAAGTTCAAAAGCTCTGAGGTGAAAATATGGTCAGCATTTTCAAAGGAGGTTCAAGCCAAGTTCAGGGGTTAGCCCATTGCTAGGAGTTGGGATTTTATTCTAAATGTGTCAGAAGCCATCAAAAGTAACATGGTCTTAAAGGATAACTTGAGCTGCTATATGTCATGTTCTTAGTAGGCACTAAATAACTATCAGAAGAATGAGATGAGCCTTTAAATACATGGAGGCACTCTGTTGAATTGGAATTAGCATGAATTTTAGAATCAGAAAAAACATCTCTTGGATTTTGACCTTGATGTTTGACTTTGAGCAATTTTTTAACCTTTTTTAGCTCATGTCTTCTCATTTGTTGAAAGGGAAAATTAGTACCTAAAATCATGGTATTATTGTGAGAATTAAGTGAGGTAATTCACTTAAAAGACCTAGCACAGGGCCCAGTTAATAACAGGAGCCTGATCTACCAGTGACACACACTGATCATAATAAAACATCAGGATGGTTTCGAGGATTATTTAAACAGTTGGCAGCATCTTGTTGGGGATCCTTTTCTGGTACTGTTGTCTTCTTAATAAAACACTGTTAACATATTGCCAGGGTGGTAGTGTGCAGCATCTGCAGTCTCTTGCTCTTGATGTAGAATTATGTAAGGTAGGAAACTCAAGGGATTCGATGGCAAAGTCCATGCCCAGTGAAACAACCTGGGATTGAAAAAATTTTCTTTTCTTCTTCTTAGCCAGAGTTTATCTCAGTGAACTTGAAAAATGTTTACAAGTAACACTTTTTTGTTTGTTTGTTTTTTGTTTTTTTGAGAAATTTTAACCTGAGGAAGTCAAATTGCCTTCTGAATTGGAGTGAAAATTGTGATTATATGAAGGATATTGTAAAAAGAGTTTTAATTCATAAAGCAGTAACTGTTGATTAGTTAGATGCATAGTTATTAGATATAAACCTTTTGAAAGGAATTTTTAATGCACTCAAGTGGAGAAAATAAGGCACTCCATAGTTTTTGCATGCATGATGCACTTAATTGCAAGAAACTATTCTGTGACTGTTTTCATTTAGTCTGTGAGGCAGTGTTTAGGTTGTCAAACTTTCTGTAGAAGAATTGTGGGGTTGGGGGGCGGGGGCAGATGTTGCTGGTGGTTGAATGTCTAAAGAGAGTTCCAAGTTACTATTGTCTTGGACATAATCTTATCAAATATATGGATTAGTTGAGTTATTCTTTAAACTCGCTCCCCACTTTTACAATCATGTATTTGTTTTTGGCTAGAGGTTCTCCACTCCTCAATCAGTAGATTTTTTTTTATTATATCCATTCCCCCGCCACCCAACAGTCAGGAAAACAAATAATGCTTAAGGAATGTGGAGGGGGAGGTAGTGTGCACTGAACGCAATTCTTGAAATGTTTTTTGATGTCCTACAGAACTGTACAGAGCTGTTGACAGCTGCATGTTGTGTGAGAGGAGTCACATTTATTGCTGCTGAATTCTGGCTGGAGTGTAAGAAGAAGGGTGGGAAGGTAGAAGAGCCGTAGAAGTTTGGGAGGCGGAATCACAGTTCAGAATACGGCAGCCGGCTGTTGGCTCCTAAGATTGATCATTTTCCTTAGTTAAGCACCAGTTGGATTCTTAACAACAGCATCTTTCAGAAGTGATGGGTTTGCAAGGCTTCAGGAAAATTCAGAGGGGGGATCATTTCCTCCCTGAGAAATAGCCTTACAGAAACTTTGTAGGCCATCCCAAATGTTGTCTGTTCAGCACCCTGCTTGCATGCTCATCCTACCCTGCAGGATGCCACAAATACAGATACTTGAGTCATATTTGTTTTCCTCTAGAAAGAGAGGAGAAAGAAAAGCTGGCTGATCAGGTGAGATAGACACTTACATTAATAAGTGTTGGGTCTAGCAGACAGGAAGGAGCCTGATGCGTAGAACCTGCGTGGTGCAGTGCCACATCTGACCTAGGTCCCCTGCCTCCTCATTTTAGTTTGGTTTACAAGATATAATATTACAGATGACACTACTGGATGTCTCCTCTCTTGTCTACTAAGGACAGTGACCATATCTTGGATAATGGGATAATCCCCCAGTTTGTGATTATTTTCAGTGACTTTGCAAGGGTGACCTTTTTTTTTTTGCGGTACGCGGGCCTCTCACTGTTGTGGCCTCTCCCGTTGCGGAGCACAGGCTCTGGACACGCAGACTCAGCGGCCATGGCTCACGGGCCCAGCCGCTCCGCGACATGTGGGATCTTCCCGGACCAGGGCACGAACCCACGTCCCCTGCATCGGCAGGCGGACTCTCAACCACTGCGCCACCAGGGAAGCCCTGACCTTTATTTTTGACCAATTTCTCTCACTTGCCTTTTGTTTTGGTTTCTAATATTAGAAACAGTCAGCACACCTCAAAACTTGTTTCCTTAGAACATATTTAAAGATACTGCACACAGTCTATCTAGTTAAAACAAACATCTCACCTTCAAAAGACCAGGCTGGGTGTCAGATCTGTGCTTTGTTCTCTCTGTTGGTCCGTCCATTTTTCTCTTTCTTCCTGCCTCCATTTCTCCCTCCTTCCTTCCACAACACGCTTTACAGAGGTTATAATATTTCTAGGGATTTCACCCGTAACAAGCTTCAGTCATGCTAAAGTCATATTGCACACACAGTGTCTGAATAACAATTTGCTATTTTCCCCCAGTTTAAGAATGAAGGAAGGGCGGGGCCTAGTCATCATTTACTGCCACTTCATAAATTTTGACAGAATCAGAATTTCTTGAAGATCTGAAAAATAAACTATATTTTATGTTCATTTAAGCAATCAGTATATTACAATTAATTATAAATGTTTACATTTCAAGTCACTTGTTTATTAAAAATATATCAGTTGAATTGGTTCATTTGGTGAGCTAAACACTTGGCAACAAATATAACTTGGCACAGGCTGACCCTTGATGTGTCTCCTTTCTGTTGTAAACTTTTGCATGTAGGCAGGTGTGTAGCAGATGCTGGAGGAAGTGGGTGAATAGATAAAATGGGTGTGGCATCCTTTACTCTAGTGAAACCTCTGAGGCAGTTTTGGGACAAATTGTTTGAGGTCAAGGACTCTTGTCTTTTATTTCTTTTTTACCCATAGAGCCTAGCACAGTGTTTTATACATAATATGGGTGATCAGTGTCTCATAAAAATAACCTGTAACTCAATCGTAACAGTTCTATGATTGATACATTCATTTAATCAGTTGTGTAGCAAGTATTGATTGAGCTCTCTTAATATCTGCTACACCATTTTCTAGCCTCTGGGGATGAGTCAGTGCATAAAGCACGCTCAATTCCTTGCCCCCATATAACCTAATTCCAGTGTATGTGGGGTAGGTGTGGGGATGGGAGGACAGGAGTGGACAATAAATGATAAACATAAAACCTAAGCGAATTCTGTAGTATGTTCGAAGATGATAATTACGAAAAAAATTGGGCAGGATAAGAAAGGTCCTTAGGACTGTTAGGGCAAGGGGTCAGCTTGCAGTTTTAATTTGGGTGGTTGAAATGGGCCTCTTTGAGAAGGGACTTTTGAACAGAGGTTTCATGTGGCTCTATGGGGGGAGAGCATAAAAGTGGAGAGGTGGAAAGGCTGGAGTGTGGCCTTTCCGGGACAGGAAGGAGGCAGCCATCGTGGCTTGGTTGGACCTGGGTGAGGATGGATGTGCACTGGGAGATCAGACTCAGAGAGGTGGCAGGGAGAGGGAAGGGGAGACCATGTGTTTCTCTTTAGGCCATTAAGGACTTTCCTGTCTAACAGATTGAACACTCATCCCAGGTAACCTCTGTCCAGCACCTCTGCATGATGCCATAACATCAGGTATTTCAGTGTCTCAATCTGAAGACCTCATTGTGCCTCGAATTCCTATTATTGATTATTCTGTGCATCATGCAGATTATTTTACTATCATTGATATTCAGTCCAGTTTGTTTGCTTTCTGGTTCTTTGTATTGCAGGGGTGAGTCCTTTAAGCTAAGCACCACTCTATAGACTGCTAGTCAAGGCTGCATGTTCAGTCTTCTTTGGGTCCTGACTGCTGTTCTCTAGTACTTTTAAACCCATTTTGGGTGTGATGTGCTGAGGGACAGACATTGGCCAAAGGTAAATGAACAGTTGAGCTGGAGTAATATTACAAATCTTTGTGTAAAAAAATGTGTTTGTATACAGGGAAATTATTTGCTACTCTTATTATGAGCTATGGTTTAGAATCTCCTTCCACATTTCTCTTCTTTAAAATTTTTTAATTCTTTTAATTTTTGGCCGTGCCACGCGGCTTGCGGGATCTTAGTTCCCTGACCAGGGATCAAACCTGTGCCCTCGGCAGTGAAAGTGTAGAGTCCTGACCACTGGACTGCCAGGGAATTCCCTTTATTTTGGTTTTTGTTTTCTTTTCTTCATAATTAACAGTCCCCATGTTGAGGTCTGTTATGCAGCCTCCCTACTGCCCTTGAAATGGGTTTCACTGGTACAGGTTACCCTGGCATCATCTGTTAGCATATGAGAAGTCAACTGTGCAGTGAAAATCATTTCTTTCTTCTTTCAAGGCAGAGACAGTCTGGAATGATACATGAATGGACATAAGGTATCGATGAAATATTTGTGTCCTCTGGGAGAACACAGGCCATGCTGTAGACTTCCTGTGTAGCAGTAATGTCAGTTTAATTATCTGAATAATTTCCTTGGACCCACTTAAAATTTCTGACTTCTATGAGGTTGCTGCCCCATCTCAAAGTAGCTGAGTTGTAGTGGCTTCATAGGCATCATCTCAAAGTATAACTGAGTTTTAGTGGCTGCACATTAGAGAGGATTCATTTTAATGTGAAAAATATTTAGCTACTGATTCTGGGAAGGACTTGTGCAAAGCACTGCAGGGGTTTCAGAGAGAGGACATAGTCCCAGCACTGAAGGAACTTGAAGTCTAGCAGGGGATGTAAAGTTGAGATAATGGTTGCCATGGAAATTGAGAGCCAGGAAAGTGGAGATTAATTGGGAAGAAATTGCAAGAGGCAGTGAGGGCCCAGATCAGCATGGTAGGAATTTAAATGCACCAAGGAGTTGGAGTCTATGGTTCTGTTATTTGGGAGAAAACAGGGAGCAGAATCAAGAATGCTGCTGACATTTTGAGCCTGGGTAACTGGCAAGATGACTGTGCCTCAGTGGAAATAAGAAAGTCAGGAGGAAGAAGTGGTTCTGTGGAAAGGCTGATTTTACTGATGTGTTGAGTTTGAGACTCTTATAATAATAGAAGACATTCTGCAGACAGTTGGAAATGTGGGAGGGTAGCTTGGGTGAGGAACTAAGTCCTGAGATAGAAATTGAAGTGGAAAAAATTAAATTGTATGTGACTATAAGGGGTAGACAATTTTGAGAAAATGGAAAATACTGGATTAATGTTTTATTCAAAATTGTGACTATGCATAAATTCCAGTTTTGAAATTAACTTTTATATTCTTTTATTTATATTTTATACCTTTATTTCCCATGTTTTTGATAGCATTTATTTCTTTTAGTTATCATCAGAGCTATGCTCACATCTCATAATTATGAATACCCTATCTAGGCTCCATATTTCACTACTTTCTGGTACTTGAATCCTGTACATAGTTTTCTCATTGTGGAATTCGTTGACTCTAGAGTATCCTTACTTGAACCAGCATGGTTTCTGGGTGGAGGGTAATACAGTGCTTAAGAGCTTGGGTTTTGCAGTCAAACAAATCTGGGTATGATTTCCTCATCTGACCTCCTTTTACTTGCTCTGTGTGCCTCAGTTTGCTCATCTGGTTCTCTTGAGTATTAAATGAAATCATGAAAAATTATTTCAACACATGTTGCCCCCCTCCACTCCTGCCAATAAATGGTTGCTGAAGTAGTAGTAATGATGATAATGATAGCAATAATATTTATTCTATCTAAACATCATTAGATGTATCCAAATCTGCTTCCGTATGTTGCAGACGTGGGTGTAGGAAGTAGAATGAGGTCCTTCTGTGGAACATGAGTTTGATGGTTCCTCAGGCCACCTCTTCATAGTACTCATTTTATCATCTCTTGAAAAGACTGATCATGACATAGACTGACTTACACCCTCTTGGTCCTGTTTAGACATTTTTTTCATGGATGCTGCTCCTGGTATGGCGTTGACTTCTTCCCAACTGCCTTTCTGTGAGACCTTGTAGAACTCATATTGGTTTTCTCATTCACAAAATGTGAATACAGCCAAGTATCAGTTACAGCCTGTTTATTCAGAGCGAATTGATTTTCACCTTTCTCTCCCACTGCCTCCCTTTTGCCCACATCACTGCTAATTAATTTCTGCACAAGAGAATGAGCAAGAGCAGTGATAAAACATAAAATTAAGATTAGTTAATGTTGGTTCATGAGGATTTTTGAGAGCAGGCAGAGCTTTGTCTGAGTTTTCATTTATTTATGCCATTCCTGACTCCTGTTATCTTGAATAATAAGAACTGGCAGTTGTATCAAACAAATAAGCATTATCTGATAAAGAATTTAGAAATTTTGGGATAAATTCAACTGAAGGTATTATGATTTTTAATACCATCTTCCCAAAATTCTAAGGAAAATGTGACTGAAAATTTTCACATATGCCATATATATATTTTTAAATTAATTAATTAATTGATTTTTGGCTGCATTGGGTCTTCATTGCTGCATGTGGGCTTTTTCTAGTTGCGGCGAGCGGGGGCTACCCTTCATTGCAGTGTGTGGGCTTCTCATTGCAGTGGCTTCTCTTGTTGCAGAGCACGGGCTCTAGACATACAGGCTTCAGTAGTTGTAGCATGTGGGCTCAGTAGTTGTGCCTTGTGGGCTTTAGAGCACAGGCTCAGTATTTGTGGCGCACGGGCTTAGTTGCTCCACAGCATGTGAGATCTTCCCGGACCAGGGCTCGAACCTGTGTCCCTTGCATTGGCAGGTGGATTCTTAACCACTGCGCCACCAGGGAATCCCCACATATGCTATCTTTAATGTAGCATCTTATATGTTTGCTACTATAAAAAATATAAAATAGTCGTGCTACTTTTTATTTCATTTATTTAAAAATTTTGTGCATTTATTAAATTTTATGAGATAATAATGTTTCTTACAGTTTTGTGATAGCCTGCTAGAACCTAGGTTTTTTTTTTTTTTTTTTTTCTTTTAGTAGATTTTCCTTGCTTGCTAATACTAGGGCTCAAAGAAGAAAAAAGAACTAAGTGTTTCTTTTTAGGAAGGGATTTCATAAACTTAGTTTAGGGACATTTGAGGATATTTTAGCTACTCTTAGATAATGGATGTCAATTTTCTTAAAATTATTTTCAACTGAATAAATTTAACTTTTTAGGGAAACTTTTTTTGGGAGGAGGGGGCAGGATGCTCTATAATCAGGCTAGCAAAGAGGTCTGAGAAATTTGTGTGGATTAAAATTCCTCCTAGGAAGAGTCCTCCTCCGTACTCACCCTTCATTTTTTATGACAAATAAGAAATATGTCTTCTGGGACTTACCTGGTGGCACGTGGTTAAGAATCTGCCTGCCCATGTGTTTGAGCCCTGGGCCGGGAAGATTCCACATGCTGCGGAGCAACTAAGCCCGTGCACCCCAACTACTGAGTCTGCGCTCTAGAGGCCTCAAGCCACAGCTACTGAGCCTGAGTGCCACAACTACTGAAGCCTGTGCGCCTAGAGCCCATGCTGTGCAACAAAGAGAAGCCACTGCCACAAGAAGCCTGCACACTGCATCTAAGAGTAGGCCCGGCTCGCCACAGCTAGAGGAAGCCCATGCGTAGCAATGAAGACCCAACACAGCCATAAAGAAAGAAAGAAAGAAGAAAGAAATATGTCTTCTAGTGAGAGAAATGAGAAATGGGAGAGACTGAGGTCTGGGTGAATTATCTGGATATGAAGAAATAGGGACACAAGGGAAAGGAATAAGACAGAACCCACAATTTTGAATGAAAATATAGTTGTTTGCTAAATCTTCTCTTTCTAACTCACATGCTGAATCCAAAGATGTAGCTTTGGACAGTAAAATAATGAAATACGACATAGTCTTCCTGTGAGAATGCTGTGTTTGTTTCATGAGCAGGTGCTTACCTTTTCCCTTCATGTGAGTGCATCAGTCAATATCTGATTCTGAGTATTGCAGTAATAGCTGCCATTTATCTAGTGTTTGAGTAGTTCTAGACATTGTGTAAGTGCTTCACATTCATATTTTCTCATTTAATCCTCAAAATCACCTACTGAGGCAGTTGCTAGGACCACCCATATCTTAAGGTGAGGAAATAAAGATTCACAGATCAAGGAATTTGCCCTGGTTAGGAGGTGTATCTAGGATTCCTTTCAAGGCCTGCTGATATACAACCCACGCTCCTAGTTACCTGTCTGTGCTCTTCCCAATGTGTCATCCCCGTATCATAGGCAGCAGGCACTTTACCTGCATATACTAAAACCATAGACTTTTTACAGTTGAAAGAAATCTTAAAGAACCACACCTTCATTTTATAGAAAAAATATGTATATATATATTAGGCACGAAGTTTTAAATAATCTTTTATTTGGCCAGCCAGTCGGCCAGCAAATATTTACTGAGCATTTACTATGTGTCAAGTAGTAAGTAAGCCAAACATAGCCCGTGCCTTCCTAGATCCCTGGTGGCCTTTATTTATGTATTTGATGGTGGGTTATTGGGGGGGGGCACTAGTAGTATAGTATAGTAGCTGAATCAGGAGCATGGGCCCTGAAATCATACTTCTTGGCTTTGAATCCTGTTTACTAGCTATAGGACAATGGGCAAATTGATTAATCTTTTTAGAGCTCAGTTTTTCCATCTGTAAAATGGTAATATTAATAACATTCACAGCACTGGCCTATTGTGAAAATTAAATGAGTTAACATATGTAAAGCATTTAGCAAGGTACCTGGCACTTGGTAAATGCTCAATAAATATAATTGCTATTAAGATATTTTGACAGTAATAGTAGTGATATTTCACCCAAGCAAGGAGGACACACATAAAGTTATTTACAATAAGATGTGTGTTGTGTTATGACAGAGGAGGAGCAGAGAGCTTTGGAGTGCAGAGAGCCAGACCTTCTAACTCCCAGTTGGTTCAGGGCAGGGTCTAATGTAGAAATGCTATTTTCTTTCTCACCTTCTATGATTTTCTTTTCTTAACTTGATGACTTTCTTTCCTTTGCTGTCCTAAATCCTAGTGTTTTTGACTTACAGCAGTTTGCCATCAAATATTTATTCAGAGCCAGCTACTAAGCATTTACTTACTAGGCTCTGTGCAGAATGCTGGGGTGGAATAATCAACAGGATGTGGGCCTAGTCTTCTAAGGAATGTATGTGTATGTGTGCATAGTATACACACCTGGACACACACTTGCAAGCACAACAATTGGATGATGCTAAGTTCTCTAATAGATATATGCAAAGTTGAGCCTAAAGAAGGGAGTGATCATCTCTCTCTAATTTGAATGTGGAAACAAGGGTAATGAGGGAAGCCTTCATGGAAGAGATGGCATTTCTTCTGTGTCTTAAAGGATCACAAGCTTCTTGTTGCCAGAGGACATTTTAAATACAGGGAAGAACATAAAACAGGAATGCTAAGGCATGAACCAGCATGGCTAGAGCTTACAGCATGAGGAAGTATCAGAAGTAGACATCTGTCTTGTAGGTTGGAGTGGCAGAAAGGAAAGTAACTGGAGGCTTTTAAGCAGAGGGATCATATTGTTGGGTTGAATGTTCATATCACTTTGGAAGTGATGTACAAGGTAAATTGAAGAAGATGAAATCTGCAGTCTGCTTGGTGAGATAGGATGATGATTGGCTTCAGTATCAATGAAAAAGAGAAGGAGGCTGGGAGCAGCAGGCTCTAGAGGTACTAACTAGAGAGAAGCAAAGGGCTCTAATACATCGGTTGGATGTGGAGCCAGGGACTGGGGAGTCGTGGTGTCTAGGATGACTCTGAATTCTTATTTGGACAACTGATCGCCATCAACCAGAATAGTGAATAATTCATCAAGAGAGCATTAAGTTTCAGGTTTATCTGTTATATGACTGCTGAGATATTCCATAGGGAGCTAGATCACAGGTTTGTTGAGTAGAGATGTGTATACTGGAAATCTTGATTTGAAGTCAGAGGTGATAGCTAAACCTTTGGAATGGAGGCATATGTATGGTGTGAAGAGAGAAAAGCCTGGAAAAGAACCCTGGTGACTACCAGAGCATCTGAGAGTCAGGTCTCATTAAAATCAGGGGGCAAAGAGTTTCATGGAGGGAGTTGTCTATAGTGTGAAATGCTGCAGAGGGACCAGGAGTTAATTGGGAGGGGCTAGATTGCCTTTTGGATTTGGCCATCTGGAAGGAAGATATCAATAGTTACCAGTAAACCTCTGTCCCTTTGTTGGAGCTTGTTTGTGGTGCGTTGCAAAGTTGATGGAAGAGATGATGTAGACAGAGCCAGTGAGGTCTACCCTTCAGAAGCCTGCCAGTGGAAGGATGGAGGCAACACCATCTACATGGAGAGAGGGGTTGGTTTGTTCTTGGTGGGAGAGATTTGAGCATGCCTAGGTTCTAGGAAGGAAGAGGTAGAGTCAGACAAGCTCAAGTTAAGGAGAGGGTGGAATGATTGGTAGAGTGAAGCCTCTAGAGACAGAAGTTGCCTCTTCTGAAACTCAAGATTCAGGTGCAGGTAAGCAGGAGTTCTGAGGGTGAGGTTTGCAGGGCTTTATGCCTGACAACCTCACTTTATTTGCTTAAATAGGGCATGAGGTTATGAAAATTTGGCTGGAGGATTGAGGCAAGTCAAATGATGTCTTCAAGATTAATTACGCACCCTCATTTTTTACTGTCTTGTCTCATCTTGCCTGGGGCCCAACCAGGCTGGACATGCTCAGGCTCATTTAATCTGGAAAGCCTTCTTCATTTTCTCTGTCCCATTCAGCTTTTCCTCTTTGCTTTATCACACCGCCCATCTAACCTTGACCTTAGCATGAACTCATGGTTATTAACCCTCCCTTTGTGTTTCTGGTTCATGACACCTCCCTGTTTCTTTTCTTACTGGTTTTATAACTAGTTCACATTCTACTGTTGCCCCTTTGAAAGTTAGAATTCTGTCTTTAAAATTTTGTTTTAGCAGATCTTTTGTAGTACTTCTGTGCCAGACACTGTGCTGGGGCTGGGATTCTGGGGTGGGAGCCCACTAAACTCCAAGGAAAAGGATGTAAAAGAATTTTGAGTTTTCCAAGTACGTGAAGGAAACAAAGGGGAACAAAAACCTGCTTGAGATTGGATGGCCAGGGAAGGGTTGATACCCTCAGGAGGTGACATTGATGTTGAAAATAGAAAAGGTGAAAATGAGCTGACCATTTGTAGAGGGGAGAAGGAAAATAGTAACTTTCTAGTATTTATCATATTCATAAATAGATGTGCCATAGACATTGGATTATATCCTTCAGTATGTAACTGCCTAGAACTGTTTGTGATACTGTCCTGTCCTTCCCACTGATACTTCTTTGGTTCCCGAAGGCCCTATAAAACAGGGATCCCCAACCACCCCCACATCCCCCACCCCCACCTGTGAGTGGCAGGCGTGCAAAGCTTCATCTGCCACTCCCCATTGCTCTTTTACCGCCTGAACCATGCCTCCCACCTGCCGCACCATGGAAAAATTGTCTTCCACAAAACCGGTCCCTGGTGCCAAAAAGGTTGGCGACTGCTGTTATAAAAGACCTATAACAGCTTATCCTTCAAATTAAGGTAGAGAAGGACCATGTTTGTTTCTTAAAGGGTTAGGTGTTACTGAGCACTCAGTAATGTGTTCAGGGCGGGGCAGAAGAGAGGAAAAGATAAATTCCCTCCATTCAATTGCATGGTGTTTCTTTCTGCATTTCCTCTACCCTTCCCCCTGCCCCTCGACTCAGGTAATTCCGAGTCACAAAATGAGGAAAAGTGTGTGTGTGTGTGCGCCACTGTAAATGGTTACTGCCATTATATGATTATTGCAACTTTAGTCCCAGAAGTAGACACTTGGGACAGATCTGAAGCTCCGGACGTTGGGTCTAGGTGGGTGTTGCAAGTTACTGTCTTTAAACTAAGGGGTAGGATAAGAGTTACAGATTTCTCATGGGTGAGGAATAGTGGGAGGCATTGAAAGGAAGGTAAACCAAAGAGAAAGGGGAGACACTGAAGTTAAATGTTGCTGATTTCATAATTTTGCCTAGAGTCAGGCCAAGTAGACATAAAATATGATCTACCAGGGCAAAAGCTAGTGTTTTCTTGCAAATCTAAGCTCGTACTAGTAAATTATTGTTTTTCAGAGAGAGATGATGAAGAGTTGTGAAATGGTTTATTAGTCTCCAGTAACTTTCCTGAGGTATCCTGGGCAGTAGTTTTGAGAAAGGAATGGCACGTAATAATAAGCACTGGTTTGACCCCTCAAAACAGAGATTCCCAGCATCTTTTTCTTGCTGTTGCTCAAGGAATGACAACGTTCACAATGAGAGTGGAATTCTGTGCTGGTGTTCGCCATGTGCCAAAAATTTTACCCCTTTGCTTTTTTTTTTTTTTTTGTGGTACGCGGGCGTCTCACCGATGTGACCTCTCCCGTTGCGGAGCACAGGCTCCGGACGCGCAGGCCTAGCGGCCATGGCTCACGGGCCCAGCCGCTCCGCGGCATGTGGGATCCGTCCCAGACCGGGGCACGAACCCGTGTCCTGTGCATCGGCAGGCAGACTCTCAACCACTGCGCCACCAGGGAAGCCCTACCCCTTTGCTTTTTTAAGGAAGTAGTAGTAGTGATATTATCATAGGGGTGATTTTGGATATATCCTAATTTGAGTTATTGTTAGTAACAAGTTAATAATAATGTGGTGAACCTTGAATGAGAACAGCTTCCTTAGTATTTAGACATTTATTATTTTTGTGATTAATTTATCTGACAAAGAGTATCAAGAAGGTCGTGCTTTTGAAAATGATCTTATATATCTCTTGCAAGCAACATTTTTCATTTGTACATGGAATGCTCTTTGCAGTTGTCCATCAATGTTTGGTTTGATTTCCTCCCATTATAATTCTTCATAAACTCAGAGAAGACATCTCTAGTGCTATATTAAATATAAATGATTCCTAGTAAATGGATGGGGATTTAGACTGTCAATTTAATAACATATTTACCCACATTTAAAGTATATGTACAGATGAGGCTACATTAAGGACTTAATAACTTGAATTTATTTATGTGTCTACTTGAGGCACATCCCTAGAACTTAAGGTGGTGTGTATTGTAAAAATGTGTCATTCAGACTGTAGCCAGATAGAATTTTATAGTTCCTGGTTCCCCGATGGTCTTCCTGAGATTAAAAGATATGATTTCTTTTAAAGTGTGTTGATATAAGGGAAAATGGACTTACATACATTTGAATATACATATGCAATTATTTCTTTGGTAAACAGAACTTGAGTTTCTGTCCTTAGGGAATGTTTATTAGCAATAATTAATTAGGGTACCTTCTCTGAATTACTTTATTAATTTAAATAAGGTCATGGGCCTCCATGAAAAATTGTATTATAACTGAGGCAGAATCTATTAAGAAATAGTAAATGTGAAATTAACCCAACTGTGTAGGATTTATAGACTTGATATTTTTATATATTGGCCATATTAAGTCAAAGAGAAATGCCATTTAAACACATACCTTCAGTTCCCAGGTGGTGTGTAAATATTATTATATGCAAAGAATTTGCTAATATAATTCATAGGCAGTCCAAACTTGTCTTTGGGAACCCTTCTCTAGACAACTTAGTGAAACTGCTTTAAGTGGAGGGTTCTGTTATGCTGTATGGTGCTCCTTGAACGGTGTGTAAAGAACTTGATCATTTATTTCGGGATTTTGCTCTCATGGTGTGCTACTATACTTCTGGATTCTCCCCTGCTAAGTGATCTGTAGGTCTTTTCCTTTCTATCTGTACTGTGTGTGGACTTCTTTATTACTAAAAGAACATTTATCCCTTTACTCAATAAACACTGGTGCTAGGCTCTGCTGGATGATTGGGATACTGAGGTGAATAAGGCACTTTTTCTACCTTTGTGACATGTTCAAGGGTTTTCCTGTGCTACAGCCCCTGTAGAGAACCCTACCTCCTGACTCCTCCCCTCCCCCTTTTGGTTGTCTTGAATCCCAATTTTTTGCTCCTTCAAACTGAAGCTGAACAGCCTTGGTAGACTTCCAAATAGAGCCAAGTATATTTTTCCCTTAATTTTTTTCACATTTAGTTTCATTTCTAGAAAAATCTAGGTGTGCTATATTTTATCTAAATTGATTTTAAGGCCCATGGTTATTTTACAAGTAAAAAAGTGCTCCCAGAAAAAAGTGCTGCCACTAAGCATGAATAATGCTTTGATTCCATGGTTTTAGAGTACTTATCCCAGTTTCAGAGATGATATAAAGAAAAAATAGAGGGGTCTTAGAATTGTTTAAATACAGTGTTAAAACTGAGCAAAAAATTTAAAAGAAAAAGGCTTTTTATAACATGACTGTTTGACAGTATATTTGAAAGCTCTGCCCCATTGTGAACCACTGATTTAAGAGATAACCACTCTTAATATTTCTGATATAGATCCTTTGTATGCATATCCTTCCAGACTTTTACCTGTGAACACAAATACAGACACATCCATCCATCTATAACTGTCTAAAATAGTTGTTTTTTTTAAACAGGATCTTTTTTAAAGCATGTATCTTTGTAGTATCTTTTCATGTAAATATACACATCATCATGTTCTACTGTATGGTTCTATTAGAATTTGAATTGCCAAATGTCCATTGTTGGACAGCTAGGTTATTTCCAGTCTTCTTCATTATAAACATCTTTGTACACTTGATGTTATTTACTTAGGATAATTTTTAAAAAGTGAAATTGGTATGTTAAAGGATATATATAATTTAAAGGCAGTTGATACATATTGCCTAATTATCCTATAGGAAAATTGGTATCATTTTACAAAAGTGTTAAAGTGCCAGTTTGTACTGTAACTAATACTATATTATCATTTTGAAAAATCAGTCAGTCTGTTAGATTAAAGAGTATCTTGTTATAATAATGTAAAAAAATACTAGTGAGGTTAAATTTTTTTCTCCATAGGGTTATAGGTCATTTATTTTTCTTTTGTGCATTTCCTTTTCCTGCTGTTTTACGATCTTTTTTTTTGATGGGCTTTTTGACTTTTAATTATTGATTCAATGGGGCTATTTATATATTAAGGATATCAATTCATTGTTGTCACATAACAAATATTTGTTCCCTAGGTGTTTCTTGCCTTTTACTTTGTTTATGGTATTTTTTGCTGTACTCAAATTTATTAATAAGTGCCATTATTGGTTCTGCCTTTCTTATAGCTTAGACTCTCTTTTCCAATCCTAAGAGTAAACAAGTATATACCTGTATATTTAGTATTTTTTTCATTTTTATATTAAAGTTTTATTCATATGGGAAGTGAATGACTTTGTATATGAGACATTTTTTTCCAAATTGTTGCCTAGTAGTTCCAAAGAGAGTTCATTGAATTGCTTTATCATTTTCTCACTAATATTAAAAGTCATCTTTACCATATACTGAATTCTTAGATATATAGTCATTTCTGAGCTTTATATTTTTTCTGCTTTTCAGCTTTTATTTTGCTGAATTATCTGTTTCTATATCAGTAGTACCTTGTTCAAATTGTAGTTTTATGGTGCATTTTAACAAATGTTAGACTCAGTTTCCTCATTACATTTCATTTCCTGGTTTTCCTAGCTATTTTCATTTTTATTTCAGATTAACTTTTAAAACATTTGTAAAATTCTGGAAAAAAGTTATTAGTATTTTAGTTGGGATTGCTTTATATTTAATGATTACAGTATATACCAAAGGCGAGTAGAATGGACATCTTGATAATTTAATTTTTTTAAATGGCTTAATACAACAAACTATTTAAGGACCTTCTGTGTATAAGGTCCTTTTTTAGACATCAGAGATACAGAGTTAAGAAGAGAAGAACCTTCATTCTTTTCCCTGACCAACTTTTATAATTGTAGAAAGATTTTAAATGGATTATATATTGTAGAAGGATTATAAGAAGATTTTGTCAGATTCATATTTTAAAAATATTGCTCTGGAAGCAAAGAGGAGAAGATTTGAGCAGAGAGGGACTAGAGGTAAAGAAAACCATTCAGAGGCTCTGTAGGTTCTGAACCCAGGTCAGAGGTTAACTGAGGGTGGATCCTAAAGGTGTCAACATTTAGAAGTGGAATTGATAGGATACTGGGCATGGATTGGATGTGGAAGGAGGATGGTGCAGAGGGAGGAGGCTTAGGGTGATTGTGGTCTTTTGGCTTGGAGATAGAGATTGAAGTACAGGAGGAGGCACAGATTTCCTCAGGAAGAGGTTAGATTTGGTTCTAAATACAGCTGTCAATGGGATATCTGGGTAGAGTTGTTAAGCAAGTAGTTAGATAACTCATCTGGTTCCCAGGAGAGAGCAGAGGGGTTGAAGGCAGTTCAGAAGAGGAGAAGGTGAGACTCTGGCTCATAGGAGGGGCCGGGGTCCGAGAGAACTCAGTGAAACTCCTAGTGACAACTAGAAGAGTGATACTACGGGAGAAAAGGAGTAAGTGGCTGAACAGATCGAAGACTGCTGAGAGCTCAAGTAAGATAAAGATTGATTGGTATCTTTTGGATTAACCACAGAAAAGTTTGTACCTATGCTGGAGTGGTTTAGGTGGAATGGTGTTGGTGGAAGCCCCATTGCAGTGGGGATTAAGTATGAATTTGAGAGACTGGTTCTATTATTATCACCATTGTTTTATTATCTCTATCATTGAAGAAATTTTGAAATTCCTTTTAAGGGAACTAAGGAATCCAATTGCTTTGCTCTACTTGTACCTCCGCATCTGTATTTTTAAATAGAAAATGTCTTTATACACAATTTACTTATACTAGGTTCTTAACAGTGTGATAAATTCTGGGACTGAGTTGATATATGATATTGAAATGATATGCTCCCTGCCCTTATGGAGTGTTGTCCTGTCTGGTAGGGGGTGTTAGACAACAAGTAATTATACAATTATTTTTAACAGTTTCTGTAAGCTCTGTAAGCAACAGTTAAATGGTACAATAGAGCTTATAACACGGCGGGGGGGTGGGGTGGGGATCAGGGACACCTTTGAGTAAGTGAATTTGAGCCAAGGTGGGTTTTCTTGGCTAAGTGAAAGGCCCTGAGGTGATGTGAAACTTACAACTGATTAAACCAATGAGATGTGAGATAAGAGAGGAGAGGTAAGCAGAGACTAAGTCTATCTACTGTTCTAGGTCACTTAAAGGGTTTTGGATATTAAGAGTGATGGTAAACTATTGAAACACTTTAAAATATTTAGAGTAGTAACTTGATCTGATCATTAGAATATAAAATTCTTGAGGGCAGTGATTTTCCTTTGTTTTTATTGCCTTCTCCCTGTTGTATGAAATAGTACCTAGCACTTTGTAGATGGCTCAGATATATATATATACATATATTTTGCGGCACGCGGGCCTCTCACTGCTGTGGCCTCTCCCGTTGCGGAGCACAGGCTCTGGACGCGCAGGCTCAGCAGCCATGGCTCACGGGCCCAGCTGCTCCGCGGCACGTGGGATCCTCCCGAACCGGGGCACAAACCCGTGTCCCCTGCATCGGCAGGCGGACTCTCAACCACTGCGCCACCGGGGAAGCCCTCAGATATTTTTGAATAAATGATGTTATTTAAACGAGTGAATACATTTGTGTTTGACAGGATTATTCCATCTGTTGTATGGTAAACAGATGGCATTATGGGGTGAGGGGTTGTGAAGATTAGCTCCTGAAAAAGTCCCAGTGAAAGATGGTAGTGCCTGAGGATGGTGATGGAGATGGAGAAACACGTTTAGGAGGGAGAATAATTTGATGGTGGCACCTGTGGGAGGAGAGGAAGATGTTTAGTGTGTTTTATATATGACATGAACAACAGAGTGATGCAGGGATCCCTCTAAGTCACTATGACATAACGGAACTTTTTTCCAAATGGTTCTTCCTGTTGTGTTTGGGTTTGCTTTTTGACATTGCCATGCACCTCTAGATTCCTACTTGCTCAAGGTTTATCTTATTTTGTTACGAAGCTCTGTGAATTTGACACAGACTTTTAAAATGTCTCCTGAATCTCCCTCTTGTTCTCCATTCTTAGGGCCGCTTCCATGCTGGAGGCTGTATCATTTCTTGCCTACACTCTTGGTATCCAGTCCTCTTGCCTTTCTTACCCTACTTACTCTCTGCTCCACATATACCTATAATATAAAAATGAGTGTATAATTCAGCTGCCTAAAAACTCCGTGCTTTCCCATTTCCTATTATGTGAAGTCTACACTAACAGTACCGATTGGTTATTTTTAAGAGTACATTCAATTAAATTCAACAAATATTCATTTGAGCTTCTGCTATTTGCTTGTCTGTGATTTAGTCACGGGTACATACTCTGCACACCTTCTTAATTTTCTGCCTAGATTTACTAAGTCTTATCTGGGTAATCATAACTGACTGCAGCTGGATGTGTATGCTGCCATTTTTCTGCGACAGCTCTCAGAGCTGGCTCTATAG
This sequence comes from Mesoplodon bidens, assembly GCF_964165515.1. Lineage (NCBI taxonomy): Eukaryota > Metazoa > Chordata > Mammalia > Artiodactyla > Ziphiidae > Mesoplodon > Mesoplodon bidens. The sequence continues at coordinate 35,501,526 of NC_138173.1, read as the reverse complement.
CCTTCTTTGTCATTGGCAAATAAGACAAATCTTGATGGAGTAAAAAATTGTGTGTACTTTGAGATTGTTAAAGGTTTGGATCACTATCTAATGATTTTTTCACCTTCTGGAATAATCTGCACTTTGGCAGCAGGGTGTTACATAAATGCTTATGTTCAATTTATGGGCCCTTGGTGATACCTTTGTCTTTCTCTGCTCTTTATGCAAGCAGGAGTCACTTTTCTATGTATTTAGGAGTTGTGGATTTTTCCTTAGTGTTTTTATCACAGTCATTCAGCAAACATTCAGCTAGTTGCCTGTGCCAGCCGTTTCAAACTTGTCTTTCTTAAACAAGAGGTCCCTTTCTTCCAAACGAAATCTTAAAATACATTAAATCTTAAAACAGGTTAATGTGGAACTATGCTGGTTAAAGTACCATAGTTAACCCCAGGCTGCTTGATATATCCCCTTGGTGGCTCCAGGAGCTACCTCCAGGAAGTGGTTATTAGACTCTGAAGCAGAATCACTGGAGTGAAGGTAATAACAGATGTGGGAGAGATGACATTTCTAAGGAGCTTATACATACAATTAATACCTGGAGTCTACCAGTATTCATAAGACACACATTCCTTTCCACACTTTATGAAATTAGTAATTGATTTTTCTAACTAGAACCACCATTTGGGTACTTATTAACGTTTATAGTGCTTTCTCTTGGTGGGCTGCAGGTCATCTTTGTCAAAAATGAGTGAACTGGTTTAGACTCTGTTGGGCCTCTACTCCATTTAAATGAGTGTGTGCTTTCAGCATGTCTCCTGTCTGCTTACTCATCCTCTGGCCCACTCTGGGTAACCATAGAGTTACTAATATGTCTCTGCCTGTTTTGTCAGAAACTCCCTTTACTTTTTTCCTTGCTTTTACTTTCTTTATTCATTCATTCAACAAATCTTTATCAAGTGCCTACCGTTTCAGACACTCTTCTAAATGCTGTGGAAGCTGGAGTTAACAAAATAGGTCAAAATTTTCTGCATTCATGAAGTTGACACTGTAATTGGGGAAACATTCAAAAACAAGATAAATATTTCCAGTACTAGCTACTTAAGTGCTATAGAGGAAGTGAAGGGAAATTCATTGTCCCTATAAGAGATGACACAAGATTTTTGAAGTTATTTTTCTAGAAATTGTGATAGATTCATATGTATTTACCTCATTCTTTTGCCATCTTCCATCTCTTTTTTTTTTTTTTTTTTTTGCGGTACGCGGGCCTGTCACTGTTGTGGCCTCTCCCATTGCGGAGCACAGGCTCCAGACACGCAGGCTCAGCGGCCATGGCTCACGGGCCTAGCCGCTCCACTTCATGTGGGATCTTCCCGGACCAGGGCACGACCCCGTGTCCCCTGCATCGGCAGGCAGACTCTCAACCACTGCGCTACCAGGGAAGCCCTGCCATCTTCCATCTTAACTCATGCTCTTTATAGGCATGATGTCCTGCTTTAGGCAGTCATCCCTGTTTCTGGACCAGCTACTGACTCAGCTGCTGACCACCTTGTTCCAGGACTGAACACTTGGCATTGTTCTCGTTAGCATAGTTATCCCAATGTTTACTGATTACTTGGACTGAGCATGACTTATTCTCCTACTTTTTCGGAGCTCACTTATCTTAGTCATTGGGTTTCAAACTTTTATTTTTCCTTTTACCCATCAAATGAAATCATATGCAGAAGCTCAACCTATAAAACAAATGAAACATCTGAATGGGAATGGGAGGTGTTTAGGATGAGGCCAAAGGCACTCCTTCCCCCCATCCCCACACTTTCAGGCTGCGTGGACATTTTCATGGACTCCTCCCACGGAGCTTTTGCTTCTAAATGTAGCATTTCAGAGCCATTATTTGATTATGGCGTTGTCCTTTTGTGATGACAGAAATACTCTATAACTGAGCTTTCTAGTGTGGTAGCCATGTCACCATGGCTGTTGAGCACTTGAATGGTGGCTAGTGTGACTGAGGATCTAAATTTTCAATTTTATTTAGTTTTAATTAATTAAAATTTAAATGGTCACATGTGGCTAGTACAGTAGTTTGGGAAGGTGCAGTTCTAGTATAATGCTGTCTCTAGATTTAATATTTACTGAATGTTTCTTTATTTCAGTTTTCCAGATCTTATATAAAATAATATTAGTTTTAGATGATAATGAACTGTGAGAAGACCTGGAGTAAGTTCTAGCTTGTAACCTCGAACAAATTATCCACCCTCTCTGGTCCTCAGTTCCTTTATATAAGATGGTCAAATTTGTAGTACCTTTCATAGTGAGATTTTAAAGTGAGATAAAGCATGCAGGGCATTTGGTATAGTGCCTAATGCCTGATTTTAGGTGATTTATCCTAAGGGTTTTCATGGGGTTTTTTTTCCCTTGTAAAACAAACATGTTCATTGCATAACTTTAAATAAAAGAAAGATAACAGAAATTAAAAAATAATCTATAATCCTACCATCCATAGACAAGCAACAGGAAAATTTTGAAATGTGGAAAAAATTGGTTTTGGCTCATAATATGTTTTTTTTTTCTTTGTTTTGAATGTACATATGTATGATGTATGACTATGTTGATACTATTATTGTAAAAAAGGGAGCTTTTGGAGACTCTGTCATACGTGTATAAATTGCCTTAAAAATCTCCTTTATAAAAGGTCTTAGGAAATATATTGTGATTGCTGAAAGACATTTTAAAACTGGTGAACTCAATAATCCAGTTCAAAGATTTATATTTGGTTACTTAATGTAGAAATTCATTTTAGGATTTTTTTTAAGGATGGAAAAAAAGATGTAGATGATTGTATCTTAAGTTAAATCTGTCATGTCTCTTGAAAGTTCGAGTGTTTCAAAATTGTGACTAAAGGCATGCCTTATTGTTACCTGAAAACTGGGTTCCCCTCTTGGTGGGCATTGCAAAAGACACAACCAAGCCAAAGATCGGGAAAAGGAAGGATTTATTACTTGTAGTAAGTAAGGAGAACTCTGGAGATCCTTCCCAAAGCAGTGTCTCCCCAACAGCAAAACTGGGGGAGTTTTAAGCTACATGCATATTCATGATGGGGCTTGAGCAGAGGAGAATTCTACATAGAATTGGGGCAGAGGGTGACAGAATCTAAGCTTTAGTTGATTGAAGTCACGAGGGTCAGAAAAGGTCAACATCATCTTTCTTTAGGTTCTGGGGTCTTCCTTAGTTCCTGTAAAACAACTCCAAGATATGTATAAGATGGTTATGTATATCCCTTGAGGAGAAACTAGGACTCTGATTTATTGCTGAATTATTGTTTCTTGACTGCTTTTTCCTCTGTTCCTGCATTCCTTTGTTCCCTTAAAATCATTAATTACTGAGACCTATTCAGGGACAAGCTTTGTGGCCAGGCTTAGACCACAAAATGGTTTAGGTCTAAAATGGCTTCTCTTATGTCAAAAAGCTACATCTGGTTCTTTTTCTCCAAGTACACCCTACCCCATCTGCCTACATTATGACATTATAGCAATATATATTCATTTAAAACATTAAATGTATTGAGCACCTTCTATGTGTCAAGCACTGTGCCAAGTGCTGGGGCTATAACAACAAATCATATGTCATAATTTCCCTTAAGTAAATTATGAACTGGTGGGAGAGACTGACGTTGGTTCTAAGTATAGTGTGATCAGTGCCATAAGAGGAACTAGAGAGTGAAGTAGGGAAATGTGGGGGAGTTTGGGACAGCCTGAGATGGGAGGGTTGTTGTTTCTGACTGAAGTGACACCCACATGGAGTTTTAAAGGAATGATGGACTTAACCAGGCAGTGGTGGGGTGAAGAGTATTTCAGGAAAGGAATGCAATGCAGTGGAACCCTGTGTGACCCAGGGGCATTTGGAGAGCCATAGTAGTTCAGTAAAGAGTTACTGAATGGATGGGGGTGGATGGGAACCAGATGAGTCACAAAGGTCTTTCTATGCCCTAATAAGACACAGGGACTTTATGCTTAGCATTATGAAAGGTCTTTGGAGAATGGATCAGAGATGAATAGTCAGATCCGGGAGTCCATTCAATGGATTGTTGATTAGGCCAGGTGAGAGATGATGGATGATGGATGATGAGGGTTTGAATTCAGGCTGTTGAAATGAGTCACATTCTAGATATTTGGTTCTAGAACTTGGAAAGGATATTAGGGCTAGAGTTATAGGTACAAGTTATCTACATAATGGCCATGGTGTAACTATCCCAGCACCAATGAAGTCACTAAGGAAAAGGTATAGAGTGAAACTTTGAAGAAGAACATTGGGGGAAAATAGCAGTAATTATCACAGAGGTGAAGAAGGGTGAACCCATAAAAGAGACTGAGAAGGAGCACCCAGGAAGGCCTAAGAAAAATGAGGAGAGTGTTAGAATAGTGGTATCCTGGGAACAATATGTTTCAGGAAGGAGGAAGTCCTGAACAGTGTCAGCTGCTACAAAGGTGCCAGGTAAAGGATACAAGTGTTTCTTGGATTAATAATGAAGAAACAATTTGGAAGGGTTTCAGTGGGAGTTAAGAGAATACTTCGATGCTATATTCCAGGGTTATTTTAGTCAGGATTCTTTGGTTTTGAGTGAAAAGTCAACTCAAATTAGGTTTTAGGCAAAGTAGAGACTGATTGGCTAGGATTGTTTGGAAGATCCAAATTGTAGGAATTTTAGAGATGCGGCTGGTGCCTAGGATCCAGCAGAATGAGGAGCTTTACTACAAAGCACTATAAGGATGATCTCTTGCCACTTCTTTGCTTCTTTCTGCCTGTTAGGTGCCTTCTTTTTCAACACAGACCTGCTCTCTGGACATGGAGGGCAGTAGACAGTGCAGTTTTCCTTGGGAAACAATCCTTGGGATTCTTTTCCTTTCCTGAGATTGCCCATCTTGGACTAAGCGCTCTGCCTGGACCAGCCACTGGTATCTTGGGTACAAGGTCATAAAAGAACATGGTGGTTCCCAAGGTAGTTATGAAATTAGAGGGTATGGCAAGTCCCTGTACTGGGAGGGGAACTTTCTAGGCATAAATTCTTATAGGTGTCCCCTCCAAGTACACGTAAGGCAGAATGGGAAATAAGGAAAGTGAGTGTAGATTACTCTTTCAAGAACCTGAGCTGTCAACATCATTAATCATTAGAGAAATGCAAATCCAAACTACAATGAGATATCATCTCACACCAGTCAGAATGGCCATCATCAAGAAATCTAGAAACAATAAATGCTGGAGAGGGTGTGGAGAAAAGGGAACACTCTTGCACTCCTGGTGGGAATGTGAATTGGTACAGCCACTATGGAGAACAGTATGGAGGTTCCTTAAAAAACTAAAAATAGAACTACCATATGACCCAGCAATCCCACTACTGGGCATATACCCTGAGAAAACCATAATTCAAAAAGAGACATGTACCAAAATGTTCATTGCAGCTCTATTCACAATAGCCCGGAGCTGGAAACAACCTAAGTGTCCATCATCGGATGAATGGATAAAGAAGATGTGACACATATATACAATGGAATATTACTCAGCCATAAAAAGAAACGAAACTGAGCTATTTGTAATGAGGTGGATAGACCTAGAGTCTGTCATACAGAGTGAAGTAAGTCAGAAAGAGAAAGACAAATACCGTATGCTAACACATATATATGGAATTAAAAAAAAATGTCATGAAGAACCTAGGGGTAAAACAGGAATATAGACACAGACCTACTTGAGAATGGACTTGAGGATATGGGGAGGGGGAAGAGTAAGCTGTGACAAAGCGAAAGAGAGGCATGGACATATATACACTACCAAACGTAAGGTAGATAGATAGTGGGAAGCAGCCGCAGAGCACAGGGAGATCAGCTCGGTGCTTTGTGACCTCCTGGAGGGGTGGGATGGGGAGGGTGGGAGGGAGGGAGATGCATGAGGGAAGGGATGTGGGAACAGATGTATATGTATGACTGATTTCACTTTGTTATAAAGCAGAAACTAAAAAAAAAAAAAAAACCCTGAGCTGTGAAAGTGAGTGTTTTGATGATAGCTAAACAGGGGAATTAGGACATTTTGTAGGGTATTTTGTAACCAAATCATTGATGGAGATTTAGTAATGAGGATTGAAAATGTATTTGAAAACAAGAGGTAGATATTAATTTTAATGTTTATGGAAAAAAAATTTCTGTGCAGGCATATTCTTGTGGACATAGAAATTTATGTGGACAGAGGAAGTCTAGTGGTCACTTTCTTGTCAGATATATTTTCTCTGGGTAGTCTCCTTTATGTTTGAGATGATCATAAGCCATATCTGGAAAAAGAAACCAGAGAGTATTAGAGTTTGCGAAAGATCCTTGAGGTCATGTATTCCAGGATGCTTAGTTTTATAAATAAGACAAGTAGACTCCAAAGAAGTGAAGGAATCACTTATAGATACAATAGTGCCTATCAGAAGAAGAAGGGCTATCTTCTTCTTGGGTCTCTGTTTAGAGAGTGAGGAACTCTTTCCTAGAACCTTTTCCAGAGACCTCCCTTCATGACCCATTGTCCAGAACTGGAGCACAACACTCACCTCTGAAACCTGTTGCTGATAAGGGGAATGTGATAACCTGATTAATGTAAAACAAGGAGAATCTGCCCCCCTCAAATTTTGTACCTGAACAAAATTAGAGCTCTTCAGCAGGAAGACAGGGATAAGGGCTGTTGAGTAGGCACTCAACAGTATCTGTGACGTAAGCTAAGCTGAAGAGCATATATTTCATTCTGTGGCCAGTGGGACACTCCCTAAGTTTTTAAATCAGGGAGTTGGTCAGATAAGCTTTGTATTTCAGATATAGCAATCTTCATATAACACCTGTGATAAGGCATGAGGTAACAGGTCATTCTTACACTTGCCTGAAACCACATAATAAGTTGTTTGCACAGTTGAACTGAATTTTGGATTTTCAGTATCTTCTCATATTACCTGTATTCTATTTCCTCATGTATTTGTATGCTGTTGATGGTTCTGTGTTTGTCTTTTGCCTTGAAATTAGAGTTGCTATCTTTGAACTGGCTATAATATAGGGAATAGATTTGTAAAAATTAGGAATGTAACCATGCTTCTAGTGAAAACCACGGTTGTGTTTATTTTTTAAATGTCTTCCTAAGGAGGCAGTTAAAAAAATTGCTATCAAGTTGCTTACTATTTGCACTGGTTGGGGTGTTAGAGTGTATAATACACATTCACATATACAGCTATTGTACAGATGGGCTGTGACAAATGCTAAAAGAGAGGCAGAGGAAACCTGATGTGGTTGACACCTGGGGCAACTGGGAAAAGCTGTAAGAGGACGTGGAATCTATAATAGGCAGTGAATAATGTATAAGATGGGACAGGTTCTTCTAGATAAAGGAAACAACAGCATGATACAGGCAGAAAAGCCAAGGAGTAATGTCAGGGTGCCTTATATAGAATAGAATAGAATTGGGGGAAAGACACTGGAAATAAACCCATAAATGGATCATGAAGTGGAAGGTCAAAGAGAATGGAGCTCACACGTGTCGGTACCTAATATGAGTAGGCACTGTGGTGGGGTCCTGATGAGGTAGAGGATTGTATCCTCATTCCTATGAGGGACTGAGGCTCAGGGTAACTCACTTGCCTGAGGTCCCACTACTGATGGTCAGGAGTCTACATTTGCAACCATTTCTGACTTAACTTGGAAGTTCTCCTGTTATTGCTAAATATCCTTCCTACTGTATCAGTACATCCAGCTTAAAAGGTTAGCATTTGACTTTTATTCTGAGGCATTGTTGAAGGGTTCTGAGCAGGAATGAATGTTGCCAGAGGTGTTTTTCAGGGAAATGAGGTGGTTGTGGTGTGAAGGCTGGATGGCTACCTTTCCAGTCTGCAGACAAGTTGCCTGTAACATCTCACACCCAATCACTGGAGTCACTAAATGACTCAATTGTCAGAACTGTATTTGCCAAATTTTCCAGAGAAATAAAAATCAAATTCTGTACCTCCTGCCTTTTTGTTCCTCCTGCCTTTCCATTAATAGTACCGTGGTTCCACTTGGGCTTAATCCTCTTTAGTGCATACCTTCTAGCTTTTGTAACTAACACTTATTCAAATAAGACTAACTCTGGACTAACTACTAGTTGACCAAAAAGTTCCTCAACCCATAACACCTGTGAAACCAAGATCTTTCTTCTACTGTAATTGACATGATGAACTCTGATAGAAAATGTCGTGCCATTCATTATACCAATACAGAAATCTTTTTACATCAATCATCTCTAGAATGGTATGTAAACAAGGGAAATATAGAATGCCTATTCTTCATACCTTAAAAACACATCTGGAACTATTTGAGCTAACTAAAAGTAAAATAAGTGCCATGGCAGATTATGCCATACCTTTTCACATAAAACAACAACAACAAAAAGGGAAACGGAAAACATACTGCTTCTAGAAGGCCCTGACATTGAATTGGATATTGAAATGGTATCGGTAATGTATTTATATATGCCACATTTTCTTCCATGCATCAGCCGTCTTTGGTACATATGTGTTGGATATTTGCCATGGGAGTTGAAAACTTACCACATAGGGAGGATCTTGTTTAGAAGTGGTGTGAATCATTAAGGTAGAAGTAAAGTCAGTTCTTTTAAAACAAATAATTCCCTGATCTGATAATTTTTTTCTTTCTTTTTTTTTCATTTTGTGTCAGTCTTTCAGTAAATGTCAGCTTTCCCCTACACCAACTAAAAACAGAGATTACATGCAAGAATGGTGTAATTTTCATGAACTTAAAAAATTACATGAGAAATATTATAACTTAACATTGGTTTTACTATATCCTCTAATTTGAAATGGAGTGAAATGCTTCTATGGTTGAATCATAGCTCTATTGCTGTTTGCTATAGAAGTTTCAAGAATATATATTTCAAAATGCTTTTTTTTCTTTTTATTAATCCAAAACAAATGCAACAGAATGCAGCATACTTGAAACACATTTTCTGAATTTATCTTAAATCTCTCTACTCCAGAGCGTTTTTGTGTGTGTATGACTTAGGCTTGGCTGGTTATTTCATCATCTGTTTCAATCCTGGATTGATTGCATTGAACAGCACAGAATGAGTTACATATGGTCCCACTTTGTCTAAGTTTGTAGGACCTCTGGGTTGGAACTCCATTTCATCAGAGTGAAGCTAGCCATCACAGAAATGTGGCTAATGTCAAAATCTTAAATACATACACATATACATGTATTCTGGAGAGAATGTATATATTCCTGTTAGAAGTAGTGGTGTTTTGCTATTCATTGGCTCAGTGGTTATTGCTCCTAAAATATTGACAACATCTCAGGAATTTAAAAAAGTTGTTCATCTATGTTTTATAATAATTGTTGTTGGTATTATTATTATTAAATTCTGGATAGGAATCATGTTACACAAGTGGACCAAGAGAGGTATGCAAGTTAAAATTATGAATATATGAAAAATCTTTCTAAAATTGGGCAGAGGAAGACAGAAATACAAACTTTATCTTAAAAGAGTCTGAAGAGGAAACCCACTGTCAACTTTATGGTTTATTATTCCCTTTTTCCTTAGTGTGGGCTATTGGAAAAAGAGTAATGAAAAGCATGTTTAAATACATTTCCAAGTTTAGGTATTGCTCCAGAAGTGCATCAAGTAAGGTAGGGCTTGTGCCCACCAAGGCTCAGCTTTTAGCGGTGGTGAAGCTGTCCAGGGTAACTTTCTCCCTTTCCAGGCCCTTTTCTCCCTGCTTTTTGGTCTGTTCCCTCTTTCTCACCCTTTCCTTCTATTGCTCGATATACTTATTTATTTCTTTCTCTGTTATTCCCACTTCCCCTTCCCCCTCCTGCTCTTCCTTTCTCTTTCTGTGCAACCACGTGCTTCAAATCTGTGGGTCTGGACTGCCTTCGCTAACAGCTCCATGTGAGTGTTAGCAGAATGAAAACCAGATGGACCAGCAGTTCCCACTGTTATCTCCCAGCTGACTCTGGCAAGCCTCCCTTTATCCCTCCTTCCTTGGCATGAGGGAAATATTTGCCTTTATTTAGGGAGACTTGTATTTGCTGCTGTACCTCTTCCCTCAGCTGCAACACAAGTGGAAAGCTATTTATTCCCTTGTTGCTGAGGTTGGTTGAGGTGAGTAAACGGTGCAATGAATTTTACTATCAAAGAAGTGGTTTTAAACCTGCCTAACTTCTGCATTTCTCTACAACAGGTTATTCACTGGTACTCGTTAAGTGTTCTGGAATAGCAATATGAGGTCAAAATTTTAACAATACGATAAAGGTAGAGACATTCTCCATGCGTCTTCACAATCATCTCACTCAGAACACTTATTCACTATAGGGACAGTCATTGTTATTCAGCCAGCAGTAGAGACTAAGAAATAGAGACCCTGGTACTGTTCACTGGATCATCATTCACAGTGCTCTTATTAGAATGATTATTATTTTCATTCTTCCCTAATACGGTGTCAACGCTATTTCAACTTTCAAAAGTTGTGTTCTGTTGCAACCCAAGTCTTATGAAATTGCTTTGAATAAAGAGGAGGTAGATTTGGAATTGTCATAGTAGTAATTTGGGCTTTTCATTTTAATAATTGACAAGTAATTTTGAGAGTTTTTCACTATGGTGATCATAATGTTTTAAGAGACCCATTCTTTATTAATAGTCTATGTTATGTTACTTTTCAAAAACTCCAAATGGGAGATACCTGTGCCTAAGGCCACAAGAGGCACATCAAATATTTTTGGGGTGTGTGTGTGCCTGTGTACACGTTTGTAGAAAATTGGATCTAAACAAACAAATGAAAACTTTTTTTTTTTTAACTGGAGATCTGTTTCTTTGAGTAGATCAGGTTGAGAAAAAAGTTTAAAATTCCAAGGGAAAAGTATACTTAGTATAAAACAGTCCTGAAGTGCAAATGTTCATTATTGGGTAATTAGGAAATTTCTCCCTGTCACATACTCATGAAAAAATATTAGAAAGGTCTTTAGTTCTCAATTTGGGACTTTTCCATTCTTACTCTGCCTGAGATTATTAATTGAAGTATTGGTTTGTTATGTTTTATTTTTTTATCTTTAAAATGTATTTATTTATTTATTTATTTATGGCTGCGTTGGGTCTTCGTTGCTGCACACGGGCTTTTCTCTAATTGCAGTGAGTGGGGGCTACTCTTTGCTGCGGTGCACGGACTTCTCAGGTTTCATATTTTTTTTTTTTTTTTTTTGTGGTACGCGGGCCTCTCACTGTTGTGGCCTCTCCCGTTGCGGAGCACAGGCTCCGGACGCGCAGGCCCAGCGGCCACGGCTCACGGGCCCAGCCGCTCCGCGGCACATGGGATCCTCCCAGACCGGGGCACGAACCCGTATCCCCTGCATCGGCAGGCGGACTCTCAACCACTGCGCCACCAGGGAGGCCCAGGTTTCATATTTTTTAAATGGTGGATCATAAACTCACAAGTTCTAAGTCAATAATAACTTCACTTCGTTTTGTGACATTTATGTAGTGGTGATTTTTCAAACAGGTCAGAAAAAAAATTGAAGTGAGAGGTTATGTCTGGGAGACATAGCCTGCTTCATCTGTTAGGCTAGAAAACTAAGCATGGAAAGGGGATGGTAGGTGTTACAAAAAAGTCATTGCAAAACACCAGCTTCTAACAGTATCCTACCTGCATAACAGAGCCTAAGATTTGTGTTATTTCTGTGCTGTCTAAGGGGTTCATTACCGTCCCACTTCCTCATCTATTTTTTACCTCTTGCTAATGTTGGCTTCAGCTTCAAGCGAAGTTGTGCTGTTGCATATAACACTACCAAGGTAGCATCTGTCTAAGCCAGAAATAACAATAGGATGTAAAATTACCCAGTTAGAAATGAGGTCCTGCCATCTGTGCTACACCTTCTTAAGTGGGGTTTGGATGATAAAGTCTTGATTTAAGCTTCAGTAGATAAGCCTATTTTATTGATAGAAGATGTTGGATTTCTTACCTTGCTTGTAAAAAAGATGAACCTCTCTTATAAAACTGAGGTACGAAAAAAAACCTAAGGTGCTTAAGGAGTAAAATAACATGATCATGGTGGCATCCTCCAGATCGGACTGAGAAGCACTCCACGATGCCAGACTCACCTGTGGATGTGAAGACCCCGTCTAGGCTGACTCCTCCCACGATGCCACCTCCCCCAACAACTCAAGGAGCTCCCAGAACCAGTTCATTTACACCAACAACGTGTAAGTAGGCATTTCTGCATTTGCTGTTTCCGTTTTCAAATTAAATTTTTTTCTGCAAATAAAAATTAAGGGACAGTAAGATCCAGCATCAATGTATTATGCAGAAATGAAGCCCCACCCCCCCCACACACAAATAATTTGTTTGCCAGTGAGTAGGTATTGAGCACAGAATTATCATGTCTTGGGTATAATTTGTATGACTGCCAGTATTTGCCTGCCTTTTCATTATTGTTTCAAAGTTGTAGCCTTCTGTGATTTCAGTGAATGAAGAACACTGCCTTTGGTCTGTAACTCATCATTACCACGTTAGCTTCTCCTTTGACTTAATGAGGAGCTCCTTATTTTAGTTTGTTCATTTTGACGTGGAACATGTTAATATGCTATAATTATTTCCAGGTTACTTCTGATCTTCTAATCCACTTTCTTCTGTTATTTACAAATAATGTTAAAATCTAACATTCTTAAGTTAAAAGAGGGATCATTCTATGCAACAGTTGCATACAGAAAACTTTCTGAAATAAGGAGCATCTTTCTTGGCTTGAACTTGTCAGACATTTATTAAATATTTATTCCATTTCAACTTGGCTCTAGACTTGTGTTCTGAATCAGTGGAGTGTATTGCTTTTTGTGTCATCCAAGGAAAGGACAGAATATTCTGATAGAATAGCAACTTCCCTTTTTTCCTGTATATTTTAATAGGAATAGCAGATAGCTTTGTTTTCATCCATCTGAAAGTCCTGGTTAAAATATCATCAAAGATTTGTGAAACTAATAAATGCTGTTGGTTGCAGACAATACTATTTACAGACTGTGTGCCCTGAAATCTGTATATGAATGAAAAATAACTAATAGGCAAAAATAGATCCTTGGGATTATAAGCGTTCGGCAAAATACACATCCAGGCTATTTATGCAGTGTTGCGCTGCCTTTTATAAGACCTTTCCAAACATGTAAGGAGCAGGGGCCTGCAACAGTGCCAAGTTGTAACCCTGTCATCTTGTATTTGGTTTGTTGTTACCCAAAGCCACAGTGATAGGCATATGCCTCCTCTGAGAGGTCCTAGTGAGATGTCATTTCTTGACAGGTTACTTTGGTACTCATTTGGGACGAGACCATTTTATTTTCTTGAAACTTTTAAGAATAATAAGGTGCTTAAAACATCTTCAAACTATTGTTGGAGGTAGTTTGTCAAAATTATATTTAAAAGATGGGTTTGATAAAGATCTAACATGGTAAAGTCAACATTTTCTTTGGTGAGAAATGTGCAAAATTTTCTAGCCTAGTTCTTATGGATTATCACCTTGACGTTCAAATAAATTTTATCAAATGAATTTACAAACTTACCACCAATCCATGCTGTTAGTTGGACTGAGATGTCCCCTTTCGATTTCTAGAAATAACTCTTTGATAATTACCATATGCATTTTGGCTTCTTACATAAAATTGGTGTTTTCCTTAAAGAAGTGGTTAAGAAATATGAGGGGGAGAAAATAGCCTTCTAATTGGGTGGTATAAGGTTAAAACTTGAAAGTCGTATTTCTGTAAACACAGCTGTCAGTTGTGTGTACAAAACATGATTAAAAATGTCCAGTGATAAATTTAGTCTCCACCAAATGTCCATTTTCTCTAGGGGAGCAGTTTAGAAAGAAATAGTTCTGTTATATTGATGTAAGCCCGGGACAAAAGGCTGACATCCAAAATGCTGTTTGTTCTGTGTTTGCATATGTGTGCATGGGAGGCAGGGCTGTCCGTGTGCTCCAGCCGGCTCCCATTTCTTATCAGCTTCTGTGCAGGATATCCTCATGCAGTGTGAGGAGTCCACCCATTTAGTTATGGAGTACCTGAGCCTCTGGTAATCCTGTGAAGTCAAAGCATTTTACCAAAAAGGCCCAACAGCTTTTAAATTACCAAATTCACTAGATTGGAAGGGAGGGATACTTAGTTGTAATTTCCTTGTGCATGTTCTCTGTAAGTTTATTTTTTCTTTCTGATTTTGTGCCCTCTGACAGTAACTAATGGCACGAGCCATTCACCCACAGCCTTGAATGGCGCCCCCTCACCGCCCAATGGCTTTAGCAATGGGCCTTCCTCTTCTTCCTCTTCTTCTCTGGCTAATCAACAGCTGCCCCCAGCCTGTGGCGCCAGGCAGCTCAGTAAGCTGAAACGGTTCCTCACTACCTTGCAGCAGTTTGGCAATGACATTTCACCGGAAATAGGAGAGAGAGTCCGCACCCTCGTACTAGGACTGGTGGTAAGCAAACGGAAATCGGCCCAGTTTGGGTTACCGGGGAGAGTGTGGGGGAGATTCAAACTACAGATTCCATTCTCACAGGTATTTTGTTTCTACACCTGGAGATCACATGCAAGTCTGATAATTCTGTAGTAACAAGGGTTTCAGTTCTGCATTATGTATTGACCCCACCATGATTTCTTTTCCTATTGATATTTAGCTAATGAAGATGTGGTTATACAAATTTATCATTATCTTGGCCATAAATGTGCGTGTGCATAAAATTTAATAAGTATATCCTCCTGGCATGGCTAGTGTCTTTTCAACAATGACAGAATATTTTTGTTATGTTAGTGGTTTGCTTAATCTAATTGGGTGCTTATTTTAACTTAGTTGCTTTGGGGGGGTTTATTATCAGCCTAGATGAGCAAGAATTTATAACAAGTAACACATTATTCTTTTATGTTTTCATTTTTAAGGCTAATAGCATTGAATTTTTTGTGTGTGGTAAAATACATGACATAAAATTTACCATTTTAACCATTTCTGAGTGTACAGTTCAGTGGCATTAAGTACATCCACATTGTTGTATAACCATCACTACTATCCATTTCCAGAACTTTTTCATCACCCCAAACTGAAACTGCCCATAAAACAATAATACCCTGATTTCTTCATCCCTTAACACCTTATATCCATTTATTGGTTTTTTTTTTTTTTTTAAACAAAACCGTTTTTTGTTATAGGTAGAATTACACAAACCATTAGTTTGAGAACAGAAGTGTTGATTTTGGCACATTATATTACAGTCTGTACATTGTCACACTGGAAGTTAGAACATATTTCCTTTTCTTGCATTCTAAATCACTTTTACATGTCTTGTGACTTTTTTTATGAATAGAGGATTTTCATTTAGGAAGGTGATTTTCCCATAGCAAACTGAGTCATAGAGAAGCTCTGAGTCACATATTCAGGCCTTTTATCATCCAGGCTGACAATGGAACTGAAATTCATACGATAGGCAGTAGTTTCCTTTTTCTCGATATAATCATTTATTTTTATTACATGGACTTATCATGGGCAAAGCCATAGCAGTTGTGTTTTACAAAAGAAGTCCTAGAAATAAAAGTCTGGGTGAGAGTTTAGTGCCGTAGACATGCTTCAGATCATAGTATCTCACATTTGACAGAGATTTTGCAATTCAATTTTTAACCCTTACCTCCCTCTCCCCCACACTTTAAGAACAAGAAGCTTTCACATTTCCCAGAATCCATCAGCTTCCTCTGACAAATTTGTATTCCTCTGGAATACAATTCACCTTGTATTCCTCTGACAGGAAGGTGATTTTGGCATAGTGTGTCAGCATACTGCAGTTACTTTTGTCAGTCACTTATCTTTTCCTTTTTATTTGTTCTTGAGTTTTGCATAAAGCGTTTTGACACATAAATAGGTTACATCATAGAACCACAAAGTAAATCCAAAGCAGTAATTGTATCAAGTGAGTGATGAAATGTTGTTACTAGTAAAAAATGTTTATTTTAAAACTGCTTTATAAATTTGATATGTTCTTTAACTATGGTTTCTATAACTTCAAATATAGAAAAATTTGGTAGCTTTAAGTAGATTTTTCCCACATATTAAGTGGAATACTTTTGAGGGCAATACTTTTTAAAGATTTTATTTATCTAAAATCTTTATGAAGATAAGTTGGAGAAAACATTAATTAATAGTGCTAGGCATACATTCAGCAGGCAGTGAACATTTGTCAAAAGATGAATGAATAGAGAATGAATTTTGTTTTGAGCATTTGACTGCAAGCTTTTACACATGTCATTTTATTTATACACATTTTACATGTGGGGAAACTGAGGCTTACAGAAGAAAAATATTCTAGGCCACCCCATTGGTAGTGACAGGCCTATGATTTGAACTCAGGTAGTAATCGTAATGAATCACATTATGCTGTTATTTAGATGGAGTTAAGAAAAGTGTTAATAAGAACTGTTTTAATGTGCAAAACACAACTGGTATGGCTTTAGAAATAGAGCCAGAGAAATGAAATGAAAGATTAAAAAATGGACTCTCTGACCCTTATTGTTACAGATAGGAAGTTAGTGTTTATTCATAGTTTCAAGGGAAGATGTTTCAAGTTTGGGGGTATAAAAAACTTAGAACTTGGTGCTCCCATAATTTATCATAAAAGGAAAAGGAACTTGCATTAAAAACTAGATGGAGCAATATTCTAAAGTTGTTAGGTCACAAATACCCCAAGTTTGTCAGGTGTGAGGATAATTGACGGGTTGAAAAATATGACACTGAAGTTTACAGTTGTGATTCTGCATAGGGACTAAGGAAAATGAACCAAATGTTGAGTCAGGATGGTTAACTGACTCAGC